>NC_044332.1:62632737-63276518 GCF_007399415.2 Gopherus evgoodei
TCTAGTTCAATTAATAATACGTTATAAGTTCTCCTTCCATAAACATAACTTTTTTGAAACTGCAGATTGCATAGCACTCAGGCACAAGAAATTTAATGCAGCTATGCTTACAAGTTACAGATTTGCTAGTAATTCTAAGGGCAGGTTTTCACTACCCGCTGGATCGGCGGGTGGAGATTGATCTATCGGGAATCTATTTATTGTGTTCGTCTAGACACGGATAAATCGATCCCCGAATGCGCTCCCTGTCAACTCCAGCTTGCGAGAGGCAGAGTCAATGGGGGAGCAGCCACAGCTGACTCACCGCCATCCTCACGGCCAGGTAAATCGACCTAAGAGACACCGACTCCAGCTACGCTATTCGCATAGCTGAAGTTGTGTATCTTAGGTCGATGACCACCCTCTCCAGTGTAGATCAGGGCTAAGAACTAAGTGACTATATATACTAGTGTCCAGTTGAAGATAGAATATAGCAGCTAAATACTCTCTTGTCACTACCAAAAGCCAGCCTAGGTTGCTAGATGTGTCTTGGTTTACCACCCAATGGATTTCTTTTTTAGGCTACACCAGTGTGGGCTGTGGAAATATCATGTAAACTCAAGTCTCCACTCCAAGCAACTCTGCTTGAAAGAGGACGACCATAAACTGTCCACAAACAGCCACAAAAGTAACCTTCGCCTGCCTCACTTGATTGTTCTTAATTGGTCATGGGTTATCAGCTAGACCAAAGATCCTCAAACATGGGTTGTGACCCCAAAGAGGATCGTGACCCCATTTTAACAGGGTCACCAGGGTCAGAGTTAGATTCGGTGGACCTGCTGTTGAAGCTGAAGCCTGAGCCCCATTGCCTGATGCTGAAGTTGAAGCCCAAGGGCATCAGTGCTTGGACTTCACCCCCCAGGATGCAGGCCTCAGACTAGGCTCCAGCACCACCTCCCCCCCGCCTGGAGTCACGTAGTAATTTTTGTTGTCAGAAGAGGGTCACGATGCAATGAAGTTTGACAACCACTGAACTAGACCATGTATTTATCTATCAAAATGAGAAAATGTGATGTAGTACAAATCTTCTACTGCCCTCGATGGATTAAACCAAAAACACCTTTAAAAGGCTTGTCCATGCAAAATAACCTAACCATATTTAAACATGATTTTGATATACACTTGAATCCTAAATCTCTTCTAACTCTATTCTTGCCCTGACAACAAAAAGCTATTTTAAAGAGGTACATTTCACGCTAGATACATATCACAATAAAATAAATATGTGGTCCTAACATAGTTGCAACACATTTTCTCCATTCATAAAACAAGAACAAACAGTGTTCAGGCCCAGGACATAATCTTGTTTCAGAACCACGTTTAAAAACCACTGATATTTCTGTCACACAGAGCCTTAATTTTTTGTAGATGTGGCTTAAAACTCTAACTATTTGATAACCAGCTTGCTGCAAATTTGACAGCAATTTGTTTCTGGTCCAATAATTTTATAAGGCTAATTTCTTGTTCAACTTAGGGGGGAGGAAGAAAGCAAATCAAAAAGATCTATTTTCATATGATGAAAGACATAAGCACTGAACACATTTTTTGACCAACACATCTAATATATCTGACAGGAAAAACAGGCTTGAGATTTCACATTATTCGGTTTTTATAAATAGATTCTAGGGTCAGAAGGGACCAATGTGATCATCTAGTCTGACCCCCTGCACAAAGCAGGCCACAGAACCCTACCCATCCACTTCTATAACAAACCCCTAACCTATGTCTGAGTTATTAAAGTCTTCAAATTGTGGTCTGAAGACCTCAAGCTGCAGAGAATCCACCAGCAAGTGACCCATGCCCCACACTGCAGGGGAAGGCGAAAAACCTCCAGGGCCTCTGCCAATCTGCCCTGGAGGAAAATTCCCTCCCGACCCCAAATATGGCCATCAGCTAAACCCTGAGCATGTGGCAAGACTCACCAGCCAGCACTCAGGAAAGAATTCTCTGCAGTCACTCAGATCCCATCCCATCCAACATCCCATCACCAACCACTGGGCATACTTATCTGGCGATAATCAAAGATCAATTGCCAAAATTAGGCTCTCCCATCATACCATCCCTTCCATAAATTTATCAAGCTTAATCTTAAAGCCAGATATGTCTTTTGCCCCCACTACTCCCCTTGGAAGGCTGTTCCAGAACTTCACTCCTCTAATGGTTAGAAACCTTCGTCTAATTTCAAGTCTAAACTTCCTAGTGTCCAGTTTATACCCATTCGTTCTTGTGTCTACATTGGTACTAAGCTTAAATAATTCCTCTCCCTCCCTAATATTAATCCCTCTGATATATTTATAAAGAGCAAGCATATCCCCCCTCAGCCTTCTTTTGGCTAGACTAAACAAGCCAAGCTCTTTGAGTCTCCTTTCATATGACAGGTTTTCCATTCCTTGGATCAAGCCAAGCTCTTTGAGTCTCCTTTCACATGACCGGTTTTCCATTCCTTGGATCATCCTAGTAGCCCATCTCTGAACCTGTTCCAGTTTGAATTCATCCTTCTTAAACATGGGAGACCAGAACTGCACACAGTATTCCAGGTGGGGTCTCACCAGCGCCTTATATAACGGTACTAACACCTCCTTATCTTTGCTGGAAATACCTCGCCTAATGCATCCTAAAACCGCATTAGCTTTTTTAACGGCCATATCACACTGGCAGCTCATAGTCATCCTGTGATCTACCAATACCCCAAGGTCCTTCTCCTCCTCTGTTCTGAGGAGTTACCAATACCCCAAGGTCCTTCTCCTCCTCTGAACTGATTACAGAAACATCCAAACACAAACAGAAGGTTTGACATCCAGCTCACCAGTAAATTACATACAAGGCAGCTAGAGCTACTTCCCAGACCAGATTTGAGATTTTTCCATCTACTGTCACTGCCCAATGAGTTACTGAAGGTAGAAGAGTTATATTAGTTGACCATGGCTTTTACAAATAAAAGTACTGTAGAACCTCAGAGTTATGGGCTGACCAGTCAACCATAGACCTCACTTGGAACAGGAAGTATGCAATCAGGCAAAAGCAGAGACCAAAAAAAGGAGTAAATACAGTACAATACTGTGTTAAACAAGGACTACTAAAAAATAAAGGGAAAGTTTAAAAAAAGATTTGTCACGGTAAGGAAACACTTTCTGTGCTTGTTTCATCTAAATTAAGATGGTTAAAAGCCGCATTTTTCTTCTGCATAAGTTTCAAAGCTGTATTAAGTCAAATTTCAGTTGTAAACTTTTGAAAGAATCACCATAATGGTTTTTGTTCAGCATTACAAACAACCTCCATTCCATGAGATGATCATAACTTTGAGGTTCTACTGTACACGTAAATTAGACACAAACCATAGTTGCATCAGTTAGGTACGTCATGCCATGCAACACAGTAATTGGTGACTCCTAACTAGTAAGGGTAGTATTTGTTCCCATATCTAGAGCCCTTCAAATCTGCGGAGATCAGCTTTATATTCGCAGATGCGGATATCCTCAAACCATGTTTGCAGATCGGATGTAGATACAAATTTTGTATCTGCACAGGTCTCTACCCAAATCCCCAGAACTTTAAACTACATTGACAGAGTTTATCCAATTTATCTACAATAGAAAAATCATGAAGACTGGTCAGTGTGTATTCTTGTTGTTTATCACATTATTTCTCTAGCTTAGGAACATAGTAGAAGTTAAATTTTAATTACCAGCTGTTAAAATAGTCTCCACTTGAAATAAGAGTACTACAAATATTATTTCTAAAATAGTATTCTGAAGCTAGAATACTGTGAAAGCTATATCATCAGCTGTTGCTTCAAAATTATGTGCAAGTATAGTTTAAGAGCATAAAAGTCAGTACTTACATTTCTATTAAATTTTGTGAAGGAATGATGCATATAAAACCTGTGCATGTAAACAATTGCAGTATTTATTGTAAGCTGAGATCTGAAAGATGGGATTAAGGAAATTTTACACATCTAAACAAACAATGCATTATCAATAAAGTTGAAATTCTATCTACCACAAATACTTTTTGTTATGTTATTCTATTAAATAAAGCTGTAACTGAATTAATAAAGCAGTAATAAACTGAGTACACATAACTGGTGTGAAGATACTTTTACTCTTTCAAACACAACAGTGATATTGTAAAACCAGATTTACCATGTCTCATTCATTGGAAGGAGACTCTCTAACTCAGGAGACTCCCTTACCTTTAGAAAGATTTTAATGTTGCATCTTCTTGCTAGGAACAATATTACTGTATCAAACATTTTAAAATAACTCTCTCAAGTACCCTTTATATAAGTTTATGCATGTTAAGAGACTTTCTTCTAACTACTATAACCCACTGAATCCTAGCTTTTAAAATCAAATTGAACAAAAACTTGTTATAGTAATTGGATGTTAATTCCAAAAGAAATGGAACAGCTTACTTCCTGTGAATAATAACTATTGTTTATACATAAACTACTTCGAACAAAACCTAGTAATCAGTGGAAAAACTGCCAAATCTACAATCACGCTACATGACAATTTGAATGAGGGGAATTGTAAAGGTATAATTGAAACACAATGGAAAAAATTTATAAAAACTGTTTAGGATTAATCCAAAAAGTGAGGAAGTCTACTTTTAAGTGAGACAGCTGGAAGGCCTTCTTTGTGATGACTATGGTAGAATATAAACTAAGATTAAGCGACAAACACAGGGTCTTAAAATGCAGCTCTTCCTCCTAACACTATATTCAACTTCAATAAAAAAGAAATTATCCCTTTTATTTCAAGGGGCGGGAGAGAAGTTGTTTGGCTTTAAGGGACTAAGAATATTACAGTAGCTACAAAAGCCAAAAGAAATGAAAACAACTTTGGAGTTTAGTCACATCAATTGGGGTGGAGGGGAGAATCTCGACCCAATCTAGAAAACCATGTGCTTCAATCCCCCGCCCCCATATTCGCCGGCGGCAGCAGCAGTAGAGTTGGGGAATATAACACCAGCTCAGACCCGCTCCCCGGAGAGGGCTGGACCAACCAGGAGTTTGAGAGACTGTAATAATCACCCCCAAGCCCCAGAGACACGGAGCCGGGACCAGAGACACCAGCCAACAACTCCCGCGACCTCCCCTCCACCACACTCTATGCCCCAGCTCCCCTCCAGGCGCCAGGCCCCGGCTCGCTTCCCCTCCAGGCCCCAGTATTCTCCGGCTCTCGGCCAGTACCTCTCGCTACGCCCGAGCTGGTACCTAGCCGGCCCCTGGGTCGGACCCCGCTCCCCTCCCTACGCGCTGAACTGCCGGATGAGGCCGCGGCCGCCGCCCAGGCCTGCCTCCCCCCGGCCCGGTCTCCCCGTTCGGATACACGTTGAGGCGCTGGCCCATGTCCTGGATGAGGTTGGCCGCCTGCTGCCGATACGAGAGCTCCTTGTCGGCCTCCACCCCGCAGCGCCGGGTCGGCGTGTTCTCCAGCTGCTCCCGGCTGAAGAACCAGCGCGATGCCGACAAAGAGGCGCCGCCACCCCGCGCCGCCGAGCCCGCACCACCAGGCCCACTCGCAGCCGCCGCCATGACACTTCCTCCCCCTCCTCCGGCCCCGCCCGCCGGCGGCTCAGCCGCCGCGACGCCTGGTCCCTCTTCTCCCTCCATATTAGTTCTCGCGAGAGCTCGGGGCCACGGGCCCGGCAAGGATTCCACCTAGCCGCCTAAAACCATAGAGTCTGGCGAGAGCGGAGGTAGAGCGCCGCAAGAGAAGCTGTGTCACGTGGTCCATGAGGTTTCCGTCGGCGGACAATCCTATGGAGGCACCGTGTGGTACAGTGGCCCGCCCCGGATGTGGGGCGCAGGAAGAGGCGCCGCTACAGGATAGGTAATAAGAACCTCCCTTCCCGCGCCTCCAACTCCGGCCCCTTCCCCCGCAGCCCGAGAAAAGTTCCGTCTCCATGGATCCGGGCGGAAATGAGGTACCACGCGCCTCTCTTCCGTTGAGCAGCCGCTCCTGCGTCACCGCTCGCCAGCCCACCGTCTTGCGGCGGGGTGCGTCTTTGTGTGATTCAGGGGCGGGGGTACGTGCGCCGTGGCCTCGCTCCGGCCGGGCAGGCCCCTTGCACCTCAACACCGGGGCTCGGCCTGCAGCCGCCCCTCCCCCCGCGGCCCTTCAGACTTAGCCCTCGCCGCCCGCCCGCCGCTTGGGTTGGGGCTGGAGCTGGAGCTGCTCCCTTCCCCGGAGCCCCCTCTGTGGGCAGGGCCGGATTCACTCTCCTCTGGGCCTGGGGCGATTAGATATTGTGGGTCCCTTGTATACAAGTCTTTTTTCCTAATTTAGAACAAAATCATCACAATTGTGGCATCGATGCTGTTAATGCTATACTAAACTTGCCTTTTAATTAACAGAAGGCTCTTCTGTAGTTATAGTTCAGTCTTAAAACACAGAGAATATGGTTAGTTAATTCAAAATAACCTACATTTTACCTTAGAACAGCTGTTAAATTAGTTTCTTTCTGGGAGGGTGTTTGGGTACAGCAGGAGGCTCCAGGCTGGGGCAGAGTATTGGGGTGTAGGAGAGAGTGAGGGGTGCAGGCTCTGGGAGGGAGTTTGGTGCAGGTGGGGATTCTGACCTGTGGAAGAGGGTTGGGGTGCAGGAGGGGATGTGGGGTCTGGGAGGGAGTTTGGGTGCAGGAGGGGGCTCCAGGCTGCTGAAGAGTGTTGGGGTGCATGGGAAGGGTGAGGGGTGTGGGTTTTGGGAAAGAGTTTGGGTGCAGGAGGGGATTCTGACTTGCAGCAGGGGATTGGGGTTCAAGGGGAGGAGGGGGAGGCCCTTACCACAGGTGTCACAGCAGGACTCAGGCGGGCTGCCATAGTCCCACGTGGTTCCTGGAAGTGGCCAGGTGCTGGCATGTTTCTGTGCGCTCTAGGGGGAGGATGACAGCATGTCTCCATGCACTGCTCACACCTGCAAGCACTGCCCTGCAGGAATGGTGCTGGGGATGGGGGCAGCATGTGGAGTTGCTTTTCCTCCCCCACCAGGGGCTGCAGAGATGTGCCAGTAGCCGGCTGCTACCAGGAACAGTGTGAGGCCCTGGCATGCAGGCAAACTGCCTGAGCCCTGCTGTGCCGTTGGACTTTTAGTAGCCCGGAGATTGTGATCGACTGGCAGAGGCTCCAGGATCGACCAGTTGATCGTGATCAATGGGTTGATGACCAGTCAATTGTATATAATTATGGTTTTATTTTTGTGGGCCCCCCTGCTTAGCCCGAGGCCCTGGACTGCAGCCCCTAAAGCCCCTGCATTAATGCGGCCCTGGCTGTGGGCACCAGGCTCACCCTAGACCAAGGGTTGCCAACTTTTTAATAGCAAAAAACCGAACACACTTGCCCTGGCCCTTTCCCGAGCCCCCACACTCACTCCATCTCTCCTCCCTTTGTTGCTCTCTCCCTCCCTTGTTCACTCTCATTTCGCTGCGCTGGGGAAGGGGCCTGAGTGAGCTCCAGCTTGGGGTGCAGGCTCAGGTGGGGCTGGGGATGAGGGGTTTGGAGTGCGGGAGGGGCCTTATAGCTGGGGTAGTGAGTTGGGATGCAGGAGGGAATGTGGACTCTGGGAAGCGGTTTGGGTTCAGGGTTCAGCCTCTGAGCAGTGCTTACCTCAGGTGGCTCCTGGGAAGCAGCTGGCATGTTCGGCTCCTCGGTGGAGGGCAGGGAGGGGTCTCTGCGCTCTCTCCCCATCTGGAGATGCTGCCCCCGCAGCTCCCATTTTCTGCGGTTACTGGCCAATGGGAGCTGTGGAGCAGGCAGTCAGGGTGGGGCAGCACGCAGATCCCGTGGCCACCTCTGCACCTTGGAGCTGAACATGCCTCTGCTTCAGGGGAAAAGAATTTTTAAACAAAGCTTTAAAGATTTTGTTTAAGCAACATGGAGTACGCCATTTTGTTACCAACAATGAAGTCAAGGCTGGGGTTGTGGAGAGGTTTAACAGAACTTTAAAATCAAAGATGTGGAGGTATTTTACTGTCCATAGCACCTTTCGATACATCAGCGTGCTGCGGGACATCGTAGATGGTTACAACAGAAGTTTTCATAGAACTATCAGAGGACGCCCGATCAACGTGACACACAGTAACATGCTGAGCGTGTGAAAAACTGTCTACAGGGAGAGTTTTAAAATAAAGGCACCACCAGTGATTTTTAAGAAAGGGGATCATGTAAGGGTATCTAAAACGAAGGGTACTTTTGAAAAAGGATGTCAGCAAACCTTTACTGACGAAATATTTACTGTATCTGGAGTTTTATTACAAGGACAATGGCCTGTGTATGCATTAAAAGATTATGGAGGAGAGGAGGTCGCAGGAAGTCTTTTTACCCTGAAGAATTACAAATAGTAAACCCTAACCAGGACCGCATTTATAGCGTAGAAAAGATTCTAGTGAAGAAAGGACAGGGAAGAATTGAGTATTTTTTGGTGAAATGGAGAGGATGGCCTGAAAAATTTAACAGTTGGGTTAAAGTGTCTCAAGTTCAAGACCTCTAATAAAGGGGAAAAATGACTGAAGTGAGTTACGTTACTTTACCCAGCATCGCCTCTGTGGGGGCTTTTCCTCAAAATAGTCTGGCCAACAGGAGGGTTTTATAAAGACATGGTGGGGGCCCATGAAAGCACCATTTTGGATGGTGCAGGTAATGAGAGGTCTATGCACAGGGCCAGACTAGTGGCTGGCAGCAGGAAGCTGGATTTTTGTGGGGGTCTCTACACAATGTGTTGTTTTTTTTTTCCCCAAGAAAAACTGATGAATGACATGGACTTGAAAATTAAACTGACGCATAGCAAAGATATTCTTTGCCTTGTGATCGGGAATGCCAACCAGAATTATAAAGTGCATATTATTTCAGTGTCCCTGTTTGTAAAATGAGTGAAAGTGACACCGGGGGTTGGCTTGGAGCATGCGGATGCTCTAATGACCGCCAGTGCTAAGGACCTGGCAGACAGGGTGGGCATAAAGATGTTTAGCATTTTGGCTGGCAGTTATCAGTAACCAGGAAAACCTTTTTTGGGACAGGTACCCAAGCAGCTCGTAATCAAGTTTATCGATAACTACACCTTCAATGGCAGCTATGTTAAAAACCCTTTTAACTTTAAACATGTATGTGGATGGTGAACAGATGCCAGCGAAACTCCTACGACCTGATTTTGAGAATGGAAACTGCATGAGGGAGTACATGCAGCTCATGCAGGTGATTGGGAAATATGTAAAAGACAGATCACTCTTGACTGACCATTGTGAATTTACCCAGAGTTTCACGCTGTATGCCTTCAATCTGACCCCAGACTAGGAGAGCGCTAATCATTCTCTGATTAAAACTGGAAACCTGAGAACGGAGATTCGGTTTGCAATGGTGCTGCTCTCTACGGTTAACATGATTGTGTATGGGGTTTTTGATAATGTTCTTGAAGTGAACCATAGAAGAAACATCCTGTTTGACTATATGTGATTATGAACACCATGCAGCTAAGGTGTATTTTATCAAAAGATGCTTCTTTTTTAGATGTTTTTCCTAGTGACTTGCTTCAAAAGGGGTCTGTGTCCAGAAGACCATTGGGGCTTATTGTTAACACGCACCCCCATGACTTACCCAGGAAACAGTGGCTGGCTGGCCCTCTATTTACCAAAGTAGGGGCCGGGTGAGTTCTTTGACTGCTATGGATTTCCACCAGACAGTAACTTTTTTCCTAAATCTATTATGACTTTTTAAAATCGTAACTCTAATAATGTTATCATGCGGTTATCATTGTATATACACCTCTACCTCGATATAACGTGACCTGATATAACACGAATTCGGATATAAGGCAGTAAAGCAGTGCTTGGGGGGGGCGGGGCCGCGCACTCCTGTGGATCAAAGCAAGTTCGATATAACACGGTTTCACCTATAACGTGGTAAGATTTTTTTGGCTCTCGAGGACAGCGTTATATTGAGGTAGAGGTGTATTTTTTTTTAAGCAACATAATAGGGTTTTATCTTTTGATCGCATTTTCAAATTGTATATCAATGAATTGCCAGAAAATTACTGGATGGTGGTGCAGTTTGTAAAAGAGAAAAGGTCAGGTGTGACCAGACTTGTTCCAAACATGTTTCAACATATCCAGACGTGTTTGTCTTGTTGTGAGTTTAAAGAGGCACATCAATAAAGCATATGTTGATTTTTGTTCAAGTCTTTTATTTTACACTGTTAACCAATTGAGCTTTTGTTTATTAGCAGGTACATTTTTTAAAAGAGGTAATGCTACTTATGGCCTTGGCAGGCTCTAGACCTGTTTATAGTCATTCTAAAAACTCTTTAATGGTAACATGTCCTTGTCATAGTATCTTTCCCAATTCTGAACCTTAGCATCCAAAATATGGGTACTAGCATGAATTCCCCTAAGCTTAATTACCTGCTTAGATCTGATAAGCTGCCACCAATCAGGAATTCGAGTGCCTACACTCTGATACACTCTGGTCCCCCCAAAACCTTCCCTGGGCATCCCCAAGACCCAGACCCCCTGGATCTTAACACAAGGAAAGTAAAACCCTTTCCTCACTGTTGCCTTTGTCAGCCTTCCCCTCCCTGGACTACCCTGGAAGATTACTGTGATCCAAACCTCTTGAATCACAACACAGAGAAATTAGGTCTCCTGGAGAGAGAGACAGATTCACGCTCCGTGAATCTAAAACAAAGGGATTCCACCCTTCCCCTCCCTTCGCCTTCCCTGTTAAGTACAGACTCAATTCCCTCGAGCCTCAACAAGGGGAAAAAAATCAGACAGGTCTTAAAAGCAAAACTTTTAAAAAAAGAAAGAAAAAAGTAAAAGGTCTATCTCTGCAATTTAGATGGTAAAAAGTTACAGGGTCTGTCAGCTTAAGAAATTGGAGAAATAGCCTCCTCCAATAGAAATACAATTTAAAATACTTCCAGCCAAATACACATTTGCGCACAAAGGAAAACAAATAAAAAGACTATTCCGCCTTTCTACCTTTATACTTACAACATTGGAATAGAAGATTAGAGAGCTTGTAGGTACGTGTGGTCACTCTCAGAGAGAACAAAGCAAAACCCAAAAAACACAAACAAAGGCTTCCCTCCACCGAGATTTGAAAGTATCTCTGGTCAGGTGTTGCAGGTCATTGTTTGTTAACCCTTTACAGGTAAAAGAGACATTAACCCTTAACTATCTGTTTATGACAGTCCTACAGTGGACATAGGCACATTCAGCTCTGCCAAGTTTTTCATAAAAAAATTCTATCCTTTAGGAGTCCTATTGTTAGTGAAAGAATAAGAGCCAGTTACCCCCCTGACTAAATCAAGCATGAGAGACCCTGCAGCAACTTCCCCCTAGTACACAAAACTTCCATTATTGGCCCAAGAAGAAACATCTTTATGCCGTCTTCAGTTTATTTAACAATATTTCATCTTTTTTTTCATAGAAAGGATTTACCCCCTCCAGTACCTCCCAAATAACAAAGTCTGATGAATCCCCCTCAACTTCAGGAGGTTTAATTTCCTCTTGCTATTGCTTGGAGAGAAAGAGACTTATTTTAGTATTTTCTGCTTCACCCTGCTTGAGCAATACCAGGTATCTTTTCAGGACCCCTTGTAAAGTTTAGTCTTTTCGTACTCAGATAAACTCTGTCTTTGATGAATGTCTTTCATCTCTGAATCCAATTGGGGAGTGGTTGTAGTTCTGATATTTTCTTCACAGCTAGAGGTGCATTTTATTTGTTCTAGCTGATGGCTAGAAACGAGGTACAATTTTTCAGCATGTTCCATTATCAGTTAATTAAAAGGGCTGACAGTAGAGGGAGTGCAAAACTCAACAAAGGACTAATAAAGCCCCTGGCCTGTTTTACAATTAGCTTTTTTCTTTTGAGGAATACCCTTTTATCGCTCAGCTTTTTAATAATCCCCCGTTTTCTTTTTAGTACGCTTATTTGTCAGGGTTTCAAAGGAACGTTTCCTTTTATGTATTGAGCACTATTTCTGAGATGGTTGTAAGAAGCCAAGCATAGAATAGCCTTCCTTTGCTGCAGTTTGGCTTTGATGAGGACTCTTAAAAGAGCCAGGTTTGTCTGCACGCAACTAGACATGATTGCTGGGGGGGAGACACTTTTTTAAAAAGGGGGGTTGATAAAAATAACTTTATTTTTTTAAGGTGTATACACAGGGTCAGTCTGGGGGGAAAAGGCCTGTTCTTAACCTGAAGGCTTCTGGCATTGAAGCACTTAAATGCACCAGCAGGTACCTATAGGAATTTATGGAGGCTTTTGAGGATGCTACCAAAAAGAATTGTGTTTTACTAGGGTACATTTGCCGGGACAAAGTGGTTATTTGCAGTTTATTGGAGTTGTTGTTGTTGTTGTTTTTTAAAAAGAACCATATACTTAGTATTTAAATTAATCGTTTGGGGTTTTTTCCCCTGACAAAACTGTTTTGCACGATGTACATAATACTTAGGTTCCTGTGGTGAACATATTTGTTAAAGGCTTTCTCAGTTTCACCTCTTTCAGAAGCACACTCCATTAGATCATCTATAATAACCATATTCACTTCATTACTAGGAAATAACTGTTAATCGTTAAAAGTATCAGGTAAACCTTCCAAAAATGTAATAGGTGGAAATTTTGCAACAGCTCTTTATACAATGGTTGCCAACAGCTACACCATCACACAAGATTTTCAGGCATACACAGTAACAGCTTATTGCTGTTTTCTAACAATTGCTTTATATAAAATGATTTTCTAGAATTCGAAGGATAACATAGCAAACAGGAAAAGGAGTGAACAGACTGAACATGGCTCTTCATCATAATATCCATATGGCAAGGTTTTAAAATCCGCCTCCAGGGCTTTTTTGTTGTTAATGACTTTCTGTTTTTTCCCCCCACAATCTCTTTTGGGATCTCTCCCATGGGGTAATCCCAGATGAGGAGTTTTAAACTTTCAAAATAAATTTTCTCGGTATTCCCTGAGTTGAGCGTGATCCCTTTTACTTTCATACAGATCTTACCGCTAGACAGTTTGTACCCGTATGTTTTAGAACTAGCTGACACAAACTTCACAATGTGTTCATCTGGATGTATTTCACTGGTCAGATCACGTAAATAATCCCATAGGGTTGGGTTCCATGCCCCTTCTTTAGTCACAAAAATTACAGAATCTGTATCGTGATAAAGACACCGCTCCAATAAACGATCTAACAGGTAGTAGACCTCTAGCCTGGCATAAGCGGTGGTAAAGCATGCGATAAATACGTTAGTATTGTTAGAAAGGGTGCTGCGTTCTTGTGTGTATTTCCAAGACATTACAGCCTTGTCATTGTCAATAAACTTGCATGATGAGACATCGTTTTAAGGTACAAAAACATACTTGAAGAGCCCGTCGGGGTCCATCACTATACTGGTGTTAAATTTGTTCGCTGACCAAATTTCTTCCCCCAAGGAATTTAAAAACAGCTTTGAGCTATGTCTTTTTGCAGGGTATCCTTAATCTTGTTTAGACGCAGACATATGCCTTCTCTTTCACAGTACTCTTTAATGTACTGTTCTGTTGTTTTTTTTAACTTGTCTGTACAGCAGTGAGGGAACACCAAGGCCTCTTGTTTCTGTCTCGGGTGCATTTTAATGTAGTCTGAAAAGAGGGTATCTGAAGAGCAGTTAAAGTGCCAGACTTCATAAATCTCAGCAATCCTGTACCCTTTGTCTAAAGCCTCCATCAGCTCTGTCATGCACCAAGTCCCTATTAAAGCCCTCTCCTCCAGACTATACATGCAGCGATCCTTTTGTTTTGTTTCTGTACAAAGGGTGCACAGGGGAAACATTAGTTTACTTCCGACTCTGTACAGTAAAATGGGGAAATACAGGCCTCTTGGAGGGTACACTTTAACTTTGGCAATGCTAAAGTACAGTTGAGATCCCCAAAATCCTCATACACGATAATGGGGTGCCCCACTGGGTATTGTTTAATCTTGTTAACAAAAAGGTAAGAGACTGGTAAGATCATAGTAATGAATCTGCTCTACGGGCTGCGGTTTGTAATACAGACAGATGGTGTTTGTTCTACCTCTTTAAAGGGCATCTCTAGGAACCAAAGGCTGTTGCAGGGTTGTTTTCTCATAAAAAAGCTCCCACCCAGTTATCGTTAGGTAGCATGGTCTTCCATTCATGTTCCCATATGGTCTTTACCTCAAACCCCTATCTTTTAAAAAATTCAGCCTTAATTATGGTTCGGTTGAACAGCTGGCTGTAGGTAACATTAAGCAACTGTTATAACCTTATTCCCAGATCTGGACCTTAGCATCCAAAATATGGGGGTTAGCATGAAAACCTCCAAGCTTAGTTACCAGCTTGGACCTGGTACTTGCTGCCACCACCCAAAAAATTAGAGTGTTTTGGGGCACTCTGGTCCCACTGAAAACCCTTCCCTGGGGACCCCAAGACCCAAATCCCTTGAGTCGCACAACAAAGGGAAATAATCCTTTTTCCCTCCCCCCCTCCAGGTGCTCCTGGAGAGATACACAGACACAAGCTCTGCGAATCCAAACAGAGTGACTCCCCCTCTCCGTTCCCGGTCCTGGAACAAAAAGGGCTTTCCTATTCCCCCAGAGGGAATGCAAAATCAGGCTAGCCAATTCAACACACACACAGATCTCCCCGATCTCTTCCTCCCACCAATTCCCTGGTGAGTACAGACTCAATTTCCCTGAAGTAAAGAAAAACTCCAACAGGTCTTAAAAGAAAGCTTTATATAAAAAAAAAAGAAAAAATACAAATGTTCTCTCTGTATTAAGGTGATACAATACAGGGCAATTGCTTAAAAGAATATTGAATAAACAGCCTTATTCAAAAAGAATACAAATCAACGCACTCCAGCACTTATATTCATGCAAATACCAAAGAAAAGAAACCATATAACTTACTATCTGATCTTTGTCCTTACACTTAGAAACAGAAGATTAGAAAACAGAACTACTTCTCCAAAGCTCAGAGACAGCAGGCAGACAGAAAACAAAAGACCCCAGAAACACAATTCCCTCCACCCAAAGTTGAAAAAATCCGGTTTCCTGATTGGTTCTCTGGTCAGGTGTTTCAGGTGAAAGAGACATTAACCCTTAGCTATCTGTTTATGACAGCAACGGATTGTAATAATTTTCACAATAGCAGACAGGGCATCCATGAGGGGAAAAAAACCCATTAAATTCAAAGGTCATTGGTTTACAGGCTATGATGGCATAACCGTCCAAAAAATAGGACCCCGCTTTACACTCCCCACTCTGCAAAGCGTGTTGGATGTAAATGTTCTCTATGTGGGCTATGTACAGCAGCCATTGAATGGCCGGTGTGGAATCTCTCTTTTGCGACTTGTGGTAACTATCTAATGGTAGAAGGACTATGGTTCGTGGTTTTAAAAAATTGAAGTGCTACATGGCCATGGAAATTGGTGCTAATGTAAGGTACTTAAAGGGGTCTATACACTTAGTTACCATCTCCTTATCATCTCCTGGGTTTTTAACAATCTGCTTTTTTGTCATTTTCATGACATTTCTGAAATGATCGGCAGCCTCTTGTAAAATTTCAACATCTTTTTGACAATAATAGTCCAGTTCTTTCTGGAGATCAAATTTGTTTTGGCGACTGTGTTGGTACCAGTTCAGAAATTCCTTTTTTCCCCTTCAGGCATCATATATTATACTCCAAAATGCTCTATCCCTGGCATAGGCCCCACATAGTCCTGATTTTCAGCTGTGTTAAAAAAAAAATGTGGAAAATACCTCTTGGCTCCCTCAAACCCCATAGCCTTGGTTAACTTGCTGAGTTTCATGGGAAGAAAAAACTTAAAGAATCTATAAATCTGATGTTTAAGTTCACCACCATTACACACAGATTCCCACCTTGTGTTACGGGGCTGACAGCCATTTTTCTTTAATCAATTGTCTAAGGATAAAATAACACATCATAGCCATTAGCATTATGAGCGATAAAAGTGTATCCCCTTAAAGCAATTGTCTTCAAAGGTTCGAACAAATTCCCTGACACATTCTTCCCCCTTAAATTCCTAGCTGGTTTCTTTATCTAAATAACCTATCTTTATATTTTTATTTAATATTTCAAAATAACTGTTTAAAATTCTCTTTTCTTAACCTTCGTTTATATTTTCCTCTTATTTCAAAATAACTTGTTTTTCTCTAAAGTCTTTTTTAAATTCTAACAAAAAAGGATCTTTATCATGTGCTTACTAATCTTTAAAACTACTGCTGCTTCCTTCTATTTAATACCTTTCTTTCCTTTTTTCCTCTAAACCTAACCAAAATCTTTCTTTTTGTAAATCTTTCATAACCAGCCTCTCATCTTTGATGCTTTTTTTCTAAACTTTTCAAAAAACAAGCACACAACATTTCCTCTATCCAAAATAATAATTTTTTCTTTCAAAATGGCCGACAGCTAAACCTAACAAAAAATCTTGCTTTTTAAAAAAACTCCTTTCCTTTAAGCTCTCTCACAATATCCAGCCAAACATATCAGAGCACAAGCACGCAACATTCCCCCGGCCAAACATAAGAAAAAATTTTTAAAACCCTTTCAAAATAGCTAACAGCATGAGACCTATACATGAACAGAAATGGAGATGGAGGGTGGGACATAAGTCTTAAATAGGGTCTAGAAACCTGTCAAAAATACATGGTGATGAATACTATTGAGGTTATACTACTGCTGTGAAATCAACTGGAGAGCGTCTCCTCTGCTTCTGTTGGTCTATGCTGAAGATGACAACCTACTATTCCTATCAGTTCCTCTCTTAATGCTATTACCTAAATGGGAATGGAGGTACAAAGTGCCCCAGGTGACACAGGAAGTCTGTGCAGTGTAGTCCCAGGGCATGGTACCCACATTGTCTGAATCCCAGGCTAATTCCCTAACCACTAGACCATCTCCCTCACCTAAATCTCATTACTGAATTGGCTGGGAATCAAACTGAAGTCAACTGCTTGAGAGACAGCTGTACTCATCACAGTACCACCAGCACTCCAGTTCTTCCAGTAGTTCAAGAGGCAGAGGTCTATGCAGTGGATCTAGAAGTTTCAACCCTGCTGATGATCCTTTTTCTCTGTTTTTGTCCCAGTGATCTACCTACTAGTGGTACCTCTTTTCTGTTCCTTAAGAGCATGAACAGCAAGACCTGAAGAGGAAGAGATTTATGCAAAGAGGCAGCAGGACTGGGAAGGAAAACAGGTCTCAGTGTGTGCTCTGCTCAAACTGACTAATGCACCTTATGGTGCCTGCCATAGTGAGAGAGTAAGGGAGGCAGAGATTCTAGCTGTAGAGAGCAAGGGAAAAAGAGGAAGGCTATGTCATGGAGATTTGTTACTGATGATGATATCATCTAGTTCTTATATAGTGCAGATCATCATTGGTCAGAATAAGAACTGGGGGAGTCTCTTCATGCCACCACATCTCAATGGAGTTCTGATGTGTTTTGGTCTCATATTTACTCCTGGAACTGTGTTCTGGTTAGTTCTATTAAATACTCCAGCACTGACTTGACAGAACACTAGTAAATGTAGAATAGAGAAGAATCCTGCAAGGACAAAGATGAACTGGATGATGTAATCTTTCTGTCTCTAACTGGCCCTGAGCCTAGTTGTTGATCACCTTTAAGACTCAGCTGCTCCAGAGGCTATTTTTAACTACAGTGATAGGTGTTTGTAATTAGAATCTCATCAGTGCTTTCATACTTGAATGGTCCCTTACAGTATGTGTTAACTACTTATGCTAAACAATCTGTTCCACCTTGCATTTTGCTGAGACACTGAGACTTCCTTTCCCAGACGTGAAGAAGACCTCTCTGTGGCTCGAAACTTCTCTCTCTCACCAACAAAAGTTGGTCCATTAAAATGTATCACCTCAGCCACCTTGTCTATTTAAACATCTGTAAGAAGCAAAGCTAAAAAGGTTATGAGGAGGGTGGGAGGAAGGGACTGCTATGAAAATTAAGCTGCCCTGTCTCCACTTTGAATTTAATTACAACAAGTTGGTGGAGAAATCATCTAACATTTAAATAACTGAAGAATTTATCCTTTAGATACTTACAGACTTTAAAGGAGAGAAAAGTTTGACATGAAAGACAATGTCTTTTATGCCTTCTAGTCACTGAATGTCCATTGAAGGGTTTGCTGGACTGGGTGCAATTAAATTTAACTGAGGACACTTTACCTAGCTTCCTTTTCCTCATACATAAATATGTAGGTCCAGATCCACAAAGGGACTTAGATGTTGCAATGCTTTTAGGTGCCTAGAAAAATTACTGGAATAACAATGTGATCCACATAGCTTGAGTTAGGTGCCCAGGTTCCCCATAAGTTGAATGGTGAGAGAGGTGCTAAGAGCAGGATCCACAAAAGCCCAGCATGTTAGGCAGGAACCCACCTAAGTCAATAGCAGATGGCAATGAGAGAAGTGTGTCCTAAGCCCTGTTCCTCTCACAGAGTTTGGTGCCTAAGTCTGGGATGCAGAGAGGCCCTTATCTCTGCTAACGATACACAGCTAGACACCCCTCTTCTGGAGCCAGGTGGCTTAGGCGCCTAAGTTGTTTCTTGCAAGATGGAGTTGTGTTCACTAACTTCATGAAGCAGCAGCAACTGCCTTCCTTATACCTTTAGCCCAGTGGTAGAGTACCGACATGGGATGTAGGAGACCCCTGCTTCAAGTCCCCCCATGTCCCTGATGAGAAGAAGGGATCTCAACAGGGGTTTCTTACCTCTCAGGTAAGTGTCCTAACCATTGGACTACTAGACATTCTCATGTGGGTCTTTTTCCATCGCTCTTGTTAAAGTTGTTCCACTTTAATTAAATATTAATTGGGTCAGAGAAAATGAGAAGCATTCCATAGGCCAGCAGCTAGGGAATTTACTGGAGAGGTAGAGTACCCCTGTTCAAATCCCTTCTCATCAAGAAGAGGACAAACTTGAAACAGGAGGTTTCCCACGTTCTGGGTGAGTACCATAACCACTGGACTTAAGGTTATGAAGGAAGTCCCTGTCTTCCTTCTTTTTCCCCCACCCCGATGTTTTTGTGTGAAGTTAGGCAGCCTCTGAGCATGCCTTCCAGATTGGACCCTACAGCAAGATTGACAGAGGAATGCCTACCCTCCCATGCCATGTGGATTGATAGATGTCCGGGTTTAGGTGGGAGATAGATGTCCAGGTGCCTGGAGTGAGGCAGCAGTGCACATGCCTAGAGGCAAAAACATAGGTATCTAGGGAACAATTACTGCAGAAACTTAGGCACCTAGTGAGTTTAGGCACCTATAGGGTTAGGCAATAACTGAGTGGAGATGTTTTGGATCACAGTGTCACCTAAAACTGGGATTTTAGGCACCTAAATTCCTTTGTAGTATATTCATTTAGCCCCTGGAATGTATCTGTCTAAGGGCCTGGTGCTGTGAGGTGCTGGGTGTCTACTAAAAGGTGCTAAGCACACCCTTAGCTCCCATTGAATTTCTGTACTCTTCCACAGAGCCGTCTTGGAGAAATAAGATAGATAAGACCTGAATTCCTAATGTGTAAAATAAGCAAAAAACCAACACAAAAAACCCTTACCCTTAAAAAGACTCCCAAATGTTTCACGCTTTTTCATATAGTATAAAGAAGCAAAAACAGATGCAAGTTCAATTTTTTTCCTTTGCAGTTCAACAGAGGCTGATGATATCCATGAGAATTGCTGGTGTTCAGCATCTTTTAGGTTCAGTCTGTAAAGTAGGGTGGAGGTGCTCAGCTACATTAGGAATTCAGGTATTTTCTGTCTTTCTTTCCCTGGAAGAGTCTATGGAAGACTAGAGTATGAGTGAGATTATGACTTCACAAGTACCGATGTACTGAAACCTGAGCAAATGAGAGGGGAAAGAATAAGGGCAATGCATTACCATTCCAGTGACTTAAAAATGCTTTTAGAAAGAGGTTGTCCAGGCAGTCACCCAACAATACTGAAAGCTCAGGTTTCAACCTACCCTTCACCATCCAAGAAACTTGGGACATCCTAGATAAAGAAAATAATCTTGTCAGTTGGGGAAGGAGTTCTACACTGAGAATAAAAAAATAAAATAAAAAATTAGAAACAACCATTAACATTTTCACATTTAAAACATGCAGCTTTATTCATGAAGAATACCCTTTTAAGTGAATGGAACATTGAATCACACTGTGTATTATTTATGTATTAATATTTAGATTATGATCATTAGGTTTCATAGTTAACAACTGAAATAAAGGAGAGAAATTCACAATGCTCATTGAGCTATTTTTGCCTCCAAGAAACCTGGTATTGATAACACTGCATTGATTCGTATTCAGAAGGCTATCAACATCACAATTGAAAGAAATGAAATCTCTGTAGAAAAGCAGGGATCCCAAAAATCTGCAGGTACAACCTAAATCCTTAGGACACAGAAATTCTCAAACGTGGATTTCCAGTGCCCTTGCTTTTACTTTGAGAATACCAGTAAATACTATCATTTATAAGTAGATTTTATTTGACATTGAAATGGTGGAAATACACATATGTAGGCATGTACACAAATATACAAAAGGATACAAATTTGGTCTCTGTTAAAGTTATTCAAATTGTTTTCTGTCAAGACCCAAAAATGCCAGAGCATTGCCAGCTTTGAGTTTATCCTGTAAAAGAATGTATATTTTTATAGCGAACCTTACAAATGTTGTGTATGTTAACACCTACGATATGGAAATAGGATTCTATTAATAATGTTTCAGGAAATCTCTTTCCATGGAATTACCTGCTGAAGGAGGCCTGGGATGCAGGAGCCGAGAAATGATCTTACAAGGATTCCTCTGTATCTGTCTATGGGGGTGGGTGTAGAGAGTTTTCCCTAACTGTCCCACAAAATGAGACCTTCTTCCACTCTCGGGACCGGGTAGATTCCTACAGAGCTGAACAGATCTCAAAAGATCCACAAGGCTCTGTATCTCCATATTGGCTCTGGGGTCCCCACCCTTGTCTCCTTGGCTGCACAATTCCACACTGCTATATTGTTCACTCTTCAATTCCTGATTCACTATGGAGTATATTGTAGAAGCTTGCTGCACAGCTCACCGCTCTCCTAAGCCGTTTAGGCCCCAATTCAGCAGTCTATCCCTATTCAACAAAGCACTTAAGCACATACTTAAAGGCATATCTAAGTGTATGTCTACACTACGGGATTATTCCGATTTTACATAAACTGGTTTTGTAAAACAGATTGTATAAAGTCGAGTGCACGCGACCACACTAAGCACATTAATTCAGCGGTATGCGTCCATGTACCGAGGCTAGCATCGATTTCCGGAGCGTTGCACTGTGGGTAGCTATCCCGTAGCTATCCCATAGTTCCTGCAGGCTCCCCTGCCCCTTGGAATTCTGGGTTGAGATCCCAGTGCCTGATGGGGCAAAAAACATTGTCGAGGGTGGTTCTGGGTACAGCCTCACCCCTCCCTCTGTGAAAGCAGCAGACAACCGTTTCGCGCCTTTTTTCCTGGGTGAACTGTGCAAACGCCATAGCACAGCAAGCATGGACCCTGCTCAGATCAAGACCACAATCATGGACATTGTAAACACCTCGCGCATTCTCGTGCAGTCTATGCTGAACCAGGACCTGCAAAGCCAGGCGAGGAGGAGGCAGCTACAGCACCGTGGCGAAGAGAGTGATGAAGACATGGACAGAGAATTCTCAAACTGCGGGCCCCTGCCTTTTGGAGATCTTGCTGGTAATGGGGCAGGTTCTAGCCATTGAACTCCGATTTGGGGCCCGGGAAACAAGCACAGACTGGTGGGACCACATAGTTTTGCACGTTTGGGACGATTCGCAGTGGCTGCGAAACTTTCGCATGCATAAGGGCACTTTCATGGAACTTTGTGACTTGCTTTCCCCTGCCCTGAAACGCCAGAATACCAAGTTGAGAGCAGCCCTCACAGTTGAGAAGCGAGTGGCAATAGCCCTCTGGAAGCTTGCAATGCCAGACAGCTATTAGTCAATCGGGAATCAGTTTGGAGTGGGAAAATCTACTGTGGGGGCTGCTGTGATGCAAGTAGCCAAAGCAATCATTTAGCTGCTGCTACGAAAGGTTGTGACTCTGGGAAACATGCCATCATAGTGGATGGTTTTGCTGCAATGGGATTCCCTAACTGTGGTGGGGCGATAGATGGAACCCATATCTCTATCTTGGCACCGGAGCGCCAGGGCACCCAGTACATAAACTGCAAGGGGTACTTTTCAATGGTGCTGCAAGCACTGGTGGATCACAAGGGACGTTTCACCAACATCCACGTGAGATGGCCAGGAAGGGTTCATGACACTCGCGTCTTCGGGAACACTATTCTGTTTAAACGGCTGCAGCAAGGGAATTACTTTCCCGACCAGAAAATAACAGTTGGGGATGTTGAAATGCCTGTAGTTATCCTGGGGGACCCAGCCTACCCCTTGATGCTGTGGCTCAAGAAGCCATACACAGGCAGCCTGGACAGTAGTCAGGAGCTGTTCAAGTACAGGCCGAGCAAGTGCAGAATGGTGGTAGAATGTGCATTTGGCCGTTTAAAGGCACGCTGGCACACATTACTGACTCGCTCTGACCTCAGCCAAACCAGTGTCCCCATCGTCACTGCTGCTTGCTGCGTGCTCCACAATCTCTGTGAGAGTAAGGGGGAGACCTTTATGGCAGGGTGGGAGGCTGAGGCAAATCATCTGGCTGCTGATTATGCACAGCCAGACACCAGGGCGATTAGAAGAGCACACCAGGAAGCGGTGCGCATCAGAGAAGCTTTGAAAATGAGTTTCATCACGGGCCAGGGTACAGTGTGACTGCTGTGTTTGTTTCCCCTTGATGAACCCCACCCCCCCTTGATTGACTCATTCCCTGTAAGCAACCCATCCTCCCCCTTTAATTACAGCTTGCTTAAGGAAATAAAGTCACTATCATTTAAAAATCATGTATTCTTTATTAAGTCATTATAAAAAGAGGGAGAGAACTGACAAGGTAGCCCGGGTGTGGTTTGGGAGGAGGATAGGAGGGAAGGAAAATGCCACTAAAAAAATTTCAAAGTAATGACAGCCTTTTGGTTGGGCTGTCCACGGGGGTGGAGTGGGTGGGTGCACGAAGCCTTCCCCCATGCGTTCTTACACGTCTGGGTGAGGAAGATATGGAACATGGTGAGGGTGGTTACACAGGGGCTGAAGTGGCACTCTGTGACCCTGCTGCTGTTCCTGAAGCTCCACCAGACGTCAGATGGTGTCAGTTTGATCATGCAGCAGTCCCAGCATTGCATCCCGCCACCGCTGATCTTCCTGCCTACACCTCTGATCTTCCTGCCGCCACCTCTCATCTCGAGCGTCTCTCCTCTCCTCACGTTTGTCCCTCCTGCCCTCACGTTGGTCCCTCCTGCCCTCACGTTCACTGGCATCTTTCCTGTAATTTGATACCACATCCTTCCACTCATTCAGATGAGCTCTTTCACTGGAGGTCACTTCCATGATTTCCGAGAACATTTCGTCTCGCGTCTTTTGTTTCCGCTGCCTTATCTGAGATAGCCTTCGGGATGGAGTAGGGAGGTTTAAAAAATTTGCAGCTGCATGAGGGAGGGAAAAAAGAGAGAGAAGTATTTAAAAAGATACATTTTACAGAACAATGCTTATACTCTTTCATGGAGAACAACATTATTCACCTTACATAGCACATGTGATTTCACTACCAGGTCGCATTTTGCATCTTAATATTGAGTGCCTGCGGCTCTGGTGTTAAAGATCTCACAGACGCAGGTCCGGGCAGCAGAATTCAGCTTGCATGCGTCCATGGTAAGCCATTGTCTTCGGCTTCTGCAGCCTTCATATACACAGTGCCCTCCTTTCCCAAATACCAAGCAAATCCCGTTCAGTGCTGCTTCTTTCCTGTTAACATGAAGCAGCAGGAACCACCCCCCACATCCAATTATCTGGGATGATCGCTTTACCCCTCCACCCACCGCGTGGCGGGTATCATGGAAGATCACTGCTAAACACCCCCTTTCTTCCCCCACCGCATGGCTGGTAGCAGGGAAGATTCCTGCTAGCCAAACGCGAAAAAGCTCAGCGCCATTCCCTCCCATCCCCTCCCCCTGCTTGGCTACCTGCAAGGAAGGATTTCTTTTAAGCAACAGGCAAACAGCCCAGTAGGAATGGCCATCTCTGTCCCCTTAATTAAATTCCTGAATTTCAACCAGGTTACCATGAACGATATCACTCTCCTGAGGATAACATAGCGAGATAAAGAACGGATGTTGCTTGAATGCCAGCAATCACCAGGACCATTAGCAGCTAGGCTTTGTCATGCAATGATACCCGATTACTTGCTACATGCATGGCGTGGTCAAGTGTCCTACCATGGTGGATGGAATAAGGCTGCCCTGCCCAGAAACCTTCTGCAAAGGCTTTTGGAGTACCTTCAGGAGAGCTTCATGGAGATGTTCCTGGAGGATTTCCGCTCCATCCCCAGACATGTTAACAGACTTTTCCAATAACTGTACTGGCCGCGAATGCATCCCAAGTCCTCAGGGCAAATTAATCATTAAAAAACACTTGGTTTTAAACCATGTTTTATATTTACAAAGGTACACTCACCAGAGGTTGCTTCCATGGCTTCATTGTCTGGGCTAGTGGCTTGGGAGGGCTGGGAGGGTAATTCCATCTGGGTGAGAAAAAGCTCCTGGCTGTTGGGGAGAACGGAGTGCTGTGTGCTCTCTGCAAGCTCATCTTCCTCTTCCTCCTCCTCATCTTTCCCGTCCGCAGAATCCTCAGCCATGCTGAGATTACCACCCCCACCTCGGAATCCATGGACAGGGGTGGGGAACTGGTGGCGGACCCCCCTAGAATTGCATGCAGCTCAGCGTAGAAGCGGCATGTTTTCGGCCCTGCCCCGGACCTTCTGTTTGCTTCTTTGGTTTTCTGGTAGACTTGTCTGAGCTCCTTAACTTTCACACGGCACTGCACTGAGTCCCTGGTGTGGCCTTTCTCCATCATGGCTTTGTAAATTTTTTCAAATGTTTTTTCATTTCGTCTTTTGGAATGGAGTTCTGTTAACACGGAATCCTCTCCCCATATAGCGATCAGATCCAGTACCTCCTGTGCGGTCCATGCTGGAGCCCTTTTTCGATTCTCAGGAGACTGCATTGTTACCTGTGCTGATGAGCTCTGCGTGGTCACCTGTGCTGGTGAGCTCTCCACGCTGGCCAAACAGGAAATGAAATTCAAAAGTTCGTGGGGCTTTTCCTGTCTACCTGGCCAGTGCATCCGAGTTCAGATTGCTTTCCAGAGCGGTCACAGAGGTGCACTCTGGGATACCGCCCGGAGGCCAATACCATCGATTTGCGGCCACACTAACCCTAATCCGACATGGCAATACCGATTTCAGCGCTACTCCTTTCGTCGGGGAGGAGTACAGAAACTGGTTTAAAGAGCCCTTTATATCGATATAAAGGTCCTCGTTGTGTGGACGGGTGCAGGGTTAAATCGGTTTAACGCTACTAAATTCGGTTTAAACGCGTAGTGTAGACCAGGCCTAAATCAAGCACGTGCATGTGCTTTCAGTGCTGTGGGGAACTGATTCTTAAAGACTAATCCCATACCCTCTGAGGTTAATGGAAAACTCTCATTGACTTCTTAGGGCCTTGGGTCAGGCCCTAAAAAT
This sequence comes from Gopherus evgoodei, assembly GCF_007399415.2. Taxonomy (NCBI): domain Eukaryota; kingdom Metazoa; phylum Chordata; order Testudines; family Testudinidae; genus Gopherus; species Gopherus evgoodei. The sequence goes on from NC_044332.1 coordinate 62,658,475, forward strand.
GGAAGCTTAAAAACTGAAATAAAAAAATGTAAAGAATTTTACCTTTAGTCCACTATCAAACTCTTCCATAGAATCAATCAGTTTTCCAGGTTCTAGTTCCCCTAGTGGAAAAGGGTAATCTGTTCCCAAAAGAACTTTGTCCTGCAAACAGAGAAACAAATTGGGCGTTTCATAAAAGAGCTGCACATCCTCTGTGGGGTTCTTAAAAACAGTATAAAATGATGAGTATATGCCGCACAGATTTTCTGTGGTATCTGTTTCAATCATTTTTAAGATTCTAAATTTTGTTTTCTGAAAAAAACCCAACCCCCAAAAAAGAACACTTCCCAAGGTTTCCTGTATTTTGTACAAATTTGAATGAACAGATTTTTGGATAACCCAAGAATGATGATTTTAAGGGCTAGCTATGCTTGGGTGTATTTTCATCACGATACATGGAAAGTTCAAAATGTAAATCCTTGGCATATGGAAAGAACATATATCCCTTTGCAGGAATGTGTTGAACAATGAAACACTTCCTAGTTTGGTTAACTGAAGTAATCTCATATTGCCTTGAAATGTATAAAACAAAGTATCCAACACTCATCTTCTTTGGGTTCTGACCTGGGTTGACTGCAATACCGTGATTCATAATGGGGTCATGACCAGGTGGTCCTATAGTTAAGTTGCCTGTAAAGGGGAAAAGATGGGTTTTTTTCCTTTATGGTATGTAAAGAACATCTGAAAGCTTAGTTTTATTTCTGCTTGATTTTCCCATTATAAATCCATATCTTGTGTAACTTGAAAGATTCTGCGGTAATTGGAAAACTAATGGAACTAGGACATTGTAAGAGACCAGAGACTAAAAGCTGTGCAATTGAGAGGGAGAGAGATTTTTAAGCTGTTTAAAACCCCCTTTTGATCAGATGGTTTCCCCAGTTTGCTCTATATGTAGTCCACACTAACTTTACCAAGTGAAAACTTACTGCCTTCCTCGGCTTGGTATTATTCATATAAAGGAACTAGTATAAAGTGCAGCCCAAACCTTCACCCTGGGTTTGGCTGCTCCAGAATGCCCTTTAGGAATCTGGTCAGTTTACATCTTGGGTATTCTAAAAAAGAGAGCACCATTCCTTATTCTTGGTTGAGCCATCTGCAAAAATGAGTCAGAAAACCACACACATTTTCCAGCAGGATCAGCTTCTGTTATGGTACAGTGTCAGGCAAAAACTGACAACTTGTTGCACACCTATTTAACTCTGATGTTTAAAGAACAATTGAGAGCAAAATGTAAAAAGAGCCAACCTTTCTGTCTCATCAAGCCTGGTAAGAGAGCTTATATACATGCATCTCTAAGAAGTCAGAAGTCCTCCAGAGACTACCAGATTTGATATTCCAGGATGGAATCAAATCACACACATGGAGATCTGGGAAATCTGGGCTATATTTACACTATGGACCTTACAGCAACATAAATGTATCACTGCAGCTGTACCATTGCAAAATCTCCTGTTTAGCCTCTCTGTGCTGTTAGGAGAAAGTTCTCCCACCGGCATAATTAAACCACCCCTAACAAGCAGTGGCACATATGTTGGCAGGAGAGTGTCTCCCGCTGACTTAGCACTGTCCATACCATACCTGTGCTCTTATGGTTAGGGGAGTGTTTTTTTTTCACACCCTGACCAACAAAAAATTTACCGACAAAAGTGCTAGTGTAGACATAGCCTTAGAGTGTCATTGTTCAATACAAGGTGGAACAGATTATTTTACCATAAGCAGTTAACACATATCAGGGGACCATTCAGTGTGAAGTAGCCCATTAACAGCCCTCCAGTCATAGAGAGGAAAGGAGGTGGGAGGGAAGCAGCTAGGTGTGTGTGTGTTGTTAGTGGGTTACAGATTGTTGTAATAAGATTGGCTTAGCAGTGATACTCTGAATTAATTTCCCAGACCTGAAAAAGAATTCTGTGTAAGCTCAAAAGCTTGTCTCTCTCACCAACAGAAGTTGGCCCAATAAAAGATATTACCACACCGACTTTGTCTCTCTAATGTCCTGGGGTCAACACAGTTACAACAACACTGCATATATTTTTAGAGTCAGAGTTTTAGAGCCAGAAAGGACCACTAGATCATCTAGTCTGACCTCCTGTATATCACAGGACATCAGCACCACCCAGCATCTGCATACTAAATCCAACAACCACTACTTTGGAATGCTTGGGGTTGGCAGTATTAAAACAAAGCCATGAAGCATGTTCTCAGGTGTTTTAGGATAGGATTTATTTTATTTGCCAAATGCTGCTTAATTTTTTCTGTGTCCAGTAGGTGTCACCCTGGGGTCTCTGAAAGAATCTGTACAAGAAGATACATGAAAGTGTAGAATCTGCAAATTGGTTGTATTTTGTATGTGTGCATCTGCTTCACTACAAAAACCTTGGGGTCAAATTAGAATAGGAGAATGTATACCTTTTTTGTCTGCTAATACAATTTCTGAGAACAGTTTACATGAGAAACGTATTAGGGTCTGTGTATTTAAACACCTCAGGATGCTACTTGATTTACAGTATGTTTACTGATATTGGGACATTTTCTGCTCCAGAATACACACCTAGGAGAGAAACATCATTTCTTCTGTGTGCAGCATAAAATACTGTACAATATTATTAGATGGATTTATTTGGAAAGGAGAATGAAATTTAGTGTGTCAGATAAGCTCAACCAATCTAGGGAGATTCTTACATCTTTATTTAAGGTTCCTTATGTGGGCCAGAGCAGAAGAAAGTCTGATGCGCTGGTTTTTGTTCCTCTCTCACTAGAATCTCTGGTGTAAACTATCCTAATTTAGCTTTTGTTGTTAGTTTCCTCTGATTTAAAGTATTTTACAGCTGATCACACTACTGCCAATGAACTAATCTGATGAACTGCTGATAAATAAGGACCTTTGGGAACATTGTGGCTCTGCCACTGATTTGCTGAATGGCTTTGGACAACTCAGCTTCTCTGTGCCTTGGTTTTATCACCGTCTATAAAATGGTGACTGTAATGCCTATTCACAATCACCTCCCTCCCAGAAGTATAGTGAGGATTCATTAGGTAATGTTTGTAAAGCACTTTGCAGATGTATGGGACTCTTAAGTCTTAACATGTTATTTATTAATTATTATCTAGAAGCATGGCCTAAATTCTTTTTCTCACTGAGAATTTGTAGTTTGACATATGAATAGATCCACTTAACACTGCAGCTCTGCTTTAAATAAGACATAGATTGCAGATAGGGCTGTCAAACAATAAAAAAATTAATCGCAATTAATCATGAGATTAAAAAATCACGATTAACCGTAGTTTTAATTGCACTGTTAAACAATAATAGAATACCATTTATCTAAATATTTTTGGATGTTTTCTACATTTTCAAATATACTGATTTCAATTACAACACAGAATACAGAGTGTACAGTGCTTATCTGATCTTATGTTTGATTACAAATATTTGCACTGTAAAAAGGTTAAAACAAAAGAAATAGTATTTTTTGACTCACCTCATACAAATACTGTAGTGCGATCTCTATCGCAAAAGTGCAACTTACAAATATGGAATTTTTTTTGTTACATAATTGCACTAACAAAACAAAACAATATAAAACTTTAGAGCCTACAAGTCAATTCAGTCCTTCTTGTTCAGCCAATTGCTAAGACAAACAAATTTGTTTACATTTACAGGAGATAATGTTGCTTGCTTCTTATTTACTATGTCACCTGCAAGTGAGAACAGGCATTTGCATTGCACTGTTGTAGCGGATGTTGCACAGCATTTATGTGCCAGATATGCTAAACATTTGTATGCTCCCTCATGCTTTGGCCATTATTCCAGAGGACATGCTTCCATGCTGATTATGGGTTCTGCTTGATAATGATCCGAAACAGTGCAGACTGATGCACGTTCATTTTCATCATCTGAGTCAGATGCCACCAACAGAAGGTTGATTTCTTTTTTGGTGGTTTGGGTTCTGTAATTTCTGCATCAGAGTGTTGTTTTTTTAAGACTTCTGACAGCATGTTCCACACCTTGTCCCTCTCAGATTTTGAAAGGCACTTCAGATTCTTAAACATTGGGTCGAATGTTGCAGCTATTTTTAGAAACCTCACATTGATTCCTTCCTTGCATTTTGTCAGATCTGCAGCGAAAGTATTCTTAAATTGAACAACTAGGTCATCATCTGAGACTGCCATAACATGAAATATATGACAGAATGCGGGTAAAACCACAGAGCAGGAGACATACAATTCTCCTCCAAGGGGTTCAGTCACAAATGTAATTAATGCATTTTTTTTTTTAACAAGCATCATCAGCACGGAAGCATGTCCTCTGGAATGGTGGCCGAAGCATGAAGGGTCATATGAATGTTTAGCATATTTGGCAACGCCAGCTACAAACAGGGCTGTCGGGGGTGGGGGGCAAGAGGGGCAATTTGCCCCAGGCCCTGGGCCCCGCAGGGGCCCCCCACAAGAGTTTTTAGGGGCCACGGAAAACTCTCGCATGGCCTGGGCCCCTGGAGCTGCTTCCGTTCCGGGTCTTCAGCAGCAATTTGGCGCCGGGGGGTGGTCCTTCCACCCCAGAACCTGCTGCCAAAGTGCCAGGTCTTTGGTGGCAATTCGGCAGAGGGGCCCCCCACCGCTGAAGACCCCAGGCCCCCTGAATCCTCTGGGCAGCCCTGGCTACAAAAGTGCCATGCCTGTTCTCACTTTCTGGTGACGTTGTAAATAAGAAGTGAGCAGCATTATCACCTGTTAGTGTAAACAACCTACATTGATGACATCTTCATCATCTGGACCCATGGGAAGGAGACTCTGGAAAAATTCCACCATGATTTCAACAGCTTCCACCCCACCATCAACCTCAGCCTGGACCAATCTACACGGGAGGTCCACTTTCTTGACACCACGGTGCAAATAAGTGATGGTCACATTAACACCACCCTATATCGAAAACCCACCGACCGCTATGCCTACCTTCATGCCTCCAGCTTCCATCCCGGGCACATCACACGATCCATTGTCTACAGCCAAGCACTGAGGTACAACCGCATCTGCTCTAACCCCTCAGACAGAGACCAACACCTACAAAATCTCCACCAAGCATTCTCAAAACTACAATACCCGCATGAGAAAATAAGGAAACAGATCAACAGAGCCAGACGTGTACCCAGAAGCCTCCTACTGCAAGACAAACCCAAGAGAGAAACCAACAGGACTCCACTGGCCATCACATACAGCCCCCAGCTAAAACCCCTCCAACGCATCATCAAGGATCTACAACAAATCCTGGACAATGATCCCACACTTTCACAGGCCTTGGGTGGCAGGCCAATCCTTGCCCACAGACAACCTGCCAACCTGAAACATATTCTCACCAGTAACTGCACACCACACCATAATAACTCTAGCTCAGGAACCAATCCATGCAACAAACCTCGATGCCAACTCTGCCCACATATCTACACCAGCGACACCATCACAGGACCTAACCAGATCAGCCACACCATCACTGGTTCATTCACCTGCACATCCACCAATGTAATATACGCCATCATATGCCAGCAATGCCCCTCTGCTATGTACATCGGCCAAACTGGACAGTCTCTACGGAAAAGGATAAATGGACACAAATCAGACATTAGGAATGGCAATATACAAAAACCTGTAGGAGAGCACTTCAACCTCCCTGGCCACACTATAGCAGACCTTAAGGTGGCCATCCTGCAGCAAAAAAACTTCAGGACCAGACTTCAAAGAGAAACTGCTGAGCTTCAGTTCATCTGCAAATTTGACACCATCAGCTCAGGATTGAACAAAGACTGTGAATGGCTTGCCAATTACAGAACCAGTTTCTCCTCTCTTGGTTTTCACACCTCAACTGCTAGAACAGGGCCTCATCCTCCCTGATTGAACTGACCTCGTTATCTCTAGCTTGCTTGCTAGCACACATATATATACCTGCCCCTGGATTTTTCCATTACATGCATCTGAGGAAGTGGGTATTCACCCACGAAAGCTCATGCTCCAAAAGGTCTGTTAGTCTATAAGGTGCCACAGGATTCTTTGCTGCTTTTACAGATCCAGACTAACACGGCTACCCTCTGATACTCTAGAGTCTGGTGATTTTAACAAGCTACTTGGTCTTTACTCTGTCTTTACTCAGTGGAATGATAGCCTTATGATGTGCAGCTTTGTGTATAGGACTCTCCCTATATTATTTTGGGTGGTTAATTGTGCTATCATGTTGTTGAGTCTTTTGGACATCTTTGAATGGTTAAGTCTGTCTCCACTGCACAGATACTGTGGGGGAGCTGCATGCAGGAGTAAGGACTCACAAATGGAGGGTATCCTGACAGAGGCCCTGATCCAAAAGTCCATTCACTTCAGTGGGTTGTGGACTGTGCTCAGAATGCATAGTTAACTGTAATCAGTTGCTTCTTACATGTTGTTGCTCTTTTTCTCTGCCTAGTAAAAAGATCCCTGTGTCAGCTATACAATCTATTAATTAGAGATGTCTGGATATCTAGTGGTGAAAGTTGGTAATTAACTAGCTTTTTAGTATTTGATGGAGAGAAAACATTGGCCACGGTGTGCCTCTGAGATCTGTATGTGGAAGGAGCCCTTGTGGAAGCAACCCCCTCTTCCCTGGGGAGGGCACTGTGAGGGTCCAGTGAAACATGTTGGGAGGGAGCAAGCAGTGGCTGGGACAAGGAAGGAGAAGGCATAGGCTGTATTTACAGTGCCCCTCCATGGTGGAGATTCCCCTGCCAGATGCAGAAGCCTTGTGTGGGTTCCAGAGACCCACAGCCCACTGATACAGGCTTTCTGTATGGATGGCTCTGAGCTCCTGCTAATCCCCTGGGATCCATATAGATCCCAGATTTCATGGAGTTTGGATGCTATCCTCTTGCCTGCTTCCAGGGAAAGGCAAACACTGAACCCCATAGAGTAACTGGGGAGAAAACTCATTTGGCTGTCTTCTGCAGGCTTGCCTGTGGAAGGGACTATTCAGTCTCACTAGTATTTGGGACATTATAGTTCAGGGTTGGGTTTTTTGTCCCATACTCTTATTTAAACAGGTAGCTACTATAATATTTCCTTTCCTTTCTGCCATGACAGTTAAAATATTTAGCATTTTGTTCTGTTTAATATGCCATTCAGGATTTTCCCCTGAATTCCCTTTAGTGATTTTCCAGCTTATTGCTTCCCAAGCAGAAATACAATTTATTTTCTCAAATAAAAGTGTTTTTATGAAAACACTTGGGGATTATTTCTTAGGGTTTGGGGTTCTTGTGATGGTTTTAACTCAGGTGAGTATTCTCACTGAAGTGAATTGTTCACAATCCATGGGAACAAGGACGACAACAATTTGCAGTATTGGGCCCATTATTTCTAGAACTCCATGAGGCAGAACTCTCAACTGATGTAGACAAGTATAGCTCCATTGGCTTCATGGAGATATGCCGATTTAGACCAGCTGAGGTTCTGAGATTATATTCACTGGCTGAAATCCTGGTCCCATTGAAGTAAATGGCAAAACTCCCATTAACTTAACTTCAGTGGGACCAAGATTTCACCCACTGTTTAGTCAGGTGTTAGTATTTTGTACCTTGTTAATATGTTTTGTACATCCACCTGCACTTCTGATCCCTTTGGCTCCAACTACATTACAAAAAGAGCCATGCTAGGGAACCCTTTTTAAAATGGTTTCAGATATAAACATGGTGTACTTCTCAGGGATGTTCAGAGGCTTAACTTTTGTAAACTACTTTGAGATCTTCAGATGGAAGGTATTTTGGAAGTGAAAATTAATACTTTATATATGCCAAATATTAGGATTAATTTTATACAATGAGGACTTGTTAAGAAATGGTCGAGTTTCAGCTGTGAATGGTCTTCCTTAAGTATGTCTTGTGGAAGGCCAATCTCAGTTGAAAAAGAACTACTGGATCCAGGATGAAAGTAGTTTAAAGGACATACTAGTATGCCAGAATCCTGAGCAGGGCGGGGCCTCAATGGGAAGAGGCGGGGCCTTTCAAGATTTAAAGGCCTTGGGGCTTCGGCTGTGGCTGGGAGCCCCAGAGCCTTTAAATCACTCAGAAGCTACCAGCTGCAGAGGTGGCTGAGAGCCCCAGGATTCAGGGATGAATTAAATGGCCTGGGGCTCCAGGCGTGGCAGAGCTCCAGGCCCTTTAAATCACTGTGGGAGCCCTGGGGCCGCTACCCCAGAGTGGCAGGGCTCGGGGCTAAGGCTGAGGTAGCAGCGGCAGGGTTCTGGCAGCGATTTAAAGGGCCAAAGGCTCCAGCCGCTGCGGGGAACCCTATCTATCCATCCACCTGCACTTCTGTTCCCTTTGATTTAAAGCGCCTCTAGAGCTCCAGCAGTTGGGCTCGGGCGGCGCTTTTAAGGGCCTGGGCTCCCCGCTGGGACTGGAGCTCCAGGACCTTTAAATCCACACCTGCGCCTGGCTGCCGGAGCTCTGGAGGTGATTTAAAGGGCCCGGGGCTTCCCGCAGTGGCTGTAGCCCTGGGCCCTTTAAATCACCGCCTGAGATGCTGGTCCGGTCCAGCATGGCATACCAGCTCTTGCCAGTACGCCATACTAGACCATATGGTTTCACCTCTGACTGGATCCTAACCAGTGGTGCAAGTAAGCCGGTATGGTCAGGCACACCATACTATTAAGACATTTATTGCTGGTATGCTATACCGGAAAGAAATATTCCAAGAATGAATTGTAGAGCCCTACCTGGATACAAATTTATACCTGTGGATGCAGATATCCATGGATAAAAATTGGTATCTGCTGAACCACAGGGCTCTCCTGAGAACTGCAATGGCAAAAGGAGCAGAACGTGGGGCTGACACTCCCCATGCTGGCAGCTCTGCTGGTGTGGCTGTCCCATCCCCAAACCCGCCCTCAGCCCTATCCTCTGGCGGGGCTGTAAAGACCCCAGACAGGAGACTGAGCTGTGTGGAAGGGCTGGGGGAGGCTACAGCCATGCCAGAGGAGCTGCTAGCGTGGGCTGCTGGCTCCTGGGAATAGTGGCCCCACGTTCTGCTCCTTTCACTGCTGTGGTTCCCAGGAGAGCTCTGAGGTTCAGCAGATATCAATTTCTCTCCGCCGATATCCACATCCATGGGTATAAATTTGTATCCCTGCAGGGCTCTAGTTACAGAACTTTTGTGAGGGTGGGTGGAGTCAGGGGTCGGTACAGTACTGGTAAGAGTTAAAATCTACTTGCACCACTGATGCTAACTAGCCACTTGGATTGGAAGTATCTAGCTGCCAAAAGGGGACTGAAATAATTTTCTGTTTGCGTCCATATCTGAAGCATAAGATTCCCACTCGAGTTCTTCAACAAAGAACTGAACGCAGTATGACTTACCTGGGCATATCAGCCATATATCCTAGGAAATGTTCCAACTCACCTCTCCTATTACATCGATTAGCAGCTTTAGGGCCCGAGGATCATGAACAAGTGAATCCGTGTAAAATGAACCGAGGTATTTCTTTGGATCAACTTTATTATCCACTGCACACAAATCAGGACGCACACTGAATCCATGGGAAATACGCCCTAGTGTATATGGGAAAGCACCACCTACAAGGAGGTAATTGTATTGAAAGTGGAAATTATTTCTTTGCTTTACAAAACCTGAAAAATCAGGAAGGAAAAGAGTTAATTTATCAACACAGAGAGAGAGGTTATTGTGCAGCTATATAGAAATTAGTATCATATAATACTCAAGAGTGAGCAAGACATCTTAATCACAAACAACCCCAGGCACAAAATGTAATAAAATGGTGAAAATAACCATCATTCCATTAACGTCAATAGAGAAACTCCAATTTGCTCCAGCAGAAGATTTGGCTCCAACATTGTAAGAATTGAGCCACATCGATGGCTAAAGATTGGCATATAGTGTTCCTGACCAGGGATTGAGACTAGTAGGGGGGAGAGGGAAAAGGGGGCAGGGAAGCACACTCATTGGACCAACAGTGGCTGGGGGTTGTAGATGATTTTGTCAGCTTATTTTGGGTAGCGAGAGTGTTTACTGCACTGCTCATGATCGCCCCTTCACAGCCGGCTCACAGTAACTGTACAGTCTTAAGACCATTTTATAATGGCAGTGGAACCAGCACACAAAAGTTTTTGCTAGATGCGTGGTGAAATCCTGGTCCCATTGACTTTAATGAGGCCAGGAATTCATCCATTGTTTTCTGGCTGATATAGACACGCCTTTGGAAGACATTATCAGCCCTGTCAGCTACATGTTGTGAGATAGGTAGTGTGGGAGGATGGAGGCAATTTTAAGTGATGGCACAGGGATAAATGCAAGCACTATAAGATTTGATGGACAGAATTACTGGGCTTTCATTGGTAAGAACCCTGTTGGTCAATGCAAGTAAATTCTTCATGCACTGAGGGAAGAAATAGATATATCTGATTATTACATACATAAAATACATGCCAAACAGTTGTACATCTTCTATCCACTTAAGTTCAATCAAATATCAAGCAAACTGAACAGTTTCCTAGACCCTGCTAGGCTGGATCTCTAGTCCTTACGCTTTTAAGGAAAACCTTTGAAATATGAACCCAATGTAAACTGAAGCAGTGATGTCTGTCTCAGCTGGTAGACAACCTGAAACTATTGGTCCTTGGGAAGTTCCCCTATCCGTATCAATGAGTGTTAACACTGAAACTCGAACAATAATAATTTAAATATCCATATTATCATCAATTTCACAATAGAGCAAAACATTCAAGGAAAAAAAGGGAATATCAGATTCTGAAGATCTGCAAATCCTACTTGCATGGCATCTTGTTTTGATGTCTCACTTTTGCATCTCAAGAGGACGGGGTCTGGTGTGTAGGTAGAATTTGTGAGAATACCCACACCCCAAAAAATAATATACTCATTGACAACCATTATTCAAGTGACATGTGCCAGCTCTTGCCATGAGACGAAAGTCGCTCTGTTCCCTTCTCCTCACATTTCCTCCCCAGCTGTCCAGTCTCTCTCTTCAGGAACATAATTTCAAAAGAAAATTGCTTCCCATTGGATGTCAAAACAGAAAAATGGCCAGGTCAACAATACACCAGAAAACAGATGCACATCTTTAGAGCTCACCAGATTTCATATGACAATATGAGCCATACTGCAAAGTTATCCTGGTCATAGATTTTGTATCACACAGCAGGCAATCCAATGTAAAGGTACAAAGTTAGCCATGAGGGCTTCATTATGTATATCAGATATGGCTTCATGTCTTTTTTTCAGACACAATCCTGAGAGCAAAATCACAGCTCTAATTAGAAGAGCTTTCTATCTTTTTTCCATTTTTAACCTTATTAAAAAAAACAACAACCTTGATATAAAATGGCACTTTAAACAAACAAGTGAAAGTAACTACAACATTGACATTTCTGCCTTTGTCACTGGAGCACAATAATATTTGAGAGCTTAGAATAGCCCTGTGGGCAAAGTTTCTGTAATCGCTACAAACAGTGATCTGTCACCTGCATTTTAGTTTGCTTCCTTTATTGGTATAAGCTTTTCTGTATTTCCCTCTGCTCCTATTGTGTGCTTTTTCTTTCTTCTCTCTTACAAGAGCAGCTCCTTCCTGAGTATCTCTGAGTTGGTGCAGGCTTCTGATTTTGTTTCCAATTTACTCTCAGCTCAGATTTGAAAAGGAACAAAAGAAAGAAATTCTGAATAAACAACTCACCTTCAGCTCTTCTGATGTTCTCTTTGCCAAACAAGTTGCCAGACAATGCTGAAGAGGCTACACCTTTTCCTTTTCGCCACACCATCCATAAGCATTTTGCTCTTATTAGCTCATCATAAATGCATAATTAAGATGGGCTATTAAAAAGTCTTGCCTAGAGTAAGTAATTTGTGGTGACTTTTAATTACTCCTTTTGGTTAAATCTGCTGTGTGGTCATAGTGAGTCCTAGTGACATATCAAAACACCAAGGACTGGACTCTGCAACCTTTTGTATTCAAAACTGCATTGACTTATCTGGCTTGGGTTTTGAGTGAACATTTTTTGTCAAAAAACTAGTCTCTTAAAGGTGCCAATGAGAAGCTTATTTTCAGAAAGCAGAAGGTACCGAGAAGTATTACACAAAGGCTGCATGATCCATTTTTCATTGCTTGTGATAAATTTTGTGTTATCCAATCTGCATATTTCAAAAGCAACCCACAGACTCTGGCCTCACTCCAAATCTTTCCTCATACAAAACTCCCACTGACTTCCAAAAGGGTCAGTAGCTCATACTGGTGAGTTCAAACCCAAATATCAATACTGATCAACATGGGTCATCTCTAGAGAAAAGTGGATACTTTGGTATCCAGGACTTTTCAATCCTTAGCTTCTTTGCTCAGACTATCAACAAAGATTCCAATTACTGACAGCTGGAGTGGTGTTTTGTTATGTGGACTCAAGTCCACTGGAAACTGGAGACCACAAAACCCAGTTATTTTGGAACATTTGAACTAAATTGATTCATTAGGAATATCAAGGCCTGGTTCCTTTTAACAATCACCTTTAAATGGCTTGTTCCTTTTTAAATCATCCCCTTTGAGATAGGCCTATGTCTTTATTTTAACTTTTATATTTTTACTGAGTGTTGTTTTTCAAATAATATAAAATTAAATGCTTGAATTTGCTCTGATAACAGACAAAATCAAACAGCAGAACCATTCAATAATACCAAGCAAGAACAGCCACTTCTGAGGCAAACTACCGTACCTACCTCCATGGGCAAAGCAAACTTTCAGTTTAGGAAACATTTCAAAAATTCCTCCCATAATCATGGAGCAAATGGCAATGGTTGTTTCCCCTGGCATGCCTAACAACAAGAAAAAGTTTCATAACATAAGACATCACACTGCAGCTTGATGTTTTCCTCAATATCCTCTATACCTAATGCCAAACTTAACAGTTACAGTGCAAATGACAAACTGCATCACTTTATTAGAGAAGCACTCAATGCTATTAAGTATCAGAAGGGTAGCCGTGTTTGCTGCTTTTACAGATCCAGATTAAGAGTCCTGTGGCACCTTATAGACTAACAGACATATTGGAGCATGAGCTTGTTGCATCTGACGAAGTGGGTATTCACCCACGAAAGCTCCTGCTCCAATACATCTGTTAGTCTATAAGGTGCCACAGGACTCTTCAATGCTATTAGTCATTTAAGGTTCTTAAACTGTGGTCAGAAAACAGGACTAGGAGCTAAGAACTCCCGAGCTGTAATCTCAGCTCTGACACTGCCTCTCTCTGCCTTTGGGACAGAATTTTCAAACTTGGGTGCCTAAAGATAAGCACCTAAAGCCAAATTTAGGAGCCTAAACCAGTCAGTGGATGTTGGGGGTGCTCAGCACCTCTAAAACATCAGGTCACTGATGTGCCTAACTTTAGACTTTGAAAATTTGGGTCTTAACCTCTCTGCCTTAGTTTTCCCGTGATAGGGGGAAAATAACACTCAGAAGGGAGCTGCCAGGATTAATTAATGTTTGTGCAGTGCTCTGAAGATGTAAAGCTCTACATAAATACCATGAGAATGTGTTTTTAGGTTACTGCATCTCATTAAGAAAGTAAATATAACAACGTTCAGTTCTTTTTAACACCATGTCAAATAGACCTGTGCTGAGTAACGTTATCTGCTATGGTGTTAAAAACAGCGTGAGCAGCTGGTAGCCCATCCATACTAGAGCTCACATTGGATCTGAACCAGGGTTAACAAAAGGCTCTAGTATAGACATGGCCAATGTAGTGCAACCCAAGGCAAGCACAGTGGTATTGTGAACACTTGTGCACCTTTGCTAGAAATTTCATATATGGAAGTCAGGTGTTTCACAAGTGCAGTGGTGGCTGCAACTCCAAAATGTTCTAGTGGAGAGAGGGCTAAAGTGCCTGATTCTGTTCTCAGTCACAGTGGTGTGTAACTCCAGTGAGGTCTATTGAGTTACACAGTGCTAAACCAGAGAAAGTAAGAATAGGATCAGGCCTAAAATTTTCCAGGGACTGTCACAATTTTACCCGCTGTTACTCTGTGCTGGACTGCAACTCTAATTTAACTAACAGATATGGAAAACAGAGAAACGAGACAATTCCCTATTGCCCCTATACTTCTAAGGAGCCTCAAGCACATGTTATTTCAGCTATGGCTGAAATGAACTTAAATTCAAAATATTCCCTTCCTGGTCTACCTGTTTCAGAGAGCATTATATGAATTAATGTGTGTCATTTGCTAATTCCACTTGTCTTTCTTCTAATCATGCTCCCTTTGGGAGCCTCCTCGTTACAGAGGCAGAAGATTTGTTCCTGGAGATCTGCTCTCTAGGAGGCAAGAGAACATTAGAGGCTGCTGCAAGCCCCTTAAATTCTAGTGATACAGATATTATAGATATATAAAGTTTAGCCAGTGAAGTTTACAGTGTTGACCTAATGGCAGTGTCTGATTTTAAAAATGATTGACAGAAAAGTAATGTAGTTTTTCTCATGCAATTATACATTTGCAATTGTCTCCTTGGCATGTGTTGCAGATAATGCCAGGTAATGAATGAAGATTATGCACTGTAGCTATATACTCACCCACAAGCCAGGGAAGCCAGTACTTGGACATCCTTCCATTTGTCTGCATGTCCCAGGGATGCACAAACAGACAACAGTTTAATAATTCAGCTGCCTTTGGTGAAAAGGAAAAAAAATATTATCTGGACATAACGGCAGCAAAATGAACTCCAAAATGTATGTATGCTCCAGGCAGTATTGTTAAAAAGGCCTTTTTTTGCTTTGGCTTTAAATAATTCATAGAAAGGATTACAAGATTCGGCAGAAAGTGGAGGTGCTCACTTAGGCCCAAGTTGTAGCCCCTATACCACGTCTGAGTAAATGGGCTTGGCATATACAGAATCCACCCTCAAAGCTGTGGCATGACCCTACTACAACTAAAGGGCACCCTGGTTCCTATGCTTCTTTTCCCATTCCCAGTCCCTGTGTGTGTGTGAATGCATGAGCCAGTGGATCCACATAGTCAGCGTGCCCTCAAAGCCCACCATAGCAGCAGCATGAGGTTTGTCTTTGCTAGAGAACTACACTGAATTAGAGCACAATCTCAAGTTAACGAACACTGACCAGCTGACGTGGGGTTGAACACGACTGCTTGCATCTACACTGCCTGCAAAGTTGTGCTCGACATCATGTTAGTTGACTTCTAGGTCATGTTCTGACTCGGTGTAATTTTTCTAGTTAAGACAAGCCCCTAGAAAGACATCCTGCACCCATGAAGATGGTGCTATTTACCCCTGCTGCTCTGATCCTTACTGCAGTCCTTACTCGGATTCAAAATTTTCCTTGAGGGCTGCAGGATTGGGCCCTTACAACAACATTTTGTCATTTAAGTAAAAGCGTTCTTCAGATTTAATTGTTTGGTACAAAAGTACTTATCACATTATTTGTATCTGTGTCTTACTGCAAAGTTAAAATAAGTGCAAACTAACATTCTGCCTGATTGTATTTAACACATAGGGGTGACTTCTCAGAGCACTGGATAGAGGTGCCTTTAGAACAGAAGTCTGCTGTGTTTGGGAACATTTGTTACCGTGGGAAGTGTACCTGTTCCACTGCATGGATTCATGTTTAGAACTGTTTCTATCCAATCTGGAGGGCTACAAATCAAGCTCCATTCTTCCCACTAACCCGTCTCCACTGGGACTACATTTAACATTCCAAGACTTTGTGCAGGAATAATGGACTTCACTTATTAGAAAGCCTGGAATTCCCTCTTTTCCAGTAGGATACAATTCTTATCTTTAGCCTAAGTAGCTTACAAGATTGGAGATCTTTAAATTGCAGCTTTACCGTGTCAGAAAAACTAATTTGGATAATTTTTAGAGATTTAAAAAATTTACAGTTGGACCCGTGGTGTTAAGAGAGTCTGACGTTACATGTGGATTGATACACAAATAGTACCAAGATTTTTTTAAAGGCTGTATATTTCTGAAATATTTGTTTTCTATTAAATATGGAGCACAGCAAGTTACATGATATTGTGGTGTGGTTTAAAGCTTTTATTGGCAAGGACGACCTGAATAGCTTGCCATCAACACAAACTCTTGCCAATGAATATGTGTGCACGCTGTGCAGTTTATTTATTAGGTATGTGATAAAATAATATTAATGTATTAATTACATAATTTAACACACATGTAAATGATATAGTAGGTTAGACATAGTTGTGGTGAGTAGTGCCCATAAATTAATCTTTATTTTGTTATAAGTTGATCTTAACTTCCCTCCCCTTTCTTTTTAGTATTTGAATAGTTCCTCTATACAATATAGAGTTAAAGAGAATTTCTTTGTAAACAAACAAACAAACAAACAAACAAACAAACCTAAGCAGTACACAAACCTTGAACACTGGGATTTCAACTGTTGATAATTTCAGAAAAGAAAACAGAGGAATTGTACAGGTTACGGGCCCTGATTGAGTGAATTAGGCACATGCTTAATATTAAACATGAGTAGTCAGGTCTACTCCTGTGCTTAATAGGGATTTTAATAATTCTATTTTGTCACATGTATGTCTGGACCTATGTTTCTTGTAAGGAAATATAATCACAGGGTTGAACAATTAGTGAGTGGTTAACTAGTCTTACAAAGTAGATAAAGCTAAAATTTGTGAATAAATGGAAGCTCATGATTAGTACAATGAATGCAGGCTCATGAATAGTAACTGTTGCCATAAGGATCAGGATTATATTCGTAAATAAAAATTTGTAGCTCAGTAAGTGGCTTGATGAACGATTACAGGGTCAAATGTAGCTTTTCTTCATCATCTTTACTTTCCAAGGGTGTTTCTGCATGTGGTGCTAATTACTGTGGGAGGTAACTTTCTGTATATGTTCCAACATATACTGATGGATATAAGCATCCCCATAAAGTAGAGATTGATAACAGACTGTGTGTGACCGCAAAACCAAACAAGCCATCAAGATGCTGCACTAACAATTCTCAAGAAAATTAAGAGTTTTGAAAAATAACCTCCATGAATCAGTTTCAAGATGACAGTTATAATAACATGTGGATCAGATACAGAATGTACACTGATTAAATCCAGGAATTTAGACAAATGATGGAGCCCATCTGGACTTCACGCTGTTTTAAAAACTGTATAATCTATAAACTCAGTTTGTAATCTATAAACTCAATTTGAAATGTTTGGTGATGTTTACTCAATTCTGTGTGGCACTTAAATTCCAAGGTTATCATGGCCTGATCCAAAAGCCATAGAAGTCAATTACGGTCTTTTCAAATACTTCAGTTGGCTTTAGATCAGGCCCTTGCTACCTAAGAAATATCTTAGATACATTAAAAAAATTAAATGACTGAGGCTCAGATTTTCCAAATAGCTGTTTGTGCTAAGTGCCCAAATCTCATTGACATTTGATGCCTAACTCCCTTTGGTCACTTTGAAACTCCTAGCCTTAAACTGTTCACCATTTAATTCTACTTGGACACAAAAATAAACATAGGACTAACTCAAACTTTACTAATCATTCACAAACCAAAAGAGTGGCAACTCTCCTAATTTTCCAGCAATAGTGGATCGAGACCTACAGTGAGGTCTCAATGACTAATATTTCATTATGTATTTTACAAAATATGCTCCAGAACATTTGCTGGTATCTCATGATGAATTACCATACATAATTAAAGCTAAACCGATCATATAGCTACTTATCAGCATGCCTTACTCATGCATAGCTTCAAAGAGCATCATTGGGAATCTGCTTGAATAAAGGCCCAATTCTGCAGTCCTTGCACACTCACAATCCCATTGACTTCACTGATATTCTTAGGTGAGTACAGAGTATGGGATCCAGCCATGAGTGCTCAATTGGATCTATAGGCTTGACCCTGTGTCCGTTGAAACAAATGGTAAAAGCTCCCATTGACTTTAGTAGGGCTAGATGAGACACCATATTAACAAAGTACCTTTGAAATGTATTATCCTTTCTTTTTAACATTCATTATGTTAGTTTATTTGCAAATTAATAACATTCAATATTAGCTGTCTCCCCCAGTCATTAGAGCAAATTTATGAGTGTCTCTTGTAAATGATCATTCATTGCATAAAGAAAATAAGCTACATTAAACAGATTTTCTGGACCAAATCCAGCTCTCTGATATACTACTGTAAATTTAGATTATTTCCCTTGAAATATTTGGATTTATACTAGTGTAATTGACAGCTGAATTTTTCCCAATGCCTTTTGTTTAGTTAGAATTTCATATCACAACATTCTTTGGGATAAACTAGGAAATGTCTACTCACAGCATAGACAGAAAACAGTTCTGTGGCATTCAGATCCCATTCGTTGATATGAGATCCTATCTGTACTCCAGGAAAACCAAGCTCATTCACACAGCGATACATTTCCTTCACAGCCAGGTCTGGTGCTTGCATAGGTAATGTGCCAAGGCCGATAAACCTCTTGGGGTACTTTTTTACTGTAGCAGCTAAGTCATTATTTAATAATTGGCACAGATCTGAAGTATCCTCAGGTTTGGCCTGGTATGATATTAAGAAGAAGAGTAAATTAAAGTGTAGTTCCCAAATTTTATCACCTTGACAGATGTTGGAAGAAACCCAAAGGATTGCATGCACATTATCACTAAGGAAAAATGTCACAGCAAACAATACAAGGAGAAGACTTAAACCAAGGCTTTTGCTTCACCACTAGTCATTTTGAATAGGTGTAAGGCCTTTAGGCCAAATTGTGCCCTGTTTGAAATCCTAGGGGAAGGACTGATGAGTTGGGTTTACTTTATCTTGCATACACATGCGTTAGTTGCTTTTCCTCCTACCTCTCTGGGGCATATAAGGCAAGGAAGAATCTGGCTTCATTTGTTGAGGCTCTCAGGATGTTTTAGAGAATCTCTTATAGCACTCATATGCCTGTCAGAAGGCAAATAGAAACCTGGTGTAAGCAGTTGTATCTTCGAGCTGAATTTCTGGGCAGGACCAAGTGGTCATGTAAATGGTGAAGTGAGTTACATCTATTTTCTTACCAATTTATACACATAGCATAAGTCTAAATTTGCCCCAGTTTGGCATTCAGTGGGAATGTAAAATGATTGTAACTTACATTTTGAGAGGGCAGAATGGGGCACCAGAAGAAAAGCAGCAAACAGGAGAATGTAAGATAAAATGCACTCCATAAACCAGACCTAGACCACAAACTTTGAGTCCAGATCTCAACGGAGGAAGTTTGTATCTGGGGATCTGGTTTGAGCACAGCTCTGCTCAAACATTGAGAATTCTCTTGTAAATATAGAAGCCAGGAGTTTCAAGTGAATCCTTGGCAAAGCAAGTTCTCTCACCCCTGATTTCAATTCTATTTATTTACCTCTGCACAGGTTTGACCATAGAGTTGGTCTAGTGTCCAAATAATGTTACTGATGCAGTACAAAAATGAAATAACTGGTGTGGAAGACCTCCCGTGGTGAGGAATTGTAAAGGCTCTTCTGGTGGAATTATAATGGACATATTGCTCACACTTAAAATTACTGATCTCAGTATGTACCCTTTGGGTTACATTGTTTACCAAGAGGTAAATGCCAAACAGTCCAAGTAAAAAAGGAAGTGTGTACTTGATCTGTATTTTCCATAGGCATTCCCTTAGGTTTTTAGTTAGAAATGAGTGTTAAGTAAAATTCCAGAGCCCTTCAAATTTTGTGTGGGGTGGAACTTGGATCCATACCCAAATGTGAATTTTGCCTCTGGCCTTTTTCTCTAAAATGGACCAAACGAACCCCTTAGATTTGACTACTCCATAATTTAAAGTCTTTGGGATCCAGATCAAAACTTTACATCTTTCTTTTTAACCATTTTATTGCTGGAGTTGGGAAGATGGAAGAATGGAGTGGAGGGCAGTGGAAATGTGTGACATTGGAACATGATGAATTTTACAGAGTAAACATGAACAAAAGATTTGTAAAATTTAAAAGTTCTTAGTGCTATTTCTAATATGGCAGCCATGACATCCAGGGAGAACTATATTATACAAATTATTTGGTTCCCTATTTTTTCCTAGGGTGTGTTCAAGGAGAAAACAAAAACCAAACAAATATTTATTTCAATATACAATATGGGAAATGTCATCCTACACAAAGTACTAGAGGTGTACAGTTAATTTATGGGCTATGCTGTAATATTTTTTTATGTAGGACATCTGTAAATGAATTTTTATGTATTATCATTCAACATGATTACTGTGAAGTACTGGATACATATAGGAAATGGGCCAAGTGAATTCCTGATGTAACTGCATTGATGTTAAATTGTTGGAGTCAATGGGTGCTACACCTGGGATGAATCTATCCCACTGTTTCTAGGATCAACCTTTTAGAAACTTTTTTGTTTGTTTGTTTGATGCATTTGAAATAAGTGTGAATCTATTCTGCAAATCTAGTTGTGCTGCTAAGTGGAAGGTGTAATTTCAGACTCAGAGCTTCCTGCACCAATAGCGTTCCCGTATTGGGAGTGTGATATTTAAAAGAAAGAGAATTTTTTTTGTAAATGTATCTATTCTATTAAAGCATATTTGTAATACTTCATCTACACATTCCAATGTCAATAAGACGGAAATTGCCCAGATAGCCTCCTATGGGCAAATCAGATTCTTCATGATTTACATCCAAACATGATTTGACAAAGCAGACTGGACAAATGGCTCATTAGTTCTACTCTCCTACTAGATGCTTCAGAGGAAGGTAGAAATCCCTCATAAATGGTTAATTCTGCAGTGCTGTGCATGAAGGAAATGAATTCTTCCTCACCCCAGTACAAAGAAGGTGGATTTTCCTGTGGCAATTTTTGAAATTTTGTTTTTATGGGAAAACATCTATTTGATAAACTTACAACCCAAAGAATCAGAACTTGCCTGTTTTTTCTTTATATCATACACTCCAGTCCTAGATTCATGCTCTGTAAAGGCACTCTCCCTGCTTCCTGTTGCTCTTCCGAAGTTCCTGTTGCTGTCTCACCCATTTGTATTAAATGTTCTCCAGTGCAGCTTTGCAGAGTCCAGCTCCTGTTGGAGCAGCTTTGCCATGTTACTCTGCTGGCCTCTCTTCTATTGCCAGAGCAGCTTTGCCATGTTACTCTGCTGGCCTCTCTTCTATTGCCAGAGAAGCTTTGCTATATTATTCTGGTAACTGGCTGAACTGCTCAATTCACAGGCAGCATGGATTTCATTGTTTTGAATTTTATAGTATCTATAACTTACAAAATTTGCTTGCGAGGACTTACCCAATAGTTGAACATTACAGGAACTGTAGAAAGGGCTTGTATAGTGACTCCTACATAGAACAACAAAAGTCTTTAAATATGAAAATGCAGATTATGATTTTGTCCTAGGTCTGATCATGGTTTGATCTCATGCATTACAGATTAATAATAGAGATTTGTCAGTCAATCTGCAGGAAGCAGATACATTCATAGGGGACAGACTGGATAAAAGCACATGGTTCTTATAGAACAGTGGTTCTCAATGTGTGGTTCACAGACCCCTGGGGGGGGGTCTGCAGATTTCTAGAGGGGTCCGCACCTCCGTTTCAAATGAAAAAAGGTTGAGAACCACAGCTATAGAAGACAATAGGAATTGTATGAGGTATTCATGGGAAGAATATGACCCAAAATGGGGAGAATAATAATTATGATGTATCAGTCTAGCTCACCAAGCAAAACTGGGCACATATGCAAATGAAAGTACTTTTATGAGTGAATAGTAATTATTCATAATAGGATACAGCTACTTAGCTCAATCCATATAGATTTACACCTTTAGCTTTGCCAGTCCCCAGTTCAATCTCTGATGTTGGCCAAGATGGCAGCTGTCACATAAGTGGGCATTTGTATGGGATTTGAATTGCTGTGGGCCACAGGTGCTTGGAATGAGCTTTCTTTGCCCAGAAACAGCATAACCCTTTGGTTACATACATATGTGTCCCTTAATGTGGGCCTATAAAAATTGGTGTTTGGCTTTTAAAAATATTTTTGTTCGTTATCTGTGAAACAGTTTTAACAACATTCTTCAGAATCACTTCAGTTCAGGGACAAAAACCCAGAACAGCAATTAGGTATGTGTGATCTATTGTTACACTAATCCAGTGGCTCTCAAACTGTGGGTCAGGGCCCCAAGTGGGTCAAGACCCTGTTTTAATGGGTTCACCAAGGCTGGTTTAGACCTGCTGGGGCTTAGGGCTGAAGTCGAAGCCCAAGCCCCACTGCCCGTGGCTGAAGCCAAAGACCAAGGGCTTTCGTCGTAGATGGCAAGGCTCAGGTTACAGGCCCCCCAGCCCAGGATGGCTAGGCTGGGGCTTTGCCCCCGACACCTGGGGCGGTGGGGCTGCGGTGGCTCAGACTTCAATCCCCCCCTGGGGTTGTGTTGTAATTTTTATTGTCAGAAGGGGGTCGCGGTGCAATGAAGTTTGAGAACCCCTGCTTTAATCTATTGGTATTAATTTAAATACTTGTGCATGCTTATCACTCTTGACTTTCTTCTACTTTACTTAAGTTTCCATAAATGTATCTTGATTTCCATAAATTTATTTTGTCATATAAAAACATCTTTGAAGGTCCCACTTCAGACAGTGAGAACAATATACATATTGATTTTGCTCCCCTTTGTGGTAACAAAGCTTATTATGACAAATGCAGAAGCTTTGCATTCACTAACAGCACCTTGAAATCAGTTAGTTTAAAAAAAATGAGTGAGAATTATTTTCATTAACTACAACTGCCTCACAATCATGCTGTGAAATTTTGTAATTTTACAAACACTCTTTCCGAATTTTTTTCCAGTGACTTTCTCTTTCTTATTGCTGTGTTAATGATCCATAAAAACAACATGGAAAACTGACCCTGATCTTGCAATGTGTGGTATAAAATTAAGCATATGCAAGTGCTTGCAGGATTGAGGCCTAACTCGCTACATAAGGCAAACAATGCAACTGACTATAGGCAACAGTGCTGTTTAATACATACTAAGCAGATAGGAAAAAAACAGAGAAAACATATTTTCCCCTCATTTCTTTCCCTTATAGTAATCTTAGATATTACTTGCAGTTACTTTACAGCAGGTAAATCATTTTCTTACTGAACTGTGAGTTTTAAATTGTCAGTGTCCCTTTGTTATGTAATAATTAACCAGTGGGAACAGGTTGAATCTGGATTCTTCTAGGAAGCAGCTTAAGTCTAAAGAGTAACCCACTTTACTAGTGAATCACTCTTCAAGGAGAAGCATTTTTGCTTCTTGTTTCCTCAAACATGAGCTCTTGTGTTGCAATGAGTCCCCAGCATGGTGGTTTTTTCAGTAGAGAGCACTTGCAGGGATGTGAGTTCATGCTGAGCAACTCCTGCCTGGCGCTGAGTGCCCTTAGCTCTCACTGACTTCTCATTTGAGCCCTAAATGTTCATACTAATTTCCAGTCTTCTGCTTCAAGCAACATTAACCTGTATGCTTACTGTATTTCTTCTGCAGTGCTTCTGAGGAAGAATGATCCTCTTTTTGCCCTGGCCATGCCTCTTTTCTCACATAAATGAGGATGAGACACAAGGGCTTTTTCCAGAGGTCAGAAATGTTGTGGGGAGGGAAGGGAGAGTGGAAGGGAAAGGGTGGGTAGGAACATCCCATGTAGTCAATTTTCCCTTCTACACAGATACATTATGGATTTTTGGGCATTTTGCTCCTCCGTACTGCACAGTGGGAGAACTCAAAGATCTTGATCCCTGACTTATTTACATTCTCCAACAATGTGTCCAGTGAACACTTGATTAGCACATTTGGGAACACTTCCCACGTCTTAAAGAGATTATTATTGTGTCTTGTTCCAATCATATTAAAATGGTTAAATCCCATTACAGCCCTCTTCTTAACAGAGCCATATTTTACTGTCCAGCAACTTATCTGTCTTTTTCCTATTTATGCTTTCCTACTAAAGTGTTTGAAGAGGGTGCAATCAAACAACTGTTTAATCAGCTTCCTCAGAACAGTTTATTAGAGGCTTGCAAGCTGGGTTTTCAACTGCTGGAACAGCGTTGGTTAACATGGTGAATGGGTTCTTCCTATGCACTGGTGATGGTCTTATTGGCTCATGTATTGCTGCATAGTTCCATAGCATTTGATACCACTGGTCATTTGGAACGTTATGATATAGGCTTAGCAGGAATAGCACTTGTGTGGAAGTGATCATGGTCATCTAATTGTGTGCAGTTTGCCTCTCTTGCCATTCTTTCCCCAGGCACCATTAATCTTTAGCCTTTGTTTCCTTTTTTGGATTTAATTATCCAACTTTGCTTTTTTATGTGATTCACATGAAGATAATTTCCTCTGCTTCCACTATTTGATCAGCTTGTCTTAAATATAGGGGCACAGATGTCCAAGGCTTTTTAAATATTAATTGCTACAAAAATTGAGCTATGAATTGTTGGTTCCTGACACTATCTTAAATCTGTTACCTCATTCTCCTCTTCCTTTGGTGGCTCTGATATTCAGTCATCAACTATAAATAGTTAAGAGCCTTGGTGTTCTGATTTTTAAAGGGAAACAATCATCTATTCCTCTGACGTGGTAAATTCAGATTTCTACCACCTTAAGGTCCTTTCCAGAATTCAGTCTTTTCTTACAGAGAGATTGCATTAATGCTTTACTTTCTGGCATTCCAGCTTGCGGAAAGGCAAACTGCACAGCAAATATAAAAATGGACTGAGAAAGAGATTTCTGTGCTGAATGTTCCCGGTCACCACACTGTGAGGGAACGAGGGAGATGACTCACCACGTACATGAGGTTTAATTTACTTTTTGAAAAAGTATTTTCTCTCTCCCCCACTGTCATAAACAGATGGTTAAGGCTTAATGCCTCTTTTACCTGTAAAGTGTTAAAAAGTTCAGCTAGCCTAGCTAACACCTGACCAGAGGAACAATGGGGGAACAAGATGTTTCAAAAGGAAGGAGGGAAGTTTTTCCTTTGTTTAGAGTTTCAGTTTCAGCTGGAGTGAAAAAGATCAAGGAACCAGCCTCTTATCAGAGTAGTAAGTTTTAGAAAGGAATAAATAGGGTTATGTTTATTTCTTTGTAACCTGTCTTATGCAATTAGAGGTAGAATCGAATTGGGTATTTGAATATTTTTTTTGTGTAACTGAATTTGTGCCCAGGGGAACATCTTCTGTGTTTTGAATCTGTTTTCTGTGAGAGTAGCTGGTATGCTAATCTCTCCTAGAGGGTTTTCTTTTACGTTTCTTTTCTTTAATTAAAAGCCTTTTTCTTAACACCTGATTGATTTTTCCTTGTTTTTAGATCCAAGGGGATTGAATCTGGACTCATCTGGGATTGGTGGGGAAAAGAAGGGGGGATGGTTAATTTCTCCTTGTTTTAAGATCGAAGGGATTGGATCTGGACTCACCAGGGATTGGTGGGGGAACGAAAGGGGGATGGTTAATTTCTCCTTGTTTTAAGATCCAAGGGATTGGGGATCTGGACTCACCAGGGAATTGGTGAAGGAGTCTCTCAAGGCTACCCAGGAAGGAGAAGGTTTAGGGGGGAAAAGGGAGTGATCCAGACACCGAAAATTCTGGATGGTGGCAGTGATACCAGATCTAAGCTAGTAATTAAGTTTAGAAGTATCCATGCAAGTCCTCACATCTGTACCCTAAAGTTCAGAGTGGGGAAGGAACCTTGACACCCACACTTTTCTAAAATCCTCTTGGTACATCCTGGTTCACTGTTGATATTTCAGAATGCACATCTGCAATGGCCAGCATCTTACTGCAATCCATGGTATTTGTTATGACAGAGTGATATATTCTGCTATGTCTTCATTGAGGCAGGAAGAACCAAGAAGATTGCACAGAGAGGAAAGGAATTAAAGAAAGTTTAGTTAAAATTAATATTTGAATTCAGTGCCACACACAGCCTGGCTAGTGTGGCATTTGACATAATACTGTGATCTTAACTCAGTTTTCACATTGGCTTTGCAGTATGTATTTTAATACACCATCTTGTATTCTGGCTGGAGCCAGGAGGTATGATCATGTGATCTAATTGCTGTTCTAGTGCACTGGGTACCAGTTGCATTTCTTAGCATTGATAAAGTTTTTATGTTGCTGCATAAAGCTTTTCATAAATAGGACCTATTTTATCTGAGTTAATGACATCTTACCCTGCTGGTTACCAGCTTTCTTTAACTGAGAGAAACTCTTTGCATCTTCCCTCCCAAACTATGTCTTTTTTGGTGGTTAATTTTTAGGGCCATGATCTAATGGAGTAATGGTCTCAAGTTGCAGTGGGGGAGGTTTAGGTTGGATATTAGGAAAAACTTTTTCACTAGAAGCGTGAGGAAGCACTGGAATAATTGTTTAATAATTTGTTCCTGTATCTTTCCATATATCTAAATTAGACTGATGGTCTATAATTCCTCAGGTCCTCTTTGTTCTCTTTTAAAGATAGATACCATATTTGCCCTTCTCCAGTTCTCTGTGACCTCACCCATTCCCTATGAGTTCTTGAAGATAATTGCATTTGCCTAATGATACATACGAGTGGTCATTTGAAGCCAAACTTTAAGTTAGACGTGCTTACTGGATCAGGGTCTCTTGTCTCATCTGATAACATAATGCCACTAATTCTCCAGTTACTCTCAGTCCTCCAGCAAAAATGTGGTAGATAATGTAATGCAAAAACAAGCAGGGAAAAAAAACTTGGCAGAAAGTTTTTCTTTTAAATACATCACCAAAAACAAAGAGCTCAAACATTTTTTTCTCCTTTATAGACCACTTTTAAAATCAGGAATGCATATTCTACTTTTGAGGCCATGTTCTGACACCCATACTCATATTAACTTGTACCTTCCTGCACAGAAATTAATTTTGGCTATTTGTGGAGCAAAGTACTGAAAGGTAGAATCTGTCTCTTTTGAATCTAACTCTAAACTGTATTAGTTTTCATTGACTTGCAATTGATTTAAACTAATTGTAACGCTGCAAAACCTTTTTATTGTAATGTTATTATAGAACACTTTGATGTGAAAGCTTAAGTTGTTCTATTTGATTTATGATTAGTAAATTTCATTTTTGGAGTTACCTGCTTTGTTCATCTCTTGAATCCGAACCTCTGGATTCCAGCAGTTTTCTTGGATAACTCTGAAAACCTTTCCCTCCTTCATCATTTTTGCCTCCCCCTGTGAAATGAAATTTTCATTACAGTAATAAAGTTGTGTCACGATAATATGGCCTAAATTCTACTGTGTTAGAAGTACGTGGGGCTGCCAGTGCCCATCCAGTGCTAGAATTCAGGCCCTACATTTTTGTTGAATAGAAAAAAAAATAAAAATTTAGAAATGTCATTTGTAATGCAAAAGGACAATATCAAGGTATCTTTTTATAATTTAAAAATAATCCCCTCTCTATTGCTGATACCCTTTGCTATCCTGAAACAATTTATTTAACTAAACTCCATCACTCAGGCACCTGAGTTTGACATCACAGTGATGTTTATGAGTGCTGTTTGTTGACTATGAGCCAAGTTCTGCCAAGGTTTGCCCTATTCCTTTGAAGTCAGTGGGCTCAAAAATGATCATAGTAACTCCAGAGAGAATTCAGAGTAACTCCATAAATTCAGTAGAGTTCTGCAGATTCATGCTGTACAACTGATATAGAATTAGCCCCAATGGAAGCTGCAGGTTGAATTTTCTTCTTCTTAATAAATAAATAAATAAATAAATGAATACTGAAGCATTCGTATCAGGGAAAAAAGATCCAATATAAAACAATTACCTGAACTATAGCAATACAGCTTTATGCAAACCCTCTCAGGGTTGTGTAGGTCAGAATATTACCAAGGTCACTAACTTTTACTGTGTCCCTTTAATTGTGAGAAGAGAGAGCAGTGCAACACTTCTGACTTTAATTTTTGATTGGTTTGACAACTGGCCAGACACTGTGTAGTCACTGTCTTGTCAAATCAAGCCAAGGAAAATGAACGTAGCAACAGTTCACAGCCACTTGCTCTTATGGATATGTTATTAGAGCTAGTGATTCAACACCAAAAGCGACTGTAACAGCCAATTTTCCTATTGTTTTATTCTTGAACAAATTGATGAGATGTAATCCATCAATACCTGCAAGGTCTGAGAGTTCAGAGAAACTCTTAGCTGCTTCTGTTGGGTAATGGGAATACATGAAAGTTGAGCTATGGCAGACAACTGGATTAAGTTAAGTCTGGACCCTGCAGATTCCTCCTGTGTGTGTTAGGGATGCATAACTGTAGAACAGACATGTTGGGGGCAAGGAGTGACGGGATCTGCGATTACACTGATTTAGTGGCTGGGAACCCCTCTGTAAAGGGTGTAGAGGAATAGTACAGTGGATGGCAGCTGGATGCAGTGAAGCCCTAAAGCCTGCTCCAAGCTTAGGGGGCACATTCTCTCCAACCCACACCTAGTTTCCGCCCCCAACACACACAATCAGTTGACTGACGCTCCTGGAGGAGAGGTGAATTTCACTCAGTGTACATCTATTCTGCAATGTAAAATAACAGTTAATTCAGACTATTCCTTGTTATGAACATAGACATACACTTTCTTAAATTAATAAAATTACACTCGTTGCAGCAGACATACTCAGTTGCATGTCTCCTCTCTATGAGGAGTTAGGCTGTTTTTAACCTTGAATATGTTATTAGCTTCATACATCATTCACAAATATATTTCCCTGATAAATATTTTAAAACCTCTTTCTCTCCTTTCTGTGCCACCTTGACAGGTTGCCAGAATGAGCTGGCAGCAATATTACAGTTTGAGAAAATGACTCACAATATTATAAACAGTAATTACAACTCCACAGCCCTGTTCCTCTGGCAAAATCCTTTAAAGTCTATTAGAATTGATTTTCCAAATAGATGGGGATAGCTTAGCCATACATTCCAATACATTTTAAAAATCCAATATCAAGCCACTGTTGATTATTGTGTAACATGCAGGTAGCAGGATATTTGGGATAAGGGAAAGGCCTAGTGGATTTAAAGATTTTGTCATATAAAAATAGACTATGTGCCCTTTATTGAGTTACCACTGGGAGTATTTCAGTGAGCGCACTAGACTTTTAATTCTTTCTTCAGAGTCTGCTAGCCTCTAAAGGACTCATATGTATTTTCTTTTATTAATACTGAAAACAATGTTAGACAGATTTTAATTTCACCAAGGGACCTGTCTGCTGTTAATACATAAATACTGAAAGATAAAAAGAAACCCTTTCCATGCAATATCAGGCTATGCAATATGAAAGAGTTTCTAATAAGCTAAGTGCCAGGCTATAAAGAATTGCGATTGCCGCTTTCATCTGTGTTAATTGAATTTTGCATGATCAGGGATGTGCCACTGATCAATCCTGAACCCTCATATTTGTGTGTAAATTCAGGAAAAGCCTGTTTTACAGAACAAACTGCCGTTCTCCTTATTCGCCTGATTCAATTCACTCAGATCCATGAGATTACCCATATGAGTAAGGCAAGCAAGATTAGCCTAACAAAAAAATGAGAGCTGGAAATCCAGTCATGTTGCTACAGTCTCTGGATGCTACCACTAAAATGCACATGATCCAGACACTTTTAAAATACAAAATTATGTAGTAATTTTGTAAAGTTAATTGGAAGCAGGTTTTGCAGTAATGATAAACACATGGATCCTGAGGAAACTGTTCATGTTTCCAAACCAATGGCTAGAGTGGAGCTGTCAGACGAGGTACTGTGAGACCTCTATTCTCAAGGCTTAATCAATTTACCTAGGACATAATTTAAGATTTGTCTCACATCTCCTCCTAATAGTACCTGGTGTTTTATGCTTTAACAAATTTATGTGGAAATTAAGACACAGATTTAAGAATCAGTTGTCTGAAATGAGTTGAGCAACATGGCAAAGTTTCTTATCATCAGGCTCATCAGTTTCAGTCAGAATTTCATTCCTTTGAAAAAAATACGTAATTCATTTTTTATGGTTTGATTCTTTTTTACAGAATCTTATGAGAAGCTTTTTCCTCCTCTCATTGTAAGACACATTTTCCCTTGCTCCAGTTCTATGCAAAGGACTTTATTCCCTCCCAATGACAGTAACATCCAATCTACTCTGACAGAGGCAGCACTGGATAGCCCATTGTGCTGCTACTACTAGCTTGCCACAGGGTTCCAACTGAATCTTTAAAAAATTCCATGGTTTATAATTCCAATGATGTTGGTGACATTGGAATGTTCTTGCAATAAACAGATGTTGCATTTTATCAAACTCCTCAACTTTATTTGTATTACTCATGTGTGCTCACACAGATGCACACACAGACACAGACTGTGATTTTCCAAGCTGCCAAAGGATTTGGATGTCCAGTTCCATTTCTGTAGCCTGAGCTATAGATTATATATTAATTATATTGATCACTTAAGAATTCTCAATTATCACTTTGAGGGTTGACAGGTTCTTGTCTTGAGATCAGTATTATTAAAATCTATTAAGATTAATAGGAAAATAACATCTAAATTAATCAAGTAGCTTGGAAAGTCTCAATCTATGTTTTACATAACACATGTAAAGGTTATAACGCTAGTGAGGAATCATGGGAGTGAGGCTTTTTTTGATTGTTTGTTTTTTTAAGCAGAGCAGCTCAGTTACTGTCTTTGTGAGACTAAAGCTGAAGGGGATGCTGAGGCAACAACCTGAAAATTCCAAACACTAGATATTTATTCTTTTTGTGTTGTTGTGCAGATCTAGTCAATCAAATATTACTCATTCCTCTATCTCTCAGTGCAGAGGTCCCATTTGGAAGTCACGTCTGAACCTCAGAAGATGGGAGCAGATTAACTCTAACTCTGTCTTGTTAAACTCACCATCTAACCTGCCAAGTATTTAATAATGTAACTGGTTTTAGTTAGTTGACTTAAATGGGAGTGTGCACGGACTAAAGACGTCTCTCCTTTTTGCACTCTCAGCTGTGCACCTTGTGTCTTGCTGCTCACTGTATATAAATCATTCTTCCTATTCTTACCCACCAGATACCTCCTCCTTTTCTTCAGATCCCTCTTTAGCTAACTACCTAGGCATCACCACAGTATGAGCACCTCACAGTCATTAATATTCTCACAACAACTCAATGTGGCAGGGATATGGGGAACTGAGGAAGGGGCCTAAGGAAGCACAGGAAGTATGTGGCTGTGATGTGAACTAAATACAAGTTTCTTGAAGTCCAGTCCAGAGCCCTGTGCACTAGATCATCCTCCTTATTCCACCTCTTCAAGCACCCACTCTTCCTTTCTCAACACAGTACAATCCTGGGACCCAATCCAGCACCTACTGAAGTCAGTGGAAAGCTCCCATTAACATCACTGTGCAATTGGGTCAGGCTCCTGAAGTGTTAGTTTGCCTCTTCGCTTGTGTTCATTTGTCCTGTATTATTTACCTCCTCAGGGAAGGCTTTGTGTCTTGTGTGTATACTTATGGCACTATAAACTATTTTATTTATTATTATTACCAACAAATTATTCTTAAATTTTATGTTAAGGGCTCAATTGTTGCTAGCTTTGCACAAATCTGTGAGGGATAAGGAGAGGGTATAAGGAACCTTCCCTTCCTTGTGAACCTGAGGTGGCTGGATGGATTGGCAGTCCCTGCGCTCCACTGAGGGCAAGGACTGCTCCAGGCAAGGTCCATTAATAATGCTAACCTCTCCAGAAGGCTGGGGGCCTGGGAAGGGAGCTGGCTCATCCTGGAAGGGAATGAATGTGTTCTCTCTGTGCTGCTAGTGGCATCTTGAGATACAATGCATTCTGTATCACCTGCTAAGGCAGGTCACTTCTGCACTGCCCCTTGCTGCAGGTTCTGGTATATACACTACAACTATAGCAGGTTGGAAAAAAAAATTAGAAAAATGAGTTTTTCAATGGAATTTGCCAATTTATCAAAACCAAAAATGTCCTGTAGCGATAATTTGATTTTGACAATGTTCTGACTGAACACTCCCTGCCACATAGGTGTCCTGGAGCCCACCTGACTCCTTGCCTGCCTGCCTGCACGTTGGGGATCCCCAGGCTCCCACGGTCAGCAGCAGCCCACAAGGTGGACTGCCTCAGAGCTCCCTTCCCATCTAGGGAGAATTTGGGAGTTTTGTTGAAAATTGAAACAAAAGCAGATTTTGAAATAACAAAAACTTCCAGAAAATGGAATTACCTTCCTTTGCACAGCGTTAGCCACGGAACTGAAAAATCAATTATGCACACAGCTCGGTGTATAGTATGGCCCCAAAAGGCTGCATACTGTTCCGACTGAAACCACTGTTCTGTCTTTGCTGTCCTTGCTAAAAACTGAGGAAAGAATTACTCTCTTCTTTTTGAAAAGTTCTTTGTTCTAGTTCTTTAACTTCTATAAATATATGATTAGATAGTTCCATTTGTGTTTTCTTTTCCTTCTAGACTGCCATATAATGTCAGAAGATCCGGGTCAATTTCTAGGTTAAATTCTAAAATTGGTGATTCTATGAAAAAAAGTTTTTAATTTGATCTAAGTTATGCTTTTTTATTATTAAAATCCGTTTTTTTAGATTCTGAATACAGTAGAACCTCAGAGTTACGAACACTTCGGGAATGGAGGCTGTTCGTAATTCTGAAATGTTCGTAACTCTGAACAAAATGTTATGATTGGTCTTTCAAAAGTTTACAAATGAACATTGACTTAATACAGCTTTGAAACTTTACTGTGCAGAAAAAAATTCTGCTTTCCTTTTATGTTTTTAGTAGTTTATGTTTAACACAGTACTGTGTACTCTCTTTACTTTTTTTTGGTCTCTGCTGCTGCCTGGTTCCAAATGAGGTGTGTGGTCAGTTCATAACTCTGAGGTTCTTCTATATTAGGCTGTGGTAATTATGAAAACTGCTGGATAATGTTTCAAACTGAGATTAGAAGGCAGTCAGGTCATCTTATACCCTATCTCAGTCTTTTAACAGAAAGATCTATGGTGATATTTCAGCGTTTGGAGTAATCTTGTTTCCTAAAAAGGTGCATCTTAATGACACTGCAAGTTAAACATTGGCCATCAACCTTATTGGCACTCTGCTTTTTAAAGGGTACAGGTGGCTGAGACCACAATAATGCCTTACAGAATGAGAACCAGCATACCTTGCAATGGTGGTCCAGTTGAACCCATCCGCCATAACCATATCTCTGTGAAGGAAGGAAGAAAAGGCCAGTGATTAGACAGTGGTTGGAATGAAAATCAAAGGCTCAGTTCATGCAGCTAGACAGATCCAAGT
The DNA here is from genome assembly GCF_007399415.2 of Gopherus evgoodei. Classification (NCBI taxonomy): domain Eukaryota; kingdom Metazoa; phylum Chordata; order Testudines; family Testudinidae; genus Gopherus; species Gopherus evgoodei. The sequence goes on from NC_044332.1 coordinate 62,691,860, forward strand.
GCAAGATGACCCTCATGGATAAAGCCTTCCCTCCCAAATAGCAGCATCTCCCTCAGGTGGAGCCGGAATAGGGCAAAGAGGAGGGGGAAGTAAGCGGCAAAAAAGAAACTCAAAGAGTCACGAAGGAAAGAGGAGGAGGAGAAGAACAGAAATAAAATAAAACAAAAATATCCACTGCACTAGTGGGGGAGAGACAATAGTCTTTTGTGGGCATGCCAGATGCTTAGGTACCATAGATAGTCATCTAAGAAGTAGTTAAGACAGACTCATCCCCTTTTAAGAGTGTTTTCCACTGACTTCTTGAATTTCTATGATTCATTTTCATGGTTAATATCCTTTTAGAGCTTTATTAACTAAAAGTGGATGCAAACCCACATTTTCTTTAGGCTGACAAAAGTGGGACTGTTTCATCTGATGAAAGGCAGCTAGAAAGGGTGGTGCACTTACATACTTATGGTGCACATATGGTCAGGATCTCAACTGGTGTTAATTGGCATTGCTTCACTGAATTGAGTTGAACTACATTGATTTACACCAGCTGAGAATCTAACATAGGATATATGCATCCATGTTTGTGAGAAACTATGTCATATGCGGTGTGTATTACATGCAGCTATGTAGCTATACTTCATCCATATAACCTTACACATACACTCATTTAGCATCCAACTAGCTATTTGCACAGCTTTCTTCACAATAATGTTATCTTCATCTGCACAGTGTTTTCTGTTCCAATGATGCACGTATGGAAGACTCAGTTAGATAAGGTTAAGAGATTTTCACCAGAAAACCTCAGTTAAATACCTCGGATCTGGAGAAAGCTTCTTGAAGCTCTGAATACATATCCAGAACAGATAATAACAATTGAGAATTGTCAGTTCCCCCCTGGAATAAGTTAATCATAGAATATCAGGGTTGGAAGGGACCTCAGGAGGTCATCTAGTCCAACCCCCGCTCAAAGCAGGACCAATTCCCAACTAAATCATCCCAGCCAGGGCTTTGTCAAACCTGACCTTAAAAACCTCTAAGGAAGGAGATTCTACCACCTCCCTAGGTAACCCATTCCAGTGCTTCACTACCCTCCTAGTGAAAAAGCTTTTCCTAATATCCAACCTAAACCTCCCCCACTGGAACTTGAGACCACTACTCCTTGTTCTGTCATCTGCTACCACTGAGAACAGTCTAGATCCAGCCTCTTTGGAACCCCCTTTCAGGTAGTTGAAGGCTGCTATCAAATCCCCCCCCCATTCTTCTCTTCTGCAGACTAAACAATCCCAGTTCCCTCAGCCTCTCCTCATAAGTCATGCACTCCAGCCTCCTAATCATTTTTGTTGCCCTCCACTGGACTCTTTCCAATTTTTCCACATCCTTCTTGTAGTATGGGGCCCAAAACTGGACACAGTACTCCAGACGAGGCCTCACCAATGTCAAACAGAGGGGAACGATCACGTCCCTCGATCTGCTGGCAATGCCCCTACTTATACAGCCCAAAATGCCATTAGCCTTCTTGGCAACAAGGGCACACTGCTGACTCATATCCAGCTTCTCATCCATTGTAACCCCTAGGCTAGCCATTCGGTCCCTAGTATGTAACAGTGCATGGGATTCTTCCATCCTAAGTGCAGGACTCTACACTTGTACTTGTTTAACTTCATCAGGCTTCTTTTGGCCCAATCCTCTAATTTAAGTTAATAAAATGGTTAAAGAGTAAATGTTACATGACACAGTATAGATAGAAAATATTAGAGGAATATTTGATGAAATGTGTTTGGAAATCTGACAGTGGTTTCCAAACAATCTTGCCATTTTATACAGTTATTAAGATTGATAAGAAAAATTGTATTTTACCATTACATACAAGACAAACTTCCAAGTATTTGTCATTTTTATTGTTTATGATGCTTTTCTCCTTAAAAAACGGCAGGCATTCATAAACCATAAATGAATACTGGATCCTGCAAGGTGCTGACCTAAGGGTGCTCAGCGCCTTGTAGAGGTAGCTCAGAGCTTCACAGGAACAGGCCATAACATAATCCTCTTTAGGACTCAGTCCTTCAAGGTGCTGATCACTCTGTAGTCCAGCAAAACACCCAAGTATATACTTAGCTTTAAGTATGTAAATTGTTCCTTTGACTTCAGTAGGACTATTCAGATGCTTAATTTTAAATATGTGCTTGACTCTTTTGCTGGGTTGGGTTAGTACACTTGCAGGATTGAGCCTTTAGCCTCTAGTTCAGTAAGATACCTAAGCATGTGTCTAAGAATTGATTTTAAGATGCCTGACTCACATGCATAAGTACCTTACTATATTAGGGCTGTACCTTACTGTACAGAATAGTATTTTAAAGCAGAAACAACAACCAAATGAAGTATGTGAAGGAAAATAAGAGATGAGAAATGATCCGGCACAGATCCTAGCAAACTGCAATTAGTTAATCATTAGCATGAAGATGTATTGATTCTGCATTTCAGCTTCCATGATTCAGCAGCAAGGCTGAAGGTCACCTTCTTCTCCCTATTAATATTTAATCAGGAGAGACAGGCTTAAAAGATACAAGTTAGATGTCCATTGAGTCTCCTGAAGAGGTTTAAAGTTCTTTGAATAAAAAATAAAACCCCCCACCAGAGGTTTATTTTCATTTAATTCTTTAAATCATAAGATTTGAAATTATATGAAATAATGAAATAGGACAATAGAGAGAGGGTCAGAATGCCCTACTTTTTCCATAAAGTAACAGTTTGCAGGAAACTGGACAAAAGCAGGAATCATTAACACATCAGCATAAGCAAAATTATGATCCTACACATCCAGTGCAGGCAGGCAAATCAATCACTGACTTCAACTATAAATAGGGCCCCTGACTTCAGCCAGAGATGCTGTTGACTGTGGTATGTTGATACATTTATTTACACCAATTTAAATGTACATACCATTAAAACTGTGTTTTGCAAAGGACACATAGGGTGTGAGACAAAGTCCACTGAAATAAATGAAAAGACTTCCATTGACCTCAATGGGCTTTGGATCAGCTCCCTAATAACTATGATTATGCAGCTATGCAGATAACAGAAGCACTATACAGCTCAACCATATAGACAATAGATCAAGTAGTCAATGATCTATTTTTTTTCCACCAATTTTCCCCCTTATGCCCTCAGGGATTAACTGGATGCATTTCATATTTCTCATTCAAGCACTTCACTGATCACTTTTTCACTTCACTTACTCAAATTACTAGTTACTTTTGAAAATGTTGGCCCATACATTTGGAGCTATAAAGAATTCAGCAAGAGGGGTGAAAAAGCAGTTCTAAACAGTTTAAGAGAAAGTTTTCCTTTAAATATGACCTCTTCAAGTGCAAGGCATCACTAATTATACCGCATAGCTTCGCGATCTACTTTATCTTCTGAATTCTGGTGCTGATATTAGACTTGGCTCTTTGTTTTCAACTTTCTGATTAATAAGCCTTCTGTGAGGCTTCATACTTAAACTTCATTGCCTTTTTAAAGTTCTAGCTTATTTGGATATAGATTTTCAAATGCCTAAGCCTAGCAGGAGAAATAAAGACATTTTGTTAACTTTGGCATTATTGATTCAAGATTGCTTTTTCCTGTGGTCAAGAGACTCTTTTCTGTGGAATAATCAGAATCTCCAATGATTTATGAAAAGCTTCTGCATAACGGTGAGACATTGTTAGCCACTTATTGTTGGATGTCATAGGTGAAATCCCAGATTCTCACCACAAAGCTTCTGCCTTTTCAAGATTATAATCAAGAGCTTGGCAACTTTTATTTTGTTTATAGCCAATTTGCTTAAGGAGCATTTTACAAAGATAGTCCCAATTTTCATTGTTAGCAAAGAAATGCTAAGGTCTTCAGGGATGGTCTAGGTCGATTTGGTCCTGCCTCAGCACTGGGGACTAGAGTAAATGACCTCTTCTACAGCCCTAAATTTTAATGATTCTTTGATTTTTATATATGTTATGGGTTTCCAAGTTCACAGGTGAACAAACCCAACACAAAGGTTTTCTATTATCTTAGGTTCAAGATTCAGTAATTCTGATGCCAACAATTTAATGTAAAAATTATAAGATAGCACTGCATGTGCCTGTGATAGAGCTAATGGATCAGAAAACACGTTACCTTCCTATCAGTTCTATCTGTATCATTGTTACTGTTGACAGTTTTAAAGAAATAATCACATGTGTTCTTAATTCCAGGTCTCATTACTACTCATTTTTGAATAAATAAATTGCAGTTTTCTGTCCTTCTCTAACCTTCAACCTCCACTAGCCTCTGCACTTAACATTCACAGACACATGGAGCTAACAACCCTGCAAAAACTACTTTTGAAATTTCTGTCATCAGGAACAAATTGAAACCTCAGTATATGAAAGGAAGAGAGACACACAGTGTAAAGAGAGCTTCAGCTTGTGTCTGGTGCCTACGAGCAAGGTTGAAATCACAGTATTCTTTTGCAGTCAAAAGATAGGCACAATGAGATAAAATGGTTTCATATTGACAGACAAAAACCTAGTAGTCTTTCATTCTAACTAAAACAGCCATTACAAAAAACAAACAAACAAAAAAAACCCAGCTAATTCAGTTCTCATCCTCTCTCTTAACTAATTTGCTAGCTTGCCTCAAATAGAAATATTATATGAGCTTTAAAAAATCACTTACACTCAACTTGTTTAATGGAGCTGATCATACAAAGTCACAGATTTATCAGAAAATAATTTCAGAAATTATATACTCTTTCATTATATGATTTTAAAAAATGACTTTACTAATTCTCTACACTGCTGCAGAATTAATAAAAAAGGATAAAAATATATTCCATAGTGTTCAACACGGTTAAGGCTATCCTACAAACTGAGTTAGAACTAGATACGTCTATATTTTTTAAATTAAACAATCTGATTATATGTAACATCAAAAGAATTAGATTTTTTTAGTACAATAATACCTATAGCACATTCCATTTTCAAAATACTGTGCAAATATTAACTAAGGAATCCCCAGAGCACCCATGCCTCCATATTACAGATGGGGACGGTGAGACAGAGAGGGCGTTAAGAAATAGATCACACCTCTGTGTGAAAAACAAGCTACCAATACTACTTCTTCTTGCGTCTGGGTCCTACTGCACTACCAAGGCAGCTTGCAGCTATGGAACATGGAGCCTACGGAATTACCTCTGACAGGCATTTTGGATTTACTAGTCAATAAGTGATAAGATTTAGACTACCTCTAATGCAAATATTAAAAACAAACAATTTAACTTGCCCTCTATTCTGAGCAGTATTTGAATTTATTAACCGATTTTTTCATTTAGAGTGCAATATACTGAATCTGTCCAATGGCTTAAAAAGTTTCAGCAAAAGAAGAAATAGTTAGAAAAAAACACAGAAAGGGTGATCTTGTATCCATTGACATCAATGGTGATACTCCCATTCACTTCAGTGGATCCAGGCTGAATTGCAAAGTGATTTCAGTCTTATTCATTATTAGTCATTTACTTAATGCTTCTTTACACGTTTTAAGAAAATGTGAATACAAACCAAATTAAGGGGGAGATTTAAAGTCAATGGGATTTGGGCACCTAACTGTCCTTTGTGTCTTTGAAAACCTTCCCCTAATAGGTTAACTGTTTTACTAAGAACATAGAATTAATAGTGCAGCATTTTTACAACTATAAATCTTTAAAAAAAATCACATTGTTCAGGCACTATATAAAAATACAGAGATCTGCAACCACCCCATCTACTTAACTTAGCAACCAGCATAGTAGACCTGTGTTTTATAGAGCTTCAAAATTCATAATTAATGTGGATTTAGAAAGCACACACAAACTCAAACTGCTTTAAAGTAATACAAGGGGCTTGAAATAGGGCCCACGGAGTTTTTCTTTAATAAGTAGTGCAGAATGAGGATCTTAAATCCCCCCAAATCAGAGAAAAACCTATTGAAAACAGATGTTTATATAGTAATAGAAACATTGATAAATCAGAAGTTACAATGGTAACAATAGATGCTGCTTTAATACTGCAGCAAATGTCTAACCTCTTATTACCTCTTTTAGATCAGGCCATTCCTTAGGTAGAATGTGACTATGAATATCAATTTTCATCTCTAAAGGATCACACGAGAATTGCTGTTTTAAGAAGACATTTTCTAATTAACCTTGAATTCGCTGTACTCTCTGGCATAGCAGATTGCTGTTAACTTAGGGTGTTATTTAAGTCTACCTGCTGGCCTATCAGGTTGTCTACATACAGTAACCAATCAGGGAGCTAACATTCCAGGGGAGCTGCAAAGTAATGTAAAGTCAATGACTCTCAGGAAGTGCTATTGCATAAATTACTGTACAGTGGAGAGTGAGGTTAAGCTGTGTATTTATACATACAGTATAATGGAGTTTTTAATCTAGAGCCTGAAATAAACGTTGGTTTATAAACATAAAACTTAATTATTATAGAAAAACAAAGACTTTAAACATGTTGCTATTAACTTCCTTCTTTCCTCTTCTGAAAGATTTTAGAAAGAGGGCATAAAATCCAGCCACTATTGGATAAATTTATGCTTCTCATTTTCCCTCTCCTTTTCGCAGAGTCCCTTCAATATTACTCTATAAAAATTCATGGAAATGCAGAATTGTGGCTGTAGCTATTTCTTTGTCTTGGTCACAATACTGGCTCATTTTATCCTCCCTCTCTCATTCAGTATGTCTACACAATATCACTCATTCTCCCCCAAGCTGTCTAACACTGGCTGAGACTATCCTTTATTCTCTATAATTTTAGTACTACTAGCTCAGTCTGTGCCCCCCCAGCCTATGATTACTGTCTGTCGAACACTATTGGCTCCATCTGGAGTTCTAGGGAAGACCATAAATTATGGTGCTTTTTCAACAGCTATGCACAACTACTAGATCACAACTGTCTCTCTCTATCATGTAATGCAAGTTGCTGTGTTCAAAAATTAAAATTCCACGCTGAAGTGCAGCTTCTTACATTTGTGTTAATAAAAAGCATGGAATATATTCATTCATTTTTAGAGGAGTGTCAAGGAACTTCTTTCTTGCTTACCTCAGGCACCATGTCATGGGTTCATCATAGAGGGCTGATCTTGACAACCTCCAAATGCGGGCCAGAGAATAAGATAAGGCCTTAGGGACAGAGCAGTTCTGCTAACCCAGGGAGCTTGGGACTGGAATTCAGAACCTCCATGTGGTTGGACATCACCAGAACCCCCCAAAAGGAAAATGACCCTGTAATTCAGAGCTGCTTGTTATTTATTTCATAGCTACTAAACAGTTAAGGGTCTGACCTGCATTATAGTACTACATATCTTTGGGACTACTATATGTATCTTAATGGTGAATCCTTTTATTTGCTCCACTCAGCACAGCACTCTGCCAAAGGTCTCAGAGACCTTGGCAACTTTATAGGAGTCACATTTGTGTACAGGTGATCTGCTGTTGAACAATTTCTGGTTTGCAATGTGCATTAAAAGGCAGGTAAGTCCTCAAGGGAAACTTCGAAAAACAGTGGACTTGATTCCCCAGCACCATGCCAAGTTTCTTGGGTGAAATTCACCCCAGTGCAGAGGGCCGATTCATCACATAAGAGTTATATTAGGGGTCAACGTGAGCATGAAGTTCCACTTCATCAAGGTCAATAACTCTCAACAAGTGTTATTGCATAACACCCCTGTGGTGGGTAAGGGCTCTGAACTGGAGTGCATTTCACCCTTACAGAATAAAGACTGCATTTTTGTGCAAACAAGAAGAAACTGGAAAAGAGAAACACTCAAAATGCAGACTGTCCAAGCAGAATTGTTTCTAAATATTTCTCAAAGTTCCTATGAGGCATCACAAAGTCTTTAAAAACAAACTGCACTCCCTGATTAATGAGGAAGCTTCCATATATTCTTTTTGCACAATCTTCTTTCATGACTTCTCTGATGTAAAAAGTCGTCTTCAGGATAACTTTGCCAGATAACAACAGTTAGGGGCCAGGACTGATTTCAGGTACACTAGTGAAAAATCTGGAGTAGTCCCACTGATTTCAGTGACAATCATTGTAACTGGCAGTAGAATTAGATTTACTGCGCTTAATCTCTTTTAAAAAAGATTTCAGTTTAGGCAGGGTTTTGAAGGAGTGCTGGGATCTGAGATTCAATATCTTCCATATGGCATTTGAAAATCGCCATTTTACCTTTGTTTCATTACCTAAAAAAGTTTGTTGTCATATGTGTGGGGAATGATGACACAAAAGATCTTCATGCATTAGGAACATCAACATGCATAGTCAAACTGCTGAGAAAGTGTTGCCACTCATCTAAAGTATCAAGATTGGTCACTTTCAAGAAAAGTAAAATTGAAACAAAAGACACAAATACAGGATGGCCTTTGTCAAATACCTCTGTGCCAAATTTGCAAACCGGCTTCTAAAAATGAACCCTCAATTTTGCATGCTCTTTACTGGCACTTGCAAATTTAGTAGCTAGATGTCTAGCTACCTGGTTTGTGTGTATAAATCAGCTATTTTACACACATGGAAAGCATTGCAACTGGTTAAGAATGTGTGCACTGTTGGTGGCTAAGCTGAGGCTACTTAGAAAATTTGTCCTTTTAGAAATTAAATGAATAAGTATAGAATAGCATGCTGGTAGCAGTTGCTTAGCAACACATTGTTTCTTGGCTTTCCCAGTGACTGCATTGGTCCTTTGAGACTGTCATCAAAGACCACATAGTCCCTGAGGCTGTGAGATGAGTCCATCTTGTAAATGTCACCTTTAAAAATAATGCAAGAGTCTGGAATTTTATTTTTTGCACAATATCAAATAGACAAACCTTCTCCATGAAGTTAGCTTATTGCTAAGAGGGCCAAATCTTCTTCCATGTCTGCAGAAGACCCAGAATCTGGTAGAATTCTAGGGTACCCCTGGCAATGAGAAGCTTGGAAGTGTAGAGCCCATTAATAATTAGCTGTTAAATAGTGCTCAAAGTACTTTACAAAGGTCAGTATTTTAATCCCCATTTTAGAAATGGGGAAACTGAGGCACTCTGGTGAAGTGATTTGCCCAAAGTGTGTCTGTCTCTCACACACACACCCACACCCCAGGTGAGTGGTAGACCTAGGACTAGAACTAGAACCCAGGTCTTCTGAGTCCTAGGCCAATGCTTTAATTTATTATGCCACACTGTCACCAAGGACCACTATATGGCCTGGAGCCAAGTTCCAGAGAGGCTGTCTCAAAGGGAGTGTGGAAATGGCTCTCAGCACATAGCAGCAGCTATTGAACTCAGCGGGTACCAACCTCCTCCCAGTGGGTATAATCTCAGCACACCCTTGGATCCAGACTGCACAGCAGACATGCCATGCACACACACACATATTACACACACACACACACACACACTCTCTCTCTCTCTCTCTCTCTCTCCCTCTCTCTCTGAGGGCATTGGGATCTAGGCAGTAGCTCTCTTCCTCACTCTCTCCACCCCCGCCCACTCTATGGCCTTGGGGGGAAAACTGCAGAGACCTGCCAGCTAGAGACTCCAATTGATAGGAGCAGAAGCAGCCAAAACTGACTTTCTCTGTCCCATGTCAATTGGCGTGGAGCCCCTTCAACTCACATACTTAGAGTCTGCCAAAAATATCCCACAATCCCAAGGGCCGGCTTCCAGAATCTCCAATCAACTAGAGTGAAAAAGGAAGCAACCTCCTCTGGTGTACTACAGCAGCTCAGTGAATCAGTGTTAACTCCTTCATTGTCTTCTGACCACTGAGCTGCAAACACACCATCAGAGAGCCTTCAGTCTTTGCAATGGAGACTGACCAGAACAAGCCCTTTTCAAAGCATGCTGCTTCATGGTCACTGGAGCACAGCCAGATTTTGGTAAATCTCAGGTGTGAGGCCACCAAAACAGTGGACTTTAGTAAGAGTACCCAGAATGATCACTCATACCAACAAATAACAATTGGCACTGCTGCAAATTTACCGGACCAGTGACCAGTGCAGGGAGCAGATTAAGTGTTAAGAGTGATCAGTCAAGAGTGGACCTCCGGCAACTTGCCAACATCCTGCCTGTTTTATGAGGAGTTTGACCAAGTGCTGAGCACTGTGCTAAGAATGGAACCAATGGTGCTGCATGATAAACTGATCATCTGTAATGGTACCCTGCTGGCCCCAGGATCCAGCACATGGTGTGATGGGGGCCAGCAGCAAGCACCAAGTGAGGTCAGCGAAGTGACTCGGTTATTGAAACTGGTCTCAAAGGAGGCTTTGGAGCAGAAGCAGCAGAGCACATCCCGGGGCCAGGGGCGGCTCCAGGCCCCAGCACGCCAAATGTGTGCTTGGGGCGGCATGCCACGGGGGGCGCTCTGCCTGTCGCCAGGAGGGCGGCAGGCAGGGTGCCTTCAGCGGCATGCCTGCAGAGGGTCCGCTGGTCCTGCGGCTTCGGAGGACCTCCCGCAGGCATGCCTGCAGAGGGTCCGGTGATCTCGCGGCTCCACCGAAGCCGCGGGACCAGCGGACCCTCCACAGGCACGCCTGCGGGAGGTCCACTGGAGCTGCAGGACCGGCGACCGGCAGAGCGCCCCTCGCGGCATGATGCCGTGCTTGGGGCAGCAAAATATCTAGAACCACCCCTGCCTGGGGCTGTACTTGGAGGAGCTGTTTGATGTTCCCCTGAGGAACAGCCCACTGTGGAGCCTGCGACAAACACAGACAGGACAGAAGCCACCCAGAGACTAGTAAGTTTCTGGCTCCATTATAATGTTTATCAATACAATAATGGAAAGGATTTCTATTCTACAAACCAACACAAAAGTTGTTGTAAGCCCCAGCTAGCAGAGGGCATCCACTACTGGCAGATTGCATGCCATTGGCATGGCTCCCTGCCCCCCACCATTGGAATTCAAAATGGAGACCAGGAAATGTAGACAGTAAAAATGCCCTGAAAGTGAATTTTTACTGGAAGGGCACAGATTTTTGTTAGGGCATTTCTGTTTCTTAAAAAAAGAATAACCTTACATTGTCATACCTGTAAGTATGCTGCTCCGTAACCATTCAGTGGTGTAACGAGTCTCCTGGAAACTGTGAACTGTGGGGTGGGAGATGGAAATGTGTTCCATGCACAAATCTAGCCCCTTTCAGGTACATGTAATCTATGCAGTCCATTGGTGACAGAAGCATTTGTCTTAAATTCGACTCGGGTTTGAAAATGTATCCAGAAATGTGATGGGGATGGCTGTGGAGTTCTATGTGTCTGCATGCAGTCACAACTGGCTAAGCCATGTGGAAGCTAATGCTGCATCCTGTTGATTCTCTCGTGAATTTTGACTCAATCTCGGGTACTAATAGATGCAAACTTTTCCTGAAGCAGAAACACATTTTGGGGAAGGATGTATTTTTCCAGGGCCACCTTGGTAGCTAACCAGGCAGTGCACTCATAGATGGGCTATTCAGTCACTATACAGTTGAATACTTGGGCTGCATATGCTGCAGGTTTCCCACTGGCAGCTTGGAATAACATCTCCTTTTGCCAATCGGGCTCCACAAGAACTGTTATGTCTTCCAAAATGTGGAAGCCCTGGAATGATAGAAAAAGCTTTTGTAGCAAGGCCACTGCCAGTTGTCCCTCTCAACCCAAGAAGATGTGCAATTTTTAGAAATCAAGAAACAGCTTTGAATGTTTAACATACCCTTGTCTCCGCACTTCTTTCATTGTGATTAACCAGACTGCGTCCAGGGAGCTTCTGTGGACTAAAACATCCCTCTCACAATGTATCAAAATTCAGTTTGGAAAAGTAACATTTTATATCCTTAAAATTCCATAAGGATTTTTTCTGTGTTTCTGCACTGAGCTGTTTGAGACAATAACTCTGTGTGTCTTGTCCTGTTCCAGGCCCCATGATCTCTACTGGCTGCAGTACCTCCACAGCTCACCCACACTGCAGTACAAGTCTGGGCAATGCAGCTTCACTGACCATTCCAAGAGGAAGCATTTCTGTGATGAACTTATGGTTGAAGTTCCTGACAGGACCAGTACTAAAACCAGAAGGACTCACAGCTAGAGAAAAGGCATGGTGAGAGACAAGAGGACAGGCTGAGGCTGGCTGCATAGCTTGAGGATGGGGTTTCAGCATGGGAGCAGGCACTTCCTTTGCAGTTCCTGAAACAGGAACCATGGCTAAAGGAGGAGGACAGAGCTCAGCAGAAAGAACTGTTTGAGTGGCTGATATCACTAATGGCTGCGAGAGGACTAGCTCCTGCTGCACCCACCTCCCAGCCTGAGTGCCTGGAATGGTACCATCAGATGCAGTCCAGAAACAGCTTGGCTGGGTGGACCATGCAGTCAGGCTCCATGAGTGGCTGGGCAGGGCAACTTAGCCCCATGCAGTCCTCCATCTTTGACTCTCTCCCCTGTGGATGCCTCCACCTCCCTTCTTCAGTACTACGAGATTGGGAAACAGGGAAAGAAGGGAAAGGAGAATCAGGGCCATGACACATGCAACAATAGGGGGTTCTGTCTTGTACATGGTTTCACTGTTTGCACTTGTTTGTGCACTTTTTTGGGGGGAAAGATTCTGTCATTACCAGGAGTGGTGGAAGTGCCCTAAAAATGGGGGGATCACAGGAGCCCAAACCGCTGCCTCTTCCTCCTGAGGCTCCCACCCTCACGCTGCCCCTTCCCCCTGAACCTCCATTCCCATGTCGCCCCTTCTCCTCAAGCCCCCGCTCCCACGCCACCCCTTCATCCCTAGACTCTGCTTCCTGCTCACTCTCTCCGTCCCCTCCCCCATCACTCACCCTTATGTCTGGTAAAAAGTGGGGAGGCCAGGGGGCCACGGCCCCCTGTTCCAGCTTCCCTGGTTGTTACTAGTATTTTGGTGTGGTAGGCAGGCCAGCTGCCATTAACAATGGGTCAGTGTTGTACTTTTCTAATACATGTTATAAACAAAGCTTTTTATGTCACCAAGAAAGTTTGTTGCTATCACTACAGCACATCATACAATGTGTATTTAAAATAATAAAGAAGCACATGATAAGAGACAATAAGGAATTAGTAAGATAACACTATTCCTCGATATAGTTAGGTACATCAATCCACTTCAATCACTTCCTTATATGAAACCATACTGTGAATCATCCCCCATCCCCATTTCATAAGTGGCCATGTCATCCATAAGTACACTGCATGACAATCAAGCCCCCATCCCTTCCCAAGCACTGAATCCCCCCCCACAGTCAATGAGCTCCATTCCCTCTCCCCAGAAGCACATTCATAAAGGTACTATTACCCCTCTTCCCTTGAGCCATGCAGCCATGCAGGCGCACAAAGCATCCCTGACTTCTGTTGCCTGGATACATCCAGCTCCAACTGTGGTAGGTGAACTTTCTGGCTGAGTGTATCAATTCAGCAGTTCCTCACTGTCATAGGTCCATTCAGAGGGAAATGGCGCACCTCTAGAATCACAAAGATTGTAAAGAGCACAGCAAGCCATGGTAGTGCAGAGCGAATTGATGACATTGGCATCCAAATGTGTCTGTAGACCTCTCTAATGGGATTTCAATCTGCCAAAAACACATTCAAACACCATTCTACACTTGCTGAGAGTGTAAATGAACTGTCTTTTAACAGGGCCTCTGAAATCAGGGTATGGTTTCCTAAGACAAGGCAAAAGGGATTATGGGGCGTCTCCCAGAATAACAGTGGTAACAGAGTAACTCCATTATGACAATGTCATTTCGTCAGGTTAGTGTCCTAGCTTGTCCATGAGTGTAGAGCCCTGATTGGCAAAAAACCCTGGCATCATGAACTTTCCCAGTGGAGCCCACAATGATACTCATAAATCAGCCTCTGGGGTCCATGAGGGCCTGGATAACTATGGAGTAATACCCATTGTGGTTTATGCACTCCTCTGATCCATAATGAGGGCAAACTATGGGCACACGAGTCCCATCAATGGCCCTGGCACAGTCTGGAAATCCCATTCTCTCAAAGCTAGCAATTACCTTAGGAATATCTTTTATGCCCGCCACCTTGGGTAAACCACATACCAGCTTGCCTCAGAAACCTCCACCACCACTTTACCTACAGTTGATTTCCCAACACAGAACTGGCTGTCAATAGATCTATAGTAGTCTAGGCTAGCCAGCTTCCAGACGGCTACAGCAACTCGCTTCTGGACCAGCAAGGGTGTGCTGGTCCATGTGTGTGCCTAGTTTACGCTAAAGTGTTGGAGCAAGCTGTTCATAAAGCTCCAGAAATGTAGCTTTCTTCATGTGAAAGTTCTGAACCCACTGCTGGTCATCCCAGGTCTGCATGATTATGAGATTCCACCAGTCGATGCTTGTGGCCCTGTGTCAGGCAGAGCAGAGAGCTTTCCAACTATGCAGGTTTTAAAAAATATATTTATAAATTTGAATTTTCAAGGTTTAATACTTCAGCTGCGATCCCCAGGAGTTACCCATTGGTCTCCTGGGGCTTTACAACCCTTCCACAAATGGAATCTCATCTTGGACAGAAGATCCCATCCGTTTTCTGGTTCAGAAGACCGACCTTGTGTCAGTTCAAGCACATCTTTTTATACCGAAAGCATTGACTGTCCCCTGGTCTCTGGAAAACTCAGCTTGCACTAGGATATGAAAATCACTCCAGGGGCTGGTACCTCTTTGTTTAGTCTCAAGTGATTCACCTTCATCACCTCCCACTAGTTAGTTCCTCTAGGAGCTATGGTAACCATCCCCCATAGAGTAGAACACAATCATACATAAATCATTGATAGATTTAATAGAATATGGTCACCAAAGGTAATGCATGCGATTACAATATTGGTCACATCTCCCTCCATACAGAAGTGACTATCACTAGAGTGCTTGATCATCATCCTACAGGTTCACTCCCTAACTGGCATGACAGTCAATACCTTTTATACTTTCAAATTACAATTCATGTAATAAACTTTCTTCCCTATAGCCCAAATCCTTTGTCCATCCCACCTGTCTGGAGGTCAGGGACTGGGAATCCCTGTGGCATGATCTCAGCTTCTGGGGTGGGAAGGGGGAAGAAGGAAGATTACTGAACCCTCCCTACACCCACCCACCCACCCTCTCAGAGGGTCGGCCTTTTGTTCCTCACACCCTGCATCAAAGTCATGGCAAGCAGCATTTCCTTCCCCACCAGTCTCAGACTCTTTTACATTTTCACACACCATCAAGCAGTCAAACTGGGGAAAGAAATTCCCTTTCCTTCTTGGCTGTCTAAACAATTGGTTACTTTGTTACCTGCAGGGAGGATCCTACCCCCACTTCTTTCTGTCAGCTACCTCAGTTGCATTCTGGCTCACACCTCCCACTACATGTTGGGGGTCAGCTGAGGGAGCTTGATTCACTCTCTCTGTCTTTCCTGGATAAAAGCCTGAATTTGGTTTTAAAGCCCTGGTATCATTTCCAGCATTCCTCCCATATTCACATAGTCAGAGTCCCAGGACCTTCTTTGGTGTCCCATATTGACTGTGGCCTTAAGCAGAGCACTGGGGTTCTTTTGTTTGCCTGCCAGCTTCTGAGTATGTACACCCTTATGTCTTTCCTCCTGGGTTTCATGGGTGTGACTTGACCCTCTTCTCATGTTTGAGCCAGTAGTGTTTGTTCTGGTCAGAAAACTTCTGTTGCTCCAGGTCAGTCTCTAGCTCCCCCTATCTCTCCTGCATAAGCAGCCTTTTCCATTCCAGCCTCCATGTCTCAGGACCTCTTGCCTCTGCTGGACTGTCTGTGGCACCATCTCCTTGGTCCCCTGCATGCCATAAGGAGGAAGAGGGAGTCTCCTCACCCCTGTCTGAAGAATGGCCTCTGCTGTAGAATGGCACCATAGAGTACCACGGTAGTAAGCCTTGCTCAAAGCAAGTCTAATTCAAATGTTGATCTGTGCGCTATGGGGAGCATTGGTGAGTGGACATAAGGTGTGTTAGAGATGTTTGAGTTGGATCATGCCAAATTTCTATAGTGTAGATGAGAACACAGATTGAACACTGCTGCTGCAAAAACTTGGAATTGAGATTCAGTGAAGGATTTCAGCATATCCTATTAGCACTTCATTGTATTAAGATAACTTAATAAGGTGCTGTTCAATACAATAAAGGAAGCATAAACTCTATTACAAAGTAAAACTGGGTTCCTAGCAATTTGATTAATAAGTGTTAACCTGAAAGCTAGTCTGGTAGTAATTTTCTTTCCTATTCATTTCTTTACAGTTAGGTTAAGGTGCCCAGTGCTCCGTGTGTGTGTGTGTGTGTGTGTGTGTGTGTGTGTGTGTGTGTGTGTGTGTGTGTAAATTGATTAATCATTTCTATTCATTCTGCTCTTGACTGATGATTAATTTAGAAATATGCAGTTAGATGTTTACATAATGGATAATTAAGTTTATTTATTAAAACATACACAGTGAATATTGTCAATTACTTCACAGAATGATAGTCATAGCTAATGTCAAGAGAAAGATCTCTTGGACCATTTAATCCAACCAGCTGCATCAGGCAGTATATTAATCACACCTTAAAAAGGGTATCTAACTTTATAACTAGCACCGCAAGAAATGGTACTATAATTAACATTGCCAGCTTTCTTACAATGCCTGGTTGTTCTTACAAGGAAAACTGATTTCATTGTAAATATTTAAAGAGTTAGATTCATCCCTGATTTCAAATTCATTGACTTTCACCGTGTGAGAATTTAGCTCAGTGGGTCAAAACATTCTCAGTTACATCCCTTCAAGCTTATTGACTTCAGTGAGTTGTACAAGTCGGCAGAATATGGCCCACTGATATAAGTTCTCTCTTCAAAAGGCTATTTATTACTGTTCTTGCCAAATTCAGCATCATCATTTAAATGGCTTTTAAAGGAAAATCCCTCCCTTCCCCCAGTAAGCTACCTTCGTTTTGCATTGTTAACAAATTTTGAGGCCATTACTTCTAATGGAGAGGGTTAATGGCTGCAGTGCAATGAGCTGGAGTGGGAGGCAGGTACAAATAAAAAAGGATCACAGAAAGTGAGGAGAGGAGGTTACTAGAGAAGAGCTATTGGGACATAATTAAAGCATTATTTTGCAAAATGCCCTTTGAAACTAAGTTGTGCAATATTCACAGCAGTACAAACTGGCTACTCGAGACCATTTTTAAAGAAGGATTTCCTCAAGCTAAGCAGTACCACATTGGGTCCATAAACTGTACTTGTCTAAATTGTAGTCTTTGCTGCATGAGACCCATACCATAGAGTTCACTGGATTTAAAATGTATTTTATTGTCAGGTAATGTGATGATTTTTAATTTTTATTGTTTGTTGCACTCACTTTCTGTGTCTTGACTTGCTTTGAAATTCCAACAATCTAGACCAGCTCTAGGTATCAGTTCGCAGAAAGAGAGAGTCTTAGCTTTTCTACATTTGATAAACAACATCCTAATTATATTTAAAAGCATGAGTTCCACAAATTCACTTGACATTCTATATTACTTGCTTTCCAATGTAAAGAATTTCCCACTTTTTGAATCAACTGCTGTAGGAAGCAACACTTCAAATGATGCAAAAGGCTGAAAAAATGATTAGACTAATGTAGTTTTGATAAGCTCTCAAGTATCCTGTAGGGTTTTAAGCCCTTGGACATATGCAGTGAATTGTGTCTGAGGCACATTAGACAACTTGTCTTTCTACATTTGTATCTGTGAAGATCATGGAAAAGGCAGTCTCTGATGTACAATGTTGTTTGCTCTATGAGACATGGTCAGCCATCTTGACTTCCCATGAAGAATAAAGGAATTGTTGACACATTTTTATAAATATCATATGCACCTCAGGTTACAGTGTGATATTACCCTACCTGACTGCATAGACTTCGATCAAAGGAAGCCATTAAGGGAACTGTAACAATGGCAAAGCTATTGACTGGGGAATAGCCTGCCTGACTCCAGCCAGGCAGGCAAGGTTTACTTTTCTCAGACCTGAGCCTATGATCAAAGAGAATGCTAAAAGCTTAAAGATGCCAGCCTAGAGAAGAAAGAGTTGAATGGGTTGCCAGAAATAGTTTGAGAGAAGGCTCTGGCAGAAAGAGACAGAAACTGCACCAAGCTTGCTGTCTCTCCCAAACCAGAAATGGAGGTAACTGGGCTGAATGGAACTTTGCAAAGCATGCAAGGAAAGATTAAGTTTTGGGTCAGGGGAAATATGCACATAGGCCTTTATTGTTTTGATCCTTTGCTCTGTGTGCAGTGTACCTTGGGGTGAATCAAGAATACTTTAGTTTGAAGAAGCTGTTTTTTGAGTCACTTTTATCAGCTGCTGTCATGGATTCCTTAAAGAAGAGGACTTACAGGTGTCAAACACAGTTGGACTTATTGGGTTAACAAGGTAAGGGTGGTGCAGTCCAGAGATCTGGTCTGTGTGGTTCTTCCCAGAGAGGGGTGAAAGTAGTGAAACCTGTCCTGAAAGGGACTAAGTAGGGTCTAAAACTGAGCTTGCCCTGTAACTGTGACACCTCCTGTTACATGCTACTCTCTCTGCAGCCTAAAAGTCTTGCAGCTATTTTAAACAGAATTATATTGTTATTTTGAGCCTAGTCCAAAGCCCACAAAAGTCCCTGGAAAATCCAGTTTTCCCCAAAATATATCTGTGGGAAGATGGTTTCTGAGGTTTTGGTTTGATCCATTGTAGCGAAAGAGGTCAACTGCGAAGTCTGGATCAGGATGTGGATCTAACTGGCTGAAAGTTCAGTGGTGAAGTGTGCAGGTTGGGATTCAGGGTTTTGTTTCAGGCCTATCTCTAATGTTAATATCTGTGTGGTGTGTTGAAGATGCAAAATGAAATACAAATGCTAAGTTTATTACAATTATTCTTTGCAGTTTACTACAAACAATATAGACTGCAATCTGTAGTACTGTAAGTGGAGCACAAAATAGTGGTTGCTGTCTATGCACATAGCTGTTATTCTGTATTGAATGATTAAATGGATTTTGCCTGTGGTACATGACGCAAGCCAGTTCTGTGAAACTCTGGCAGAGGATACAATATCAAAACATGAGAGGGCTAAGATAAGAGTAGCTCTGCCACAAAGTCTACTTGCTTTTATGCATTGCCAAGTTCCCAGTCCTTGAACTCATCACCTTTGTATGTGAGGATACTATATTTCAATGATAAATAATAATAGTAATCACTGAATTCTCATGCTACTTTGATACTGTCATATCATTTCCATCTCTCCATTATCAGGAGATAAAAATCAATGTTAAAATATGTCAGCTCTAACATTAATTCTACTTAATTCAATCACTGCTTAATTTGATCTTCTGCAATTCAAAGAAAGCCACATATGTCTACTTCATCTTTAAATGTAAGAAACTGTCTGCAGCGGTGACCCGTGGGGTGGGGTGAGGGGAGATTGCAGTGGTCATGTTCCCCCCCCAGAATTGCTGCTTAGCTTGTACTGAGCATCCTCACACTGACTGAGCAGGCTCAGTAATATCTGCTGAAGTCACTGTCCTCATTCTGTCCCTCCCCCTACATCGAGTTGTCTCTGCCTGCTTGTCTGTTTACTAGAGGACAGGCCTGGCAGGGGAATCAAGATGGATGGCCTAAGAGAGTGAGAGGCACTCTATTATCTTTCCTGTGGATATTTTATATTTGTTACTTTGCTGTTTTCCTTAATCTAAAATAAAAGCCATTTACTCTGCAATTACATTTTCTCTTTGTGAATCAAAAACCATAATGCTCAGGTCCCAGTGGCCAGATTTTCAAGTCTTCAGCACCTACAATTGCAGCTCATCTCTCACTTAGGGCCAGAGTTTCAAGACTAGGATGACCAGACAGCAAGTGTGAAAAATCGGAACAGGGGGTTGGGGGTTATAGGAGTCTATATAAGAAAAAGACCCCCAAATCAGGACTGTCCCTATAAAAATCGGGACATCTGGTCACCCTGTTCAAGACTTGCTTAAACCCAGCAGCTCCCACTGTGATATCTGTGGTCAGCTTTTCAAAAGAGCGGAGCTCTCAGCATAATGAGCCCCTTTGACAATTTGGCTTCTTATTTTGATGCCTAAATAGAGGCTGAGCTCTTTTGAAAATATGGCACAAATCATTCAACTACTAGCCCCAGCAACTTCCACCTTTTATTCTGATCATTTTAAGCAGGCATTGGTGGATGAATCAAGCACTGGTGGGAGAAAGTTGCCATTAAAACGAATAAGGAAGAAACTAAACTCTGAAATAGAAATAAAAAAAGAATCCAAGGAAAACCTATGATAATCGAAGAGGATAACACTTCAATATCATTCAGACACTGTTAATGTAATTAGATTATTAGCACTATTATATGCTGTACAAACTGCAAAATGCCCCACTGGTGCCATCATGGATAACAACATTAATGGCATATGTCATTCAAAAACACCAACACAATCTTAAGAATGGCAGATCATAAGAAAATAATGTTTAAAATCAAGAGAATGCTAGAAAACCTGCCACTATCACTGCAGTAGTAGCAGCTCAATAATGTACTTAGAAACATAATGGTATTCTCAGACACAAGGAATCTCCTGATTCAAATAAGGATATGGAAATATTGTTGCTATGCAGAAGAGCCAAAGAACTGGATACTATAGTACCTATAGCCAAGCATTAGGCAGGGAGACTGACCTTGAATTAAAATTATGAGCAAAGAAGTTTCCACTAGAGGACAGTTTAAATTAGATTCTAATCAAGCTCATATTGATCCCTTGAGAAGAATAAAATTAATAATAGAAAACAAAAATATTTCAACACTCTGTGTTCATCTGCAGGATTTTTTAGTTTAAACAAGTGGCATTACTATGTCTTCCTCACAAGGGCTCTGATTCAGGAACATACTCAAATGTGTGCTTAAGTCTATCTTATTCAGGTCTTGACATCAGTGGGACTTTAAGCATTTGCTTAAGTGCTGTCCTGGATCAGGATGCTTTCCTATGATGGGGCCAAACTGACTGAATCTGTCTATTCTATCTGTCCATCATTCATGCGCACAGTCTAATATCCTGAGCTACTTCTTACTTTCAAATATTACTACAGTCGGCTTCAAAACCGCTGTTTTAATCCAGACAAACTATGAAACGTTTTACCTAATTCAGGGCTGGAGTAACTGCAGTTACACAAAGCAAGGGAGAAAAAATCCCAGCCCACTTAGAATAAGGAATACGGGGAAATAATGTTAGGAAAAAAATGTATACCGGACAATATGTATGAGGTCAAGCTTTGGTCAGCTATAAGCTTGTTGTAAACACCAGCTCTAGTCCTGGATGACATACAAGGAAGTTTAAATACAATGTTCCTTCTACTTTGTTTTCTGTGTGTGGCATAAACAACTCCCCAAGCTCAAGTTTGAAATCACTGAGTGACTTCTACTCTCATTCCCTCTTCTTCTTACACTGCCCCATCCCCACTCCATCTATTCCTTCATTCACTCGTGCCCTCGCTTTCTGTGTGTGTTAATTTCTCCTTTACTTACACACACATGCCAACTGCAAGCAGGACCATCCCTGGGTTGGGGGTGTAGGGCCTGGGTGGATGTGAATGTGCTGGCCAATCATGTCAGCCCAGGGGACTGCCCCCAAAGAGCAGGGCCCACAGCAGTCGGTCCGATTCACCATACCCTAGTGAAGACTCTGATTGTAAGCACTCAAACATCATGAGTCAGACCTTCAAAAATCATGAGATTAAAAAGAACTCAAATTATAATTTTTTTTACTTACTTCTGACTTTTGAGCTTTTAGAGTGCACTCTAGTCACATTTTCCAGCTTTTCTCTGCAATCATGTGGGCTAGCAACTCACTTAAAATAAAAAAAACAGATTCTCACATTTTCATGACTCCGGGAACTAATGTAAGGATCTGAGGGTGCAGGTCTAAAACACAGGGCTGTGAGGATTTCCGATACTCTCTCATCACCAAAAAACACTATCTTGCTGACTATCTGTGCAGGAGCATCCAGCAAAACACTATCTTTTTAAACCCGAAAGGTCAGGCCCCACAGGAAGTGCTATCAGAGTGCCAAAGGCTTGTGGCTGCCTGATTGGCTCACACCTGCTACTTAAGCCAGGAAGTGAGTTGGGTGGGCTGTCTGAGTAACTGTGCAAACTTCCTGCTGCCGCGGCCACATTGGAGGCTGCTTTTGCCTGCCTCCTCCAATCCTTATCCAACCCGATTCCTAGTCCACTCCTGACCTATTTCTTACTCCTGCTCCATGCCTCTCACTGGTTCCTGCCCTTCCACCTTGCTCTTGACCATTGTCTACCAGTCATGGCTCTGATCCCTGGCTCTGATCCCTGGCTCAACCCTTAACTCTAGCATTTGGTATCTGACCACAGCTCTGATCCTCAGCTTTGATTCCTGGTCCTGACTCTGGATCTATCCCTTGGCTCTGGTATTTGACAGTTAACTCTGGCTCTAACCCCTGCTTCCATTCTCTAACCAGGATACCTATTCTATCCACTAGGCCAGAGCACCTACATCCTGATTCCCAACAACTGGGGCTTTAAGAAATACAGTAAATATTGGGAGGTTTGCCATAAAATAATGAGAGATAGCAACATGCACACCGAGTGACAGTAAGGGAGAAGGTGTAAGAGGTAGGGAGAAGGAGTGGGAGAAAGGGTTGAGGAAAGGTGAAAAGGAGAATGAGAAGGCAGAGTGAATGGTGGGGAGGAGGTGATTGTGAATGAGGCATGGCATGAATGGGAAGAGAGGAAGGAGTGAATGAAAAGAGAATGAGAGAAGGGAAAGAATAATAGGGGAAGAAAATGGGAGAGACAGCAAGACCTTCCAACTCATAAGGTGAAATCCTGGCTCCATTAAAGTCAATGGCAAAACTCACATTGACTGCAATAGGACCAGAATTTCACATATAAATTTTAAATCTGAGTATTGGCAGCTATTTGAAAACAAGAAAGGGAAGGAACTCCAGTTCCTCCTGCCCTGGCTGCGAGTAGCAGCAGTGGTAAGCAGGGGGTGAGGGATGCGCTAGGGCACCCACCCTGGGCACAGAAGAGCAACGGCATGCAATAGGGGATCCCTGCAGCCTTGTTCTCCTGTCTGGATTAAGCAGCAGTTGGTAAAGCTTGCAGCCTCCTTTTCTGGGGAAGGAAGAACTATACAATAGGCACTGCTGAATGTGCAGGTGGGTTTGTGACTGGATGGGAATCTTGCCCTGACATTGGTTCAACCCCACCGAAGTCAAGGGACATAACTGCCCACTAACAAATCTCTCATCTACATTTACAATACCCATGATAACTCATTCATTGCCTCCTAAATCAAAGCCGCAGAGAATATGAAATACCTGCTCACATCTGGTGCTCTTTATTTAAAGATAATCTTCAGCATTGACTCTTTACCTAGACTTCAATGTGAAGCAACACAACACCTCCTAATGCTTAAAATGTAGTCATATAACAAGGGAGCTACTGTCTGCAAATACTTTTGGCACTGGAAATCAAACATGCTCTTTTCCAAAACTTAAATGAAATAATGAGGATAGAAGGGATCTCTTAGGAAATGTGCATTACATAGGTGGTCATCTGGGATTGTCACAGTTGACTTCCTCTCATTGCTTTGAGTAAATCCATATCTGGTGTGTTAAGGCTTGACTGAGTTACAGAGATGCAGAACTAGGTCAAGTTACTTCTGAGCTACAATGCTTTCACTTCTGCATTTGTCAGGAAACAAACACAGGGACCTAGTCTTACTTTATTAATCTGTAGATGTTAAGGCCATGGCAAAACATATATTTCACCTTGCAGTTAATGGATAATGCCATCTAGTGGCAAACCAACAAGCATCGATATAAGGAGTCCATCTAGCTGTCCAGGCTGGGTTTGATGATCTAATTAGTGCTCTAGACAGCTGACTGTTTTAATATGGAATTATAATTGAAAAGTGAACATCACTGCTATTTCTCTAATTTCTCCAAAAAATCTTCAAAATGTGTGTCTACATCAGGGACATTTTGTTCTCAAAAACAGATGTAAACTTTCATGTTAGTGAACTTGTATTAATTACAAATGAAAAATGTGAAATGGACCCTGGAGAATGTCACATGCATTGCTGTTTTTTATCAGATTTAATTTACAGTATTTAGTAATTATTTTTATTTTTTGAAAGTGGAAGCATTTTCAAGCACATGTAAGAAAGAATGCAAGAGAAATTTTCTGATATGACTTGCCAACCAGAACAAGCTGTAACTCTCCTGAGACATCTGAGAGTGAATGACCTTCATCTTTAGAGTGGGTGGGATGGGAGACTTCAAATAATAGCTTTAAACTCAAACACATAGAGTCAAATGAAATAGGCTTGTGATGTATTGATGATACATACATGGGGTCAGATTCTTATATTCATGCTGAATAGTTACTTACTCCATTAATAGGTTTGTTCAAATCCATAGAGAAAAGTGCTATACATCATGAATAAGCTATCAGAATCACCAGTGTGAAGTAGAGATTACATTTTTACTAACCTTTTCTAAACCCTGATTTAGCTTTGGATATAAATCTCTGCATGTCTGATGTCAGTTTGCCTTGATATTTAGAAGTTCATTAATTAAAAGAAATGCTCACAGGTACACACCTCATGATGTTTTCACATTTAATTAAATAAAAATTAAGTGCAAACTAAGCCATAACAAATTTGATTCAGTGGGTGAGCGTTGTCTGCGTAAGTCACACTCTCCTCAAGTGTTATCAGCACTTATGGTGTTGCTTGCTATTCTCTTCAGATTTTAAAAAGGATGCCAGTTTAGAGTTCCTACAAAATATCTTCAGAACAATATCAACAGAGCAAGATACACAGAATACAGTGCAGTAAGTCTGGTAAAAGCATATTTTAATGCCTGACACATTAAATGATGGTATTCTGTGCAAGAGTCCAAATCTGCAATCCCTGTGCAAACCCCAAGCGAATGGGCCAAAATGGCACCACATCCACAGTAAAGCTAGAAATTTTTAAAGTAAGAGCCAAGCAGGCTTTTGGGCCACTGCAATCAATCAATCAATCCATCCATCCATCCTGAATTTATCTATTGCTAAGAGACAGTTATACTTCAGACACAATGGCCACTGCTGCATGTTGCTTCTTGGAAGGACTCTGCCTGCCACCGGAGCAGAATTTAGGATCTTCTCTCCCTCATCTGATATTGTAAGGACAGTAAAAATCTAAAGTCCATTCCCTTAGTTTAGCCATGAGGTTCCTGGGAAGACCAAGTTTCCACTTTAGTCCCTAGTGGCAACCTCACCAACAGCTCCAGGGTATCAGCTGTCAGCACATGTTTGAAAAGTTCTTGTCCAGGCTCATTTAGGTGCCTCTGTCCATGTTACAGAGCAGCATGTGTGCAGAGGATGGAAGACACAGCACAGTTGTGTTACTGTTCTGAGTATAAAGGAGAGTCTATGGCAAAGCATACCTCGTCCTAATCCCCATTTTATTTAGCCCAAATAGGAGGGCCTGCATGGGGAAATGTTGTAATTCAGGAAGAAAGTGCATTGTAATGAGACTGACTCAGCCAAACCATTTATCTCCTGCATGTTTCAATATTTATGTTTACCTAGTTCTTGAGCATCCAGATGCTGCAAAGCCCTTTCCAATACCCCCGACCCCTTAGTTTCTTCCACTTATGCTCAGGTGATGAGCTATCTGGACCCAATTACAGCTATACCTTACTGGAGCCATTAAGAAAAAGAAGAAGTGATGCCACCTGAACTGCAGCTGTCTCAGAAAGTGTGGAGGAATGAGTGGCTCACAGAAGCTCTATTTCAAAATCCCAGCATTGTACATGCAGTCAAAATCTGTGTGGCTGCCCTGACTGCAGCTGCACACAGTTCTAGCAAAATTTTCAGCATGTTTAGTTCAAATTAATCTTTGTGAATTGCCACCATCCTGTGTACACAAAAGATCATGCACCTGTAAGCTCCAGTGTTCGTACATTATTAATTGTACTTCACTACAGCATTAGACGCCTCAGCTCACTGTGCTAGGCACTGCACAGACATGTAACAAAGAGATGGTCCCTGCCCTGAAGAACTTACAGTCTATATAAGTGTGCATATAAGATAATTTGAAAATGTGTCCCTCACTGACTTTTATGAAAGCAGGCTCATGCCCTTGAATCATGAGAAGGCAGGGAAAGGCATGGAGAGTTAATCCAGATAAATGAGGAGAAAATCATAATTAACAAGACAATAATACCAAGCTGATGGACTTAATACAAACAAGAGAGGAACTAAACATTTGCTTTTATATAATGTGCTGTATCTCAAGAGAAAAGGTACATTTACAGGTAAAAAATTTGCTAGAGTAAAACTGAGATATCCTGGAAAATGAAATGACAAAGAAATCTAGGTCTCCCTGCTTAGAAATGATTTCTTTCCTCCTGAATTTGACCTTTTCTGAATGTAGAAGCTTTGGAAAAGAAACTATTCTCTTACTGCCACAAAAATAGTATCTCTCTGATCCCACCATGGTTTGAAGTTGATGCAACCTAACAAGTCATGTTACAAAGAGGGTTGTAACCATACACCCCCAAATATCCATTTACATGCTGATATACTTAATGTGGAAAGAGCCAGACATCTGAAAATAAGACTCCCTTGTCTGAGTGTCAGGCTGTAAAAATTAATTACAATAAATTGAAAGGTATTGCTTTTTTGTAAATACACCAACAATTTCTCAAAATGCTTATTCTTTAAAATAATAATGTGAAAACAAAGTGAATCCAATGGGATTCTTGTGGCTTGAGAGGAGGTACAGAACTCACAATTTGCAGGCTTATGAAATATCAGTGTTCTGTGATGATGAATACATAGTCTAGATGGAAGAAAAGAAGTTGCCTGCTTCACCTGTCAAATTATCTCCTGCCAGTTGATTAATTTGAAGGGCACTGGCATCCGCTCTGATGAAAATCGGCCTGTATTTTAGCCACCTGTGAGAGACAAATTGATTTTTGTCATTACTCTCGTAATATTATTTTTATCTAACCCTAACAATTCCCTAGAATTACTATCTACAGAATCCATTACTTTGGGAAAGCAAGTAGCTTTAAAGTAAATTATTCCAAATCTGAACTGCTACCTCTAAATAGGCCAGACTCTGCGATGTTACCCCTTTAGAAAACATTTGGGTACAAATGGGCAACAGGTTCTGTAAGATACCTGGGAATTCAAATCTCAAACAACCTAGATGAGCTGTATGATTCAAATATCAAACCACACCTTCAGCAAATGAAAAAAAGATTTGGAACACAGGGGGATGTATGCAATTTCTTGATTAGGAAGAACCATCACAGTCAAAATGATTATTTTGCCAAGGACAACTTTTTTGTTTCGAAATCTTTCTATAATCACCCCAGATAAAACTAGCAGAAATACAGAGAATTTATATGGAATAAGAAAACATTGAGAATGAGTGCAGATACTTTACACTGACCGATTAAACCGGGGGTTCTAGCAGTTTCAAATATTAGTACTATCAAGACAGCTAGTTCAAAGCAACAGCTGATTGGAGGTGTTCTAATCCAGATAAACACTAGGTCTTTATTGAACAAGAAAATTGTGGCAGTGCAAATTTTATTAGGGTACTACAGATTAACAAAAAGTCATGTATACGCATTCTTTAAAAAAGCCTTCTCATAAGAACGGTCATATTGGGTCAGATCAAAGGTTCATATAAGCCAGTATCCCATCTTCCGACAGTGGCCAGTGCCAGGTGCCCCAGAGGGAATGAACAGAACAAGGAATCATCAAGTGGTCGATCTCCTGTCATCCATTCCTAGATTCTGGCAAACAGAGGCTAGAGATACCATCCCTGCCAATCCTGGCTACTAGCTATTGATGGACCTATCCCCCATGAACTTATCTAGTTCTTTTCTGAATTCTTTTACAGTCTTGGTCTTCAGAGCATCCTCTGGTAAAGAGTTCCACAGACTGACTGTGCGTTGGTGAATAAATACTTCCTTTTGTTTGTTTTAAACCTGCTGCATATTAATTTCTTTTGGTGACCCTTAGTTCTTCTGTACTCTATGGGTTTGGGATAGAATGGATATAAATCCTTTTTTCATTTGCCAGTGACACTCATTTCAAATAATCCAGATTTTTCAACCCAAATCACAAAAAGGTATTTTAAAGATTAGGAGAGGCATGAAATACATACAGTTGGCCAGCTGTTCTCCAAAGAAACTTTTCTAATTTATTTAGAATTCAGAACTAACTAACTTGCCCGCTCTCCCAATGGTACAGCTTCTGGTTGATTAGGAAACAAAAAAATTACAACTATTTTATATCAATCAATGTTGGCAGACAATTTTCCTATCAAAGAAATGTCCATGTGAGATATAGTGGAAAAAAATTTGGATAGACAAATTATTCTAAAGGAAAGGGCTTTGATCTGAAAAAGAGGACCTGCAACATCAGTTGGTAGCACAATAAAAGGAAATTTCTGTTACTGTTTCAATGGTACCTCATATCAATCACACAGGGAGATGAATGGGGATACATTTTGGAGAAATTGTGGTGAAAGAGGAGATTTTATACATATATGGTGGACATGTCTTATCATTTGTGAGTATTGGGGTGTGATTTGTAACCAGATACTACAAACCGCTGGATATTTATTACCAAATGATCCGGTTGATAATCCTCCTGGGGCTTGACTTCCTAGTGGAAATGGTCTGTGGCAGAGCTCTAACCTTGCTCTCGTGGGTCCTGCACTTCTAGGCGGTTTATGCTAGCCTCAGTGGCTCACTGTGACCCTCCACGTAGCCCTTCTCTCTTTAGGGCCAGGGTTACAGTCTACTGAGCCCTTTTCATCAAAGACCTGCAAGGAGGTTGGTGAGAGAACTCCCACAGTCTCTGTTCAGCCTTCTGTCCTGACAGGGGCCTGACTTCCCCTCCCAGGAGATGTTCCTGTAGTGGTGGGTTGGGGGGAACCCGGGCCTGCCCTCTACTCTAGGTTCCAGCCCAGGGATCCTAATGATAGCAGTTGTTGGCAGCCAACCTTTCACTGCCAGAGTTGCTACATTTCCCTGGGCCACTTCCCCACAGCTCTCTTGCTTCTCCCTTCTTCACCCTTACCTTAGGGCTCCTTTAACGATGGTCTGAAGGTGTCTTCAGTAACCAGCCCTTCAACTGCATTTCCTCACCTTTGGCTCTCTGGCTCTTCCCTGTCTGACTGGAGTGAGCCCTTTTTATAGTATCAGCAGGGCCTTAATTAGAGTCAGGCGGTCACATTAACTGAATGGCCTCACCTGACTCTTTGCAGGTTAATTAGAGTCAGGTGTTCTCATTAGCCTGGAGTAACCCCTGCTCTGGTCAGTCAGGGAACAGAAAACTGTTAATCCAGTGGCCAGTATATCTGCCTTCTGCTATTCTGCTGTACTCAGCTGGCCTGGGTCTATCACACACAAAGCAATGAAGAATTAATCTAATCTCTCATCTGCTAGAACTGCAAGAGTACTGACAGCCTCACAATGAAGGAAAAAATAATCCAAAACTAGAGAAATGGTTAAAAAAAAACATGGGACGTTGTTGTAATGGAAAAATCTATGCATCAGTTACATACCCAGCAAAACAGACAGAGGACAAATAGATTCTTAGATATTTGGTTACTATTTATCCAATACTCAAAGTACATTTGCCTGCAAACAAACAAAAACCGCAAAACCCAGCACACCTGTCAATTTTTTTTACCATGAATGTTTTATAGACTCATAGACTCACAGACCTTAGGGTCAGAAGGGACCAATATGATCATCTAGTCCGACCTCTTGCACAAAGCAGGCCACAGAATCCTACCCATCCACTTCTATAACAAACCCCTAACCTATGTCTGAGTTATTGAAGTCTTCAGATTGTGGTTTGAAGACCTCAAGCTGCAGAGAATCCACCAGCAAGTGACCCATGCCCCACGCTGCAGAGGAAGCCGGAAAACCTCCAGGGCCTCTGCCAGTCTGCCCCGGGAGGAAAATTCCTTCCCGACCCCAAATATGGTGATCAGCTAAACCCTGAGCATGTGGGCAAGACTCACCAGCCAGCACTTAGGAAAGAATTCTCTGCAGTAACTCAGATCCCATCCCATCTAACATCCCATCACAGACCACAGGGCATACTTACCTGCTGATAATCAAAGATCAATTGCCAAAATTAAGCTATCCCATCATACGATCCCTTCCATAAACTTATCAAGCTTAGTCTTAAAGCCAGATATGTCTTTTGCCCCCACTACTCCCCTTGGAAGGCCTTTTCAGAACTTCACTCCTCTAATGGTTAGAAACCTTCGTCTAATTTCAAGTCTAAACTTCCTAGTGTCCAGTTTATATCCATTTGTTCTTGTGTCTACACTGGTACTAAGTTTAAATAATTCCTCTCCCTCCCTAATATTAATCCCTCTGATATATTTATAAAGAGCAAGCATATCCCCCCTCAACCTTCTTTTAGTTAGGCTAAACAAGCCAAGCTCTTTGAGTCTTCTTTCATAAGACAGGTTTTCCATTCCTCGGATCATCCTAGTAGCCCGTCTCTGAACCTGTTCCAGTTTGAATTCATCCTTCTTAAACATGGGAGACCAGAACTGCACACAGTATTCCAGATGAGGTCTCACCAGTGCCTTATATAACGGTACTAACACCTCCTTATCTTTGCTGGAAATACCTCGCCTGATGCATCCTAAAACTGTATTAGCTTTTTTAATGGCCATATCACATTGGCGGCTCATAGTCATCCTGTGATCAACTAATACTCCAAGGTCCTTCTCCTCCTCTGTTGCTTCCAACTGATGTGTCCCCAATCTATAACTAAAATTCTTATTATTAATCTCTAAATGCATGACCTTGCACTTTTCACTATTAAATTTCATCCTATTACTATTACTCCAGTTTACAAGGTCATCCAGATCTTCCTGTATGATATCCCGGTCCTTCTCTGTGTTAGCAATACCTCCCAGCTTTGTGTCATCCGCAAACTTTATTAGCACATTCCTGCTTTTTGTGCCAAGGTCAGTAATAAAAAGTTAAATAAGATTGGTCCCAAAACTGATCCTTGAGGAACTCCACTAGTAACCTCCTTCCAGCCTTGACAGTTCACCCTTCAGTACGACCCGTTGGAATCTCCCCTTTAACCAGTTCCTTATCCACCTTCCAATTTTCATATTGATCCCCATCTTTTCCAATTTAACTAATAATTCCCCATGTGGAACCGTGTCAAATGCCTTACTGAAATCGAGGTAAATTAGATCTACTGCATTTCCTTTGTCTAAATAATCTGTCACCTTCTCAAAGAAGGAGATCAGGTTGGTTTGGCACGATCTACCTTTAGTAAAACCATGTTGTACATTGTCCCAATTACCATTGACCTCAATGTCCTTAACTACTTTCTCCTTCAAAATCTTTTCCAAGACCTTACATACTACAGATGTCAAACTAACAGGCCTATAGTTACTTGGATCACTTTTTTCCCCTTTCTTAAAGATAGGAACTATGTTAGCAATTCTCCAGTCGTACGGTACAACCCCTGAGTTTACTGATTCATTAAAAATTCTTGCTAATGGGCTTGCAATTTCATGTGCCAGTTCTTTTAATATTCTTGGATGAAGATTATCTGGGCCCTCCGATTTTGTCCCATTAAGCTGTTCAAGTTTGGCTTCTACCTCAGATGTGGTAATATCTGCCTCCATATCCTCATTCCCATTTGTCATCCTTCCATTATCCCTAAGCTCCTCATTAGCCTTATTAAAGACTGAGGCAAAGTATTTATTTAGATATTGGGCCATGCCTAGGTTATCCTTAACCTCCTTTCCATCCTCAGTGTTTAGCGGTCCCACTTCTTCTTTCTTTGTTTTCTTCTTATTTATATGGCTATAGAACCTTTTACTATTGGTTTTAATTCCCTTTGCAAGGTTCAACACTACTTGGCTTTTAGCCTTTCTCACTTTATCTCTACATGTTCTGACCTCACTAAGATAGCCTACAAGGAGTGGAAGAAGGGCGAGATTAGCAAGGAAAGCTTTCTGCTTTTTCTTAATCAACTCTACTTGGCTTTTAGCCTTTCTCACTTTATCCCTACATGTTCTGACCTCACTAAGGTAGCTTTCCTTGCCAATCCCACCCTTCTTTCACTCCTTGTAGGCTTTCTGCTTTTTCTTAATCACTTCTCTGAGATGCTTGCTCATCCAGCTTGGTCTACAACTCCTGCCTATGTTTTTTCCCCCTTTCTTGGGATGCAGGCTTCTGATAGTTTCTGCAGCTGCGACTTAAAGTAATTCCAGGCCTCCTCCGCATTTAGATCCACAAGTTCTTCAGTTCAATCCACTTCCCTAACTAATTTCCTTAATTCTTTAAAGTTAGCCCTTAAGAAGTCAAAAACCCTAGTCCCAGATCTATTTTTGTTTATCCTTCCATCTAATTTGAACTGAATTAGCGCTTGATCACTCAAACCAAGGTTGTCCCCTACAACCATTTCTTCTATGAGGTCCTCACTACTCACCAAAACCAAATCTAAAATGGCATCCCCTCTTGTTGTTTCTTCAACTACTTGGTGAAGAAATCCATCAGCTATCACATCCAGAAAAATCTGAGCCCTATTATTCTTACTAGCACTTGTTCTCCAGTCTATATCTGGGAAGTTAAAGTCTCCCATGATCACACAATTCCCATTAGTGTTTACTTCATTAAAACATTAAAGAAGTCTCTATCCATATCCAAATCAGATCCTGGTGGTCTGTAGCACACCCCAAACACTATCTCAGGAGGGGCTCTAGTAGCTTTCTTTCCCAGTGTGATTTTTGCCCAGACAGACTCTGTCTTATCCATTCCATCACTTATTTCTTTACAGTTAACCTCATCATTGATATACAATGCTACTCCACCACCTTTGCCTTTATTTCTGTCTTTCCTAAACAGCACATAGCCTTCAGTCAGTCATGACTACTATTCCATCATGTTTCTGTTATCCCTATAATATCCAGGTTCACTTCCTGCACCAGTAGCTCTAGTTCCTCCATTTTGTTACCTAGGCTCCTCGCATTAGTGTACAGACATCTTAATTTTTGCTGTTTGGCTTCACTGACATTCTTTACCCAGTTAGGCATAGACATTCTACCACCAGCATCACCTGTTAGACTGGTATCTACACTACCCTTCCTCCTTATGTCAATTCTTCTGTCCACGGCTGTATCCCCTCTTACTTTGTTTTCTTCCCTCTCAAGGTTAAATTCCGGTGTGGAGATCTCCTGGACATCTCCCAACCATCTCCCCCAAATTCCTAGTTTAAAGCTCTCTTAATCAGTTCGGCGAGCCTCCATCCTAGAAGTCTATTTCCCTCCTTACTCAGGTGAAGTCCATCCCGAGAGAACTGTCTTCTGTTCATAAATGCTTCCCAGTGGCCGTACATCCCAAAGCCCTCCTTATAGCACCACTGCCTGAGCCATCTGTTGATCGCCATAATCTTGTCACACCTTTGTTGTCTTTCTCTAGGAACCGGCAGAATCCCACTGAAGATCACCTGAACCTCGATTTCCTTAAGCGTCTTCCCCAGTCTGGCATAGTCTCCCTTGATACGTTTGAGCAATAATCTAGCCGTATCATTCATTCCCACATGAAGGACAATCAACGGATTCTTTCCCGCTCCCGTTAGGATCCTTTTCAGCCTCAGGTCCATATCCTGTATCTTAGCACCCGGCAGACAGCACACCCTTCTGTTCTCTGGATCAGCTCTAGTTACAGGCCTGTCTATTCTTCTCAGTAAGGAGTCCCCAGGCACGTAGACCTGCCTTTTCCTGGTGACAGTGTGATTCTCCGGTCTATCCCCTGCACCCACTGGCTGCAAGTCCTCTCGATTCCCATTCACCCTTGCAATCCTCCTGGGGCTCATATTTGGTGTTGCCTCCGTTGACTCCTCCCCTCTTCCTGTAGGACTAACAGCTCTTCTCTTTTTCCTTGCCCTCTCTCCTTCAGCGACCACCTGCTGTGCCCCTTCTTCATTTTCCAACTCTGCAAACCTGTTCCTGAGTTCTATTCTTCCTTCACTGGCCCATCTTTTCCTCTGCCTAGTTCTTTTAGTCACATGCTTCCACCGTCCACTTTCCTCACCTAGCAGTCTCTCCTCAGAATTCTTTGGTCCTGCTTCCATCTGCAAGTCTGAGCTTATCCCTTCAGACACACTTGGTTTGATAAATATGAGTGGAGCCAGTAGTTTCACTCAGCTTAATAAAATCATAAGAAGCAACAAATCCTGGTGGTGGAAAGAGGGTCACTCTGTAATATGGTAACTTCCTGCTAAAGAGAGATTTGATTACCATATTACCACATAATGTTTCTTTAAACAAAATGTTTAATAAGCTCAGTGTTGTAGTGATTAATATTTTATTTTTGAGCATTACATGGCAATGACTTGTAAACCCATTAAAGCTTCCTAAATAAACTTTCTAAACACCCAAACTCAGAAAAACCCCAAACCAAAACAAACATAACAACCACTTCCCCATATTCATTAGATCTCTGCTCTTTTGATGATAGCACTTTGCGTTTTTATTCTTCCTTCATTGGTACAGTGGCATTTATCAATACTTGGGGCTCGCACTTGCTAGGTGTTTTTTATTTGCATGAAGCAGCATCAATATCATACAGAGGGAGAACGAGCGGGTAGCTGATATTATTTGCCCTCAATTTTACAGAGGTCACTGTGTGCTACATGCTATTAGGGTCATTAGTTCAAGATGTGCATGTTATAGGTGACATTTCATATCCCAAGGATAACACACTTGTTCCATTTTACTCCACAATTACTTCTTTACTACATGCCCTTGTTTTGTATTTATTTGCAAAGATTAAAAAAACGCCAAAGAGAAAAGAATTTTTCGGCCTTAAATATATTGAAGACAACACCAATACAGGAGGAAACAAGTAACTTAACCTAGACACAGAAACCTTAATGGATAATTTAACAAATCTGTTTTGCAGCTTCTGGGATTAATAGCTGTGTTGTAATATTCTTTTAATTTAATTTTTAAATTTGGTGAAATTTAATTTAAATTTAAACTGGTGAAAAATGCCAGACTGACAGGCCTAAGAGACTGAATCAGGCAAAGGGATTTAGATACATTTCTTCAATTAATTTTAATAGAAAAGTGATAGCTAACTACTCAAGACAGATTTCAAAATCTCAACCTCAGTTTCTTTTACTTATCCACAGAACAGGAACAGCATAAGCATCAACAATGCAAACTTCCTCACACTGTTCCCAATCCTGTGGCCCATTCAATCCTCAGCCTGTTTGCTGAGCATGACAACAGGAGTAGCAATTAGTGCCAGTTGTGGTGGTGGTGGTGATTTTTGCAGGATGGTTTCCTTCCTGTCTATTGGGACTGACAGTTTTTGCTTCAGACATATCTTCCAAGATTGAATGGGCTACTATTACGTGCTGTTGTAGACTGAGGACAGAGACAGATTGATGTAAATAACAAGTGAACACTCTCCTTTGAATGTCAGGCTGGAGCCATTTAACAGAAGCAAAGGAATAAAGCAACAGTGCTTGTACTAGCATACTGCAAAACAATGCCTTAGAGAAATAGGATGCATAGATACCAGAAATAAGCAGTTTTTCTTAGTTTAGGAGATGCATGAGACATGGCCTTGCACACAGACATGGCTGAACGAAAACAGTATGGCCTTTACAGCTGCTTCTTAAAACACAATTAAATTGTTACTGCTGAACCAGTCCACCCACTTTCTTCATAGAGTACTCTTAACTTTTCCTAAGTGTGGTCTCATGCTGCACTCAGGATATAGAGCAATGTGGAGCATTTATTAGGTAACACCAGTAAAAGCCAAACAAACTTCACTCTCAGGAATCTCTGAATGCAGCATTGTACTCTACTAATTCCTACAGAAGTGTTCAATCACTTGTGTTAAAAAGAAAAGGGAATTATTGTAAATCTAGAATAGATGCAATTCTTTAACCCTGAACAAGCATAATATATAAGGCTACTCTGGGACTTGTTTACAGTTAAGATGGATATAGTTCAACTGCATTTAGAGTGAAGTAGAACAATAAACATTCTATACTTCTGTAGTGATCATTGTCACACAGAAGGACCAGCACATGTTTTGCTATTCACACTCTTGGTTCTACCTGTAACCATTTACATTAAAAACCAGGAGTGCTCAAGTGCTTCCACTCTTTCTTCTCCTTCTGTACCAGTACTATTTATGGGAACACACACTAACTGAAACAGAGAGTCTGTAACTCAGAGATATAGGCCACTCTACAGCCAAAAGATTACTCACACTCTTAGGGAAAATGTCTACTTCTAGGAAGAACAGGAATGATGGGCCTGATCCAACTTCCATCAAAATCAATGAGAATCTTCCCATTGACTTCAGTGGGAGCTGGATTGGGCCCTGAGTGAAAAAGAGTTAGAAACTGACAGACTTTTTTGTCCTTTCAGTGAACTCAAGGGGTGGATTAAAAAGAAAGAAAGTAGTACTACCCAAAAAAAAAAATCACAGAAAACCTGGACCCATGCAGATGACAAAACAATCCAGCTAAATAGAAAAAGAGAATTTATCTTCAGCCACTGTTGCTATTGTGCTAGGACCTAAGTGACCTTTCACTGTTTGAAATCACCTTGCTGTGGACACCAAAATATCATTCAGATCATAGACAAGCCGAGCTGTGAACAAAGATTCTATTAAGAAACATTCTGCATTCTAGTCACAGTGTGTTTGAATCTCTCAGCACTCGCAGAGAGAAGCCATCCAAAAGTCTATCTGGCAAGTATTTATGGAGGCTGCTTCTCGGTCATTTATTGTGATTATTTTTGGATTCTCCTGCTTTATGGCCAGCAAAGATGGGGGAAAATAGCAAGAATATTTGAGGACCAAGATACAAGCCCTGTAAATAATACAGCTAGTAGGGAAAAAGTCTTCCCTTGTTTATTAAGCCTTTTCCATTTGCTGAAGAACTTGCAGTCCCTGCACATGGGGTCTCACAGAAATCAAACAGCCAACCTGAGAACAGAACCCAGGTATCATAAGCTCCCTGATCTAAGCCCTGTCCACTGAAACACACTGCCTCCATGGGCTGTAGGAGATGATGCCCTTGAAATGCCAAGAGAAATAAGGGGTGCTGATGGTTTGGGAATAGAACAGGACTACTTGTGGCACTTTAGAGACTAACAAATTTATTTGAGCATAAGCTTTCATGGGCTACAGCCCACTTCTTTGGATGCATAGAATGGAACATATAGTGAGGAGATATTTATACACATACAGAGAGCATTAAAAGGTGAGAGTTGTCTTACCAACTCTGAGAGGCCAATTAAGTAAGAGAAAAAACTTTTGAAGTGATGATCAGAATAGCCCAGTACAGACAGTTTGATAAGAAGTGTGAGAATAATTACATGGGGAGATAGAGTCAATGTTTGTAATGGCTCAGCCATTTGGGAAATAGCTCCCAATCATAGTGATGGGTCAGGCTCTGTTTCCTAATGGCTGGCTTCGATACACAATGATTTAAATTAGATGCCTTGTTTGAGGAGAGGAATTTAATTGTGGTGCTTCTTTATGTTTTGGATTTTGCTTTGGTAAATACAAAATAGATCACAACCCCTCCCCCTCCAGCCCTTGAGCCCAGGGTAGGAAGTGCAGTGGCAAAATATCAAGGCAAGAGAGCCATTTAAAATAAAATTTTCATACCATCGTCAGTTTCCTGCTCCTACAGCCCACCCCTAAGAGCAGAGACTCATTGTGCAGTACAAACACAGGAAGTCAACACCCCTGCCCTGAGGAAGGTACAGCTTAATGTGAAACAAGCAATGGCAATTGAGGGCTACTAGCCAAAGGAAGGGAAGTAGGGAAGGAGGATGAGGATACTGAAGATACTGGTTATGTAGGTAGGTATTGTACAGTTCATGGTTCTTGAGGGGTCCAAATCATCTGCAAAGTGTTTTTATTTTACATTAGATGGGTGTCCTTAAGTACTTAGCCATCACTATTAGTCTGATTTCTTGTAGATGTCAAAGCAATATTGCATCTTGGGAAGGGGACCTGCAGGGAGAGAGTAGTGGCTTATAGTCTTATTTGTCTCTCTGTTTATATTAAAAATCCTTCAATATGGAGTTTGGGAAACTGCTTCCTACTGACTCTCCCCCCAACCCCAAGTACAAAACAAAATTGATAAACTAATTGGTTTATGGAGGGGATAAGGAGAGATGGAGGAACCTTAATGACATCTACAGCACAGGCAAAAAGATGGAAGTTAAATAGCCACCTGAAAGGCTAAGAATGGAAGAAATATTACACACATACTTTCAGACATACTACATTGAACAGTACACTTGATCTGGAGCTCATTTGTGTGCTCTCAGGCAGCACCAGGAGGAGGACACCCTTCTTGGCCAGCTCGGGGCACCCTGCCCCATCTTCCCAGGAGCATAGAGGCCCGTGAAGAAAAGAAGAGCTACTGATAGATTGTGGATAGGGGAGGCTAGAAAGAGGAAGAAAGTCTGAGCCAACACCATTTTTCACAATGGGCAGTGTAACCTTTTTGTTGGAATGGTCCCAATTAATATTCTGTTGTTACGAGTAAAGGTGCAAAAAAACAAAAACAAAAAACAAAACACCCCAACTTAGTTTTTAGGTTCGAGCCTCTAGAAAATGTATTTAGTATAGGACCTCTGGGTGACACTTTGAATGATATAACCAGACCTTATTAAAAGAAAAATGAGTAGTTAAGCAAACAGGCAGGCAGTTACTACTTACATAAATGCTACTGTTACACTCACACTCAAGATGAATTGGTGGATCAATGCAGGGCCAGCCCACAACATTTTGGCACCTGAGATGGGAAGCTCAAATGACGCCCCCCCTGCCCCTCGCTTGGGCCAAAACTTTTAAAGGTCTCAATTCTGCCTTCTTCCTGTTCCACCTGAAGGTCCACAGTCTGGGCCAGCTCATACTCTATTGAGATGGTTGCAAGGGCGAGCAGCCTCTCCTGTGTCACTGTGGAGTGTAGATGTGTTTTTATCATATTCAGCTTGGAGAAGCTGCATTCTCCACTGGCAACTGTTACAGGAAATGTTAGAAGTATGAGCAGAGCAACAAAAGCATTTGGAAAGAGGGTGGTCATCTTATTTGTGCACATATATTCCAAAACAGCCTTTGGAGTTGATCCCGCTGAAATGTATCTTGAAAGGGCTTTCAGTTCATCACCTAAATCACTCACATCAATATTGCGCATGTCATCATGTGTCAACACTGTCTCTAGTGCCCTGCATTGCTGGTATAGGTCTTCTTCAGGTTTAGTGAGGATTTTTGGAATATCATCCAACATCCCAAATATACTGCTGTGTTCCTTGTGCTGCATGAAACTTCTTCAACTGACTGTATTGCACAATCTAGCACCTGGTTAAAGAATTCAACTTAGAATTGTTTGGGGTCTCTTATGGGATTATCCTGTGCCTCGTAATCAAAATATCGTCTTCTTCTTCAGTGACTCTTGTATTCTTGAATGGCTGGGAAAATAGCTTCAGTGCGAAGTTCCTCTCCCACCTTCTGTGCACTCTTCAGAACGTTTTAAATCCCTCATCTGACCGGTAAGACTGTAGGTATGATTTTGCTTTGTCCAGTTGTTCCATTGCTCCAGATATATCAAGGTCAACACCTTGGAGTCTCTTGCTTAGAACATTTATTTCAAACGGTATGTCATGCCACAACACTAAGTCACATAGAAATTTGAAGTTATGTATGTTTCTGGTGATTCCATTTCCGTCTGCCACTGTTCTCCCACGAACAGTTCCTGTCATAGCATTATCCTCCATAATGGCAACCATGGCACCATCTAGCTTCCCAATTTGGTGTTTGATAGGCTTTATCGCCTCCACTCGATTTTCCCATCGTGTGGCACTCAGTGGTTTCAGTGTCAGAGAGGATGTTCCCAGACGTTGCTTCAAAATTTGCCATCAGTGAGTTGATGCAAAGAAAACTAGATAGATGCTTTGAATTATATTAAAAAATTCAGCAGCCTCACTAGAAGCTGATGCTGCGTCACTGACCACCAAGTTCAGTGAACGAGAACTGCAGGGGACAAAAAAAGCTAGGGGGTTTAACTCTCGGATCCGTGTCTGCATTCCTCTGTTCTTTCCTCTCATGTTGGCACCATTATGGTAGCCCTGACCTCTCATGTCAGCTATTGCAATTCCCATATCTTCCAGCTTTTTAAGGAGCACATTTGTCATACCAGCTCCTGTAGTATCATCAGTATCAATAAATTACAGAAAATGCTCTCTGACAGTCACCATTGCACGGACATTTTCACTAGGTTCTGTTGTTGTTACAAAACGCACCATTAAAGTCATTTGTTCCGTATGGCTGATGGAATGGAAAAACTGTCTTATGAAAGGAGACTCAAAGAGCTTGGCTTGTTTAGCCTAACCAAAAGAAGACTGAGGGGAGATATGATTGCTCTTTATAAATATATCAGAGGGATAAATATCAGGGAGGGAGAGGAATTATTTAAGCTTAGTACCAATGTGGACACAAGAACAAATGGAAATAAACTGGACACTAGGAAGTTTAGACTTGAAATTAGACGAAGGTTTCTAACCATTAGAGGAGTGAAGTTCTGGAACAGCCTTCCAAGGGGAGTAGTGAGGGCAAAAGACATCTAGCTTAAAGACTAAGCTTGATAAGTTTATGGAGGGGATGGTATGATGGGTTAGCCTAATTTTGGCAATTAATTGATCTTTGATTATTAGCAGGTAAATATGCCCAATGGTCTGTGCTAGGATGTTAGATGGGTTTGGATCTGAGTTACTACAGAGAATTCTCTCCTGGGTGCTGGCTGGTGAGTTTTGCCCACATGCTCAGGGTTTAACTGATCACCATATTTGGGATCAGGAAGGAATTTTCCTCCAGAGAAGATTGGCAGAGGCCCTGGAGGTTTTTCGCCTTCCTCTGCAGCGTGAGGCACGGGTCACTTGCTGGAGGATTCTCTGCACCTTGAGGTCTTTAAACCATTATTTGAAGACTTCAATAACTCAGACATAGGTTAGGGTTTCTTACAGAAGTGGGTGGGTGAGATTCTGTGGCCTGCATTGTGCAGGAGGTAAGACCAGATGATCATAATGGTCCCTTCTGACCTTAAGTCTAAGAGTTTATGTCAGGTGTGCAGCCCAGAATAACAGAGTAATATCCTGCTGACTTCAGATCTGCCATAATCTTCTGTTTGACTTTTGTTGCCAGTAACTGTATGATCTCATTTTGAATTGTTTTTCCAAGGTAGTGGTGTGTGTACATTTCTTCGGTGGTGACACTTCTTAGATGCTCCTGGAGTACAGCATCAAACTCAGCCATCAGCTCCACAATTTTAAGGAAGTTTCCATTGTTTGGCACATACAGCTGATCTGAAGTGCCATGCAGTGCTAGATGAATTGGTGGATCAATTCTTGGGTAGCAAGCACTGTCACAACGGCAATGAGTCTTTTCAGAACATTTTGCCAGTAAAGAGACTCTGATGCAATCTTTTCTTGAAGCTGATTCATCTATGGAGGCCTTTAACCTTACTCTCATCTTAAGCTTTTTCCACCTGTGGAATGCTCTCTGGTGATTTGCTGCCTTCTCATGGAATGCCAGATTTCTAGCTAGATTTTTCCAGGCCTTTGTTTCTGTAGAACCAAATGTGGCTGGAACATTAGACTGGAAGAGTTTGCAACAAAAACAGTATGCAGCATTCTGGGTTTTTTGAGTACATAAGCCATGGCAGCTCTCTACTTTGTCACTATTGGGAATTTCACACCAGTAATGTGTTGGATAAAAACTTCTATTTTCATTGTCTTTGGGGAACATGAAGTTTTTCACTCGATGTGGCCCATGCAGTACAAGGAAGTCCTTCAGGCTACTGCTCAAGTGGGTCCACAGTCCTGGATCATCTAGACTTAAGGAACTAGACTCAGCAGCAGCTGTTTCTTGCATGTCCACCGCACTCTTCTCTGATCTACACTTTTCTTCAGAAATGTACATCCATTTGAGATGGATATATGGATGCTGCAGTAGCTGCCAGGTCACCTGCACTCTGACTAACTGGAAGATCAGGCATCTCCTCACCACGCACATTCTCACTGGGGCCGGAAGGCTCACCATGAACATTTGTGTCTATGTATCTCAGGAGAGCTCCTTCCTTCTTTGATAGAAAAGCTTCCTTTGCTTTTTTTTTTCTGAAGAAAGAAGGGCGTTTGCTTCTTTCACTCATGATTGCTGTTCTGTGCCAGCTATAGTGGTTCTCAACACTCAGTTGAAGGGGACAAATAAGCAGGCTGGTAACAGGGCCTGAGTGAGGGAAGATATCAGCGTCTTAAGGGCCTAACTGGCTCCTACTACTTCAGTTGACTTCCTGTTCTCCTCAAGTGGGTTTGGGGAAGCAGCAGGAAACAGGAAGCTCCTTCAGAAGCTGGTGTTAATCAGTCCAGACTCCTGGGGGTGCTAGAGAGGTCTAGGCTCCTTGGGGTGCTCCTCCTCCTCTCTCTCTCTGCAGCTCCTGCTGCTTTCTGTTATTCCCTCTCACCTTTTCTCCCGCCTGCCTGTTAGGTCCTTCCTCCAGCACAGCACTTCACCATCTCTGTGCATCTAGAGCAGAGAGAATACATATGCACCAGCAGCAGACACAATCTTCTACACTCTGGGTCCTACTGGCACCCCCTCCCCACCCCCCTAGCTGGCATTTGAGGCGGCCGGCTCAGTTCACCTTATGGTAAGGTCAGTCCTGGATCAACGGGTGATCAGTCCAGTGACAACAGAGTGAAGTACAGGCAGTCCTCGACTTTACGATGTTCGACTTTCAACGATTTTAAACTTATGATGCTTCCGAATTGACACACTCATTCAATTTACAACAATTGGTTTCAACTTTACAAAGTTTGGTCCCACAGTGGAATGGATTGCGGTTTTGAGTTACCATGTTTTGACCTATGATGCAATTTTCAGGAACCAATTGTGTCATAAGTCCAAGGACTGCCTGTACAGCCTTGTAATCCTGGAACCTAATGGTACCCTTTATATGTTAATTGGAACTCTCTCACAATTTAGCAAAATTATTCCTCTTATATTCCATTATAATACAAATTAATATCAAACTGCCCTTTACCATAATTATATTTCTACCATCTTCTTATTGGCTCTTTACATTACACATTATTTAAATTAACTTCTGCACCAATGTCCTTCAATATATACAATTTACTAAAACATTCATAATTCTCAAAAAACATTTATTACAAACCTTGCTTAAACCAGTAAACACCAAAACATAACAGTAACATAACCCTGGGACAAGTCCTTGCTAACTCTTACTTTCCCATAACACTTTGTCTCCAATGTATCTTTGATGTTTCTCACAACAGCAACTTCCATTTCCTGTACTCCTCTCTACTTAGGCTAACTTAGGCCCAAAACCTAACTTCTACTTATTTTTTAACCTAAACCATCATATAGACTATAGCAAGGGAAAGAACAGAAAGGGGCCAGCAGCTCTAGCTAACTCTGCTCCCTTCCTTGCAACAATGGTGTCTGCTCAGGCTGCTGGCCTGTCATCCCCGAACCAAACACCATCATACACCTTTCTCAGGCACCTGTGCCCTTCCCTTCACAGGATAGGAAGAGAGGAGCAGAGGACCCAGAGCTGCTGATGGAGAAGGAGTAGTGGAGGTGGAGCCAAGCAGATAGGGAAAGCCTATATTAATTGTACTAGGGAAGTAGGGAGGAGATCCTGAAATAATTGTCCTGGGGAGGGAAGGGGGAGCTGCAGAAGTTGTACTGCTGAGCATTATTTGAATTGGAGGGGCATAAATTGAATTGGGGGCAGCTGAGCCAGGACCACCACTCCTTCCTCAAATCCCCCTCTCCTGATGACCCACAAGAAGCCCGTATTGGGATCCTCTCTCCACCCTGGCCAAGGCTTAAGCAGCCTGGGCAGGGTGTCTCCCCGAACCCTCTGCTGCTCACCTTCAGCAAATTGCAGAACTGAGAAACCTTAACAACAGATTTTAATGAAAAACAAGCATTATGATCTACTACTTATGGTGTGATGTTACAAAATGTAAGTGTTCTACATTTTGGTCATTCATTGTATGTGTCGATGGTTTGTGTCTCACATTAGCAGGTTCCAGTGTTGAGAAGTACGCATACATAGTCTCTAAAAATAACCTACTTTCATTGTATGGATTTGTTTGAATTTGTTTAGAAAAATATCTCAGACTATTTTATATAAGAATATCTTTTAACTCAAATAATTAAAATGTTACTACACCTCTACCTTGATATAACGCTGTCCTTGGGAGCCAAAAAATCTTACTGTGTTATAGGTGAAACCATGTT
This sequence comes from Gopherus evgoodei, assembly GCF_007399415.2. NCBI lineage: Eukaryota > Metazoa > Chordata > Testudines > Testudinidae > Gopherus > Gopherus evgoodei. The sequence goes on from NC_044332.1 coordinate 62,736,293, forward strand.
ATATTGAACTTGCTTTGATCCACCAGAGTGTGAGGACACCCCCGCCCCCAGAGCAATTGCTTTACCACATTATATCCAAATTCATGTTATATCGGGTGGCGTTATATTGAGGTAGTGGTGTATTTTATCTTAAATACCCATTTGATGAGAAAAACAACATACATAGGGCCTTGTGGTGTTGCATATTAATATAGAGCTCACAACTGGAGAAAGAGCACTGGGTTCATAAACACTGCAAGGGAGTAAGGATGAAAAGGGGATTAAGGTGAAAGGATACAGGACCTTGCTTAGGGAGGATGCAGGAGCAAGGGAACAACATGCTTGGACAACCAAGAACACCAAGCCCTCTCTCCACAGCCTCCTAATGTAACCTCCTACCCCACAACACTGCAAAAGCACCAATTAAGTAACTCCGCTAAATAATGGCATTTCATAGGCTTCTATGAAAGTTTAAAAATATCAGCTTGCATCACAACCCTTAATTTTTATTGAAATGTAGTTTTCCTATTTAATTAATTTATGTTTTAAAGTACAGTTAAATACATCTTGAGGATTAGCACCCAGGATTAAGAGATATAATATACATTTAGGCTATTTGGATATTCATATTTCAGTAAACATTTCCAAACAGGTCCTATTAAACCATTAGAAAGAACTTCTCTTTCTAATGAAAATGCTGACTATAGTAAGCATGAAACACCTCCCCTAGATTCTGGTAGCTTAAAATATAACCTGTGTGTTTGTGCAAACTCTCGCTTGCCTTTCCATATTCACCACATTTGATTATTACCAGCACTGATGAAGGAAAATGCTATTTGGGTACAAATCTCTATTTAGTCATTGCTAACAATCAGGAAAGTAAAACAGAATAGCTATGACCAAGTTATTGGTTTTTGGCAGTGTTTATTTTCCCTCCCATGCCTTGGAGGTTTTTAAAAGACAGTATTTCTTGTATTCCTCTGAAGCCTTGGATGTGTTAGACTAGTGGACTGAGCACAACCTAGGGACCAGAAAGTGTTAAATTCTAATTAATTCTCCTCTGACTTGCCATGTGTCTTTGGGGAAGTCTTTTAGGGCAAAATTTATATACATGCACACCATGCCCTCCCATTCATGAATGGTAGATTTGATTTTGGGATCCTGCCCCAGCTCTCTCCCATTAGAGACCTAAAAAGTGAGGTACCTAAAAGCAGTGGAGATTTTTTGAAACTGTGGGCACTAACCTCTCTGTGCCTCAGTTTTCCATTACCTACAATGGGAATAGTAACCCTTCTCTTCTTCACTAGTGTGCTTTGAAAATGAAAGAAGTGTTAGCTTCTGCCCTGGATAAGAAAAGACTGCAGTTTCCGACAGTTATTGAATAACTCTTCTCCTGAAGTACATGTTAAGGAAACTTCACAGGGCGATGAAGTTTGTGGAAGTTATGCGGAAGGGCATAGGGGGCTGTAGGGGATGATTTAGGTGAGGGGAGCATGTGGGGTGAGGAAGGGCAGGGTGTAGGTAAGTTTGTGGAGGTTATGTGGGAGGGCATGGGGGGCTGTAGGGGATGATGTAGGGGAGGGGAGCATATGAGGTGAGGAAAGGCAGGGTGTAGGTAAGTTTGTGGAGGCTATGTGGGAGGGCATGGGGGCTTCAGGGCCGTCCTTAGGATTTATGGTGCCCTAGGTGGGATTATTAAACTGGTGCCCCTGTGCCTGTCTTGCTCTTAGCAACACAAACATAAGCTTACAGTATTGGAAATCTTGCCACATGCATGTTATTAAAACCAGTTTAACTTAATTAAGCACACTGTAATGCTGATGGACTAGCACTAAAGAAGTAGCACTATGGGAAAAATTCTGATTTGACAAAATGATGCAAATAATGCAAATATAATTTTTTAAATTTGTCAACATTGTATTGGAAATTTATATGAAGACGTATTAAAACAATGATTAGTTTTTAATTAAAAGCAATCTTTCTGGCTTTTTTGGCTGCAAAGTCAGTAATAATGTCATCGTATGACAAAGACAAAGTGATGTCTTGTTCGATTGCAAGAATAGCAAGACCAGTCACATGTTCCTGACTCCTTGTAGAGCAGAGATAGTTTTTAATGAGCTTTAGTTTTGAGAAACTCCGTTCTCCTGATGCTACTGTTACAGGAATTGTCAGTAGAATACGAGTGGCAATGTACACATTAGGATATATGTCAACAAGTTTGCTAGTATGAATAAACTGTACAATGTGCATCATCGATTTTGCCTGTGGCAACAACTCAATTCTTCGTACAGTTCAAGTCCATTTAAATCAAAATGATCACCATGCTTCAGCAGGCTCTCTAGGTCAGGGGTTCCCACCATGGCGCCCGCAGGGGCCTCTCAATGCACCCGTGTACTGGCTGGAGGACGAGCATCTGCCAAAAAGCCGCTGAAATTCGGCGCATTTCGGCGCCGACGCCTCTGGATAACACTGCTTGCCACCAACAAGCAGCGTCATCCAGAGGTGTCACCGCTGAAATGCCGCCGAATTTTGGCAGCATTTCGGCAGAGGCTTGTCCGCCACCACAGTCCTTCGTCTGGTGCCTGCCAGACGAAAAAGTTTGGGGATCGCTCCTCTACGTTCTTGCACTTTGTCATTAGTTCTCTTGTTTTCCTATTTCGTTGAATTTAGTCCCGCTCAGCCCGCTGCCAGCTGAGTGAATGGAACCCCAGGCTGACAGCAGGTTGAATGGCTCAGACAAGGTCTCAGCCGCTGGCCTGCTCAGCCCGCTGCCAGCCTGGGGTTCCTTGGGGTCCCCAGACCAGCAGCGGGTGCTGAGTGGGGCTGGCGGCCAGACCCCAGGTGGCAATGGGGCAGCAGCCAGAACTCCAGAGCAGTGGCGGGCTGAGCCACTCAGCCTGCCACTGCGTGCCATCAAAAATCAGCTCGCATGCCACCTTTGGCACATGTGCTGTAGGTTGCCGAACCTTGCTCTATACACTAGTAAGGAGATGAGCATGTTACAGTTGTTGGAGGGCTCTATTTAGCAGTAACAGGGCTATAGGAAAGTCAGTCAACATTTTTTGTTTCTCTAATGAAAACTGGCCTACTCCCTTCCCCATACCAAACTTGTCACAAATAATTGTCAACAACTTAATTTTCTGTTTTTGGCTAAGATATTGATTAAAAAAATATTGAAAGTGAATTCAGGATTGTTAGCAAGCATTTTTGGCAAACAAATTTGTTAAATGACAATCTAAATGGCAACACAGTACTGCTTTCATGCTTGGCTCACCCTCTAGCCTGCTGGTCCAACAACTGCAGTAGAGGAGGAGATAGGTGGAAATCTGCAGGACCTCAAAATCCACCTCTTGGGGTGCAGAGTGGCAACAGCAGCAGCAAACCCTCAGGTCCGATCACATGCCAATGGCCACCACCTTCAGCCCAACAGACCATGGTGAAGTTAGCACAGCATCTGATCTCAGGGATGGGGCACCCATGGAGCCACAGCAGCTCATCCTCCCCTATGCAGCTCCCCCCGGATCAGATGAATCGCTACCAGCCTGGGGGAGAGATGCGCTCCCCAGCTAGGGTGACCTGATCCAGATGTTCTGATTTGATAGGGCCAGTCCTGATATTTGGGGCTTTGTCTTATATAGGCACCAATTACCCCAACCTAGTTGATCAGACAGCAAGTGTGAAAAATCAGGACGGGGGTTGGGGGAGGAATAGGAGCCTACATAAGAAAAAGACCCAAAAATTGGGACTGGCCCTATAAAAGTGGGACATCTGCTCACCCTACCCCAACCCCCTGTCCTGATTTTTCTCACACACTACCTGGCTATCCCCAGCCCAGTCCTGTGCAACCCTTCCAATCCTGGTTTTCACTTTCGTTCCTCAGCAGGCAGCCAGCCAGCCTCCCCTCCTGCCCCTAGCACCTCACCCAACCCAGCCCTGATGGAGGGGATGGGGGAGAGAAGGGTGCTCCGTGGGGGGGAAGAGAACCAGGGGGATACTCTATGGGGCAGGGGGCAGAATGGATGTTATGGGGGACAACAAAGGATACTGCCAGAGCCACTGAGCCTGCCTCACCTCACGCCAGGGGAAAGAGTCACACTCACAGATGAGTTCCTTCCCCCACCCCTTCCCAGCAGCCAATCCCCTCCCTCAGACTGTGCTGTATTCAGCTCTCTCTAGGACCCAGAAGCCCTGCTCTTACATGCTCCACTGCTTTCCATCTGTCCCGGCTCCCAGCAGAGCCGTGCCCTAGGCAGCTGCCTGTTCTGTCTATGGCTAAGGACAGCCCTGGGGGGCTGTAAGGGATGATGGAGGGGAGCATGTGGGGTGAGGAAGGGCAGGGCCTAGGTTAAGTTTGTGGAGGTTATGTGGGAAGGCATAGGGGGCTGTAGGGGATGATGTAGGTGAGGAAGGGCAGGGCCTAGGTTAGTTTGTGGAGGTTTTGTGGGAGGGCATAGAGGGCTGTAGGGGATGATGTAGAGGAGGGGAGCATATGGGGTGAGGAAGGGCAGGGCCTAGGTAAGTTTGTGGAGGTTATGTGGGAGGGCATGGGGGGCTGTAGGGGATGATGTAGGTGAGGAAGGGCAGGGCCTAGGTTAGTTTGTGGAGGTTTTGTGGGAGGGCATAGAGGGCTGTAGGGGATGATGTAGGGGAGGGGAGCATGTGGGGTGAGGAAGGGCCGGTTGTACAGATTATTTCCTCCTTGGCTAGCAGCAGTTGCTGTGAAATCCTCAGCAGTGGGTCCTTATTTTGCTAGTAAAAAAAATCACCTAAATCCTCTTGAGTTTGATCCCCCCTCCCCCCAAGAACGGCAGCTCCTAAACTCCCCTGCCCCCAAACCAAATCACAACAAGGAAACAGGAACCAAGAGCAGTGAAGCAAATTCCTGTAGCAGCTTCGAATCCAGGCTCTTGAGTTAGGGAATAACGCAGGGGAGCCTGGCTCTCTCACCTCACTCCTGCAGGCCCGGCGTTACAGCCTTAGACCAGCCCCGAGACCACCACCACCACCACCACCACCACCTACCTCCCCCTCTCCAGCGCCACCCCAGAAAACGCTGCCACAGAGAGGTGCCGAGTCCCAGCCGCACGTGGGACGCCCCAGCAACGTGTTGCTGTACCTGGGCTGCAAGAACCCCGTCCCCTAGGGTGTCCGTCCACCCTCCATACAGCCTGGGACCTGGCGGGGGCTCTGAGTACAGCCTCCCCCCACTAGCTGGGGGGGGTCACCCACTGCAGCTCCCTTGAGCTGAACTCCCCTCTGGGGCTGGGCGGGGCCTCTAATTGCAGCCCTCCCCCCAGCTGTTGGGGGAGGGGGGACTGCAATCAGACTGCGCCCCTCCCCCGAGGAGTCGGGAGGCTGTTTTGGTTCCCCACCTGCCCAGGGGCTGGCGAGGAGCCGCTGGAGGAGTTTGTTTGCCGTCTGTCCCTATCCCTCTGATGGTTTGAGCCCAGTCTCCTCCTCCCCCCGTGCTAGATGCTCCGCGCACTCCTCGCTGCCCTGCCGCGCTCTCCTACCGCCTTCTCCCACTCCGCGAGACATGGACCCGGCCAGCACCCCGGACCCCACCATCGTGCAGCCCCCCGGGACCACCCCGCCCTACCCCTCCCAGGACCAGCAGGAAGAACAGCTGCGGATCGGGGAAAGCGGACAGTTCAGTGAAGGGCTGGAGGACAGAGGTGAGCTCCGTCCCTACACCCTCGCCTCCCTCTCCCCACATTCTCCCTGAAATCACCCCGGCAGCCCCCCACCTACAGCACACACCCCTGCAACCCTAACACTCCCCCCAAAAAGCACACCCTGCGTCCCTCCCCCAAATCACTCCTCGCAGCCCCCATAATAAGCTCTCCCGTCCTAAATCACCCCACTGCAACCTTCCCCAAATGTAACTTTCTCCTAAATCACCCCCACGGGCACCTCTGCTGTCCCCCATTACCCCCTTTCAGTGCTCCATCGCTCCCCTACATTTCTCCCTAAGGCGTATCCCTCCCCCAGTCGCTCCCTGAAGCCCCTCTCACATTTGTTCTGCCACCATATGCCCCCTGCAGCCTCTTAGCGGTCCCTCCGACATCCCGTATTATCATAATTGCCCCGACACCTATCCTGACTCGCCCATTACAGATATCCAGCCACTTACCTTTCTTTAATAATCCCGGCCCATCCCTCAATGCACCTGCAACTCTTTTTTGCTTTCATCACCCCTGCAGCCCTTCTAGTACACACCCTATACCCCCTGCACCTTTCCCTTTAATCCTCCTCCTCAGCCCCTCCAGTAACTACCCCAACAGCCTGCCCCAGAAGCTTCCTAAGACCCACCCTATACACTCTTTCCTATGCCTTCCCCCATGCCACCACAGCCTCAAAACAGCACTTTTCCAGATGAGAGGCTGATAGCCTAAGTAGTTCACGGAGATTCTCAGATATATAGCCAGTCTAACTGCTTTCCACCAGAGAGTGGGGTGGGAGAATCCCCAAGGATGCAGTCAGAGCTAGGGAATCAGCCATGAGATGTCCCAGAGGCTGCAGACTAGAGGAATGGGAGAGGAGGGGAAGATCCTCAAAGAAGTAAATTAGTGATAAAAAGGGAGGGGTTCAATGAGGGGATTCCAAGGAGGGACAGTCAGTGCTGGGGTCTCTGCTAACCTACTTCCTACAGAAAGGCTGCTGTTTGCTGATGGGATTGAGCCCACTTAGTGCAGCAGCTACCAAGAGGCTCTCCAAGGGGCTTTGATGAGCCATGAGGTGGTGCTTAAATCTATAGTGCCCCCAAAGGTGCAAATCCCACCACTGCCAACATAAGGCATTCAAAAATCGTGAGCCAGCTCTCCCCCCAAATCATGAAATTTAAAAAATAATAGTGGTTGGTTTGTGTTTTTTACCTGCCCTCTTATTTGAATATCTGGGGAAAACTGCCAACCTCTAAACTGTGTGTGATCTTTACAGGTTCAAAATTCAACCTTAAATGCACATGCACAAATGCAGGCATCACTGCACTCCACTTACCCTTGCCTATCCCCTGGTTGTAGGAAGCTGCCATTTTATCCCTCTCTGTTCTCCTTCATCACTCTCCTGTCTCCTTCCATGCCCCAACTTGTGCTTCACTTGCATTCACTCGCTATGCTCCTACACAATCTATTGCCCCTCACCTTGCCCCTATATTTTCCTCTCATTCTCATCTTCTCCCTCTTCTAGTGTCCTAATTTTACTGTCTGCACCCCACATTCCCCTGCACCTCCTCAGTCCCCATCCTGTGCTCCACATTTCCCTGCATCTCCTTAGGCTTCCTCAGGCTGCCCATATTCCTGTTTCTCTTCACAATTCCTTTCCAGTTCCCTAGCCATAGAGTATAGGAGCGTGACTATCTTCCTTGAGATCCATCTGGGCTTCAGTCATACTGGGGAAAATATTGGAACTGGTGACCATCTTTACTGCCTTGCTTTCATGGCCAAAGGCTGATCCATGACTGACTCCTAGGTGCAACGATAATACAAATACATAATAAAATACTACTAATAATATGTAAAACTGGTAGACATCTTGACAGAGGGCAGCTTGTGGCTTTAGTTCCATTGGAAGTAATGGGAAACATCAGCCATTTTGACTAAGGTCAAAATGCAAAAGTTTGGCAGGAATTTGGAGCTCTAGAGAAACTTAAAATCTGCGACCCCCACCCTCTGTCATGAGGTTTGTGATAAAATGGTCAGAGCTGGAACCTTTAAAATCAAGGGAGATTTTGAGAAGAGATTTCCCAGCTAAATTGGCCTGTAGTAGGATTAAAGGAGAAAGAGTCCAGGAAGCTGTCTCACTGTCCCCAGTATTTCCAGGAAAAGTTTCAGTATAATTTTTTTAGTTTGTTTATAATATTGCTGAAATATTGCACTTTTTACAGTGGCTCTTTCCAATGAATCATATAGGTATGAATCTCTAATGCAGTTGGCTTCAGTAATTTTTCAAGTACTGTACTTCTAAGGATCCTTTTGCATTTTGTTAAATCAAAAAAGGTCACTGAAGTATTTGGAGGGAAAATGGTTCTTTAAGGGCTTTCCTTAGTTAATGAGAGTTTTTCCATGGACTCTGATTGATTTTGGATCAGGTCCTTGATTTAACATTGTAATCAGACAATAGGGTTTTATTTTTTTTCAGTTAACAAACCCAACAACAGAGAAATTCAAACGTGACATTTTAAAATGCTATTTTAGTAAAATTAAAAAAAAAACTTCTGTTAAATCAGCATGTGGTATCACTTCATAAACATCTTGTGTTCTGGAATTATTATTTAATGTAATAATTTTATGTGTTGTGAAATGTATATTTAGGTGGTGAAACATAATATAAAATGTACCAAATTCAATGCATTTAACAAATGCATTATCTTTACATTAGGGATATTTAGATGCTAAATCAAGTTATTGTTTGAGCAAAATTATTCAGCACCTCGGTTTCAGGGTGGAGAAATCTTATCAATAGATGCAAGTTCGTCATTTTGTAACAATGCAGGTCATATTTAAAGGTGGTTTAAAATGTGCCGTGGTCAGTTAAAATTAAACATTGTTTTGTAACATGCAGTGAAAAGATCAAAAGCTCTCCCTCATGAATCTGTTTGCTGTATGTAAATTAATGAGCTAATGTTTTTTGTAAAAGGATTTTCATGCTATGTGTTTGGTAGCTGCATGAATATGTGTTTGCATGCAGTCCCCTAGGACTCATTAAAATGAGATGATGCTTCTTGTGGGGGAAAATTGTAAATAAATAAAAGTAGGTGACTTATTTTAGGGAGGAGGAAAAAAAGTTACATCCTTCTAACCAAGAATATTTCAATCATTTTTAACATACACGTTACAGTGTAGCTCTCATAGCTAGAGTGCTTTGATTTTATGAAATTAAGGCGCTGAATCTTATGCAGTGGGGAATCACTCTTGGCACTTGAATTACAATTAGCAATAAAAAGGGGCTAGCTGTGAATGTGTTTCCTTTTATTTAGCTAAGAGTCTATATGATTCATAAACCTCTATTGTATGCCTTGGTCTTCATGGCAGCAGCTGTCTGTTACCTGGGAATTGGATGATGTATTTAAAGAAAGAAACAAGCAGGAATGAATGTGTCATTCTACCTGATGTTTGTTTCACCTCAGAGCCAAAATCAGCCAAAAGCTTTACATCTGGACAGAATTTGGACCTTAAAGGAGAATCCTTAAATGCTGCTAGAAAAAAGAATGCCAACAAACAAGGAGAGATGTTCTCTCTGTGGTTATACAATTAGAATAATGAAATCTTATCTTTATCTCTAGACCTGTTTTTAGGTGTTAGCCTCATAAAAGCCACCATTGAAATTGTGCACATTTGTTGGCAGTGGCAGCAGACAGGTCTAGTACTGAATGGATATAGGAGGAATTACCTTCTAAACTGCTTGCAATGGTCCTTTTAGTGAGAAGTGTGTATTGTTGCTACCCATCCCAGACCTGTTCTGTGAACATACAGAGGAATCAAAGCATTGAGGGCTATCAATTTGGTAATTCGAAAAGCATTAAATGTGTGTTGAAAATAAATCCAATTTAAACATAAAAATTAAGAAATAGGATCTCTTATTATAGGACCAAATTCTTCTCTTACATATAAGAGTGCGGCTCCTCTTGAAGTTAATTAGTTTCATGTATGTAACTGAGGCAAAATTTGGCACAAAGAATTTAATAATTATGTGTGAAAACTCTGTACAAACATTAAGTAATTAATCCTTATAACACCCTTGTGAGGTATCCTAGGCAAATATTATCCCTGTTTACCAATGGGGAAATTGAGGCAGTGGGGTTAAGTGATTTTCCCAAGAGCACAAAATGAGTTATTAATAGGAATTTAGTTCTAATCCTAGTTCTAATGCCCAACCCCGTTTTCAAGCCATCTATGCTGCTTCTAATGTTTATAATGCACTAGCTTTACAAATTCAGAGCCTACAGTAGTTTCCGTTTTCAAACATGTGTGTTTTCTGAAAAAGTGACAGACATCCTGGAAGATTCACTGGAGAAGACTGACTGGATTTTACATTTGTTAAACAAAATATTCCAGAGATCATGAGTGAAACAGATTTGGATCAGATTTTACAGTTTCTGGTGAAAGGAAATATATATAAAAAAATTTAATTAAATGTATATCATAATTAGGGCTAAAAGAAGATGAGAGGAGAGAAGGAGCAGAAGACTATCGCTATTTTTCTGATATTTAAATTGAATTGTTAGCTGGGGATTAGGATGGGGAAAACAGGGGAGGGTTCCATAGTTGGAAAGCATGGTGAAAGACCAAAAAAAATTTTAAAAAATTGGTTAGGACCTAGGACCCAATTCTACACCCACTGCACTGATTTCAGGAAGAGCAGGATCAAGCCCTAAATTCCTCTCTCATGTCCCTCTATGTGGGGATTGTATGCCTTTGCAGGAGGATCGATGTTATGCTCTAACAGAGAGACAAGGTGGTGGGTGAGGTAATATCTTTTATTGGACCAACTTCTGTTGATGAGAGAGACAAGTTTTTTGAGCTACATATGGCTCTTCCTCAGGTCTAATAGGTCTTTTTCATCTCTAAGTCTTTTTCATCATCCTCCTAAAATACATATGTTCCTGCTTTGATACTCCATTTGAGTATTGTATTTTAATGGATCAGCAAGTTAACTTCTCAGGTGTGTGAGCCTGGTGAACTTAACACTCCAACACAATTTTTTTTCCTGTGTTCTTATAGTTCTCTTCTGGACTAGGGTGACCAGATGTCCCAATTTTATAGGGACAGTCCTGATATTTGGGGCTTTTTTCTGTTTGGGGTCCTATTACCCCCACCCCCATCCCGATTTTTTACACGTGCTGACTGGTCACCCTATCTGGAACTAAGGCCAAATCCTGAATCATTGAAGTCAATTAAAGTTTTATCATTGACCTAAATAGGTGCTGGATCAAGTCCCTCATGTGTACCTGTATCAGTGTCTACATGGGGATAAAAACCCCATGGCTGGCATGGGCACTGCGGCTGAAAAATTTCTGTGTAGACACGGGGGCTTGGGCTGGAGCCTGAGTTCTAAGGCTCTGTGAGGGTGGCGGGTCCCAGAGCTTGGACTCCAGCCCTAACCTGACTGTCTACCTAGCAATTTTTAGCCCTGCAGCTTGAGCTCCACAAGCTCAATTCAGCTGACCTGGGCCAGCTGTGGCCATGCTCATGGGGCTTTTATCCCCATATAGACATACCCAGTGAAATTACTGTGAACCTTCCTTTAGTTGCCTGAAGATAGCAGGGCTCTTCTGGGGTGAAGATTGCAGTTAATAATCTGTCAGGTGAAATGCAAACATTAGAGCCAAAACATGTTCTCCTTGCTCACTCAAGCACTCTTATTAGCTTCATTCACCCGAATTCAGTGAGGTGAGTAGAATTAGGCTCATAATGTACCATATACGAGATATACAATTATCTGTTTGGTCCTGAATTGACACAGATGTGTTTTTCAATTTTTAAAAGGAGTAATGTAATGTTCACACCACTTTGTGTATTGCCTTTATCAGGTTTACTAGAAAGCAGTACAAGGCTAAAACCTCATGAAGCTCAGAGCTACAGAAAGAAGGCGTTGTGGGTTTCATGGGTCTCCATCGTTGTCACACTGGCTCTTGCAGTGGCTGCCTTCAGTGAGTATTGGGAATATTTTAAACTCTTTAAGCCTTTTTTTTGGCTTTCAGAATTTCTCAAAAACCTACAAGATGCGTTGTGCTTTTATATCTATATTACTGGTGGAGTGATTTCTTTGTAGATTGCTTGGGTCTGCATGGTGCTTATAAATTAGTAAAACAGCTTTTTCTTTTTTTTTCTTCAGCAGAGAGGGTTGCTGAGGGTAGGAAGATATAGGATATTTTGATTTCTGGTAGCATTTGTGCATGTGAAAAACTGTTCATTTTTCAGACTAGTCTTAAAAAAAATCATTATACCGTGGATTGCTTTCAACCAAGTAGTTCAAACATGAGAAGTCTAGACCTACCTGAGGCTTATATTTGGAATGCTGTGAAGATAGAAGATGAAATGTAGTGGGAAGATGTATAATTTCTCTTAGGCTGGCAAATACCCTAACACAAAGCTAATTTTTGGGAGTGAAATCCCAATCTTTTTAATAAGTCTGTCTTCCTGGAGGCAAATTTAATGACATCTATCTGGTAATCATTTTCATATGGAGAATTAAAAAATAATTCAACATTTTCATTGTGTGAAAAACGGGGTTATAGGTTATTTTTTCAAATTTGTGCCGAGTAAAAGTGTCTTTATTTCACTGCACTAAACAGCACTTTTTTCTGTTTTAAAATAACACATTTTCTGTCAGTTTATTATCCTAATAATACAATGATCTTTATTTAATTTGATGGATAAAACAAGACCCATCATGGGACCTGAATTTTGCAGTGAATTTAAAAAAAAAGTTAATTCCCTTTGTTTGTTTATTTAGAGCCCAGAATGTTTACTGCTCATTAAAAAGGATAAGCTCCATGCTTCTAGCTAGGAGACAAGAGGCTTCTGAGATCCTCAGAATGTCATCCTTCATTTTGGAAAAGACAGACTTGTATTTTCTGGGAGCTGCAGCAGCATGTGTTTTATTATTCCAATCTGTAATATTGGACCTGCTGCTGGAAGTTGGTGTCAGCTCCCAAGAGGGATTATTAGAATCTGACCAAATGGTCTCTGCAAAATTCAGCATATATTACTTGAAGCTATTTATATGAAAAACAAGTACAATAGTTTGACTTAAAAGAAAAAAAAAGAGAAGGAACATTTAAAAGCAGCATCTAATGCATTATAGAATATAAACATTTTATGAGAAAGGAGGACAGCTGAGTTTACATTTTGTTCTGCTTCATGAAAATTCAGTAATTTCTTTTTCATACTGGCACTGTAAGAACAAGATTGATTATCGTCCCTTCCAAAGAGTTTTGTTATGCAAGTTTTATAAAGATAATAGATCAGGTGATATATATGAATTGTGATTATTCAGACTTACTTATATTATAGCTAATAAAGCTAATAACATTATTTTTAGTCACTTGTTTTCAGATATTTAATTTAATGTTAGGAAATACCAAGAAGTTTTTTGTTTCACTGAAAACAGCTTTCATTTATCAAAGTCACAAGACATTAATAAGTACAAAAACAGATTAGTATAAATATTTATTTTTCTGTGAAATATTATTTTTAAAGTTAGTCTGGATAATTAGATTATTTGAAAATCTTACCTGGTCATTATTATTATCATTTATTCTTTGTATTATGGTGGAGTAGGATGTGAAAGCTGGGTATGATTATGATGGTGGGACTCTGTCCAAGACGAGCAGATGATAGGATGACAGAGAAAATAATGCAAACACACCTATTCAATGTGGGGGATTGAGGTGGTGACATAACACTAAAATGGAGTTTACCATAAAGGACGAAGTCTCGTCTAATCACCTGTCTAACCAGTCATCTCCTTTATTTACTTTGCAAAATATTTAATGATGCATAAATGAGGCCTTGATCCTGCAAATAAGCACCTGCTTAATGTCTCATGTGCAAAGCAGGTGAGTAAATGTTTACAGGATTGGAGTCTTAAAGTGTAAGCTTTTCAGGGCATTCATTTCACATAGTCACTGAGCAGCTGTCTTTAGGAACATACATGTAAGAGTGATTTAAAAAAAAAAAAGAAATACAGTAACTCCTCACCTAACGTCTTCCTGCTTAATGTTGTTTCAAAGTTACGTCGCTGCTCTGTTAGGGAACATGCTCGTTTAACGTTGTGCAATGCTTGCTTATAACATCATTTGGCTGCTTGCTCTGTCCACTGCTTGTAAGATTCTGTAGAAGAGCAGCAACTTTCTAAGGGAGCTTTGCACAAGTTCCTCTTCTCCGCCTCCTGTGCATCCCTCCCATCACTTCCCCTGCCACCAAACAGCTGTTTGGCGGCGCTTAGGACTTTCTGGGAGGGTGGGAGAGGAGTGAGGAAGCGTCGTGTCTCTGCTCCTCTCCCTCCTTCCCTCCCAGAAAGTCCTGAGTGCTGGGAGGGAGGGGGAAGAGCGGGCATGCGGCGTACTCCGGAGGGGAGGTGGGGTGAGCGTGGGAAGAGGTGGGCCTGGAGCATCCCCTGGCAAAGTTGGCACCTGTTCTTCTGGAGGGAAGCTGCTGCTGCTGCTGCGCAAGGTGCTTCCTTGCCTGCAGCAGTCTGTGCCTGTGTAGGGTAAGCCATGGGCACCTCCCAACCACAGTACAGTACAGTACTGTACAGTATATAATGTCTTTTTGTCTGCCCCCAAAAAATTTCCTTGGAACCTAAACCCCCGCATTTACATTAAATCTTATGGGAAAATTGGATTAGTTTAACATCATTTCACTTAAAGTTGCATTTTTCAGGAATATTACTACAACGTTAAGTGAGGAGCTACTGTATAAAAGAAGCTATGTTAAATATTCAGCACACACCTAATCTCAGGAAAAGACTTAAAACTGTAATGACATAATTGTTATAGACTATACCAAATGGTTACACCATTCATCTTCATAGTGAAGTTGGGTACCCTACAATGAATGAACAATGGGTCACTTTTTGTGTAATATATTGTTAACATGTTAATTAAGGACCACCTCCATGCCCCTACACTTGAATTCATTGGGACTGTAGACAAGAATAGGGAGAGGAGAATTTACCCCCACATATTATAAACACAATTAATTATTCATAGACTACTTGGTCTTAACAGAGTGGTAATTGTATTTATGCTCAATAACAGTTAATAATTACAGATATATTGATTATGTCCAACTTATTTTAGGTGTTTGGAATACATCTTTCATCATGGTATCTAGATGCCAAATTTGTTAAGAATTAAAAGCAGCTGCAGTGCAAAACTTGACATTTAAACATTCACAGAGATTTAATGATCAATTGTCAAATAATTAACATGTAACAATGTATTATTAGAGCCTTTTATATTCTTACTATTAAGTGTCTTTTGAACTCTGAGTGATTGACTGTTCCATATGGTCCTTTACAATTTCTTAATTTTGATTGCAGTTTCAGCAGTTGACCATCTCATTAAAGTCTCCCATGTTATATCATTAATTATCTGCTCTTTTTCATTTATGTTTTTTTTTTGTTGTCAGCTTGTTCCTCTAGCCGAGGGTTCTCAAATTTAATTGCACCATGACCCCCTTCTGACAACAAAAATTACTACATGACCCCAGTAGGGGGATCCGAAGCTTGAACCCCTCCCAAGCCCTGCCACCCCGGTGGAGGGGCCAAAGCCTGAGGGGACAAAGCTGAAGCCCAAGGCCTTCAGCTCCAGGCAAGGGGCCTGTAACCTGAGCCCTGCCACACAGAGCTGGAGCCTTCAGGTTTTGGCCCTGGGCAGTGGGGCTCCAGCTTTGGCTTTGGCTCCGGGCCCCAGCAAGTCTTACCCAGCCCTTGCGACCCCATTAAAACAGGGTTGCGACCCACTTTGGGGTCCCAACCCACAGTTTGAGAACCACTGCTCTAGCCAATCGCTGAGTTAGGAGACATGCCAGGTGATCAAAAAGTTGCTGCCTGTTTGATATAAATGACCAGTTGTCAGTTTAGTCATCTGACTCTGACAGTCCTTCGCAAACACCTGCTATTTCCTCCTCACTATTTCCTCACAACCCATTCAAACTATTTTTTTTGATAAGAACAGATTTAAAAGTTTATTAGAAAATATTTAAAAATAAACGATACAGAGAGTTTGAAAAGTCAGTTATTGATCATCGGGGGTAGCATACAGAGTATAGGGGGATGCTAGTAGTTAGGCATTGAACAGCACATAGCATATACAGTCTGCCATGTTCCCAGTGCGGGGTGTACGGTGGGTGAGATCAAGATACAGTCAGGAAGCAGTGGGGGTACATCGCTCATACATACAGGTTACAGACAGTCATGGGTAAAGATAAGCGGGCTGGGTAATGGGGATAGGATGACCCTCACATGGTGGAGTTCGGTTTGGTGGGTTCAGGGCTCAAGGGATAAAGTCCAGCAGGGGAGGTCCACAAGTTTCCTCCCCCTCGTGGGTTCACAAAGTCATGCCGGCTCACACTTGGTATTGGCGGTGGCCGGTGATGTGCTCTGTGTAAATGTCTCTAGACCATCGAATAGTGTCTGAGACCATTAGGCATCTCATGAGCCGCGCGTAGCGACGGCCCACCCCACAGGTGCGAAGTACATGTTCATTACAGGGGTCCCAGGCACCCAGGGCCTCAACGATCAGAGCGTCAGTGTAGACCTCATAGCCCTTTGTCCGCAGGGTGTCCGCCAAGGGAGCGTATTTTTCAAGTTTGCGGGCTTGGACTTCATGGAAGGCCGGGGTCCTGTTCTTGAACGGGATCGTCACATCGACGAGGATGATCTTTTTCCGATCCTCGTCCGTGACGACGATGTCCGGGCGCCGTGGGCTGTCGGTGTCGGGGATGGTGTGGTTGACAGCGATCTCTCCCAGGTACGGGGCAATGGCCTTCACTAGGCGGTCCTGGACAGCATTGTGGTGCAGCTGCCAGGCTCTGGCATGGGGCCTGCAGCTGCACAGGACGTGGGGCAGGGTCTCCATGGCATACCCACACTTTCTGCAGCGCTTGTCCCGGTTCCCGTGGCGGACGGCTCCATTGAGCGGGACACAGTTCAGTTGGGCGCGGTGTATGAACCGCCAGTTGGCGAATCGGGTGAAGATGCCCGCAGGGAGGAAGTGGTTGCTGGAGTCCCACTTGCTGGTGACCTGGAAGGCCTTGCCCTGGTCCGTTTTTTTCCTCAGGGTGTCCACGTAGGGTGCGTGGACGGCAGCATTCAGGGACTTCTCCAGCACGCCGCTGGCTCCGGGGCTGATGATGGTGTTGCCCTCCATTTCGATCCGTGGCACCAGGACTCCCAGCTCCCGCCGTTCCTCACTCCACACCCAGTGGCAGCCCAGTCGCTTTCCCAGTCGGCGCATGGCGTTGCGGGCGCGGGTCCATAGTGAGGCCATGTCGCCCCTGTCCCAGGCGAATTCGCTGTCCAGGGAGCCGCTCAGGAAGGTGGCTACATCTTGGTCGTACTTGTTTATAAACGCAAAGTGTTGGCTATACGGACCTGATCTTCAGTTTCAGTGAGGAACAATCTTGTGAACCTGCTCTGCTAGATGTTTGATAGCTGTCAGACTGCATTGCCTGCCTGCCTGCCTTCTGACTACTTCCTTTTGATTTGTCATTAAGTTCTTCCTGTACCCTTCTCTTTCAGTCTTCATATTATTTCCTCCTCCCCCTTGGAGTCCTGTACATTCTTATTACACCACTACTGCAGTAGCACATAAAAAACCTGTTAGAGAGGAGGACCAGCAATGAGACTGCATGAGACCTGCATCTTTAAAAATAGAAACATTAGAAGGATAATAAAAAATTTGGAAGGGGTGTGTGTGTGTATTTGGAGGGAGGGGGTGGAAGCTGAAATTTTTTGCCTTCATGCTTACAGTGGTTGCAACTAAAATAATCACTAATTTTGCTTTACAATCCCCATCTTGTGGTGCTGCAATGCAGTCCCCATCCATCCATCCATTAATCCAGGATTAGCTAGAGCTGCATTCAGAACTAATTTTGCAACTCCTTAATCAGCTGGAATGGTCACTGTGTGATGTGAGACATTCCTTTTCAATGGGCTGAGCTGCTTGTTCCTGTATAATTTGCAATACGATAGTATTCTTAAAGGAGGTTGATAAATCTGACACTAATGGTGATAAGCATGTGCAAAGAAGATACTTTTAGGGAAGGAGATTGTCAGCAGGGGCTTAGAAGCTGGGCTGCATCATGCTAAGCTATCTTTGTGCCAGGCTTATTGTTGAAAGGGCAGTGGGCATGGCCAAAATTCACATATAGATTGTAGTGCTGTGAGAAAAGACATTGGAAATCCTATGGACCATTGGCATAAAGGAATAATCTTTGTACATCTCCACAGTACCCTGCTTCCACTCTTCAGCATCATGTCTTGCTCATTTGCTATGTTGCTATTGGGTCCTGATGTTATCTGCATTAATTTGATCCCTCTGATAGGGTTTTTAGGCTGTGAATCGTGAGTTAATGCACAGTGATTTATAATATTTAAAACGAGAGATATAAAACTCTAGTAATGGCATAACAGATGTGTAATGGTGTAGCATAGGTACCTTGTGAAGAATGAATTGTTGAAGTCACAGCAAGTTGCCACTGAAAATCCAGCTAGATAGCTGAAAGAAGGAAGCTGCATCGGTCTGAGCATGTTTGGTTTCATCTGGTTAGAAGAGCTAAACAGGGTTTGGCCTGGTCCTTGGGTGGAAGTCTTCCTAGGGAAAAATGATTTGGTTGAATATGCTTATCTTTTGTGTACCTGACAGCTGAAAAATAAGAATGACAGTAGAAGCAGCTTTTTCCTTTAGCTCAAAGAGTAGTTCCACTGTTGTCAGATGCAAAAATGTCCTACTCTTGACGATTGTTCAGAAGCTTCAGCTACTGCAGAATGCAGCTTCCTGCCTCTGAGCTCTGTGCAGGCCACTGCAGTCCAATTGGTTCTGGGTGCAGTTGAAGGTGTTGGTTCTAAGAGTAGAGCTATAAAAGCCTTGAGTGCCCATAAGACTTTATAGACTTTAATTAGGGTGTCCATATTTCCCGTTTTGGCCGGGACAGTCCCTTTTTTTAAGCCGTCTCCTGGCCATCCCGACTGTTTTTTCCTGAAGGAAGGCATTTGTCCCATTTTTGCTGTTGCCGACTTGATCAGTTGGCAAGAGCAAACAGGACAAATGCCCACTTTTGTCCAAAAAGTGGAGTGTTGTGTGGAAGAACATGCAGGGTGAGTGTGAGTGGAGATGCCAGCAAGCCCCCTCTCCCCATTACAGCATGTGGGTCAGGGGCCAGGCAGGGCTCTAGTGACTGGCAACAGCTTCCTAAGGGGGCTCCCGCAGGGTTCCAGCGATGGGCAACAGCCTTGCTGGGAGGGGCAGGGGCTTGGGCGAGTGGCTGGAGATCTCCTGTTTTCTCTTTGGGAAATATGGTCACCCTACATTTAATTTATAAAACTCTTAATATCAATGAAGCTGTCATAAACGGATAGTTAAGAGTTAATAGAACAGAAGTACTTCATGTCTCTTTTGCCTGTAAAGGGTTAACAAGATCAGTGAGCCTGGCTGTCACCTGACCAGAGGACCAATCAGGGGACAGGATACTTTCAAATCTTGAGGGAGGGAAGTTTTTGTGTGTGCTATTAGTTTTTGGTGGTTGTTCTCTCTGGGTTCTGAGAGTGATCAGACATGCAACCAGGTTTCTCTCCAATCTCTCTGATACAGGTTCTTATAGATTCAAAATAGTAAGTATAGGTGATAAGGCTAGTTAGGCTTTTGTTTGTTTTCTGTATTTGCAAATTTGTATTTGGCTGGGAAGAGTTCAAATGTGTATTTGGCTGGAAGGAGTTCAAATTTGTATTTTGCTGAAAGGATTTTAATTTGTACTTGTATACTTAGGCTGGGAGGGTATTCCCAGTGTCTATAGCTGAAAGACCCTGTAACATATTCCATCTTAAATTTACAAAGATAATTTTTACTGTTTTTTCTTTCTTTAATTAAAAGCTTTTCTTGTTTAAGAACCTGATTGTTTTTTTATTCTGGTGAGACCCCAGGGGACTGGGTCTGGATCCACCAGGGAGTTGGTGGGGAGAAAGGAGGGAAGGGGGAAAGAGAGGTTAATTTTCTCTCTTGTGTTAGGATTACTGTCTCTCTCAGGGAGAGTCTGGGAGGGGGAGAGAGAAGGAGGGGGGAAGGTGAATTTTCCTCTCTGTTTTAAGATTCAAGGAGTTTGAATCACAGTGATCTTCCAGGGTAACCCAGGGAGGGGAAGTCTGGGAGAGGCAACGGTGAGGGAAAGGGTTTACTTTCCTTGTGTTAAGATCCAGAGGGACTGGGTCTTGGGGGTCCCCGGGCAAGGTTTTGGGGGGACCGGAGTGTACCAGGCACTGGAATTCCTGGTTGGTGGCAGCGCTACAAGTACTAAGCTGGTAATTGAGCTTAGAGGAATTCATGCTGGTACCCCATCTTTTGGACGCTAAGGTTCAGAATGAGGAAATTATACCATGACAGAAGCCTTAACGTGCAAATCTACAAGGCCCTTAGTGTCTGGAGACCAGACAGTTTCCATACTACTCATGCCATTGTGCAATTTGTTTTTCTGGAATGCTCTTGTTTCCATTGTAGACCAATCAGTGCCAGATAAATATATTCACTCTGCCTTTCTCTTCATTTTTTATTTTGGATGGGAGTGGGTTCAGTTTGTCAAGAGCTGGTTTTAATTTTTGTAGTATATTCCCAGAAATTGATCCTGCGCACAGTACAAATAAGTAAGTAAAATTAGGTTCATTTTTTTCCCAAAATACTTATAGAATCTGTATTTTAAAAATTATTTTACTCATAATTGTTTCTTGCCTTTTAAATAATAATGCATTGCATTAACATAGTGTTTTTTACCTAGAGATTTGATTGCGCAAACAACAAGAATGTCAAAGTTGTTATTTCATAACAACAACTGCAACTTGGCCATCTTGTGTGAATTTCATCTCGGATGTAACTCAGCTGATATTATTCACTAAGGAGTTGCCCCATTGTAGGTGCACATTAAGCCATGAACCTTAGTTATGTAGGAACAGGAAATACTATTTTGTAATGAGACTGTGGCTGTGGAAAACAAATAGCTTTTTCCCTTCCGTTCTGTGCTATTCAAATCTCATTCCTAAAAGTGCACAAATACAGATTTTTGTGGTAATAGCTTAATTCCTGCCAAGCAGACCAAGATCTTTTAGAATATCATCAAAGCCAGAAAACACAACTCTCATTTTAGCCGGCGTGCGTTTGTCTAATTTTGTCTTATGATTCAAAGAATGTCGTCTGTTAATTTGTCTTCCTGATTAGATTAGCCAAGACTGTTATAATAAACAGAGCAGAGATATTAATACATAAATGTAATGTATAGTCAAAATTCTGAAGTTGAAGCTCCCTTTGCAGACAAGGACTGAATAAGGATTTAGGGATTTGGCATTGTAGAAACAGCTATAAAATAAAGTATAACTGATAACACATCCTCTGAGGTCCTTCACTGGTAATCATCCAATCCAGTTTGTGAAATGTTCTGCTATTCTGAGAAGTCAAATTCTATTTGAGAAGTTCTTTGCATGTGACCTTAATAGAGGTAATTCTGCAGCTGGTAGGATTTTTATCAGACTAGGCTGTTGATATAGGATTTCATAGATTAGCTCCAGTACTGTATGTAAATATGAAAGAAACTGACATGCATATGTTACTGTATCAGAGCATTCTGAGTTTCCACATTGAATAGTGAAAATTACATAGACAATGTGAGCTTTCATACATTTGTATTAGAGACGGGCCCAAACTAAACCCCTCATTCTAAATACCCTCAAATTTCAGGATAGTTCAGAGCTGAGTAGAACTTCACTCCCTCCCAACCATGTAAAAGTTAAAAAGTGATCAGAAATCCCTTCTGAGTGTTTAAACATCTGATTTTACATATTGCAGAGGACATTTAATTACACCTACAATAAAAAGACAGAGGTGCTAGTCTCTCAAAAGTATCAATGAAATAGCAAAATTAAACTCCAAGGGCTAAATTCTACTGCGGGTGATACCTATGCAACCCCACTGGCCTCAATGTGGTTGCGTTGGTGTAACTATGAGTGTAATTTGGCCCCACCATATTATATGAAGGGTTTAAAGGACAAACCAATGACATGTACAGCTCCAGCAGAAGATGGCCTTACAATATAGTGAGGCCTTTTTTAGTAACAGCAAAATATGGTTTTCACTCATGTGAAAATAAAATGACAGGCCAGTAATGGCCCTCTGCCCTTACGCATACAAAACTCTACGCGACTTTAGCTGAAGAAGACAAAATGTGTAAATATGTAACACATCAGGCAACCTTCTTGAAGTTGTCCAATAAAATATAGTGAGTTAGAATCAGGTAATCCAGTAATCTAGTCTGTGAAATATAAAGAAGACCACATCATGATGCATGTGATTTTAAGTTCTTAAAAGGAAAACAAAAATTAAGTTGAAAGTTTATGATTGTGGCAGGAGCTTATAGACTCATAGACTCTAGGACTGGAAGGGACCTCGAGAGGTCATCGAGTCCAGTCCCCTGCCCTCATGGCAGGACCAAATACTGTCTAAACC
This sequence comes from Gopherus evgoodei, assembly GCF_007399415.2. Classification (NCBI taxonomy): domain Eukaryota; kingdom Metazoa; phylum Chordata; order Testudines; family Testudinidae; genus Gopherus; species Gopherus evgoodei. Next base: position 62,758,485 of record NC_044332.1, read on the forward strand.
ATCCCTAATAGACATTTATCTAACCTACTCTTAAATATCTCCAGAGATCTTATTAAAGCAGATTTCACATTCAGATGCCAGCCTTTAAAACATAAGTCCCCTGTGTGTCTTTACATAGAAAATAGAAGGTCAGTCATTCTCTGGGCCAAATTCTGCAAGGAATTTTTCAGCTAAGATGGATGTCCAATATTGAGGGAAATCTAACATCAGCACTTTTGCTGGTCACAATTGCAATATGATATCACAAGGAACGAAGCTCAGGTAATTGGTCCTAGTCCATTTATGATTGTTTAGGTCAAAACCAATGCTTAAAACCAGTGCACATCCTGGAGCACAGCTGTCATATGCTGTCTAGAAGATGAATAATAGTACCTTCTTCCACTCTTTGTCTATTTTATCTATTTAGATTGTAAGCTGTTTGGAGGACTGTCCCTTACTATATCTGCAAGGTGCATAGTAAACAGGGGTGCTGAAACACTTTGTATAGTGGGGGTTGCTGAGAGCTATTGAACCAAATTGTAAACCCTATATTTGATGGAAAACACTTCAAGCCAGAGGGTGCGACAGCACTGCACCTATTCTAGCAGACTAGCAATTAATTAATAACAGTATATATTTATGTGCAGCTTTATGGGCTCCACAAATTTAGGCCTCTGTTAGTGGAGCCCCAGTGAAGACAATGAGGTCCTGTGTGGGCAAAAGCATCCAACCATGCTTGTCCAGTTACAGAGTTGGAGTCTTATGGAGTAAGATATATAACTATCAAATGTCAGATAATTCAGTAATTGGGCTGGTGTATATTCCTGCACCTGTGCAATAATACATCTTTTCCATATCTGTTACACAGTTAAACTACGCTATTGGTGGGCAGAATGTGCATTTTGACTAAAATGCTACATACAAATCTTTAGGAAAATTCATAAACATTATGCTTACTGCAGTAATGACTTCCCTAATTTAAAATAACTAGACATTTGAAATTACTTTTCTTCAAAGGGCAAATGTACAACTACTCACCTACAATATCCAATAAAAAGCAGGAACAGCAAACCAGACCTGTATTAGAAGAGTAATTGAATCCAATTTTGTACTAAATATGGTAGAAAAATCAAACAATCAACATGATATTGACAATACAAATTAATAACTCTACTACATCAGGCCAAGCTACCATGTGAAATAGATTTCCTTATGAATTCATCATATGCCAATCAGACTTGATTTCCTTATACATTTTCCTGCTATATGCCACAAAATTATAAGTTCTGTTTACTATCAGAGATGAACTTGTAATTCTCTCTGTCTGGAACAAAAGACATGTCAGGAATAAGGAAAGAATATGAGTGTTTAATATTCATTGCAAATTTTTTATTCAGAGTATATTGGTTGTGTGTGAGGCTGTAAGTTGCTATGTAGTTAAAACTAAAACTTTTGAAAAGTGCAGTGTTAAAAGATAGAAATGAAAATCATGACTGTCTTTTAGTTTTACTTTTCTTAAAATATGCCAGGAACTTAAAAATATTAATTGATTTAGCTGAACTTATTAGACCCTCAGATGCAAAGACTATTACCTCATTTGAATTTAATAACAACATTGTAACTGTTTTGCATAACAGACTGTTGAGAACATTGATTATGGAATTTGACACTGGTGAATTATTTTTAGTATGCAATTTCTTCAATTCCAGTATTGAATTAACTTCTCTTTCAGTTGAAATTCTGGCCAAATAGACTTTAATACTCACCCTGCACAGTATTTCCCTTGCCAGTTAAACAGTTTTTTTGTATGTGGGGTACAGATGAATAGTAGAGAAATTTTGCTACCAAGCAAGGATTCAGGGAAATCAGACTTAGACGACAGTGGTAAAAATACATGTTTGGTTTACACCTGTGCTCCCACGGTTGCCAACACCAATGAAGCTGCGCAAGTGCTACAGCAGTAATGGTAGAGGAAAAACTAGATGCTGTCGCAAGGGGTGGTGCTGCTTCAGTACGTGGCACTCTTTCTTCTGAGTCTAATGTCCTGACGTTCTCTTCAAGGTCACTGTGCTACCGGAGGTGCTCTCCCTCCATAGAAACACAAAACTAATGTCCTGGCTGCTTGTATTCATTAGATTGGGAGTCGGCAACCTTTCAGAAGTGGTGTGCCAAATTTTCATTTATTCACTTTAATTTAAGGTTTTGTGTGCCAATAATACAGAGGGCAGAGAAGCTGGGACCCTAGGCTGGCAGTGGGCTGAGCCGCTCAGCCTGCTGATGGTCTGGGGTTTGTCCACCGGCCTCTGCCAGCCAGCGTCCTGGCCGCCGGCCCTGCTCAGCCTGCTGCCAGCCCGGGGTTCTGTCCATCTAGGCCGGGAGCCAGCTGAGTGGGGCTGGCGGCCGGGACCCCGGCTGGCAGGGGGCTGGTAGATGGAACCCCAGGTTGGCAGCAGAGTGCAACTGAAAATCGGCTTGCTTGCTGCCTTTGGCACATGTGCCATAGGTTGCTGACCCCTGGATTAGATATTATGGCACTCTTTGGAAGATTGGGCATGTTAATAGTGGTCTTGTGGCAGAGTTCAATTTGGCAAGTTATAATCCATCTGTATAAATTCACCCTTGATTATTTCAGTTGAATAAGTTGTTCTTCATCATTGCACATACTAAACTCGTATACAGTATTATACACCGGTAAGCATTCCACCCCAGCAGTAGGCACGTTTCTTTGGGGTTGTGCAGTAGTCATTATATATAGATTATGAATCAGTTACTAAATGTTTATAAAACATATGTAATTCATCTGGATGAAATATTACATAAGTTAAAGATGATTATAATAAAATAGACAAAAGTACTAACTTTTCATTCTGGGCTGATGGTACCCAGTATAAGCTTCTAAGGGTGTGATCCTCATTATACACTCAAAATTCCCACTTATTCATGAAATAACTACAGAGGCAGCACTTCACTATAAAAGGTAGTATGATCTCAGGCTCTCTCAACACTGGGCCAATAAGACTGGGCAAACGGATTTGTATCAGATAAGAACAATCATAAACCATTGACCAAAATTTGAAGCAATCTCTTGATTTGAAAAGATGAGAACTTTTATAATCTCTAATTTTCACTTGCACTTGCAAGGCAACCTTCCCAGTGCAAAGAACAAGGGCCACTTTTCTTCTCCTCCTACATCTTCCCAGAGACCCCACCTTCCTTTTCTCTCTTCTCTAGAAGCAGAGAAGAAAGGAATAAGTAGTTACTCCCACAATGTTGAGAAGCAGATCAACCAGCCCTCAGCCTGAAACGAGTGAGCTATGTAACCGGTGACTAGAGTAAGCCAGCTATCCTTTCGATTGGATAGACTGAGGCCATTGGCAGGGTTTAGTCTAACAAACAGCCCGTCAAGGAGCAATGCTTTTGTCAGTTACAGCTGCAGAAGGCTCAGTGTTCATGTAAGTTGCTTTTGCAGATTGCAGCATGCACAATATCACCTTTTTGGAAACATTATATTGGCTGCTTCAATGCAGACAACAACACTGAGGCCACAAGTACTGAGAAGAACTATTGCAGAACAAAAACCCCTTCCGTATTCTAAACAGAGAATCTCTCTTCCAGATATTAAGGTTTGTGCATCAGTGAATTATTGAGTGTAATGTCTCTTTTTTTAATATAGCAAGGTAAAGAAAATGTGGACATACCTTCAATCTCCTCATTCCATTTAGTTTCCTTTTTGGGGGGCTCACAGTTTTCCATGAAACATCTTGTGGATGAAGAATGAAAATGCCTCCCCAAAAGCCTGGAAAAATATTAATTTCTGCAGGTTTTAGGGAAAAAAGATTTATTGTCAGACTGTGGGAGATTTAATAGAATGCAAATGCAGCTTCCAGTGTCAGCCAGGAAATGCAGTTGGGGAAATCATAAATATTTGCGTGTTTTACCATTGTACAGGGACCATAAAAAGCTTTGTTAAAACGCAGTTAGAAATGCTAAAGTCTGGTATTAGAAAGGGAAGTGCCTGTCTGGATTTTTTTTTAAATTGTGTATTTAGAATGCACTATGCTTTGGTCAGAAGAATTATTTCTGACCCAATAGGTTAACATTGCCTTTCCACAGCAACCAATGGTTTGGAGTTTTTAGTAGCAGAGCTATGCACTTTGAATGTTGCTATATTTCACATTCAAGAGAGAGTTGGGTTAATCATAGGGACATATTCTTCAGAGCCTAGAAAAACCAGCTCCTCTTTAGAGGTGGACACTATGATTCAGAGTAAGGAGGTCTACCTTTTGACCACCATTGAAGATCCAGTCCAGCTCCACTGAAGTCAATGACACAACTCCCTCTGACAGAATGTTGTAGGATCACGCCCTAAGTGAATGGCTAAGTTGTTAGGAGAAAGCCGCTAAGCAGTACATTAGGGAATAAGAAATCCTTTACCAGCACTGTTTCATAAGTAATCAATTAGTCTATGCCTGTGTGGGGAAGGGTGGGGTGAATGAAAGGTTTCAGTCTTACTGTTGTTGTTTCGTAAGTAGATAATGAATGAGGGCTGTTTATACTCAGAGGATTAACGTTTATCTCCTGACTTGATAGGCCTCACTGTACATGATTTGCTGCAGCAACCAACATTTATCAGACTATGATGTTCAACTCTGTGGAACTAATAGTACACAAGGAACATATTTATTTGCTTTTCTGTGTGGGATATTAGATATTAATAATAAACTCTATCTTTTTACTTAACACGACTTGATATTTCCATGTGTAAGAAAGAATAATGAGAAATATTATCAAAAAATCCTCAAAATCAAGAAACAGGCCCACAAGATAAACTTTGGCATAGGTAATGGTTGTAATTAGGGCTGTCAAGCGATTAAAATTTTTTAATCACGATTAATTGCGCGATTAAATAACAATAGAATACCATTTATTTAAAATATGTTGGCTGTTTACTACACTTTCAAATATATTAATTTCAGTTACAACACAGAATACAAAGTGTACAGTGCTCACTTTATATTTATTTTTATTACAAATATTTGCACTGTAAAAACCAAAAAAATAGTATATTTCTATTCACCTAATACAAGTAATGGAGTGCAAGCTCTTTATCATGAAAGTTGAACTTACAAATGTAGAATTATGTACAAAAAAGGACTGCATTCAAAAATAAAACAATGTAAAACTTTAGCGCCTGCAAGTCCATTCAGTCCTACTTCTTGGTCAGCCAGTCACTCAGACAAACAAGGTTGCTTACTATTTGCAGGAGATAATGCTTCTCATTTACAATATCACCTGAAGGTGAGAACAGGCATTTGCATGGCACTATTGTAGCTGGCATTGCAAGATATTTACGTGCTAGATGTGCTAAAGATTCATATGTCCCATTATGCTTCAACCACCATTCCAGAGGACATGCGCCCATGCTGATGATGGGTTCTGCTTGATAACGATCCAAAGCAGTGGAGACTGACACATTTTCATTGTCTGAGTCAGATGCCACCAGCAGAAGGTTGATTTTCTTTTTTGGTAGTTTGTGTTCTAAAGTTTCTGCATCAGAGTGTTGCTCTTTTAAGATTTCTAAAAGCATGCTCCACACTTTGTCTCTCTCAGATTTTGGATGGCACTTCAGATTCTTAAACCTTCGGTGGAGTGCTGTAGCTATTCTTAGAAATCTCACATCGGTACCTTCTTTGCGTTTTATCAAATCTGCTGTGAAAGTGTTCATAAAACGAACATGTGCTGGGTCATCATCCCAGGTCTAACATGAAATATATGCTGAATCATAGAATATTAGGGTTGGAAGATACCTCAGGAGGTCATCTAGTCCAATCCCCCAACACCAACTAAATCATCCTAGCCAAAGCTTTGTCAAGCCAGGCCTTAAAATCCTCTAAGGATGGAGATTCCACCACCTCCATAGGTAACCCATTCCAGTGTTTCACCATCCTCCTAGTGAAATAGTGTTTCCTAATATCCAACCTAGATCTCCCCCAGTGTAACTTGAGACCATTACTTCTTGTTCTATCATCTGCCACCACTGAGAACAGTCGAGCTCCATCCTCTTTGGAACCCCCCTTCACGTAGTTGAAGGCAGCTGTCAAATCCCCCCTCACTCTTCTCTTCTGCAAACTAAATAACTCCAGTTCCCTCAGCCTGCCCTCATAAGTCTTATGCCCCAGCCCCCTAATCATTTTCGTTACCCTCCGCTGGACTCTCCAATTTGTCCATATCCCTTCTGTAGCATGGGGATCAAAACTGGACGCAATACTCCACGTATGGCCTCACCAGTCTCAAGTAGAGGGGGTAAAACAGAGCCAGAGACATACAATTCTACCCCCTAGGAGTACAGTCACAAATTTAATTGATGCTTTTTTTTTTTAATGAGCATCATCAGCATGGAAGCATGTCCTCTAAAATGGTGGCCGAAGCATGAAGGGGCATAGAATGTTTAGCATATCTGGCATGTAAATACCTTGCAATGCTGGCTACAAAAGTGACATGTAAATGCCTGTTCTTACTTTGATGACATTGTAAATAAGAAGCAGGCAGCAGTATCGCCCGTCAATGTAAACAAATTTGGTTGTCTTAGCAATTGGCAGAATAAGTGGTAGGACTGAGTGGACTTGTAGGCGCTAAAGTTTTACACTGTTTCATTTTTGAGTGCAGTTATGTAACCTAAGAAAATCTGCATTTGTAAGTTACACTTTCAAGATAAAGAGATTGCACTACAGTACTTGTATGAGGTGAATTGAAAAATACTATTTCTTTTATCATTTTTACAGTGCATATATTTGTAATAAAAATATAATAATATAAAGTGAGCACTATGCACTTTGTGTTCTGTGTTGTAATTGAAAAGGTAGAAAAACATCCAAAAATATTTAATACATTTCAATTGATATTCTATTGTTATAAGTGCGATTAATCGCGATTAATTTTTTTGAGTTAATTGCATGAGTTAACTGCGATTAGTTGACAGCCCTAGTTGTAATGAAATTTGTTGCTAAATGCTCCCTACCATATGGGCTCCTGAATATATGAATGCTGTCATTCTCTCTCTGAGTACATGAAAGGATTCTCTATCTGAATGAAGATCTCAGTAGCTGCAGATGCTAACAGCATAACAATCTGATTTGTGTGGTTTGGGAATCCCAAGGAACACTGAGGAAGACTGCGCACAACTATAACTTTGTTGCTGGTCTCTGATAAAGAGCTGTGCATTGGATTATCTAGTCCATATTTGCCTAAAGAGAGGTGGTGTGGTCTAGTAAAAGTCTTAAGAGTTAAGGGTCAAATTCAGAAGTGATGTGTAATATGGTGTAGATCCTTTTAGGCTAAGACTCCCTTAGATCTTCTTACACCTCAAGTGTGGGCCAGGTCCTCAAATTTGACTACTGTGAAGCTACCCCTGTGAGAATTAGTCAGTGTCATTTTACATGCAGGGGAGCCAGGTGATGATGAAAAAAGGTAAGTTTTGAAAGATATAGGCTACTTTAGCTTACCCTTCTTTACATGCTTTTTCAAAAAAGCTGTGTTTCTTGCTGCCCTCCTCTTTTCTTTGTTCAGAAGTCTGCGTCTAAGTCATGCATCTTAAAGGGATGGAAAGAAAATGTAAGTTGCATCAACTCATTCCACGTAGACCAGGGGTAGGCAACCTATGGCACGTGTGCTGAAGGCGGCACACGAGCTGATTTTCAGTGGCACTCACACTGCCTGGGTCCTGACCACCGGTCCAGGGGGCTCTGCATTTTAATTTAATTTTAAATGAAGCTTCTTAAACATTTTAAAAACTTTATTTACTTTACATAAAACAATAGTTTAGTTATATATTATAGACTTATAGAAAAAGAGACCTTCTAAAAATGTTAAAATGTATTACTGGCACGTGAAACCTTAAATTACAGTAAATAAAAGAAGACTTGGCACACCACTTCTGAAAGGCTGCTGACCCCTGACCTAGACTCACTGAGACCCATAGGCAAGTGGTGAAAATATTCAGGAAGAGGGGGCTGAGTAATATGGATAGGTCCCACTCTGTGGTGTGTGTATATGGGTTGCTGTCTCTATACTGGCCCAGTGTGGAGGGGTGGCCTGGTGCAATGGGGGGAGAGGAGGATGGAGAGCAAGTCTGCCCTACACTCACCCCACAGTAGGGCTGAGCCTGGTTCCCTGCTCTTGCTAATTGGCTCTCATTGCTCGCCGATGCTGTTGGGAGCTCCTCCACATGGGGTTGCAGGTTTTAGCCAGCTGATCACCCCAAGATGATGAGGAGGAGAAAGAGGGGGAAAAAGGTCATCAGCCCCACATAATACTTCGGAATGAAAATGGGATGCTGATCTTAGGGCTAAAGAGGCAAGGGGTTCCTAGGTGAGCCCTAGGGTACTGGAGCAATGGAAGACAGGAAAGTGGAGTTGGTGCAGCCAGGAGTTGGGGGCTTTTGAACTGATCTATAGAGTAGATGGACTTGGGGGTAGGAGGCAGCAGAAGGTCCCTGCAGGGAGGAGGGACGGTCGAGCAGCGGGGTAGACAGGCGAGGAGAGGGAGGCTAGGGGAAGGGAATTGGTTTGAGGATGGTGAGGATGAGGGGATGGGAGAGTAGGGGAGGTTTTAAGAGGTGGGCTTATTATTGGGGAAAGGGGGCTTGGGGGAATGGTGAGCAGTGGTAGGGGAGGAATTGGGGTGGCAATGGTGGGGGTTTGGCAAGTGGAGGGAGGGTTTAGGTAGGGTAATGTTTCCTGGGGTTTTTGTGACTGGGTGAGTTTGTTTGGGGAGAAGGGAGTTGGTGTGAGGAGGTCAGATGGGTGGTGGGCTGTGGCGGTAGCAGAGGATTGGGGGTTATTTGTGAGGTGGGAGGGAGAGGAGCACAGGGAGCTGTGTGGTGGTGCTGGTGGCTACAGTTGGCTGTGTCTGAGTATAGCTCCTTCCTACACAGCCCTCTTCTCCTCTCCCTGTGTCTTGCTCTCTTCTCTCTCCCCACAGTCCCCATGCCCCAGCCTTGCTCGCAGGCACCAGGGAAGGATGGACTTGCTGGCACTGCACTAGGAATGGGGCTGGGTGTGGGGCCACATTTGGGACAGACTGCCCACTGCACCATGCTGGGGCCCTGTGGACATGTGCCACCATTGCCTGCTGCCGGGGACTCTCCCTGCTTGTCCTGCTGCTGGGCAGCCAGGCAGCTTGGAGCCAAGATGGCCCTGGCACTGGCAGGCAGGGCCGGTGCTACCATTTAGGCAGCCTAGCCAATCGCCTAGGGTGCCAGAATAATTGGTAGGCACCGTTTTGCCGGACGGGGTGGCAGGCAGCTCCGGTGGAGCTGCCGCAGTGGTGCCTGTGGAGTGTCCGGTGCTCTGCGGCTCCGGTGGAGCTGCCGCAGTGATGCCTGTGGACAGTTGGCTGCTCGCGCGGCTCCAGTGAACCGCCCGCAGGCATCACTGCGGCAGCTCCACCAGAGCCACGGAGCACCGGACCCTCCACAAGCACCACTGCGGCAGCTCCAGCAGAGCCGCAGGACCAGCGCGCAGGGCGGCGAAATTGCCATCCGCCTAGGGCGCTCAAACCCCTAGCGCCGGTCCTGCTGCCAGGGTTAGGTCGCCACCTGCAGAGCTGGGCTGTGCACATGAGTGGCAGGATGGCTGAGATTAGCTGGGTCTGACGAGCCCCCTCTAGCCCTCACCACCTGCCGCCTATGGATTTACCTGTGAATTTGTTTCAGGAACTTGAGAGTTCTAATCCTGTTTGTGTCATTGTATTTCTCTGGAGCCTTGGGTAAGTCACTTTACCATTGTAAGTCTGTTCTGTTTGTAAAATCAGGACGTAATATTTTGCTGCCCCATATGGATGATGTGAGGATTAATTTACAGTAGTTAATATTTGGAGGTACAGGACTAGACCCTGAATTGCAGCTAGGAGTGCTTGGCCAACTCAGGGAAGAGAGGTACAAAAGGGGCTTTGCACTCCTGTACAATGCAAGAGACTATGGTGGAATGCCCTGACCTCTTTCACCCTGGTACATGGCTGCTGCGGCAGGGGTGGGTAAGAGCAGCTGCAGTGGTTCTACTCCACCTAAGGATTCCTTAACTCCATGACTGGGTAAGGGAGTTGGGGACCAGTGAAGAGGCACAAAGCTGCCCTAATGCAGGACAGAATCTATTCTGTAATGTGCAATATATGTTTCAAGTATTATTAACGTTTGAACTGTGCTTTGAGATCTTCAGAGGAAAGGCCTTGTAGAAGGGCAAAGTATTGCATTTTCCAGTTGCTTTTGGTTTTGTTCAGCTTTGTCCTATTCTAGAATTTCTCATGCAAGTATAAATAGGTTATTCATCATGCAGTATAGGATAAAGATCTGACCTTTGCTTTTAATGAATCTATTTAACTGTTACCCAACTGATACATTTCACAGTTAAATGTAATTTAAAAAGCAATATTGGCACCTGTGTGTACAAACAGGTTGTCACAGTCACACTGCATCTTTATTTTAAAGAGGCAGAAGAAGCTTGGTCTTTGGCCTGAATATCTGCTTCTACGAGATCTGTTTATGAAAGAACGCAAGTAGTACATATTCTCTGACTTACTTCCTGCATGTGTAAACTTTAATACAGAATTATTTTAATTTTTGGCTTGTTCAGATTGAATGTAGTTAAATTGGCAAGATGCAGCCAAATTCTAGAGCAGATTAATTAATGGAATGTATTCCATTCATGCTGGTTTATAGGTCTGATTCTGATCTCATGGTGGTGGAAATGCCTTGACTTGTGTGGTGTTACTCCTGATTTACAGTGGTGTTCCTTAAGTCAGAATTGGGCTTTATTCTCAGTGCTTGGCTTTGATAGTTATTGACATTCATGTCACATCCTACAGTACAAGTCTTAGGACAATGCAAAAACATCAAGATAGGCAAGGTCAATGTACTGGTTCTGCAGGAGATGGTGATCAAGGAGTCAACGTGGTAGCTGCCCAGCATGCAAAATCCTCACTAAAATCAATAGGAATTCCTTTCAGGCAGGATCAAGTCAATGACAAAGAAGATTTTATTTTGCTTATAGTGCTAGGCTTGAAAAAAATCCTCACGCTATACAACCAATTATAAAAACACATAAAACATATCTGGTTAGGCTATGTCTTCCAGTTTACTGTTACATAGACATTACAAAACAAAATGAAACCAGTAAACTCACAGGATGACAAAAATGAAACAATACTATTATTGGGGTTTTTGTATCCCAGCCTACTAACAAAAGACTTCCCCAATCTGCTTAATTCTTTTCATCCAGATAGCAAAGTCTTGTCTCTAACAGTTAATTTAATGAGAAGAATGCTTGTTGACTGTAGTATCTGAGCATCTCGCAATCTTTAATATATTTATCCTAACACAACACTGTTGCATAGGCGCTGACTCTGTGGGTATTCTAGGGCTAAAAATGGTGGGTACTTAGCACCCACTGGCAGCCCTCCTATCAGTACCTCCCTCCTGCTAGCAGCCTTGCAGGTCTGTGCATCTCCCTTCCCTCCTCTCCCCCCAGTGCCTCCTGCCCGCCGCTGAGATCAGCTGTTCCATGCCATGCAGAAGGCGCTGGGGGGAGGAGTGAGGGCTGGGCTAGGTTGGGAGAGTGGGCAGGAAGAGTCGGGTGGAGGTGGTGCCTTGGGGAAAGGGTGGAATGGGGGCAGGGCCTGGGTGGAGCACCCCCCCGCACATTAAAAACTCAGCATGTATACCCCTCCCCCCCGTGAGGTTGGAAAGTGGTGTTATCTTTTTACAGATGGGGAGCTGAGACACTAAGGGTATATCTGCACTGCAGCTGGGAGAGCATTTCCCAGTGCAGATAGACAGCCACACGTTATGTCTGCTTGAGCTATTTTAGCAAGGTAGCAGTGGCAGTATGGGTGGTGGCTCGGGCTAGCTTCCTGAGTTCAATCGCATCAACCCCTTCTGGTATTTTCTCAGGCAGCCTGTTCTGTCATGGCCACATTTCTATTCTTACTGCACTAATATGTGTACCCGTGCTGAAAATCACTCCTCAGCTGCTGTATACACATACCCAGTGTCTCTTTGCTCAGAGCTTAAATCTTTTTCTCTGTTTATGAAAAGATCTTTCCCTTGGGAAGGAATATCCTTTTAGAGTACGAATTGCATTAGAGTCAAGTTATGTTCTTAATCAATCATTCAGGATACTATTTTAGAAGCAAAACAAAACAAAAACAAGCCCAAACCACAAAAACCTGTATTGCCTCTCTTTCTGTCTTTCCCTCCATATTTGCCTGGTATGTTACTTCCTACCATCTCTTATTGTCCTACACAAAGTATTTACATTTTCTCAGACTTGCAATTTCCCTTTTTCAAGTCTGTGCCTTATTCAAATGCTTAGGTAGAACTCCTATAAGGATTTTTAACAGTAATCTCTATAGTACATTTTATTCTATTTCCACCATCCTTAGGGTCAAATATTGCCCTCTACTATACATATACAACTCCCATTGATGTCAGTGGAGTAGCACATGTGCGTACCTGAGGCCAGAGGCTGAGCACTGATAATCTCCATTAATAAGTTTCAATGGCAAATTAATCACCTTGTTTTTGTTTTTCTTGTTCCTTTGGCAGCTGACTCTTCTGCTGTTTCATTTGGGGACAGGAATTTGCATGCAGAGGTTACAGAATCAGGTCTCAAGTCTATATTATGTCGTCTCTGTTTGTCCTTATGTTTTCATTTGTTGTGTAGTGAGTGAATGAGTTCCTTTGGGGCTCAGATTATATGCACTATTCAGTGCCACTGGGAAGGGTGTATTAGAGAAAAAGTGTATTGGGAATAATGATTCTTGAGACCTAATCATGGTTCTGCCACCAATTAGTGGTTAATAACTGTCTACCTCTCTGTGCTCAAGCCAACTCATGAGTTTTATCACGATTCTCACAATATTTCCTGTTTTCTTTAAAGCCGCATCTCCTGGAGTCACATGATTACATAAGCAAGTATTTCCTTCTTTCTTAATAGTTGTGGAGAAAAGCATGAATCCTAAAGACTAAGGCCAGAAAACATGTAAAAAAAACCAAAAAAATTTGGGGTTCTAAGAATCTCATGATTTTTAAGCCAGTCTTACGATTTTTGAATATTTGGTATTGGGATACTGAGTAAATGTGTGTCATGGTGCCTATCTTTCCCACAGGTGTGTTGTGAGACTTACAGCTCAGCTGGTAAGAGAGCTACATGTAGAACTTTGGTATGAATTCTAGCAAATGCTATGTGCAATATCAGAGGTTTATTTAACAAATATTTGTAAAATGCTTTTATGTCCTTGGATGAAGTGTGCTAGAGAAGAGCAAAGTATTATATTTAGCACCTCCTATCATAGTATAAGATAAGAAGCTGGTTGTGCAGCTGGAAAAAAGAGGGTGAGTCAGTTACAGAAATATATCTATGCGCATCGTCTCCTTTGCGCTCTGACTTATGCACATATTTGTTTGATTAAAGAGTGTAATGAAACAGTAATTTATATAAAAAAAGACAGAGGTTGATAATAGCCCTCATGGGCCCCTCCAATAAGAAATGTAATTGAGTTCACTGAATATTAGTCCTCTACATGAATCACTTCTCAAAAAGAAATAAGAAAAATACAGTAGCAAAATAATTGAAAAGTAGTATTTCTTTCACTAACTCAGGAGTAATAATACAAATATTTATAGACCTGCTTTGAAACAATCTAACTAGGAAATCAGAAATTTTTTCACACTTCACCCTAAATTAAGTTTATGCCATCTCAGAACACCAGGTTATTTTAATATAGCTGTGAGCTACATAAACAAATACATTATCTTGGGTAATGTTTTGCTTCTGTCAGCACCTAAAGGTGCTTTGCATAATATTGCTACCACTGCAGAATTCTACATAGGCAGACTTCATACCTCACATGTCAACTGGGTGAGGTGTGTTGTTGAAACAACAAGAATATCACAGTAAGTTCCTTTGAGGTGTCTTACACTGGTTTATATGACCACTAAATAGTGATTAAACAACAAATAACTCATAGGAAAAAGAGTCAGCCAAGGCACAGCAATCATTTTAGTAAGGCTGATTTTAGTCTGATAACATTAAATAAATCACTTATAAAAGGATATAGGATATTTCTTTTCCAGTTTAAAGTGCTTTGACTGTCATTAATGTAGTTTCCATAGATGAGCTCATTCTCTGGAAGCTCTGAAGGATGCTCTGGAAGCTCTGAACTATTTATAGAAGGAAAAATAGCAATCTTCCAGCACCCAGCAAAAACACTCAGCTTACAGTAAATAGTAGATAATTTCATAGTATGGGGCCAGAATGTGGAGTCTAGTAGAACTGCACGCAGAGAAAAGGGTGTAGTAAAGGTGGTTAAAGCTCTCTTTTGCAATACCATGGCCCTGGGGCCACTATGAGCAAGGCCACTCCTCTGGAATAAGTCAGAGAGGCCTCAGGGCTGCACTAACGTGTACCAGCTACTGTAAGTGTTCCTGCCCTGGCTCCTCATTCCCAGATGTTTTCTCTTGGACTGGGGCCATTCTCCCAGAGCCAGATATGCCAGTTATATGGCCACATTCACCAGTGGAGTGGCACAAAATGGAGCACCACACTGGAAGGTCTAGCTGATAGTTTAGAATCCCACTTACAACAAATTGCCTTTTTAGTCTGTTGAGTTGCTGTTTTCCTAACTGCTTTATTTAATCCTCAGAACAGCCCTGTGAGATAAGTACCATTGTTCCCCTTCCACGCTTGAAGAAACGGAGGCACCGAGACACTGAGCCCTAGTCTACACTACAGGGTTAGGTTGAATTTAGCTGCGTTAGGTAAATTTTATAATGAATGCATCTACACAAGCAACCCCATTCTGTCAATCTAAAGGGCTCTTAAAATCAACTTCTGTACTCCTCCCTGGTGAGGGGAGTAGTGCTAAAATCGACCTAGTTGGGTCGAATTTGGGGTAGTGCGGACACAAATCGACATTATTGGCCTCTGGGAGCTATCCCAGAGTGCTCCAATGTGACCGCTCTGGACAGCACTTTCAACTCCGACGCATTAGCCAGCTACACAGGAAAAGCCCCAGGAACTTCTGAATTTCATTTCCTGTTTGGTCAGTGTGGCGAGCTCAGCAGCACAGGTGACCATGCAGTCCCCTCAGTATCGCAAATGAGCTCCAGCATGGAGTGAACAAGAGACACTGGATCTGATTGTTGTATGGGGAGAAGAATCTGTGCAGGCAGAACTCTGATCAAAAAGAAGAAAATGCTAATATATGTGCCAAAATTGCACAGGGGATGACCATAGCACTAGCCCACCACTGTCTGTGGACACCTGCAAGGGGGGAGTCTCATGCAACACAGAGGAGGATTTTGTGGATGAGGAGGAGGAGGAGGAGGAGAATGCACAGCAGAAAAGCAGTGAATCCATTCTCCCCAGCAGCCATCATCTTGGAGCCAATACCCTCCCAAGGTGGGATCCCCGACCCTGAATGTGGAGAAGGAACCTCTGGTGAGTGCACATTTGTAACTACACTACAGGGTTTTAAAGCAATAGTGTGCTTAATGTCTGATTTTGCCCTGAAGACTTGGGATGCATTTGTGGCCAGTAGAGCTACTGGAAAAGTCTGTTAATGTGTCTGGGACTCCTCCAGGGACATCTCCATGAAGCTCTCCTGGAGATACTCTGAAAGCCTTTGCAGAAGGTTTCTGGGGAGGACTGCCTTATTTTGTCCTCCACAGTAGGACACTTTACCACACCATACCAATAGTCTGAAATAATTGCAACAAATGGTCCTAGGTTTTGGTCACATTCAAGCAATATCATGGTTGGAAGGGACCTCAGGAGGTCATCTAGTCCAACCCCCTGCTCAAAGCAGGACTAATTCCCAGACAGATTTTTGCCCCATATCCCTAAGTGGTCCCCTCAAGGATTGAATTCAACCCTGGGTTTAGTTGGCCAATGCTCAAACCACTGAGCTATCCCTCCCCCCCAGCCACTTGGTCTATATCTTTCTGTGTTAGCCTCAGGAGAGTGATATCATTCATGGTCACCTGGTTGAAATAGGGAAATTTTTGCAAGGGAAGAGTAAAAGGACCCCGTTCATTAGGCTGTTTGTGCTTGGCTAAAAAGAATCATCCCTGAGAATAGCCATACAGCAGGAGGAGGGGTGAAGGGATCGTCCCAAATAGCCACACGGAGTGGTGGTGGGAGGTGTGTGCTGCACATCCACCTGAAAACCGCAGCCCCTCCTTTTAAATGTCAAACCCAACCAGCATTGCTTGCTATGAGAAAGGAGGGTGCTGCAGTTTGAAACCATTCCCACATGTTATGAAGGCAGAAGAAGCCAACCCCATGTATCCTTTGGCATACCCATGGCTACCTGGAAACTGAATTCTGTTGCCCAGCTATGTGTGATGTGTCACCATACCGGCAGGCGCTCAATGTAAGAGGCAAAATGCGACCTTGTACCTAAAGCACATGTACTGTCTGCTGTGAATTACTTGATTCACAGTGAAAATGTCTTCCTTTTGTTCTCAGAAATGTATCATCTTAACTTTTACTCTCCCTTTTTAATCCCTCCCACAGGCGCAAATGTTTCTAAATTCCCCCTATCATCTCCATCCCTGAGGTTATTGTAGATTAGAAGGTGAAAAAAAACGCACTCGCGATGACATGTTTCCTGAGCTCATGCAGTCCTCCCGCACTGATAGGGCACAGCTGAATGCATGGAGACATTCAGTGGCAGAGTCCAGGAAAGTATTAAGTGAGCACGATGAGAAGAGGCAGGATGCAATGCTGAGGCTAATGGGGGAGCAAACAGACATGCTCAGGTGTCTGATGGAGCTCCAGGAAAGCCAACAAGAGCACAGACCGCTGTTGCATCCACTGTACAACTACCTGTCCTCCTCCCCAAGTTCCATATCCTCACCCAGATACCCAAGAACGCAGGGGGTTGAGGCTCCAGGATGGCCCAAGCAACAGGAGGCTGTCATTCAAACAGTTTTGATTTGTAGTGTGGCTACAGTAAGCAATGTGGCCTTGTGCTTCCCTCCTCCCCAACCGCACCCAGGCTACCTTATCAGTTATCTTCCTTTTTAAAAAAAATAAAGAAAAAATGCATGGTTTCAATACAGTAATGAATTTATTTCCTTTGCCAGCTGTGATCGAAGGGGGAAAGGTGGTTGGCTTACAGGGAATTAAAATCAACAAAAAACTCACAACTGTCACACTGTAGCCTGGCCAGCCATGAAACTGGTTTTCAAAGCCTCTCCGATGCGCAGTGCACCTACCTGTGCTCTTCTAATTGCGCTGGTGTCTGGCTGTTCAAAATTGGCAGCCAGGTGATTTGCCTCAACCTCCCACTCCACCATAAACGTCTCCCCCTTACGCTCACAGATATTATGGAGCACACAGCAAGCAGTAATCACAATGGGAATATTGGTTGTGCTGAGATCTATCTGAGTCAGCAAATAGTGCCAGTGAGCTTTTAAACATCCAAAGGCACATTCTACCACCATTCTGCACTTGCTCAGCCTATAGTTGAACTGCTCCTTACTGCTGTCGAGGCTGCTTGTGTATGGCTTCATGAGCCATGGGAGCAAGGGGTAGGCTGGGTCTCCAAGGATAACTATTGGCATTTCAACATCCCCAACAGTAATTTTCTGGTCTGGGAAGTAAATCCCTTCTTGCAGCTGCTCAAAGTGCCTGGAGTTCCTAAAGATGCGAGCGTCATGCACCTTTCCTGGCCATCCCACATTGATTTCGGTGAAATGTCCCTTGTGATCCATCAGTTCTTGCATCACCATTGAGAATTACCCCTTATGGTTTATGTACTGGTTGGCAAGATGGTCCGGTGCCAAGATAGGGATATGCGTTCCGTCTATCGCCCCACCACAGTTAGGAAACTGATTGCAGCAAAGCCATCCACCATGACCTGCATGTTTCCCAGAGTCACTACCCTTGATAGCAAAATGTCAGTGATTGCATTGGCTACTTGAATCACAGCAGTCCTCTCAGTAGATTTGCCCACTCCAAATTGATTCCTGACTGACCGGTAGCAGTCAGGCATTGCAAGCTTCCACATGGCTATCACCACTCGCTTCTCAACTGTCAGGGCACCTCTCAGCTTGGTATTCCTGTGCTTCAGGGCAGGGGAAAGCAACTCAGAGTTCCAGGAAAGGGGCCTTATGCATGCGAAAGTTTTGCAGCCACTGGAAATCATCCCAAACCTGCAGCAATATGTGGTTGCACCAGTCTGTGCTTGTTTGCCGGGCCCAGAATTGGTGTTCCACTGTATCAACCAGCTCCACTGCCGCGATGATGTCCCAGTTGCCACATCCCATGCTTTCAGGAATGTCTGTGTCCATATCCTCCTCACAATCGTCCTGGTGCTGCCATCTCTTAGCCAGGTTCTGCACATACTGCAGTATAATGTGTGAGGTGTTTACAATGCTCAGAACAGCAGTGGTGAGCTGAGCAAGCTCCATGCTTGCCATGCTATGGCATCTGCACGGATAACCCAGGAAAAAAGGCGCAAAATGATTGTCTACATTTACTTTCACGGAGGGAGGGGAGACTGACGACATGTACCCAAAACCACCTGCGACAATGTTTTTGCCCCATCAGGCATTGGGAGCTTAATCCAGAATTCCAATGGGCAGTGGAGACTGCAGGAACTGTAGGATAAGCTTCCCACAGTGCACCGCTCTGAGTCAATGCTAGCCACAGTAGTGAGCACTGTCATAACCTTAGTCCCAGATTTGGACCTTAGCGTCCAAAATATGGGGGTTAGCATGAAAACCTCCAAGCTTAGCTACCAGCTTGGACCTGGTACTTGCTGCCACCACCCAAAAAATTAGAGTGTTTTGGGGCACTCTGGTCCCCCTGAAAAACCTTCCCTGGGGACCCCAAGACCCAAATCCCTTGAGTCTCACAACAAAGGGAAATAATCCTTTTTCCCTTCCCCCCCTCCAGGTGCTCCTGGAGAGATACACAGACACAAGCTCTGTGAAACTACACAGAGTGACTCCCCCTCTCTGTTCCCAATCCTGGAAACAAAAAGAACTTTCCTATTCCCCCAGAGGGAATGCAAAATCAGGCTAGCAAATCCAACACACACACTGATCTCCCCGATCTCTTCCTCCCACCAATTCCCTGGTGAGTACAGATTCAATTTCCCTGAAGTAAAGAAAAACTCCAACAGGTCTTAAAAGAAAGCTTTATATAAAAAGAAAGAAAAATACATACAAATGGTCTCTCTGTATTAAGATGACACAACACAGGGCAATTGCTTAAAAGAATATTGAATAAATAGCCTTATTCAAAAAGAATACAAATTAAAGCACTCCAGCACTTATATTCATGCAAATACCAAAGAAAAGAAACCATATAACTTACTATCTGATCTTTGTCCTTACACTTAGAAACAGAAGATTAGAAAGTAGAAACTACTCCTCCAAAGCTCAGAGAAAGCAGGCAGGCAGAAAACAAAGACCTCAGACACAAAATTCCCTCCACCCAAAGTTGAAAAAATCCGGTTTCCTGATTGGTCCTCTGGTCAGGTGCTTCAGGTGAAAGAGACATTAACCCTTAGCTATCTGTTTATGACACGCCCCCCAAATTGCAGACAGTGGGGAAGCTCACTGGCGGCGATTTCCTTCTAGAACTTGAAAATAAACAGATTAATACAACACATGCACCTTTACATATACCCCTAAGTATATAACTAACAGACTTCTACATTTTAAGAACACTTTTTAACTACTGAATTCTGGGAAACTCTCACGGGAGAGAGCATCAGCAACTTTGTTAGAAGCTCCTGTGATGTGTTGAATTTCAAAATCAAAATCTTGGAGAGCTAAACTCCAACGAAGAAGTTTCTTGTTGTTTCCCTTGGCAGTATGAAGCCACTTTAGTGCAGCATGGTCAGTTTGTAGTTTGAACCGCCGTCCCTAAACATATGGGCGTAGCTTTTCCAGGGCGTACACAATGGCATAGCATTCCTTTTCACTGACTGACCAGTGACTTTCCCTCTCAGACAGTTTCTTGCTGAGAAACACGACAGGATGGAAGTTGTGATCTGTTGCTTCCTGCATGAGCACTGCTCCTATACCACGCTCAGATGCATCCGTGGTTACTAGGAATGGTTTGTCAAAATCCGGGGCCCTGAGCACAGGGTCAGACATGAGCGTTGCCTTAAGATGGGTAAAGGCCTTTTGACACTCATCAGTCCACTGAACTGCATTTGGCTGGGTCTTTTTGGTCAGGTCGGTCAATGGGGCAGCGATTTGGCTGTAGTGTGGTACAAATCGCCTGTAGTATCCGGCCAAGCCTAAGAAGGATTGGACCTGTTTCTTTGACCTTGGGACAGGCCACTTTTGGATAGCATCCACTTTGGCCTGTAGGGGGTTTATGGTTCCTCGACCCACCTGGTGCCCCAGGTAAGTCACTCTGTTTTGGCCTATTTGACACTTTTGGGCCTTAACAGTTAGTCCTGCCTGCCTGATGCGCTCAAAGACCTTTTCCAGGTATAGTAGGTGTTCAGGCCAGGAGTCTGAAAAAATGGCCACATCATCGAGGTAGGCAACTGCAAATTCTTCCAGTCCAGCTAGTAGACCATCTACCAGCCTCTGGAAGGTGGCGGGTGCATTTCGAAGGCCGAAAGGAAGGACATTGAATTCATACACCCCCGCATGGGTGACGAATGCTGACCTCTCCTTGGCAGGTTCATCTAGCGGTACTTGCCAGTACCCCTTGGTTAAGTCTATTGTAGAGATGAACTGGGCACGTCCCAACTTCTCCAATAGCTCATCAGTACGTGGCATTGGATAGTTGTCCGGACGAGTTACAGCATTTAGCTTACGGTAGTCCACACAAAAGCGTATTTCCCCATCTGGTTTGGGTACCAGAACCACTGGAGATGCCCATGCACTGGTAGATGAGCGGATTATACCCATCTGTAGCATGTTCTGGATCTCCCGTTCTATAGCAGCTTGGGCATGAGGAGACACCCGGTAGGGTGGGGTTCTGATTGGGTGAGCATTACCTGTATCAATGGAGTGGTATGCCCGTTCAGCCCGTCCTGGGGTGGCGGAGAACAATGGGGCGAAGCTAGTGCACAGCTCCTTGATTTGTCGCCGCTGCAGACGTTCCAGGGTGGTTGAGAGGTTCACCTCTTCCACGCCACCGTCTTTTTTCCCGTCGTAGTAGACACCGTCAGGCCACTCAGCATCATCTCCCTGGACTGTAAACTGACAAACCTGTAAGTCTCTGGAATAGAAAGGCTTGAGAGAATTAACATGGTACACTTTAGGCTTTAGTGAGGAATTGGGAAATGCTATGAGGTAATTCACAGTTCCCAGGCGCTCTTGGACCGTGAATGGCCCTTCCCATGATGCTTCCATCTTATGGGCCTGTTGCGCCTTCAAGACCATAACCTGGTCTCCTACCTTGAAAGAACGTTCTCTGGCATGTCTGTCATACCAGGCCTTTTGCTCTTCTTGAGCATCCTTTAGGTTCTCTCTAGCAAGGGCTAAAGAGTGTCGGAGGGTGCTTTGTAGGTTGCTTACAAAGTCCAGAATATTAGTTCCTGGAGAAGGCGTAAACCCCTCCCATTGCTGCTTCACCAACTGTAATGGTCCCTTAACCTCGTGACCATACACAAGTTCAAATGGTGAAAACCCTAAACTGGGATGTGGTACAGCCCTGTAGGCAAACAGCAACTGCTGCAACACTAGGTCCCAATTATTGGAGAATTCGTTGATGAATTTTCGTATCATGGCCCCCAAAGTTCCATTGAACCTTTCCACCAGGTCATTGGTTTGATGGTGGTATGGGGTGGCAACCAAGTGATTCACCCCATGAGTTTCCCACAGTTTTTCCATGGTCCCTGCCAGGAAATTAGACCCTGAATCTGTAAGGATGTCGGAGGGCCAACCTACCCTGGCAAAGATGTCTGTTAGGGCCAGGCACACAGTGTTAGCCCTGGTGTTGCCTAGAGCGACTGCTTCTGGCCATCGGGTAGCAAAGTCCACTAAAGTCAGTACGTACTGCTTTCCTCTGGGCGTCTTTTTTGGGAAAGGGCCCAGAATATCCATAGCTACTCGCTGAAATGGGACCTCAATTATGGGGAGTGGCTGGAGAGGGGCCTTGATCTGGTCTTGAGGCTTTCCCACTCTTTGGCATACCTCACAGGACCGGACATACTTGGCAACATCCTTGCCCATCCCCTCCCAGTGGAAGGACTTCCCCAACCGGTCCTTGGTTCTGTTCACCCCAGCATGGCCACTGGGATGATCATGGGCTAAGCTTAAGAGCTTCCCCCGGTACTTAGTTGGAACTACCAACTGTTTTTGCGGCTGCCATTCTTCCCGGTGTCCACCAGAAAGAATTTCCTTGTATAAAAGTCCTTGGTCTATAACAAACCGGGATCGATTAGAAGAGCTGAGAGGCGGTGGGGTGCTCCGTGCCGCCGCCCAAGCTTTCTGAAGGCTGTCATCTGCTTCCTGCTCAGTCTGGAACTGTTCCCTTGAGGCTGGGGTCACCAGTTCTTCCTCAGACTGTGGACTTGGGCTTGGTCCCTCTGGAAGCGATGTAGGTGATGGGGTTGTTTCCGTTGCTGGTGAACCGCTCTCCGCTGGTGCACCTGAGGTTATTTCAGGCTCTGGCTGAGCCTTTTGGGTATGGCTGTCTGTTGTTTCTGCCAGTTCTGGCTCGCTGGCGCCCTCTGGCGTTGAGTTTGAAGATGTGGTTGCACTTGCTGGTGCTGGTTGCTGTTCCAGTTCCGGGCCTGGGACTGGAGATGCTGTGGCTGTTTCAGTGGTAGGCATGGAATCTGGGTCCACTACCTCTGTCTGGGTCTCTGGTAACACAGACGGGGCGTCTGTGGACGGTTCAGGAACAGGAATGGGTCTGGAAGCTTGCCTGGTTTGGCTACGGGTAACCATTCCCACTCTCTTGGCCCGCCTCACCTGGTTGGCCAAGTCTTCCCCCAGTAGCATGGGGATAGGATAATTGTCATTGACTGCAAAAGTCCACATTCCTGACCAGCCTTTGTACTGGACAGGCAGTTGAGCTGTAGGCAAGTCTACAGCTTGTGACATGAAGGGGTAAATTGTAACTTTGGCCTTTGGGTTGATGAATTTGGGGTCTACGAAGGATTGGTGGATAGCTGACACTTGTGCCCCCGTGTCTCTCCACGCAGTAACCTTCTTTCCGCCCACTCTCAAATTTTCCCTTCGCTTCAAGGGTATTTGAGAGGCATCTGGGCCTGGGGATCTTTGGGGTGATGGTGGTGTAATGAATTGCACTCGCATGGTGTTCTTGGGACAGTTGGCCTTGATATGTCCCAGTTCATTACACTTAAAGCATCTTCCATCTGATGGGTCACTGGGCCGAGGTGAGTTACTGGAGACTGGTGAGGTGGAAGAGTAGGGTGTTTGTGGCTTTACTTGGGTGGTATGCGGGGTCTTTGGCTGTCCTCGGTTGTAGGGTTTATGGTCTGTGTGCCCCCTGGGGTAATTGTTCCCCTTGACAGTAGCTTTCTTGCTTTCTGCCAGTTCCATCCATTTGGCTCCAATCTCCCCCGCCTCAGCGAGATCTTTGGGTTTTCCATCTTGTATGTACCGTGTGATGTCTTCAGGAACACCATCCAAGAACTGCTCCATTTGTATGAGGAGGTTCAGTTCTTCCAAGGTTTGAATGTTGTTTCCTGTTATCCAGGCCTCATAGTTTTTTGCAATGTAGTAGGCGTGTTTGGGAAATGACACCTCTGGTTTCCACTTTTGGGTTCTGAAGCGCCGACGGGCATGATCTGGGGTTATCCCCATCCTGTATCTGGCCTTGGTTTGAAAAAGTTTATAGTCATTCATTTTCTGCTTAGGCATTTCAGCTGCCACCTCTGCTAAAGGTCCACTGAGTTGTGACCTTAATTCTACCATGTACTGGTCTTCAGGGATGTTGTACCCAAGACAGGCTCTTTCAAAATTTTCCAAGAAGGCCTCGGTGTCATCACCTGCCTTGTAGGTGGGAAATTTCCTGTGCTGTGGAGCAATAATTGGCGCCGGGTTGTTAGGGTTGGCTGGCACAGGCAGCCCAGCTTTTGCCAACTCCAGTTCATGTTTTCTCTGTTTTTCCTTCTCCTCATTCTCTTGTTGTTGTTTTTCCATTTCTTGGCGGTGGGCCGCCTCTCTTTCTCTCTCTCTTATTTCCATCTCTGCCGCTGCCACCATGTCATAACCTTAGTCCCAGATTTGGACCTTAGCGTCCAAAATATGGGGGTTAGCATGAAAACCTCCAAGCTTAGCTACCAGCTTGGACCTGGTACTTGCTGCCACCACCCAAAAAATTAGAGTGTTTTATTTCCAGTTGTCGCCTGTGTTCAGCTTCTCTGAATTGGTCTTCGGCCCTCAATTTTTGCCTTGGTAGACATGGTTCCTGTTTTCTTGTGTTGGGGTGCCCTCCGGTGTTTCTCTTCTGAACTGCAGGCTCTCTGTTGCCTCCTGAAGTCTGCCTAGCAACAGTGCCTTTAGCTAATCTTCAATGTTAAGTAAACCTGAAAAACCACTTTATTTGCATGTATATAGTGCTGGTATGACTCTCAATGGGAGTGCTATTGTGTGACAAAAGACTGTTAATAGTCTGGTAATGGCTTCTTGCTTAACATGCAAGCCACAAACTGCCAGAGAGAGCAGAAAAAAAAAATTCTCTCTGGTTCCCTTATAAAACCAACTGTTTCTCTCTGCTAAAAAGCCCTTAGCAGAGAAAAGGAAAATATAGTATTCCTACTGGCTTCTGGATTCTGTCTAGATCCCACCCACTGCCACCATGTCATAACCTTAGTCCCAGATTTGGACCTTAGTGTCCAAAATATGGGGGTTAGCATGAAAACCTCCAAGCTTAGCTACCAGCTTGGACCTGGTACTTGCTGCCACCACCCAAAAAATTAGAGTGTTTTGGGGCACTCTAGTCCCCCTGAAAAACCTTCCCTGGGGACCCCAAGACCCAAATCCCTTGAGTCTCACAACAAAGGGAAATAATCCTTTTTCCCTTCCCCCCCCTCCAGGTGCTCCTGGAGAGATACACAGACACAAGCTCTGTGAAACTACACAGAGTGACTCCCCCTCTCTGTTCCCAATCCTGGAAACAAAAAGAACTTTCCTATTCCCCCAGAGGGAATGCAAAATCAGGCTAGCAAATCCAACACACACACAGATCTCCCCGATCTCTTCCTCCCACCAATTCCCTGGTGAGTACAGATTCAATTTCCCTGAAGTAAAGAAAAACTCCAACAGGTCTTAAAAGAAAGCTTTATATAAAAAGAAAGAAAAATACATACAAATGGTCTCTCTGTATTAAGATGACACAACACAGGGCAATTGCTTAAAATAATATTGAATAAACAGCCTTATTCAAAAAGAATACAAATTAAAGCACTCCAGCACTTATATTCATGCAAATACCAAAGAAAAGAAACCATATAACTTACCATCTGATCTCTTTGTCCTTACACTTAGAAACAGAAGATTAGAAAGTAGAAACTACTCCTCCAAAGCTCAGAGAAAGCAGGCAGGCAGAAAACAAAGACCTCAGACACAAAATTCCCTCCACCCAAAGTTGAAAAAATCCGGTTTCCTGATTGGTCCTCTGGTCAGGTGCTTCAGGTGAAAGAGACATTAACCCTTAGCTATCTGTTTATGACAAGGACGCACTCTGCTGACTTAAAGCACTTATTGAAGACATACACAATCGACTGTATAAAATTGATTTCTAAAAATTAACTTCTATAAAATTGACCTAATTTCGTAGTGTAGATATACCCTGAGTGATTTACCCAAACGTCTCTTGCAGAGAGCTTTGCAGAGCTGGAAACCAAACCCAGATCTTCCAACCATTTCCTTTAAGCACATGACCATCTTTCCTTAGCTAGAAAGAACTGATGTTCTAACCAGGATAACAAACCCCAGATTTTACCGTTGTCCTTATTAATCCTGTTTAGTTAATACAATCTTCCTTAGTTCTTAGTTATCATTAAAAGTGTTTTCAGACAGGAAGCTTCTGAATTATTCATATTGGATTCATGCATCAACACACACATTGGTCCCCTGAGACACTAGTGCTATCTTATTGTTATTTGTAGGTTTTAGTTTATCAGCATCTTGCAGTGAGATTAGCAATTAGTAAACCAGCGAAACTGAAAACTGCTCTGCTAATGGAGGATATGGAGCTAAAGTGATCTGATCTGTTGGAAAGGATTACATCTGAAACGTATTTTGATTTTATTCTCATGTCTACACTGCATTATTTCATTTCACTGTTCATTTTATTATTGTTAACTTTAAAAAAAATCCCAGAAATAGTATCACAAATCCACTTAAATGTGTTTCAGTAGACATCAGACAGAATGGCCACTGCTGTACTTATAGGTTTGGAGGGATTAATTTTTTATCACACACACACACAAATTGACAAAAATATTTCCATCAATAATCATCAAAATATATAGATAAGCAAGTAAGAAAAATGCTGCTGTTTGAGAACTTTAGTTGTTTTTTTTTGACATTGGATGCTGACAACTTATTAATGGTTATGAAGCTTTAACTTTTTGCATCTGAAAGTCTGCACTTATTAAATAATTGTCTAACCCTCCCTGCATAATTTTGCACAGTGTGAAAATTTAAATTGATTACTATTTAAAAAATGTTTTAAAATAATCAGTATTATCAATTATAGATATTAAAAATAAACCTTGCCAAGCCTGTGTGTGTGTATGTATGTGCACACCTGCTTGTATACATACACACACAATCTCCCAAAATAACTCAATTACTGTACAACAATGAAAAAAAATCAATGCACCGGCAAGACCTCCAAGTACTTTATAATCATTGGAGCGTGTGTGTGTGTGATCTATCTATCTATCTATCTAGCTGCACTGGTCTAAGGTAGTGGTGGGCCACACAACGTCTCCTGCCTGCGGTGAGTGCAATATGCAACAGTTCTTTAAGGCTTACAATATATATTCCCTTCCCCACTGCACACACACAGCTGTCCAACTTTACATATTTTCTACTCCATCTACCCTCTTTTCACCAAGTTGCTTTTGTGGGGATTAACTTGATAACAACTCCTGCACTCCTCTAAATATAGTGGCTGCAATTTTGTTCCCCCTTTACGCAAGCATTCTAGAGGGGAGGAGGATATTCCTTATGCCTCATCCCTCTCTTGTGATGTCATGTGAGAAGGGGACCATCCCTTAGCCTTACTTAATTGAGCTTTGTAGGGACCCTTTAAGGTTTAAATTTTATAATCGATAATACCCAAAGTCACACAGTGAGTCAGTGGAAGGGCTGGCAATGGAACCTAAGAGTCCTGACCTCTAGCCACCAGTCCAGCCAATAAACACAGAATCCTTTACTATCTCGCTATAGAATATTCCTGCCCCCCATCAGTCTGTTTTAATTTATACTGAAGCCATAGCTATGAAGGACTGAGACACCCATATATATTTACAAAATAATTTGTGTTCTATTCATTGCACAGACCAGATGCATTGTTTGTGTAAAACAACCCAAACCTCTCTACCTGTTGTTTGCAATAGTTTGAGGTTTGGCAGCTTATACAAAAGATGCAAATATGATTATAGAAAGGCAAGTTCTCCTCTGAGCTTTATTTTTCCACATTGAGGGTTGTGTTCACCTCCATAAAAGTTTCTGCCTTAAGCACTGCTGAGAACATTGAGTACTATAGACCTTGGCTTTGCAAAAAGACTCAATTATTCATCCAGAAAAACTGGGATGGTCTGCAGAAGGGCTTTTATATAAGCTGTGTTGACATATGTTATGGAGAGATGGCCAGACGTGCAAACTCATGAAAATGTCTTTTTAATTCATTCCTCTCACTCAGCCAACATTTCAAAGGCTTTGGCAGGACCAAGAACTGCTCAAATGCAGACAAGTGCTCTGGCCCCATTGAAGTCAATGGGAGTTTCCCATTGACTTAAGTGGGGTAAGGATGTCACACTCAGTTTTTAAGTCCATGCTCAACTACTGTAGTTAAATAAAAAGTCTTTTGTTTCGGCCAGCTAAGGTCCCATGTTTAAGCTTTATGACCCCTATTTTTTCCCTCCTCCTTTAAAGGACTTTCAACATCAAAAACTTGAAAGTTCCCACGTGCTTGTTTGGCCGCAGTCTAGCCTCATTATCTTTGGAGAATCCACCTCCTGTACTGTTCCATGTTTAATTGAATCTCTGTTATTACTAGTGACTGTGGTCATCAAAAGTATTGAATCCTAAGGGACTGTCCAGGAAATTAGGAGACTAGAACAGAGAAGCACTAATGGACATACTATGGACTTGAGGGGACAGTTTTGTCCCGTGATTCAGCAATAGGCTCTAGAGCTTTTATGGCTGGAATGTGTGACTTGGTGCTCTCACTACTAGTCCTGAAACCATGTTCAGAAACCCCTGCACCAGTTCTGTGAAATGTAGAATAGTGACAGGTTGCTCCCTGGCATAATAGATATTGAACTCACAACCATTTGTAACCATATATTACAATGAATTTATTTTCTGTGACATGTGGGCTCAACTAAATATATTCAGGAGTCAGTCTAGTGATGTTCACTTTGAGCAAAGAGATGATGTTCAGGATCATTGCCATCAGTCCTTGGCAATAGCACTTTTAGGAGACCCACAAAAGAAACATTTATAAAAGTCAAAGAAAGAGTAGGATATTGATAAGCAAATCCACATGTCATCTTCCCCCCTCCCCTCCATTGGCTTTTTTGGGCTCATCTTTTATATCTGGGGGAGGGAGGAAAGCAATTCATTTTTTTCAGATTTGCTTTGCCCACTGCAAGGCCAATGTGCAAAGCTTACTAGAACTAGCTAAGCACTTAGCAGGTTGTGGCACGGGGAGGGAAGCCCTCCACATTTTAATTTTATATAGAGGACAATTTATGCTGTCCAAATAACAATGGTATTATTCAGTGCAGGATTTGAAATCTAGATTATCTTTCTTGTCTGGGGTATCCAATCTGCCACCATGAGCATTTTATGCCAGTTTCAGTGTATTAATTAGAGCATATAATGCATACCTATCACTGATGCATCTCTTGCTTGCACTATGAAGGAGTGTATAGTTTAAAAACATGTCAATTACTTTTGGTTTTAGTTTCAATAAGGAGTCATTCTGGAGAGGTTTTCTGCTGTCATGGTAAAGTAATGAATCTCTGATCTGCATAAAGGCCAACAATTTCTTCACATCAGTGTAATGTATGTATGATAGTGAGTTTGCACTTTGCTGCATGTTTGCACAAGATAGGGTCCTGCTTCTTTGACTCATAAGAGTGCATTAGGTTTTTCACTGTCTTGGCACTAGATGTTTTATAAATTAACATTGTAATATCCACAAGATCATGGAGGGCAGACTGTGAATAAATGTGAGCGTACTGTGTGGCTGTAATAAATATGGGCAGTACATCAGTATATTTACAGAATTCCCAAAGCAAACCCAAACAATTAGGGAAAAGTTTATTTAAAAGCAGGCATCCCTTTGGTCAATACACTTATGCTTTATGGTGTCCTGCCTTAATAAGCATGCTGTGAACAGCTACCTAGTTATTCCTACTCAGCAACAGGATTAAGATGTAAGAAGAAAATACTTAACTAAGCACTTATTAGTGTATGTATCATGACTAGTTCTGACTTTTTTGATATACCCATTCTCTCTCCCCATCCCAACTTTTAAAACTTGAGTACAGATTCATAGATTCTAGGGTCAGAAGGGACCAATGTGATCATCTAGTCCGACCCACTGCACAAAGCAGACCACAGAACCCTACCCATCCACTTCTATAACAAACCCCTAACCTATGCTTGAGTTATTGAAGTCTTCAAATTGTGGTCTGAAGACCTCAAGCTGCAGAGAATCCACCAGCAAGTGACCCATGCCCCACGCTGCAGGGGAAGGCGAAAAACCTCCAGGGCCTCTGCCAATCTGCCCTGGAGGAAAATTCTCTCCCGACCCCAAATATGGCGATCAGCTAAACCCTGAGCATGTGGGCAAGACTCACCAGCCAGCACTCAGAAAAGAATTCTCTGCAGTAACTCAGATCCCATCCCATCCAACATCCCATCATCAACCACTGGGCATACTTATCTGCTGATAATCAAAGATCAATTGCCAAAATTAGGCTCTCCCATCATACCATCCCTTCCATAAACTTATCAAGCTTAATCTTAAAGCCAGATATGTCTTTTGCCCGCACTACTCCCCTTGGAAGGCTGTTCCAGAACTTCATTCCTCTAATGGTTAGAAACCTTTGTCTAATTTCAAGTCTAAACTTCCTAGTGTCCAGTGTATACCCATTCGTTCTTGTATCTACATTGGTACTAAGCTTAAATAATTCCTCTCCCTCCCTAATATTAATCCCTCTGATATATTTATAAAGAGCAAGCATATCCCCCCTCAGCCTTCTTTTGGCTAGACTAAACAAGCCAAGCTCTTTGAGTCTCCTTTCATATGACAGGTTTTCCATTCCTCGGATCATCCTAGTAGCCAGTCTCTGAACCTGTTCCAGTTTGAATTCATCCTTCTTAAACATGGGAGACCAGAACTGCACACGGTATTCCAGGTGGGGTCTCACCAGCGCCTTATATAACGGTATTGACACCTCCTTATCTTTGCTGGAAATACCTCGCCTGATGCATCCTAAAACTGCATTAGCTTTTTTCACGGCCATATCACATTGGCGGCTCATAGTCATCCTGTGATCAACCAATACTCCAAGATCCTTCTCCTCCTCTGTTGCTTCCAACTGATGCATCCCCAATCTATATCTAAAGTTCTTATTATTAATCCCTAAGTGCATGACCTTGCACTTTTCACTATTAAATTTCATCCTATTACTATTACTCCAGTTTACAAGGTCATCCAGATCTTCCTGTATGATATTCCAGTCCTTCTCCATGTTAGCAATACCCCCCAGCTTTGTGTCATCCGCGAACTTTATTAGTACATTCCCGCTTTTTGTGCCAAGGTCGGTAATAAAAAGGTTAAATAAGATTGGTCCAA
This sequence comes from Gopherus evgoodei, assembly GCF_007399415.2. Taxonomy (NCBI): domain Eukaryota; kingdom Metazoa; phylum Chordata; order Testudines; family Testudinidae; genus Gopherus; species Gopherus evgoodei. Next base: position 62,789,522 of record NC_044332.1, read on the forward strand.
GAACCGATCCTTGAGGAACTCCACTAGTAACCGCCTTCCAGCCTGACAGTTCACCCTTCAGTACAACCTGTTGTAGTCTCCCCTTTAACCAGTTCCTTATCCACCTTTCAATTCTCATATTGATCCCCATCTTTTCCAATTTGACTAATAATTCCGCATGTGGAACCGTGTCAGATGCCTTACTGAAATAGAGGTAAATTAGGTCTACTGCATTTCCTTTGTCTAAATAGTCTGTCACCTTCTCAAAGAAGATCAGGTTGGTTTGGCACAATCTACCTTTAGTAAAACCATGTTGTACTTTGTCCCAATTACCATTGACCTCAATGTCCTTAACTACTTTCTCCTTCAAAATTTTTTCCAAGACCTTACATACTACAGATGTCAAACTAACAGGCCTATAGTTACTCGGATCATTTTCTTCCCCTTTCTTAAAGATAGGAACTACGTTAGCAATTCTCCAATCGTACGGTACAACCTCTGAGTTTACCGATTCATTAAAAATTCTCCCTAACGGGCTTGCAATTTCATGTGCCAGTTCCTTTAATATTCTCGGATGAAGATTGTCAGGGCCCTCCGATTTTGTCCCATTAAGCTGTTCAAGTATGGCTTCTACCTCAAGATGTGGTAATATCCACCTCCATATCCTCATTCTCGTTTGTCATCCTTCCATTACCCCTAAGCCCCCATTAGCCTTATTAAAGACTGAGGCAAAGTATTTATTTAGATATTGGGCCATGCCTAGGTTATCCTTAACCTCCTTTCCATCCTCAGTGTGTAGCGGTCCCACTTCTTCTTTCTTTGCTTTCTTTTTATTTATATGGCTATAGAACCTTTTACTATTGGTTTTAATTCCCTTTGCAAGGTTCAACTCTACTTGGCTTTTAGCCTCTCTCACTTTATCCCTACATGTTCTGACCTCACTAAGATAGCCTACAAGGAGTAGAAGAAGGGTGAGATTAGCAAGGAAAGCTTTCTGCTTTTTCTTAATCACCTCTCTGAGATGCTTGCTCATCCAGCTTGGTCTACAACTCCTGCCTATGGTTTTTTTCCCCTTTCTTGGGATGCAGGCTTCCGATAGTTTCAGGAGTGACACTCTCACTATTTACTTCCGTTCACTGCAAAGGACAACGGACTTGTCTACATGAGGATTTAGGAAAATTAATCCAAATTAACTGAACTATATTGAATGCTGGTGTGGACATTAATTCTGAATGAAAGTGGCCTAAAGTTTTGCTTAGTTCACATGTAGCTACATTTATTTAAGGCCACTCTAATTTTGAATGACAGTGTCCACACAGGTTTAAAGCAGTTTAACTAATCCACTTTAAAGGCATACCTTTAATTAATTTGGATTAAGTTTCCTAAGGCTATGTCTACACACAGTTCAGAAACCCATGGCTAGCCTGGGTCAGCTGACCCAGGCTCACGGAGCTCTGCTCAGAGGCTTAAAAAAAACAAACAAAACAACACACACCTCTCTGTGTAGACAGCCAGAGCCCAAATGTCTACAGTGATTTTTAACTCTGCAGCCCAAGCCCTTGAGCCAACGTCAGCTGACCCAAGCCAGCAGCAGCTGTGCTGTGGATTTTTTATCCCTGTGTAGATGTACCTTAAATGTACCTGCATAGACAAGCCTCAAGCCTAGTGTTTAATTTATTGTAATCCTCCTTCCCCATTCACCTCTGTGTTCCCTTATGCGCACTATATAAGCCCTAGTGCTGCAAGTCCTGGAATGTTTGTCAGTATTTTCATTTTCAAACTCCTCTTTTCCATGGTTTATCATTTGCTCCAGGTGACAGTGTGGCCTGAAAAATATATATAATATAAGAATTACAAAAATGTGTTTGATCTGTTAAGATGTTGGAATGAAAAAAAAATGGTTACAGTGTTTCATGTGTGTGCAATGAATGGCTCTGAAGGAGCTGCTGTCCTTTGTTGAGTTAAAACTCAAAAGTGGCCAGATTCCTCCCTTGGCTATGTGTACACAAATATCAATGCTAGTGGAGGGAATTGTGGGGCTGTGGTATTTGAGGCAGGATCTGTCCTAAAGAGTGCACTTTAATGGCTCCAAATAAGCCATTATAGTCTACTATGTAAATAATACATGGTTTTGAACATGATTTAAATATATATTTGCATAATAAGCTACAACTTTTCTAAAAGATCCATTAGAATATAAATAATTCACTTTTTAACATTTTTAGAACTATTGTACTTTTTTTGTTATTGAGTGAGAAGTGAGAAATTACAGCTACAATAAATTCTAAGAGTCTGCTTCAAGCCAAAACAAAAAGATATGAAAAGTTTAGACTGAGTTTATATTTACTCATTATTCCAGTTATATGTAAAAATGAACAACATACATTCTGTCTGAATGGATTTTATATTAGATTAAGGAAAAAACAACCAGTTGAGAAAGGACAAAGAAAAAAAGTTTCTTTGAGAGAGAACAAAGTGCATTTTCCTGTAACATGTTGCATCAGCTCTGCTTCACAAAATGGCACCTGCTTCTGCAAAGAGCAGACTCCTAGCATATGTCTACATGAAATCAGGAGAGCTATGATATTGCAGCTGTGCCACTGCAGCGTGGTAGTGTAGATGCTTCGTACATCATGGAAGGGGCTTTTCAGTTGATGTAGTTAAGCCACTTCTTCAGGAGACGGTACGTAGGACAACTGAATAATTTTTTTCGGTTGACCTAGCTGCATTTACATCACGGTTAGATTGACCTAACTATGTGGCACATAGTGCAAAATTTTTGATAGCTCTGAGCAGTGTACCTAGGTTGGCTCCTCCCTTACATTTCTAAGGTTTGGGCTACACTTCAAAATTAGATCACAATCAGCTCACAATCAGCAGCAGCTCCAGGCACAAGCACTCCAAGCACATGCCTGGGGTGGCAAGCCATGGGGGGCGACCTGCCAGTCCCTGCTAGGGCAGCAGTCAGACAGCTTTCGGTGGCATGCCTGCAGGAGGTCCATCGGTCCTGCAGATTCGGCGGCAGGTACGCTGAACCGCAGGACCTCCTGCAGGCAAGCCACCGAATCTGCAAGACCAGGGACCTCCTGCAAGCATGCTGCCGAAGGCTGCCTGACTGCTGTGCTTGTGGCAAAAAAAGCTAGAGCCGCCCCTGCTCACAATGAAAAATACCTCACTCTGAAAGTGGTCGCATTCAGTGGAAGTACTTGCAGAGTAAGGTGCTAGTCATTATAATGTGGGTTGTGGAATCTGGCTGAATATCTAATTGTCAGGAAGATTATCTTGATTATAACCCAGATTGTGATGGGTTCGGTAACAGAGATCCCTTTGGGACTGTCACCTGATGTGCTGAAATTACCTCTGAGCTAGTTTTCCCTGCCAGCTTGGGACTCCAGAACCCTGCCTTGTTGAGCCAGACATGCTAGCCTGCTGCAACACAGACCCAGGATCTGGGCCACACCCCCAAAGTTGCAGACTTTAACTAACAACCGCTCAGCAGGTTACCTATCTCCAGCACACAGACACTCTGCTCCCAGTGGGATCCAAACCCCAAATAAATAAGTTTTACTCTGTATAAAGCTTATATGGAGTAAATACATAAGTTGTTCGCCCTCTATATCGCAGAGAGAGAAATGCACAGCTGTTTGCTCCCCCAGGTATTAATCACTTACTTAATAAACAAAGGTGATTTTATTAAGTATAAAAGGTAGGATTTAAGTGGTTTCAAGTAATAATAACAGCCATAACAACGTAAGTCCACAAAGCAAAATAAAACAAAACATGCAAGGCTAAGCCTAATACATTAAGGGTGACATATTACCTGTAATCAGTTTCTTTAAGATGTTCCAATAAGCTTCTTTCACAGACTAGACTCCTTCCTAGTCTGGGCCCAATTGTTTCCCCTGGTACAGTCTTTGTTAGATCCAGCAGACATTTCAGGTGGTAAGCAGAGGTTCTCTGATGACTGGCAGCCCCTTTTGTCCTGCTCCAGCCCTTTTTATAGCTTTGGCAAAAGGCAAGTGTCTCTTGTCTCTCTGGGTCTCCACCCCTCCTTCTAAATGGAAGAGTACCAGATTTAAGATGGATTTCATTATCAGGTGACATGGTCACATGTCACCGTTATACCCCTAGTCTCCATTCCACACAGGCTGGTCCACACATACACAGGAAGGCTTTCAAGCAACTAAGGCCATTTACAACTGATTGTTTCTGGAGCACCCTTAATGGCCTCCACTTAATTGTTACATCAGTGATACAAGTTTATATCTTATCCCCCTAACTCCAGATATAGAAATAATACATGCAAACAAATAGGATGAACACACTTAGTAGATCACAAGCTTTCTAATGACACCATACAAGGGGTATTCAGCATAAAGAATATTCCAGTTATGTCATATTCATAAGCATATTTCCATAAAGCATATGAACTGCAACATCACACAGATTTCCCCCTTTTTAAATTTCATCCCATTGCTCTTTAGTTACCTGTACCACATTAAATTTCCCTCTGTCCTTGATGGTAACACCCTTCAGTTATTTGTGGACTTTTATAATGAATCCTCTGTAGTTGCAGTTTAGTGTAGTAGTACATATTTAGTTCATTTATAGGTCACTCCCTCCAGTCACTTTTGTGAACTCTCTCCAATGATTTGATCTTGCTGGAAATGTGACGCCCAGAACGGTGCACAATATTCCAGTTGTACTTGCACAAGAGTGTAGAGGGACATTATTTCTGCTTCCTGACATGATGCCTTTGCTATGCAACCTAAAATTACATTGGCTTTTTGTCAGCCTTGTCACACTGCAAACTTGTGTCTCAGTTACTCTCTAGTATCTCCCTAGGTCCCTTTCAGTGTTACTGCTCCCCAAGTTCCTTTCTCATATTGAATATCTGAATTGCAGATGACTTTTTCTATATGTGTAGTTTAATTTTTCCCAAATCAAATCTCAGATTGTTATTTCTGCCATGTTTCTAATCTCTCCAGCATCTCTGTATTGTTTCTTTGTTCTCAATAAAAGCTGTAACTCCTCCCAGTTTATCATCTGCCAGTTGACCTTCAAAGTTATTGATTAAGATGTCAGGTAAGACTGGATGTAATCTTAGTACCTCACCAAGAACCTCCTGTAACTCAATATGTTAAATTACCTTCACTGTTAAAAATGCATGCCTTATATCCAGTCTTTACCAGCCAATGCCCTCTTGTAACTGTGTGTTGTCATGGTGACTCTGCCTCAATTTCCATCAGTCATTCTGGCCCTGTGCTGTGTGGCTTTCTCTATGATCCTAGCCCTTCAACTACATCATTTATAGTCTCTCCCCTTTTGGGGCAATAAAGAATCTGGTAAGCCAGGAGTCCAGTGACCCTAGCAAAGGCTAAATAATGCCTGGGTAGTTCTTGACCCCTTTACTATCCACTTTGCTAGAGATGGTTGGGGAACGCAGACCTGCTACTCATCTGGGTTCCAGCCCAGGGACCCTGCATGAAGCAGATGGAACTGTTCTCTCACAATCCCTTGCTGCTTCCCACTTTGCTTCTCCTGAAGGCCTTCTCCAGACTTACATTCTCTGATTCTTCATCTCTGGAAGTCTGATTTCCTGGTCAGCTTTTTTCCAGTCTGCTACAGAAGGAGTTTTCTCTCAGTAGCATCTCTAGCAGCCAGCTCTCTTCTCTGGTCTGCAGGGTCTCTATTCTCCAGCTGTTGTTGGTTCAGCAATTAACCATAGCTGAGGAGATAAGCTAGTCTACTTGTTAACCCTTTAGTGGCTATGGTAGACTAGCTTATTTAGTTCTATATATCCTATGACAGCCTAGTTTCAAATTCCAGTGCCTGGGAATTTGTTATATCTTTGTCTTCTAGATTGAAGTGGGCGAAGGGATAGCTCAGTGGTTTGAGCATTGACCTACCAAACCCAGGGTTGTGAGTTCAATCCTTGAAGGCCATTTGGGGATTTGGTCCTGCTTTGAGTAGGGGTTAGACTAGATGACCTCCTGAGGTCCCTTCCAACCCTAATAATCTATGATTCTAAGAGATGATTATCAACATTTGTTTCCCCAGGAATGTATTTATAAACTGTGATCAAGACAGTCTCCTTGTTCAAGCTAAATAGGCTGAGCTTCTTGAGTGTCTCACTATACAGCATATTTTCTAATCCTTCATCATTCTCACAACTCTTCTCAGAGACCTCTTCAGTTTATCAACATCTCTCTTGAATTATGGACACCAAACTGGACACTGTATTGCAAGCAGTCACACAAGTGCCAAATAAAGGTAAAATAAGCTCCCTACCCTTACTCAGGATTCTCCTCTTTTAGCTAGTTTTCAATCCATGTAATAGCATTCCTACCCACTAACATAGATACATTTTTCAAGTATAATTTTGGAACACAAACTATCAAATACTATATTAAATGCAAACATATTTCTGTATTCCTGTCACCCACTACTTATGTAAAAAAAAAAAAAGTAGACAGGTTTGATTAGCCAGATATATTCTTTAATGACCTGTACAATTTATTGCTTCTGGTTAGAGTTGGTCAAAGAAAATTCAGTGGAAGCCATATTCCAGAAATCAGAATGCTTTGTGAAATGAAGTGATTTTGTTAGAAGTTTGTTTGAGGAAAAAAGTTGGGGTGGGGAAGTGAAAAGTTACAACTATATCAAAATGTCCTGTTTTTGACATTTTGCGAATGCAAGCTTTCAATGTTTGTTTTTAAATGATGAACTTTTAAACAAATGTTCTTTGGTAGATCTGAAATGAATTTTTAAAAATTCTTTCAGAGAATTTTGAATTTTTAGGGTTTTGTTCAGATTTGGAATAAAGACAAATTTTGAAACTCAAAATTTCTTGTGAAACAGAATTTCTATCCTCCTTATATCTGCTGCTGGTTGATTTACCCTCGGAGGTTTAGTGGGTTTTTTTTCCCCTCCTCTTAATATCTGTTTTGTTATTTTGAACATTGTAATGTTAGCATTCGATGGGTATTGCTGACCTCAAGGTGAACTTGGCAAGTCATTTCAACTATCTGTACCTCAGTTTCATCATCTCTAAAATCAGTGGATATAATGATATTGACCTCCTTTGTAAAGTGCTTTGAGATCTATGTCTGAAAATCCTATATAAGAGCTAGGTATTCATTCCTTTTCTTTTTAAATTAATAATAAGCTTTACATTTGGTTTTCTTCAGTCTTTTGATATCTCCCCAATTCTGTTTCTGTTTTTCTAATCTAAGGCATTTGTCATTATAGTATCTAAATGTTATTTATTTCAAAAATCTCTGTCAGTGGTACAGTAAATTTACTTGCTAATTCCCTTAATTCTGTAGGATGCGGATCATCTAGACTAGCTGATTTGGGTACTGTTATATTTCCCCTAACATTTGTAAATTCTGATTTAGATTTCAAACTTCTGCACATGTAAAGGGTATTTGGATCTGGGGTTTATTTTGGCTCATTTTTATTAGTTTATTACGGACTGATCCATATTTACCCAAATAATCAATATTAACACAATACAGACAATTAAACCACTGCCTTTCTCATTTTTCTTTTTTGTCAGCCTCATTACTGAAGTGGATATTTACTTTTACAATTTAAGAGATCAATCCTACAAACACGTACCACCACTCCAGTAGTCTCACTGAAGTCTATGCCATTATTAAAATTACTAATACATGTGAAGGTTTGCAGGATTGGGACCATAGCTCTGAAATATACTTTTTGGCCACATTTGCAAGGATCCTAAACTTTAATGCATACTTGGAACTAGAATAGTTGTCCAGCACTAAGCTGATACATTACCTTTTTAAGCAGTGTGTGAATCCATGTACTAATTAATTTTATGCATGTAAGCAGCTTGGTATTTTCAATTATAATTAAATTAAGTTTGATATTTTATTCATCCACAGGAAGAAGAGATCATGTTATGAAATAGAAAAATTTATTCATTTAATCAGTGAAAACTTTATGCCATTGAGAACAATTAACATAATTTTATAGAATTAAGAGCTCTGGCACAGGAAATTAAAGTTACCTACCCATAATCATGTCCAGTTTCACACAATCATTCTCTGTAACTTGCACATTTAAAGTAGCTGTAAGTTTTCTGATGTAAACTAAGTGGTGGGAAAACTGGATGTCAAAATATGGTTTAAAATGTGTCTGCCCCTCACCTCTACCCCCAAACCAGGTAGTCTAGATGATCCTGTGGCATAGCAAGAGCCTGCCGTGCTGCTCAAACACTGGACAATGGCTGAATGTGATGCAGAGACACATCCTCTATATTCCAGGAAGAGCAAGTGTTGATTGAACACATTTGCTGAACATCCCTTGAGCCATGCAGTGCTGTTTATAGTACTTGCCTTTGCTCTGGAGGGAATTGATTGTGTCTAGTTAAAATGCTACAGCAGCCATCAAAAGCAAGTTTGGAATGAAAACAGAATAAAAAAATACAGGGAAGAATTAAACAGGAGCATAACCTGATGTATTTTCTTTAAAGTTTTTCAGCAAGCATTACTTTATATTTGCTAACTAAAACCTCATCATCCTACACTGCCTTTTACTCTGGATCACATAGCAGAAGCTGCACATATTCTGTATGAGACATAATTAAGTATAATGCATTTGGCGGCATAGCCTGCTCCTGCTGTCTGCAGACAGTCACCACCTGAGAGACAGCTGATGCAGTTCTGCTCTATAGGGGAGGAAAAGGCCATGGCACTTGGAGTCCACACTGGAGGTCCACATGCTCCATGCACTATGAAACCATCCTCTTTCCTCACTGGCACACAGTGGAAATTTGTGGCTGTGACAAGTGTATCTATGGCTTCATAGATCCACCAGCTAACCCCACCTTGTGGGAGAAACTCTGATAGAGGTTACTGCATTCTTCAGGCTGGCCCTTCCAAGCCTCTTACTTACAGCTGCAGGACCTCTTATTCTTAGCTTTCCTTGACCTTGGTGCAGTGACTGTGATTTGGGCCTTATTCTAATTAATTTTTGAACATGACAATATAGTGTTGTTCGCGTACCACAAGCCCCAGGTTACCTTGATTCATTTAAATGGAAATTCCACATACCTGAGAGGAAATGTGTACCCAAACAATGCATTTATTGAATAATATCTTGAATTAAATCCAAGAATTATATCTGGAGAAGTATAAGCAAAGTCAGTGGAAACCCCACATCAGTGTTTAATCACTTTTTCTACCAGTTACAGTCATTTCTAAAGTTTAAGAACCATGAAATCATTTAAGGAAAATGTGAAGCACAAAGTCAGAGGATCAATATCTTAACCCAATGGACATTAGTATGTACCTAAATATACATAGAGGTCTAATATTATACTTTATCATTTTCTACTGGGGAGAAGAAAAGACCATACTAACTCCAAACATTCATGTCGAGTTGCCTTATAGCTTAGAGAACTGTTTCTGATGATAACTTTCCGTCACCACTATCAGTATCTGAGTTCACATAGAGTTCCATACACCAACCTTGCCTAACCCTCCTGTGAGCAGACCCATCAGCCATCTGAATCCTTATTTGTTTTGGAAATGACAAGAAAAGGCTGATTAGAAGTAAAAATTTTCTTTTCTTTGGACTTCAAAATCAGCAGCTCCTAATATACATTCTGCATTTACCTTTGTTTTTTATACTAAATTTGGAATTGCTACAGCTGATCAGAGCTGGTGCACACAGTCAGTGACGTGTTGTACTGACAACACTAACAGGAGGCTGGTTTTATGTTATAGTGTGTGGGTGTGGGTGTGTATGGGGGAAATCTTTGAGTCTCTCCAAGCTTCTCCTGAGGAAGCGTAACCTAGTTTCATATTCCTTTCAGTCTACAGTTGGTTTGTATTGCATTTTCTGTCCAAGGTTATATCTGCAGGCAAAAGGGCTAGACACTGACTTTCTCCAAAGCCTGGATCTGCTGACAGTGGGATTGGGCAGCCCCCTTTGAGCTCATCAGTGTGAACAGTTCTATAACAAAGAGAGGTGGTGAACTTCTGGTGTGCTTTTTGGCTAGTCCTTTTGCGTGGGTATTCTTCCCACATCCCCGCTGATATGCACTTCTCTCCAGTCTCCCTGCATATTCTTTTGTTGCATGGGATGCGTACAAGAATAAATCCTATTTGGTGTGATGAGACTATTCCCCAGAGCATTCACCATATTACAAACTGCATAGTTCAGCATCATACATAGCATCTAAATGAATCCCTAGCTTTCTTTAGATGATTGCCAGAAAGTGCAAATATGCTGAAAACTGCCAAGGACATCAATATATCTTACTGCTCTGCAGGCAAAGATCAAACAGAATATGGTCAGGAAACATAATCCCATCACAATTTTCAGCTCATTGTTTGGTTTGTGGAGTGAATAATTTCCTGAAAGAAAAGCTATAAAATACTTTAATCTTCTGGGTGTTAAGGGGCTTAATTAATTAAATAGGTCCAGAGTTCTCTGCAAGGTGTGAAGAATTTCCTGCAAGATGCTAAGAACCCCAGACTAGGGCGGGGTTAAATTTTTCAACAGATTTTTTTTTTGGAAAAAAATGCAAATTCAGCAACTCTGAGGCATTTTGCAAATTTATATTGATTTTGCCAAATTGTTTTGGTTTACAAAAAGTCTGAAAAAAATTGAAACACTTTGCTTTGACAGTTTTTAAACTAAATGCTTCTATTTTTCTATTCAGAGTAGCTTTTTGTTTTGACATTTCCTTTAATTTTATTTTAAGAGATGAAGATGAATTATTGTTTCAGTTTTTAATTGTGAGTCAAAAAAACATTGTGTTCACCCCAAAACAATTATTTTTTAAACTTTTTGATTCACTAAAATTTAGAAAAAATCAGTTTCAGTTTGACCAGAAATTAATTTTTAATTTTTTGTTTTATTTTTGGAGTTACTAACTAATCAATAAATCTGTCATTCTCCCAGCTCTACCCTAAACTCCCATTCCTTTCAATGGGAGTGGGGGGCACATTGCAGACTTTGTCCCATAATGTTTTAAAGGACATTGAGTAGTCAGATGCCATGTGTTACGTTAGTGTCAAATATTTTTGGCCCAGATTGTCCCCCCAACCCCAAAGTGTGATTACAGACAGGACCCTCCATATGTGGCTCTCCCTCTTCCGCCACAGAAAGTGAAGCCCACTTAAAGCCTACAAAAAGTGTCCTGCAGGTCTGGGGTCTGTATTGGTGAAATGTTTGGGGAGTAGGTGGGCAAGGGAGGTGCCAGGGAGCTGGGGGAGCCACTAGGAGACTGTATGGAGACACAGTTTCTTCATGGATAAATCCATCCATGGATCCCCAGGGATCTGCCAAGTTTGGAAATAGGGCCTGTGGCCTAGGCTGTAGGGAGCAAGCACCCCGTACCCTCCCCAAAGAATGTTGTGGGGGTTCTCTATCATGTAGATCACTGCAATCTCCTTCACGCTCATGAGAAATTTCGTGATTAACTCCGGACTCAGATTATGAAAACACAAAAGGAAATCAAATGGACTCTTTTGGGGCACTTGTTAAATCCATTGCCCTATTAGTATAGAAGAATGTTGAGGATGAGATGATCCCTGATGATTCGGTACCAACAATGAGCCCAATTCCGTCCTCTTTTATGCTGTGTAACTTCATTGAAGTCATGGAGGTTGCATGGGTGTAGCTGAGGTCAGAATTTGCCAAGCATCTTCCCGGTACTCAATATCTTTATTTCAATGGAAATCTGATTATACAGCAGGTTGCAGTTTAAAAAGCAACATGGGAAGACATGCTGTTCTCTTGACATTTCAGGTTTGAGAATCTGTAGAAACCTTGAGAACTATGATACAGATTCTGATATTATTTATATCAGTGTAAATCTGGAGTAACTTCTTTGACTTCACTTCTTCATTACAAATGGCATTTGAGATCCCACTATAAAGAGATCTGATTTTTAAAATTTATTTTTACAGTATTTGATTAAAGTAGTTTTGGAACTAACCCACTACTGTATGCACCAGCTCCTACAGAAGAAGGGGTATCTAAGCAGCCAAAATGCTTTCCAAGGAGTGGAAATGAGTACAAATTCTGCCTTGCTTCTGAGCTTTTTACAGTACTGTTCCAAATGAGCCTGTGATACAGCAAGTAGAATTTCAACAGTCTTGAATTGTAAGTTGCTCTTTTTGCAACTGCTGAAGAGTCAGATTTTTTTCGTACTTCTGTGAAGTTTTAATTTTACTAAAAGCTCAGCCAGTAGTAAGTGCAAGAGCAAACTATTAGCTAGGGGAGCAGCTTCTGGCCTCACCACCACTAGTGCAAACCAAGGCTAACATGACCACAATGGAGTTAAAAATGTAGCCCAATAAGTTTTGTGAAAGGCACATAGCCAGTCATCCTGTTTATTGTTCTTATGCTTAGTCACCACCACTCCACTTCTCATTGGTGATGCCTCCTTTGGCCTTCTCAGCAGTGCAAAGTGCTCTACACTAGCTGATGACACAATTTCCTTCATTCCAGATGCAACTTATCTCCAGCAATGTTGTTCTCAAGCTGTCCCCTCACTTTCCCAACTCAACAATGTGCCCTCCCTGACTCAAGCTTGAACTTGAACCTGCCATGTTTTCTCTTCTCTGACTCAAAATCACACTCTATCTCAATTTTGGCCATTTCTACTATTCCTAAAAACATTGACTTAAATTGAGCATGACTGTTGCAATCTTTATTTTTTTTTCTATTAATACAGCACAGCTGAATCGTCTAGTATTTGTCTGATAGAACATTTGTGACAGGAACCCTGGCCCGAGCACACAAACAATAGCTGCATGAAGAATATAAAAGATTTATACATATTTAAACTAAAAGCCATTCAGAATGTGCTCAAATGTCATTTAATGCAGTGTAGTCATGGCAACTGTTGGAGATCTGTAATAAATGGACAGAGCGGAAGTCTTAGGTTTGCCGAAGCTTGAGCTGACATCTACTGTATTGTTTTTCAGTGAGTCAGAGCTAGGAGTGTCTTATTCATATGCTCATGTCTTCATTTAGAGAGACTTCTTTATTTAAAAAACAGGAGGAAATATGCATGTGAAGCAGCTGACAGTCCTAGTCCCCCCCGCCTGCTTGTTACTAGTTGGGTCTGATGCCTATCCTATGTTTTTCTAACAGCTGACCAGCTGATACGGCTTTTGCCCACGATGGCGTTGTGTGATAGAGTTTGAGGACTATGTTTAGATGCAATGACCCCTGTCCAGAGCCACCTCTGCTTTCTGCCCGCAACTAGCACCCTCCTCCAAAGGGCATAAGGCTCAGACCTGGGAAATGAAGGAGGGTAAATAAGGAGCGTGCAGAATTTTAACAGGATGTCTCCCTTCACATCTGCTGTGATGGATCCACTCCTTTGATTCTTCTAGTGCGCCACACAGTCCACTGCAGGATTAGCCCTTTTTTTATTGTATATGCTGTCTCACGTAGGACATTGCAGGGATGTCTCTTAAAAATGAGAAGTGTCCTTGAATAAATATCAACTTCTCTTTAGTTTCTCTCTTTCCACCTGCTCCTAACACAATACACTCACTTTGTCTCTCTAAACTGGGCTTTTTCTTGAGAGATTCACAAGATCCACACAAAGGATTAACCTGACCTTGTTACAATTTGGTGTGAAGTTCATCTCCTTAAGACAGTTTATATTCCTAGTAAAGCCACTGGGACAGTGGGATTTGCCCTGGTGTGACTGAAAGAATTTGGCTGGCCTGGCTTTACTGAATGGTTTTGGAGATGATGCACATATTGTGACAGACTCTGCAGGCAGCCTCAGTCTTAATATAGCTTTAATTACATAGTTGCATCTGCATAGGTTTAATTTACACTAAAGAAGGAAAAAAAAGACCACTTTCATATTTGGCATGACATAACAGGCATATTATTAATCCTGAAAAGTCTGGAAAACGTGCTCGCCTTTCCCCTAAGTAAGAGCTTTCTACCCATATTTCTGTGTCTCTTATTGTTTTATAAAGTTTTTACAATCTCTATATTGTACAACACTCCAACTGCCTTAACGGGTTTCATTTTATAGATTTTATTTTTAATAATAAAATAATAAATAATAATAAAGTTCTGTCCCGTTGTGAATTATCTGATTGTGGTAAATAACTAAAACATTTATTTCATCCAGACACAGAGGCTGAGTAATACTGAAAGAATGCAAGTGCTCCCACATTCTTATAGAATTCCATGACATCAGTTATGACTCTTCAACTGGAGATCATTCATCCCTGGGCTTCAAAGTGAATTGCCTTCAGATATGAATTAAAAAGCTAGTTCACTGTGCAGGGGTTTTAGTACATTTTTGAAAAGCATATAGAATCAAGTCAGACCTGGAGAGTATATTTGAAAACTGAAAATTTAAAAAAATGCTTCTGGTATATACTGTGTGTCTGTTCCAATGCCCACTGAAGTGAATGGAAATAGTCACATTGATTTAAATGTGTATTGGATAAGGCTCTGAATGCACTGACAAAGTGTACTGCTTTACCAGGTGTAATAAGCTAGAGATGTGATACTCATCCTTGAAGAGAGCCACTGTCACTTGATGGAATAGCAGAGTTACAAAATAATGGCAGTGCCATGCCTTAATATTACATTATTATGTTCTGATCAAGTTATTGCAACCATAAGCTGGGACACTGAGTCACTGCAACTCAACAGGAATACATACTGGTGCAACTTCATGACACAAGTATCATGATGCAGCATAGGGTGACAGGAATGTAGTGACTGATCTTTCACTGTCATTGTTAACATGGCTTGCTTTGCTACTGACCTAGAGAAGGTGGTGTGATTGAGTAATATTTTATAAAGAAATCCCAACACAGGTTCCTTCCCACCCCCATATCTTGACTGTAAAAATAACCCACTAATTTTAAAGTCTAAATTTTTTCCACTGAGTTTTTTTCTTTTAAATATAAGGTATATTTTTTCTGAATTGTTTGAATGTTGTTGGACATGAACACAGCTTTGATTAATAAAACCCAACTGACGCCCATTGCAGAGCAGCTGCAAGAGAGAACTTAAAAAAATTGCAACCACACTGAAATGACATTTCTGAGATCTGTGCATGTATCTGAATAATTCCTATAGTGTATCTTGATGAGGCAGTTAGGTGCCTAATTGTTGTAAGGTGTCTGATGTCAGACACTAGAATCACAACAAACAAAACAGTTGTACTATTAATTACCTGTTGTAGAATTTGAAATCTGTAGTGCTATGTTTCTTCAAGGGTCTGACTGAGCGGATATCTGCAGCTTATATTGGACATATAAAGGCAATTATCCTTGTAGGGTAGGCTGTGATGAGGAAGTTTCTGGAATCTGGATTGGAATACATGGTGAGGGTGAAGTTTAATTTGTGTTAATTGCACATGTTTAATTTTGGAGAACATTAATGAAGTTATTTTTATTTCTTTCATACATATATTTTCCCAGCCTTCGTTCTGTCTTAATGAAGTGTTATGTTTGGGATTGTATTATATAGCAGCTGAGGAGACAGTTAGCTCTGAAATTAATCATCTGGTTTATATTCAGTATTATAGCTCGCAAATGTCAACATCTGTTTTTGCAATTTCAAAGAAAAACCTAAGAATTCATCTAATTCCTTTGTGTCAGCATAAAGCTGACAATACTTAATGCAGAATTTATTAAAGAAAAGCAAAGCTATTAGTCAAATAATTACAGTACTGCAGCATGTTGTTTCATGACAAAGACTAATGATAACATAAAGAAGTGAAAATCATTTCCATTGATTGCTGTATAGCTTTTCCACCAAACATCATTCATAACTTTATTTGAACTTTAGCTGTTCAGCTTGTATTACTAGGGATAATATTTTAATGTGCATTTTTCTCTTTAATTTAATTTTTTGATGGCAAAATACCATGTTTTTAACAAAAGGAATAATGTGCCACAATCATTGTGAAACTGTTACTAAAGTGGGTAATTTTGAACATAGGTAACTATCACCCATGTTCATTCTTTCTTCTGCCTTTGAAATATCTTAATTTGTGAGCATTAGTGGTACTGCTTGTGGAGTAAGGTACTATTCTGTGTGAGTAAGGGTGATAGAGTTGGACCCTTTGTGATTACTCAGGCAATAGTCCTAATCTCTTCAAAATTTTACTTTAGTGAGAGATTTGCCTGAGTAAGGATCGGATAGAGTCCAAGTTATCTTTTGGCTGATAGAAGCAAGTCATTCTCAACTGTGCTCTTCCCAGGAAGCACGTAAGATTCTATAGTATCCATCCCATACTAAAGTGTTGGTTGGTTAAATAGATAGAATGAAGCCAGTGTCTAGCACAATGGGGTCCTAGTAGTCCAGGACTGGGGCTTCTAGGCATGGGGTGCATTTGCAGCTGTCAGTGATGACTTATGAATACACCATCTTGGTCTGGTTGTAGTAATGTTTACCGTGTGCATATGCTGAGTTAATTCAGTAAGGGGCTGTCTCCAGGCAGGAATGAAGACAATAGCTCCATTAACAGCCTCTCAGCAAACACCCAGGACTAGTGAGGTTAACCTTGCTTCCCCTGACTTTCCCCTGTGCTGTCCAAACCAGTTTAACCAGCCTCAGGCCTGGTCTACACTACGCGTTTAAACTGATTTTAGTAGCATTAAACCGATTTAACCCTGCACCCATCCACACAACGAGGCCCTTTACATCGATATAAAGGGCTCTTAAAACCGGTTTCTGTACTCCTCCCCGACAAGAGGAGTAGCGCTGAAATCGGTATTACTATATCGGATTAGGGTTAGTGCGGCCACAAATCGATGGTATTGGCCTCTGGGCGGTATCCCACAGTGCACCATTGTGACCGCTCTGGAAAGCAATCTGAACTCGGA
The DNA here is from genome assembly GCF_007399415.2 of Gopherus evgoodei. Taxonomy (NCBI): domain Eukaryota; kingdom Metazoa; phylum Chordata; order Testudines; family Testudinidae; genus Gopherus; species Gopherus evgoodei. The sequence goes on from NC_044332.1 coordinate 62,806,366, forward strand.
TGCACTGGCCAGGTAGACAGGAAAAGCCCCGCGAACTTTTGAATTTCATTTCCTGTTTGCCCAGCGTGGAGCTCTGATCAGCACGGGTGGCGATGCAGTCCCAAATCCAAAAAGAGCTCCAGCATGGACCATATGAGAGATACTGGATCTGACTGCTGTATGGGGAGACAAATCTGTTCTATCAGAGCTCGTTACAGAATATGAAATGCCAAAGCATTTGAAAAAAATCTCCAGGCTATAATACAGAGTCTATAGCACAGTGCTGTGTGACAAGTGTAACGGAAAGCCAAAGAATCAAATGGACGCTCATGGAGGAAGGGAGGGGGGACTGAGGACTCCAGCTATCCCACAGTCCCCGCAGTCTCTGAAAAGTATTTGCATTCTTGGCTGAGCTCCCTGTGCCTGTAAGGTCAAACACATTGTCCAGAGTGGTTCAGGGTATATCTCGTCAATTTACCCCCTCTCCCCCCCCCCGTGAAAGAAAAGGGGAAAAAAATCGTTTCTTGACTTTTTTCAATGTCACCGTATGTCTATTGCATGCTGCTGGTAGACGTGGTGCTGCGGCACCGAACAGCAGTATCCTCTCCCTTCCCTTCCCCGGTGGCAGACGGTACAGTGCAGCAGGACTGGTAGCCGTCCTTGTCATCATCCTGTGAGTGCACCTGGCTGGCCTGGGTAAAAATAGGAATGACTCCCGGTTATTCCCGGCAGATGGTACAGAATGGCTGGTAACCGTCCTCATCATAGCAACTGGGGGCTGAGCTCCATCAGCCCCCCCCCCCCTTTCATGTCTAAAGAAAAGATTCTGTACTGGCTGGACTATCATAGCAGTGGGATGCTGTGCTCCTCTCCCCCCCCCCACCGTTTAATGTCCTGCCTGGACTATCATAGCAGCTGGAGGTTGCTTCCCTCTCATCTCATCTCACTAAATAGTCAGTGTTTCTTATTCCTGCATTCTTTATTACTTCATCACACAAATGGGGGTTCCCTGCAATGGTAGCCCAGGAGGGTTGGGGGGAGGAGGGAAGCAATGGGTGGGGTTGTTGCAGGGGCACCCCCTAGAATGGCATGCAGCTCATCAATTCTGTGGGATCTGACACGGAGCAGCTGTGCTCTCTGGTACACGGGTTCTCTAGTACACTTGCCCCATATTCTAGGTAGGACTGACTCTATTTTTAGATACAACATAAAGGAGGGTATGACCCGGGGGGTCATTCCCATTTTTGTCTTTGCGCCCCCGGCCGACCTCAGCGAAGGTCAGCCAGGAGCATCCATGACAGCAGCAGATGGTACAGAACGACTGATAACCATCATTTCATCGCCAATTTACAATGGCACAGCAGATGGTACAGAACGACTGGTAACCATCTCTGCTACCTTGCAAAGGCAAATGAATGCTGCTGTGTAGCGCTGCCTCTGTCAGCGGCATCCAGTACACATACGGTGACAGTGACAAAAGGCAAAACGGGCTCCATGGTTGACATGCTATGGCGTCTGCCAGGGCAATCCAGGGAAAAAGGGCGCGAAATGATTGTCTGCCGTTGCTTTCACAGAAGAAGGAATGAGTAACGACATTTACCCAGAATCACCTGCGACACTGTTTTTGCACCATCATGCATTGGGATCTCAACCCAGAATTCCAATGAGCGGGAGAGACTGCAGGAACTATGGGATAGCTACGGGATAGCTACCCACAGTGCAACGCTCCAGAAATCGACGCTAGCCTCGGTACATGGACGCACACCACCGAATTATTGTGCTTTGTGTGGCCGCGTGCACTCAACTTTATACAATCTGTTTTACAAAACCGGTTTATGTAAAATCGGAATAATCCTGTAGTATAGACGTACCCTCAGAGAACACAGGATAACAATGGACTTTGTCTGTGTATAGTAGAACCTCAGAGTTACAGGTTACAACCTCCAGAGTTATGAACTGATCAGTCAACCACACACCTCATTTGGAACCAGAAGTAATCAGGCTGCAGTACTGTGTTAAATGTAAACTACTAAAAAAAGGGTGAGGGGGAGTTTAAACAAAAGATTTGAGAAGATAAGAAAACTGTTTCAATGCTTGTTTAATTTAAATGAAGATTGTTAAACGCAGCATTTTTCTTCTGCTTATTAAAGTTTCAAAACTATATTAAGTCAAGGTTCAGTTGTAAACTTTTGAAAGAACAACCATAATGTTTTTTTCAGTTACAAATATTTCAGAATTATGAACAACCTCCATTCCCAAGGTGTTTGTAAATCTGAGGTTCTACCTTATTAAAAAGGAAGTCCCTCAAGGATAGGGATGAAGATGGGAATGAGAGAGAACTAAAATAAAGTCACACGCTTTATTTGTGCATGTGTGTTGGCCACAATGTCCATTGTGCAGTGAGAAGTGAACTTGCGGAGTGGAAGCTGTCTGTGTCTACCTTCCATCCTCCTAAGCATGTTATAACAAGGGTGTCTAAACAATATGGCAGGGATACTCTGTATTTTAGTAATGATTTTAAGAAGCCTGTGAAAATACCATCTCCCTACTGCACTCCCTCAGAGCCTGATCCTGCAACTCTTTGGAGCAAAATATTCCCACTGAAACCAAGGGGAGTTTTGTGTGGACAAGGACTGCAGATCTGGTCCTTGGTTTATTTTTATTTGTTTTGTTTGGCTTTATGTTAGTACACTGAGTAATATTATGGTAGTTCATGATAGAATGGGTAATGTCCTTCAACTGAGAGTTTTTGGCACCTGAAAAAAATCTTATGTCCTGTATCTAAAACTTTTTTTAAAGACCTTTAAAACTGCTGTGTGACCTCCAGAACAAGTAGCATTTGAAGGCATCATAGAAAAGTGTGTTGCATGGTGTTTTTCCCTTCTTGGGAATGTTGGGGTGAATTCAACAGAGATTTTGCACGAGCAAGGACTGAAGATCTCAATCCGTAGAGCGAAGTGTAAATTGAAAGGGTTAAATTCCATGACCCTGTGAAGTATTACTGATGGACCTAATCTTCCAATCACTCATATTGGTTTTACACTGGTGAATTTAGTGGAGTTATTCCTGAATTTCTCTAGGTCTATGTGTGAGGAGAATCAGGCTCATTGAATTTGCTTCAGTATTCTCTTTCCTTTGCTGAAAAACTGCTCTTTAAGTGCTGTAGAATTCCCAGGGCTCAGGGTATCATGCAACTGAAAGAAAATGAAGGCTTAGCAACAAGAAAGGGAAAACAGATAATAACTTGTTAACAATTAAGAGCTGCTTACCAGGGTGGGGGGGTGTCACCAAATAGTGAATAAATAAATGTAATTAGAGCTGTAATTGAATATGAAATACCTCTTTTGACACAGAAGGATTTGAAAAAAAGCCAACAACCCCATCTCTTCTTCATCAAGCAGCAGGCAGCTGAAATCACTAGAGGTGGTAGTGCTTACGTCATTGAGGGATTCAGGCTGAAGCCTCACTGGTGCATCAGACCAAGCGAGTTCAAAGCCTTTCATCACTGAGAAAAGAAAGCAGCAAACCTGGCACAGTGGAAATAACAAGCAACACATCTTTGGTTAATATAAAAAGCTATGACAGTATTGCACTTCTAGATGGTAATTATTTTAAGGGACACTGTCAGGCCCCCAAATTAGATTTTATAAAAACAAGCTTTTATAAAACTTTACCAATACAGACTCCAAAAATTCCACTGTAAATTGTTTCTTTTTTTAAAAAAAAATCAATAAATATCTCCCTGAAGTGTTTGCAAATAAAACATTGTAGCATTGCCTTAATGCATGAAAACAGGGAATGACTAGATATTTACTAGAAACAATCTAGTCTCATATGCAAGTAGAGGGAAATGCAGAGGGCAAATAAGCAGCAGAAAATAAAATTAGTTTTTCCCCCCCACTTTTAACAATCTAGAGTGTTATTAATATCAGAGAAAATAATTTGATTTTTAAAAATACATGATTGACAACAAAATTATGAAGATCTGTTCAGGCTTGTGTGTGCAGCAAAGTGTCCATCTGACTTTAGAATTATTATTTGGCCAAAATCTTTTTCAAATTGGTGGTCCGAGGCCTACTTTTTCAGAAGTGTCTAGTGATTTTGAGTGCCCAACTTAAGACACCTAAAGGGACCAGATTTTCAGAGGATGGGTGCCCAAAACTTTTTGAAGATCAGCCACCTTGAAAGTGTTTCAAGTTGGGCACCCAAATTCACCTTAAAAATTTAAGCCAGGGTATTTTGGATAGAGCAGTGATGTATTTTCCATTGATGCTAATGGTAGATGCTCTGCACTACTGAAATATTGGTTTAATTACAACTCTGGCTCATTTTAATTCTGATTCTGATTTAACTTTAAAATTCCCAATGGCCTGCAATTTATAAAGATATTTTTATCTTAATCCACTTTTGTGCTAATAACAGGTTTGTTTAGCAAAGAAATCTCAGCATATTCAGAAAAACGGTGATGCTTCACGTAAAGGGACTCCTCGTGTGAGAGGATTTCCAACACAATAAATGAGGTGCCTACCTAACATTTGTTTTCAAAGTTACTATGGAGTACATACAGCCAATTACCGCTTGTTCTAGAATGCATGCTTAAATTGGAACTATAACAAGCAACACATACAGTATAATTTGATACGTGGTTCATTTGGCTTATCTTTTAGTTTTGAAAAATATAATTGATACACTGAAGCAGTTATGGCCTAGAGTGTCTTGTGATCTGTAGATTAAAGATCCCTACTAACAGACATTGTCATGACTGAGTAGCTGCAAGACAGCCATTACAGTGCATACATTATTCCTAGATCACCGGCAAGTCTTACACTTTTCGATGGAGGTCTTCCATTTTTTAATTATTACTGTGCTATTACAAATATATTAACACACACAAAAATCTTAAGCAATACGTTTGCATCCAGCCTCTCAATATGTGTGCACAAAACCTGCATTTGCTTGCTTTAGATTAGATATTTGGTTTATCTGATTTGTAGATGAGCTTATTCAAAGAGACTCAGGTTGAAAATTAGAGGATGCTTTTGAAAATTTGGCCAGAGTCTAGTTTAAAGCCACAGAACAAACTAAATTCAGAGTGAAGGTTTCCATTCTGTCCTAAATTTCTCATAATGGGCTAGTGCCCTAGGCTAACTCATTGCACTGCCTTGGTTCTAATGTTGTAAGCTATGTCTAACTGCATTGTAATCTTTTACATGTGCCTGTTTCCTCAATGTGATCCTGGTTAGCAGAGTATCTCTGCATTATAATATGTAAGATATGATTGATGACAGGTTGCTATATTTCAGCCCTTACCAATAAATTGCTGAGATTAGAATGTGGTTGGAGAGAGAGATATCTCTGAAAGGCTTGCAATTGTTTCCGACAATTGTACTTAACTGACAACTACCGGATAGATTATTTCTGTTTTCCTGACAGCTAAGTTATACACTGCTACCTCGATATAATGCCACCTGATATAACACAAATTTGGATATAAAGCAGTAAAGCAGTCCTCCGGGGAGGGGAGAGGAGGCGCTGCGCACTCCGGTGTATCAAAGCAAATTCAATATAACATGGTTTCACCTATAACGTGGTAAGATTTTTTTGGCTCCTAAGGACAGCTTTATATCGAAGTAGAGGTATATTTCATTGTATATGGATAAAAATGGCTATGCAGGCAATTTCTTTTTTTCCCTTCTCATTCCTTTTGACTAATTTAGCAGAAATGTGTAGGAATAGCAATTGTCTGTTTATCTCCTTAGAAGGTGGTGGGAATTAGTTAAAAGAATAATGTCTACAAATGCATTTTTAACCTTGTGCAAACTGGAAGTGCTAGTTTCCTGCATTATTGCAGCTCCACTAAAAAAATAAGGAAGCCAGAGTTGACATTCTTGATATTTCTAAGGTAAAACACAAGTTAAAATAATACCAATATCAAATAAAAAACCCATTTTTTGGATATTTTAAAGATAAATAATAAAGTAGTAAAAGAGGGAACAAGACCAGTAGATTAAACATCTTTTGCAGACATCTTTTTAGTATAGTAGGGCACAAAAAGTGATAATTGTTTTACTAGAGTTATCCCATACTTCTTCCATCAGGAACAATACTACAATAAAAATGAAGGGTAGGTTGCTTTGTTTGAAGAGTGGGAACTGTCAAGGATTGCTCCTCTTGGAGATTTGTATCTGGAGAGTTTACTAGCTACCTTTGCATCCTTACAAAATGAGTTTCATCTTGGAAGCAATCAGCAACAAATTGTCTACGATCACTATCAACTTCATGAAATTGCTTGCACAAAATGGTTGCTTGCAACAGACTCTAGATGTAATTTCTGCTTTTGGAAAGATCATGAGTGCATACTGTGGAGACGTGCTCTGCTCAATCACCACTGCTAACCCCTTGCATCAGGCCAGCCTTACTGAATTAAAAACAGCTTTGAGTGGCTTCTTGGCTAAAGGAGAAGTCTTGAAATTGGAGACCAAGACTGATCTATCAATCCTGGGTGTTATGATTGTTGGCATTGGGGATAAATATGCTGACATCAACAAAATCCAAGATTCAGAAACTGACCCAAATCATGAGAGATACCGTGTAACATCTTATCCAACTGTTTTTCACAGTGAAACCTGTCAATCCATTATATGGAAACAATAAAATATTTCTCCCTCAAAAAAATTTTTTTTTAAAATTCACCCAGCTGTAAATTATTTGAATGTCAGCTTTCCTAGAGTACCAGAGTAAACTTAATCTATAATACTCCAATCCTACAGTTTATAACATGAGTGGACTGCTGTGGCTTTGTGCAGCCCTATGTGCAGGTTTAGTAACACTGCTCTACAGCCAAAATGCTTCTGAAATAAATGTAGTCCAACTTTACTAATTCTGGGTCACTGAGAACGAAAATGATGCTTAGAATTGTTGATTGGCTCTAGTTTTCAAGATATGCTATTGGGTCAGTATATACGACACTTGACTTGGGAATGGCGGAGGATAAGTGAGTTATAAAGGGAAGGGATCTCAATTTAAACCAGGAATGACTAAAATACATCTTTGACTGGATCTATGAATAAATCTATGACTGGGTTTAGACAGTACTTGCTTTTGAGGCAAAACAATGAATGATGCAATCTGAAGCTGGTATTGCATCATACATGATATGAATTGCATCATGTTATTCCTAGAAGTCATGGATGATGCAATCATAAGGAAGCTTACATCACTCTGCTGAACAAATTGCCCTATATCAGCTCTAGAAATCATACAATGTCGTGCTCTCTTATTTGCAGTGTTTTGATTTTGCAAAGGGACACATTTCTGTTTAGGCAAAGTGAGCAGAGATGCCTCGTACTTGTGTGAACAGTGCAGATAACTTCTGCTATGTTTGTGGTGAAGTGACTTTTGCATCACAAAAGCGCAGGATAACCACTATGGTTAAGAGAGCTATCACCTTTATTTTGGCTGCAAAATTGGAGATCAAGACAAGAGGTGGGCCCCACACATATGCTGCAACACTTGGGCAACAAATCTTGGCCAGTGGTTGAACAGGAAAAGGAAATCTATGCCTTTTGCAGTGCCAATGATTTGGAGAGAGCCAACAGAAAATACCAGCAATTGTTACTTCTGCATGGTGCCTCCAGTTGGGAAAGGTATGTGAAAGAAGAAAAAGTGGACTGTGCATTATCCAAACATTCCATCAGCTATACGCCCAGTACCCCACAGAGAAGGACTGCCGGTTCCTGATGCACCAGAATCATTCTCACTTGAGTCAGACGAGGAAGAGGATGAAACTTCTGGTCCTGAATCATCAATGTCACAGGACCCACATTTTCTCCCATCCTCCTCCTCTGAACCACACCTCATAACATAAGGTGAACTGAATGACCTTGTTCAGGGATTGGAACTACCCAAGAGTAAGGCAGAGCTTGTTGCTCAGATTATCAGCAGTGGAATCTCCTGGCAGCTATCAGGGCAAATGAGCCCATAACTGCTTGCAGACTATTGCTGGACAGTGACAAGAGAGGCTTCCATTTAATGAATACAGAGACAAGCCAAGAAGCGCCGAGTAGACACTGAATAGGACTAAACTATGTACATAATAGTTTTTTGCCTTTTGTTTCATAATCAATTTTATTTATATAACCCTTTTGCTGATTTTTAAAGTGTTACATAAACAGGACAGGTGAAATATTATCATGTAAAGCAACCATAAACACATGAAAAGACCTAGGTTTACAGTTTATGATTAAAACTCTACTATCTACACAATATACATAGACATAAAATGTAAAAACTTAAATATCTTAGAAACAGTAGCCAATCAGTTGTTTTAATTGTCATATTTGAATTCAGCACATCAAAATACATAATAAATATCACATTTTATCTCTGAAGCAGACGACTTCTCAAAAATTGTAGACCAGTGTAATCTGCTCACATGTTGTAAATTGCAAGATTGATGCCTACATATTTAAATGAATCTTCCTTTACACTTGTCTGTACATTTTACGTGATGTTACTTGGACTATCTAATCTTATTAGTACATTTTAATTTCTTAAATAGAAATGTAAATTAAATGTATGTTTTGATAAAAGATAACAGTAAATATGTTGGACTGGATCTCGAGATACGCCACTTGAGTCCAAAGTGAAATGACGACAATTTAAAATCATTCCAAGAATGTATTATATCCCTGCACTGCAGTTCAAATGTGACCTTTTGGACAATGAAGTATACTTCTGCAATGCCATAAATATTAGAAATTGTTGGTCAGCTAGCATAGAAATAGTATGGAAATATAAAATTACCAACTGACTTCGAACTATAGTATATCATTTTTCTCTGGGCTTGTGTATATGGAGAAGTTGACTGGCAGAACTGTAGAGTACTGCTAAATCTGTGCTGGAATAACTCCCCATGTGGACACTTTATTCTGGAATAAAAGTGTTTCTGCTTTGGAATTACAGGCAGTCCTCATCTTTACCACATTTGAGTTACGACACTTCTGCATTGACACCCTGATTCGACTTATGATTATAGGTTTTGAGTTTGTGATGCTCGATCCTGCAGTGGAGTAGATTGCAGTTCTGAGTTACAACGTTCCGATTTACAATGCAATTGTAAGGAACCAATTGTGTTTTAAGTCCGAGGACTGCTTGTATTCCACTGTAGCACTGCCATTCAACTTCATCGTGTAGTCAAGCCCATTAATACAGAGCCAATAAAGTCTTTTAATAAATGAATTGCAACTGATCTAAGTTGTGCCAAGACACTGATCCTTAAAAGGAGGGAACTCTCTTGTCTCATTTCTAAAAGTTTGCGGTGTTGATCTGGCAGAAGTTGAGCATCTTATTTTACAAGATTAATGACCACACTGAAGAATTTCATGTGAGCTAGGAAGAATTTATCTCCTTTATAAAGGAGTAGTATAATACTTAAGGTTTCTGGAAAGGGCTCAAGGTGTCGAGTTGCATTGCAAACCAAGGACTTTGGTTTTATTAAGTGTTTGGGGTTTTTATTGCTTGTCCATAGTATGTTATTTGCCTGTGTAGTTTTGTGTCCTTATTTTAAAATCAGTAAAGATAACAATTAAAAAAGAGATTTTGGTTTCTTCATTTTTCTGTCTTCACTGGGTAAGGAGGGTTCCTAATCGATCTACAGAATTGTGACATTACACTGCTCAATAGTACAATATCAGGGTAAATCATCATTGATGAATTAATAAGACTGAACAACTGAGCCTTAACATCCTTAGTGTTTTTTCTTGGGATTAAGAAGAATTGCAGAGTCAGTTTTTAAAAAATGGGAACACAAGAGTATCTGTGCAGTTCTCTTGTTTGTGTATGCAGTTGTGCAAGCAAACCAGGCTAGAAGAAATCTAGATACCTGTTTGAGTGCACAATTACTGCAGCTTCACATACACAACATGCAATTATGGGTATTTTTGGCACCCACAGTTGCCCAGTCTATACTTGCAATTGTATGGCTCAAAAGAAGCAGCTGCAAAATTGTGTATGCAAGGAAGCCAGCTTGTACCCTTTGAAAACTTAGCCAGAAAAGATTTCAAATCATTTTAACAACGTAAATTAACATTACGGTCCCAGTCCTGCAATCAGACTGACAGTGGTGGACAACTCCAAGACTGAGCCCTGGTTTTGTAACACTATGGTGTGTGGAGAAGTAGTGATATACTTATTTCATAAATGAGGAAACTGAGGACCTAGTGATTTACCAAGACCACAGATGATCTCTAGAACACTGAAGTCCCTGGACCAGATTATTGACTGACTGAGCTCTTTAAACATCATTGTTTCTTCCTATGGTGCTTGTGGGGCACCCCTACCTCAAGGCTCGTTGTAAAGTCTCTGTCTTTTTCTGGGTGAAGGTAATAATATGAAGAAAATCCTTCTTAAAACTCTTTATGATTGTGGAAACACTTTCAATAGCTAAAAACACTTAATATTTAGCAAAGAAAATCTCTATTTTGGAAAAAAAAAAGTTTAACTCATATGACATTCTGGGGTGCAGTGGAGACCGGCCAGGAGCTGTGTCACCAATTGCACTGCAACTTGGGGTAACTCCCAGTGCTTTGCTGCTGTAACTTCCAATCTAAGCTACTCACAAACAAGCCAAGTAGCATGCAGGTCATACTCTGAGTGTCTGTGTATTGCCCCAGCCCTGTTCTGGCACTCTGACCCCAGGAGCCTATCAACAAACACTGGCCACTTTCTGGCTTGCAGCAACCTTGGTTACTACTTGCAGGGTGACCCCAGTACATATTCAGTCCTGGATTTCCCCCCAGAAACATATGTTCTGCACTGGCCAGCCCTCTGCTGGACAATCCAGATATATTAGGTCAATTTTCCCTCTAGGGGTATCAACATACAACAGTCTGTTATCTTAAATGGAGTTACCCAAACAATTCACAACACTGGATTAAAGAATATAACAAGTTCTTTTACCTACAAAGAGATTTTAAGTGAGTACAAATGATGAGGCATTATAGTCAGAAAGGTTACAAGAAAAATAAAGATAAACTGCTTTCTAAACTTAAACTAGACTTGGTTTAAGGTGAAGTCCCTTATCACATTTCCAGTAACATTGCTGACCAAACTCTCAGGCCAGGATCTGCTCCCCAAGTCCAATAGCTGTTTCCTTTGTCTGCTTAGGAGACAAGAGAGAGACGGGTAGGGAAAGAGAACTTGGGGTGGTTTTGTCCCTCACTTTTATAGTTAAGTCACTCTTTGAAATGCATTTTTCTGAGGCTTACCTCTAGTTAAAGTTCATTCCCACTATGAGGACAGAGACAAGGAGAGTGGTGGTGAAAGAGGTTTCATACTGTTGTTTGCTAAGAGGCAGATCTGTTTGTTCCTGGTCCCCTTCCATGCCAAAGAATGGCCACTTGATAGTGGATGGCCCATCAGCTTTTATGGCACCTGGTTAGAGGTGTTAACTTGTCCTTGTCTTTGAGAAACATGTTTATGCACTCCCCAGACTTCTCTGGTAAACACAGTTCAGTCATGGTTTCAAGTTATGTTCATAACCTTACATATACATATACATTTGCTATGATATTATTGACCAGTATGTTGTTAGTTTTTTAAAGATACCTTACAAGGCATATTCTGTACAAAGATTATTAAGATAGCGTGTAGTGTGTGAATACAGGGGTGCATTCCTCTTTTGCCATTTAAGGCGGGAAGGGAGCTTGTGATTAGGTGAAAGAAGAGGCACTGACATTTAGGGCTAGAGTGCAAATTTGAGATATTTTCTTTCCCATAATCAGTGGGGGGATTTATAGCTCTCTTCACTGGGGAGCAATTATAAATTGAAATCCTGTTATTCAAATGTATATTTAAAGCTCAGCTTTGTACTTTCTCTGCTAGCCATCTAAGCTCTGTTAGAGGGTTTACACTTCATATCTTGCTGTTGTAAAAGAAAATCCCTGTAATATATTGTGCTGTATTCTTTCAGCTTGCATAATTGGGTTTGGCAGCTTATTTTGGTTCTGAAGCAGCTTGCCTGCCATCTAATTAAAATCTGGGTAAACTGGTCTGTCTTCTGAATTGAAGAGTATGATTCCAAAGTCTGTAAAGACGACTAATTATTTTCAACCACCAAAGCATTCTGGCTCAAATCATCCCCATTTTATTTATTCCTAAAGTCATTAAAATGCTTAGCGAGCCAACATGTAATATGAAGCTAAATGTCATGAAAGTGAATTTCCTCTGGTCCTTTCTTAGTGAGTTGTGTTTCACTCTGTGTGTTCCTCAAAACATTGTGGAGAAATGTAAATTTAACTCGGCGCATTTTTCATCACAGTGTCCAAACAGCTGTCAGCCTTTGTGTCGTAGGGACCACTGTTACATTAATCCATCAACAGCAAAGGACTCAATTGTGGCATTAGCCACTAGCTAGTGAAAGAGGTGGTGAGGAACTGCACTATTCCAAGGGTGGAGAGAAACCCGTCATTCCCAGAGCTCCAAGGCAAATGGGGGAAGCATGCTTGCTGTACAATCCCAATGGATGGTGCAGCATGTTTCCTCCTCTGTGCCTGGCTGCTTCTGCTGGTGGTGGTGGATCATGCTGCACTGCCTATGGGCTCTAGGAGGAACAGCTATTATGGCTGTCCCTTTCACTGGAGCTTCTTGTGCTCTCTGATCCACCTTGTGCACCTATGCAGAAACCAGCCACAGTTAGACTCAAAGCTAGGTAGTGAACTTGGATTTCCAAGTCACAAATACCTGTTATTCAAGGAGATGTATTGGGCAAAAGCATCTCAGCCTTTAGTCTACCTTAAGCTCTCTTGACAGATTTCCTACTGGAACTAGTGGGATTTTTGCATAAAATTGAGGGAAGAAAGAGCTCATCACATAAGAATCAAACTGGAAGATTAAGTGCAGTATCAGTCTATCTATGACATATCCTCTGTTGAGGGCCATATCATGATTGCACTTTTATGATGCAGGTAGCGGGTCTGTAATAGATTTTTTTTGCAGTTATTCTGAGTGCTTTAACTTTTGGATATCCCAACTGAGACACCATAAAGAGCAGGGTGCAGGTATTCAGCACTTTCTGAAAATCAGACCCTTTCAGGTATCCCAAGCTGGGTGTGCAAAAAGTGAGGCACCCAAAATAAAATCACTAGTCAGCTTTGACAGTGTTGACCAATACACATATCACTCCCACTACAATTGTTCTGAAGAGGTAACAATGGCCTCAGCAATCTGAAAATGAGCTTGTGGCAAAGAACTTAGAACATGCTAGTGAAAAGAGCAGTAATAGGTTTGCATTAGCCACATCAAATATTAAGACCATTCATTTTCAGTAATATAACCTTACATGTTACATACAAACATTATAAATTAAACTTCAAAACACAATAAGTTTTTAGCATTTATGATCTATTTCAGCACTTAGTGAAATACGCAAGTAGTAGTGAATTTCATTGTCAAATAGAGAACTTGCTTTGATTTTCAGAAAATTTTGAAATGCTCCAGGATTGACGACATGACACTTAACAGCTGCTAGGCTATGGGAATGCCTTAAAGAATATGCAGAACATTCCTAATTACACTTCCAGGAAACTGCTCTCATTTGAGAGATGAACAATTAAGAATTCTTCTTGTATTTCACTAAGGTTTGTAACTGGGTACCATTTAAATTTTTGAAATGTACCATTCACAGTAGCTAAAGTTTGTATTAATTAATAAATGTTAGAAAAGTGCTTTGAACATGCAAAACATCATAAAAGTGCAAATTATTGTTTTAACTGTTAAACTTGCTGTGGTATTTGTGTTATTCTCTCTTTTAAATATAAGGAATACTCCAGTAAAAGCAAACAGTGCAGAAATGGCAGGATTTTATTTATACCTACCATTATTCATTGCCCTATGACAACCTTTTGAGATATACTAGTTTGTTTATGGTAAAAAATATTTCCCACTAATATACAACCTAAGGGTCTCAAGTTACTTTATATATGGGGAAATAGAGTCAAAGAAATATTAAAGGAGTTGTCAAAGGTTATACAGGTAGTCAATATAATAAGTGGGAATGGAACGCAACTGTCCTGGCTCCTAATCCACTTTTCTAATTACTATATTGCACTCTCTCTTCTGAGGCAGCATGTGCTAGTGGCTTAATGCATGGCATTAGGAGTCAGGAAACTTGTCACTTATTCTTAATTATGGTACTGACACTGGCAATGGTCTTGCCGCATCACTCAACATCTGTTCCTCATTTTCTTTATCTATAAAATGAGGAGCATAGTTATAATTATTTAAGATATTTTTTTAAAGCACCTGCCAAAATTCTTGGCAAACTTTGAAATATACACAACTAAAGAATAAATATCAATAAAAAAAAGACTAGCTGATACTCCTCAAAGTGAATCACATCTCTCGAAATGTAGAGTCCTCATTGAATCAAGCCCTTCATAAATATAACATCTAGCTTCAGATGATTCCATATTTCTCACGCTGCTCTATCTAAAAATGACAGCAAAATAGAAGTGACCTTGTCACCTGAAGGTCATCACAACCAAGCTTTGTCAGAACAAAGGGTCTGTATCCAATTCTGAGGACCCTTCACAGAGAACACCATGCCACAGTATTCTATCTTTAAACCAGAGGGGATGTTAGCTTGAGTGCTCCACTGAGCAGTATTGCTACAGTAACATTGGGGAGTATCTCTTTCAGTACTCTAGGGTTAAAGACAAAGACTTCTTTGATCACAAGTTTATATATTAAAGCTCATATGCTTGTCTAATAAAAGGCATCTCAATACTTGACATGTTCATATTTGTTTTTAATTACAAAGGTGTCTGTATAACCATGGGCTCAGTGGAATGATGTATATGGATTGTAACCATGCATACTGAGAAATTATGAATTTTACATTCAAGAGCCTAATTCAGTAAAGCACTTAAGCACACACTTAATGTTGACATCAATGAGACTTGAGCCTGTGTTTAAGGGTTTTGTTGAATCTGTATCTAAACTCTTACATAGAAGAGATACTCAACAATTATGATAACTTTAAATAACTCTAGGAGACATCCAGCCTCAGTAGACTTACTCCAGAGCTAAATTTGGCCTCATGTTATTTAAAGAACTTTATCTGGGGTACAACATTGTCAAAATATTAGCATAATGAAATCTGGAATCTACAGACTATAGTGATGTGAGTATTTGAAATTCATAGTTGTACAGATTGAAAGAATGCTAGCTGGGTAGGTTGGACACCAGATGCCTTCTAATAATGACAAAAATTTCTCTTAATATGTCTGTGTGTTCTTCACTAGCTTTCCAGAACCAAAACAAAGTACATACTACAAAAGGCAGGTTTTTATTATACTCAGACAAATGTGGTAAAAGACATTTGTGGTAAAAGGTTGAATATATGCTGTCTTGATTTACACCCAATATACTCTTTTTAGTCAATCAGGACACATAGGATATAAATCATGGCAGAACTTGGCTCCCTGTATATACACTTGTAGAAAAACGTCATTGTTACAGTTGCATGGGTTTGAGAGACTCTGTAGCTGTAGAATCAAGCAATGACAGGCTCATTACCGGCACTACAGAAGTCTCTCTCTCTTTTTTTATATCACTGAGATGTCTAGTATTATGTTGACAGTTTGATAATTAGTTTTTAGAACACTGGAAAATAATTGTAATTTTTTAAAAGTATGTAGTCCTTCTAACAGAACAGTGGATACCTTATTTAAATTCTTTGTGTCTATAGTACCGCATATAAATAATAATTAACCACTCACGGCGCATTTAAACAATAAGCCACGTTAGGATAATAGGAACAATGCCCTCCTGCCTCAAGAAGTCTGGAACTCAAGGGCCTAGATGGAGATACCTGTAGGTAATGGCACTGAGACGATATGTGTGATGTTTCTGTTGCATCAAAAACCCTTTTTCAACCTAGATTGTCATCACAGACACAATGTTTTTCTGCATCTGCTCTATTTAAGGATCATAAAAAGCAAAATACCATACATTCCTCTCTGCGACACAAGAGGCTGCCATTGTAGTATATGAAAGGAGGATTTGGTTCACACATTGGATAAATGATCCACCATTGGTACGGACTGCAGAGCCTGCCCTAAAAAAATTAAGTCACAGGCACTTCCAGTGCTGCTGGGATTCTGCAACAGCTGCATCTGGAGCTAGAGTTTCAGTGCACAATCCCATTAGGAGCAAAAGAAGACTTTCTTTAATAGCATGCTGGGCTGAAACGTCATTGCCCTGACATGTCTGGCTAAGTCAAGGGACCCTATCTCCTGAGTACACCAGGTCAAACTCTGCTGTTATTTAGACCTGTGCATTCAAAATCATTGAGGTTGTCCCAGTGTAACTGAGAAGAGAGATGGACTATCTGTTATACACCTTTGTATGTTTTACTCTTCAAAATGGATGCACACATAGTTAACCTAACTGGTCATCTGTTCTCAATGCACGATCAGGGTCCAAGTGTCATTAAAAGAATTAGAGAGCCTTTCTCCAGTAGGGGGAAAACCCAGCTATCTTGTCTTTCAGGAAACAGACTACACTGGAGCTTTGTCAGTAATTTCTTGCATTTCTGATTAGTGTGTACATAAGCACTGTATAAATGTCATATTAAGCAGATGCAGCTCTTTCATTAGTTTTATTGGCCATCTCATTCAAGAAAAACTGGCTCTGAGATGCAGACCATGTTCATCCCTGTACAAGTTATTAGGGCTATTGATTCTCTCACTCAAATTGTTGCACATGCCTAATATACAAACATCCATTACTCTGGGCCCGGTTCTGTTATCTTGTAAAGAATCAACTTCAGTCCATGTGTTCCTATATCATGAAAAGAAAAAAACGGACAGATGGAAAATAATAGTAATAATGTTATCTTGTAGAGCACCCCCATCACTATGAGGCTGGTGTGCTGAACAACAGAGTATGTAATAGAGTGCGTCTCTCCTAAAACACAAATATAAAAAGAAGTGATGGGGATCCTATGTCAAAATTGGAAAGAAAGATATTAAAAAGGAAGGTAATATATACAAGTCCAACTGTGTTTTTTCTGGAAACACCTTTGGGGGTAAAAATGCTTTAAGATTTTATTTTAAAAGTAATGAAGAACGAAATGAGATTACAAGAAGGAGAGACATTTCACACCATAGTGCACACTGTGGCAAACTATGATTGCCTGCATACTTCAAACGCAGTGGAGGGAACTTAAAAAGCAAGTAGTGGATGAGTGCACATAACCATCAGGAAGAGAATCAAGGAGTGAAGGGGAAATTGCTGTAGGCAGATCTCCCCCATCCTGCATGGCAGGAGGAAATCAGCCACCTCTCTGATACCATCCTCCTATGTCCCCAGATCTTATGGAAGTCTGTCCAAGAGGGCTGGGTGCATGATACTTTGATTGTCCCACTCCTAGCCTCCTGGAATATTTGTGCTAAAAATAACAGCCCTAAGCTGACTGATTTTGTGTGAAGCTCCTCCTTATGAGGGAACCTCACAGAAGAGGGGAAGGGGCAGCTGCTGGTGCTGGATTCTCTGGCTATGCAGTTCAATAGGATCTGTGTTGCCAGGGAAAAGGTGGGCTTAAAGGGAACCAGAATCAATATGGATGCACAAGGCCTCTATGAGAATCACCTTGTGTCTCCAGTGGATCCTGTGTGATCTGTGGGGCTGGGGAGCTGAACTGTTTTTTTCCAGGGTAAATGGGATTGGAAGGGGAAAGAACCTTGCTCTGCTCATGGTAGAATTTGTAGGAAACTCCAGACGACTTTGCTCAGCACCCCTGTAGAGGGGGAGGGCAGTGGAAGGGCAAAATCTAGTCCATAGCTTGGCAAACTATGAATAGATTGTGCTGTACAGGTTCTTTGGTGGCGACAATGACAGATTTGTGGTTTACTGCACTATCTCTATTTTTACTTTCTCGCTGCTTACACATTCAGCAAACAAGCATCAGACAAACGCATTAAGATGTGGTGCTGGTGAAGGACTATCTCATATCGATGCTAAATGGAAGCTTCCCCCATCTTGAGATAGTGTCCACTCTGCATGGTTCTGCAGGGTTTTTAACATATCTGCCCTGTTATTTTCTTAGTGCTCATCTCCTGGTGAAAATCAGTAGAGTTGTGGTTCCCCATTAATGGGCTGTCCTAGACTAGTTGGGCATGTGGTTAGACAGGCGTTGCAGAGGAGCAGAGTTGGGGGGGTAAGGGAAGCTGGATGACTTTACATCCACGCCTACAATTCTGTAAGCATGCTCCTGTGGCATGAAAGCTGCAGTTGTGCTCTGGTGCAAGGGGTCAGAGATGACCCAGCCAGCAGTCCATTGCAAAACACATCTGACAGGCACTGCACTAGATGTTTATTTATGACTTTCCTCCTCATTGCACGGATCAGGACCCATCATCTAATCTGTGCCATTTTATGGAATGGGAGTCCTATGGCTACCTTTGCTGGAGCTACAGCATGGAAATGCAAAAGTTCTCATTCCTGCCATAGCCACTAAACTCTCTCACATGCATTTTAACTAAGCAATGATGATTTATTAGCTGAGCTTTATTGGTCACATTACTTATCAGCTAGCGGTATTAGTAGGCCTGAGGCAAAGCTGAGGGTGCTTTAGCTCTAATTGATTGTTTGGCTGGAAAGAATGACAAATGGGCCTTTATTGCTGTTAGAAAACCAATAAGTAATTAAAGAAAATAAAAAAATATTTTTCAGCTGTTTTAAATGTTGATTGCTACTTTTATTATTCTGGCATTCCACACTGCAGCTGCATTTTAGCACCTCAGGGTCTGCCAAGATCTGGAAGTATATCAATCTGTCTCCAGCAGAAAAGCAAGGGGAGCTTTTAACACTGTCATCCCTGAGCTAATGTTTGTTTTCATTTGCTTATGGTTTCATGTTTCTAAAGTGACGTGTTGCTGAAGTTTGATGGAGTTGTGTCTGTAAGCATGCATGCACAAGTGGGCAGGCGCACACCTACACACACTCGCTCTCTCTCTTCAGCTTCCAGCCACTTGCCACCTCTTGCCACTTCCAGCCACACCTCTCTGTGTACAATACCACACTGCAGTTAGGATCATTTGATATGCTTGAATTGACAGCTCCCTGCTTTAACTTGAAGATGCAGACATGAGAGCCTGGATTTGATATCCTTCAAAACACGCTACAAGACTTACAAGACTTACCTGTTTCCTGTATGGATTGACAGGACATCCAGGGATAAATGAAATAGAGGCCATTTTGGATCAAGGAAGGTTGTCAGGAGGTCTACTTTTAACATTTGTGTAAGATCCAAATTATTAAGAATTTTTCTTAAGTGCTAAGTATTTTATTTTATTTTATTCCATACTATATCTTTGTTATGTGCCTAGAGCTTGGTACAACTGGACAAAACTGAAATTAATACAAAGAGCTATAGTGGGAACCCTCCCACAGCTGTCCACTTCTTCCTCAATCAATTTTCCACCCTCTATAGCAGACTAAAACCTCTATTTATTCTTCTCCTACCTCCAGCAAGCCTCAGGACAATTCCCTTCTTACCTTAGATACACCGTAAAGTTGTACCCAGGGCCTGGTCTAGGAATGAGACAAGCCAGTTATCTGGGGGAGAGGTTTGCCCTTTTCTAAGCTGTGAAAATGACTACAGACTATGACTGCGGACTATTCACAAGCATAGCTCACAACAAGTTCACTGGATATTCATGCAGCAAGATAAGAAGACCCATTAGAGTTAATGGTAATTAGGAGTGTAAATTCCTGCCCATGGGTCTGGGGATAATAGTAAATTTGTCCCTCTGTTTAGGTTTATTGTTAATGTTAACTAGAAAGAATAAAGGAACTTTCTTTTAACATAGGACCTATACTGCTGCCCTTTCTCCTGTTAATTTGTATTGACCTACTCTGCAAATAGGAATCAATGGTGCTAATTAGTGGGAGTAAGCATGGCAGAATCAGGCCCATAGAAATTAGCATACTGGTCTGCAGGAAGTACAATATAGAGTTTATTTATAGTATAACTAATAAATAACAATGATACAGTTCTTCATATTTATGTACTCCATTTCATCCAGAAAGATCCCAGAAACATTTTATAAACTACAGACTAGAAGGGTCACTTAACACTGAAATGCAGCAGATATTTTTTTTGTCAGTTAGGGTTGTCAGGCATCTAGTTTTTGAAATGCTTGGTTAAAAAGGAATCTCTGGGCTGTTAAAAGTGTGGCTGGCCGCAGTGCCGGGGGGGCAGGCAGGCTCTGCGCCTGGCTCAGCATGGCTCCTGGGAAGTGGCAGGGAACCATGGTCAATGCAAGCTGCAGGGGTCATGCCTGCGTGTGGGGTAGCACACGAAGTCCCCTGGCCACCCCTCTGCCTAGAAGCCAGAAGCACACGTTGCCGCTTCCCAGGAGCTGCCTGAGGTCAGTGCCGCCTGAAGCCCTCACCCCAAACCCCCTCCTGTGCCCCAACCCTCTGCCCCAGCTCAGAACCTTCTCACACACCCCACACCCCTGCCCTAGCTCTAAGCCCCCTCTTACACACTGAACCCTTCGGTCATAGCCCAGAGCCCGCTCCTGCACCCCAAGCCCATAATCCCCAGCCCCACCACAGAGCCTGCACCTCCAGCTGAAGCCCTCACCCCCGCCCCCGTACCCCAACCCCCTGCCACAGCAAGTGAGCGAGGGTGTGGGAGAGTGAGTGACGGGGGGGGGATGGAGTGAGCAGGGTCGGGGCCTTGTAGAAGGGGTGGGCCAGGAGCAGGCCTTGGAAGGGGCGGGGAAGAGGGGTGGGGCAAGGGTGTTCGATTTTCTGCAGTTAGAAAGTTGGCAACCCTACTGTCAGTGTCCAACAGTTTCTACATCAGAAAGTGAGGAAACGCCACTGCAGACTGAATGGAGACATGCAGACTATAAATACCTAAATTACAATGTGGACAGGATACAAGGGTTAGCGGACACACCTATGCTTGAAACAGCATCATGGGATCTTTAAAGGCTGTTGGTGATCAGAACTAGATCTGGTCTAAAATTTTCTGAAAAAAGTTTTCCACAGGAAAATACTGATTCAATGGAATTGACACTTTTCACAGGGATCCGTCAACTTTTGATGGAAACTTACCTGCCTGATTTTCTACTAGTCTCCCCACCAACCAGGTAGCTGGTGGATGGGTTGTCCAGCTTTCTGAGTTCCCTAGCTACCCAGGAGCTGGGTGGCTGGGGACTCCTGGACTCCTCAGACCGCCCAGGGAGCAGGGCAACTAGTTTCCCGCTTGGCCAGCTCTCTGGCTCCCTGCGTGGCTTGTTAGATTCCTGGCGCCATGGTTTTTCTGCCAACAAGCTCGTCCAGCAGCCAGGGAGCCAGATGGGAAGCTAGCTTACCAGCCAGCCCAGAAATTTTGGAAAAATTCTATTTTGGTCCTTGCAAAATGGATATTTTGCCAAAATTTCTGTATTTTGGGCTTTTCATTCTGATTTGGAACTAAAACAAAATTCAAATGCAAAAGTTTCTATGGGACAGAAATTCTGGTTCCTGCACAGCTTTGGTTAGAACCTCATCTGAAAGGCAGCACTTCTAGCAGCATAGTGCCCCTGAATGTCATGCTTGGGCATTGGCCCAGTACCATCTTGGAAGAAAGAAGGCCGCTTACTGGCTCACCACACCAATCCCTATAGCATGTGTGCCTTCCCCTATGTCTTTGTATGCGAACTGAAAGAAGCACAGCCCATTCCTGCAAGCTGGTTTTGCAGCTAAGTAATGCTCGAACTTGTTTTCTAACTTGTTATTTTTTTCTTCTTTTCAAAGTGCAACTCTCCTCTTAGATGAAAGAAAATATCCAAGAGACATTTTAAATTATGCTAAATAATATTTTCTTTCTTTTAGCTGTCTCCATAATGAGGTATAGTGCATCATCATTTGGATTTGCTGTAAGTAATCTTACAATTTAAATATGTTTCACAGTGAGATGTTATGTTGCATGCTGTTTTTGAACTCTCACCACAATTTTTCTTAGCTAAGGAGTGCATCCAGGTAAAAGAAAATCGGTGACTAACCAGAAAGATCATTCTTTAAAGTTGATCATAGAAGTAATATGTAAAAGTGTTAGGGTGGTCTGCTTTCAGTTCCTAGCAGACAAAGGCATTCGTATCAATGCTAAAATCTTATGCTGATGGACGCTATAGAACAAGCTAAGAGGAAGAGATATTACAAACCAGGACCAATTTTCCATTGCAAGGCCCTGCAGCATATTCATCCCCCATGCAGGCGTAGATCTGAGATCCCAACGTCATTTGTGAAATCCTGTTCCAATCAAAGGGCTGGTCTACACTTGGGGGTGTGGGGGTTCCGAACTAAGATATGCAACTTCAGCTACGCAAATAGCAAGTATCTTAGATCGCCTTACCTGGCTTTCCTCATGGCGGGGAGTTGACTACCGCGGCGCCCCCATCGACTGTGCTTACCTCGCCTGCCGAGGTGGAATACAGGTGTCTATTACCGGATTGATTATCGTGTCTAGATGAGACGCGATAAATCGATCCCTGATACATCGAACACTACCCGCTGATCCGGCGGGTAGTATAGATGTACCCAAAGTCAATGTCAAAACTCCCATTGACTTCACTGGGGCCAGGATGTCATCTTTGGTCTCTAAAAATCGCTGCTATTTTTCAATTTGCAGTTGAACACTAATATATTCTCAGCAGAGATTAACTGTAGAGAAAACATTCCTAATTAAATGAAAAAACTTGAAAGTCAAACATTTTGTATTTTATTGTGAACTTGAAAGTGGGGCTGTTTCTGTGAAAAATTTGAGTTGGGTGTGTGAATTATTCTGGGCATAGAGTAGAAAGATCAATTAACTCACCACTAAAATGCAGTATATACATTGTCAGTGTCCAGGAGTTTCTACATCAGAAAGTGAGGAAATGCTTAATGGGCCATTATTGAGCTGAGATGGCACTGTATCAAAAACCTGTAAAAAAAAATTCATGTTTTTAAGTGCTGTGAATGTGAAGATTTTGCCTAAGATGTGGCGTAAAATGAAATTAGATGAAATTCCTTTGCAAAGTTCTGTTAAACAAAAATTGTGAATTTGTAGGACAAGTCACTGAAAGACAGTTGCCCTTTTTCTTTTAGACATTGTACGAGAAATATATTAGTATTGTAAATATTGTGGTGACCACATTATTGCAAGAATTTTTTTTTTAGCCAAGTAACTCTGCATGCTGGTGGATTATAAACAAAGCTCTTTCCATGATTGACTGTCTGAAGTCTGATAGACACTGTTGTGTAATGATACACAGTAAATAAAGTAAAGATCATTTAAATGAATGTAAATCCTGCTTTCATTAAAATGATTTAGTTGGAGCTGCTTTGTGCCCCACAGCATGATTACAGATGCATTGCTTTAACTACAGTACACCTTAATAACCCACAAAAGGAATTGACTCCGTATCCTTTTCAGTTTGATGCTATCCTGGATGTTTTGTCATCGGTGATAGTTCTGTGGCGTTACAACAATGCAGCCGCTGTACATTCGGCACACAGGGAATACATGTAAGTAAATGTACCCGTTTTTCACTCTGACAGAAGACTGCAGAGCCTTTGTGATGAAGCTGTGATGTTATGGCGGTGACAAGAACAAAAATTGTAAGATGCCAATAAATTTTCATTTTATTTTCATTCAGTTTATGGTCACAAACTTGCAGCTTTAACTCAAACCAACCTCCCGCCATGAAAATGGTTCCACATCATCATTTCATTTAAGATGCTAAGGGTTCTATATGTTTCTCTTTGAAGGATCATGTGAGATGATCTGTAATTGCAACCAGCATTGAATGTGCAAATCTTTTGTTTCCCATCTTAACTCATTATTCACACTAGGATGAGTTTCCAGTATTTGATGCTTGTGTTTTACTTGTTTTTCACCATCACAAAACTGGGATCTGACTTTTTAGGTGCTGAGCACCCTCAACTCTCATTAACATCATTAGGAGTTGAGGTTGCATAACCCCTGATGGGATTGGGCCCAGGTTAGCCAAATGATAGGTGGATAACTATGTAATCTAACTACTGTACCCCATGCAAACACACGTGCAAACTGTTTTTTAGCAGCACCTACTGCTGATGTAATGATTAAGTGTTTTTCATCATCTACATGTAATTTAAACAAAAAATTAGCACCTGCATATTTGCAGTAGCTAGTTGTAAGGATTTGAAGTGTACATATGTAATGGTTCTGGCACGACCAATATGGACACAATTCCTTTCTCCAATCTGCAGTGCACCCAGTCACAGTGATGATCCCCACTGTGTCTTCTGCACTGGCTGACAATGTGGAATTCCCATCATCAATGCATGTGACAATTGCAGAAGATTTAGTAAAAATTAGCAAAGTAATTATGGTTTGACACAGCACATCAGCGAGAATTTCACCCTATGGACTAATTATAGTGCACATTTCTTTCAAAGTTAGGCTAACTTCATATTTAGGCATCTAAACAAGTATTGACCAGTGTTCTTTAAATGCACAAACTACAGTTTCTGTGACAGGCTACCAGAGCAAAAAGGAAGCTCTAAAGTCTACACTGACTTTTTGCAACTAAAGATCATGAAGGGCTGCAGTACTTATTCATAAAAATAAACTAGGATTGAATTTGGCTTAATGTCAACAGAGCGACAGAAAACATTTTTCACACACAATATTCTGGAGAGGGAAATGATGATTTGAAAATGGGAGAAAATTATTGGGTTCTTTTGCCAGAGCATTTTGTGTGTGTGTATATTTTGGCTCTTCTTCCTCCCTTTCGCAAAGGCCTCAGCCTATAAAAAGTGATGAAAATTTAAACCCAGCTTCAGTGGGCCTTAGATAAATCTCAGTTATCCTCTTTGGATCCCATTGGGCTTTTGAGGGCCTCAGAAGCTCCTTAGCCAAACACAGCATAGGATACTAGATCAAAACACTGAGCTCTCCAGTTGAAAAGCCTTATAAAAGTTTTGTCTTGAGGTGTTACCTTCAGAAACAGGTGATTAAAATTAATCTTCCTGCATAAATTCGGATTTATTGCCCAGTTTCAGCATGCCTTGGTTTTATGGAATCCTCAAAGAGTCCCTTCAATATTTAGTTAACATCTCTAAGAAATCCCCGTCTGCTGGGCTTTTTCAGTTTGAGTGTAGTGGGCCTTATAAAATAAAATAAATATGTCTCAATATAAAACAACAATCAACATGTCTTCAGGCTAGGGATGTATACAGGCAAAATGGCAAATATATTTTGCTTTTTGAAACTTATTTTTAATTTGCCTTCAGGTAACTCCCATGCTTTAGATAAAACCATACTAATGGGATGGGATGGGTCATGCCTTCTAAAGCAAGACATCTAATATTACATGATGATATCAATATTAAGCAAAAGAACATTACCATAGCTTGAACATTTTTATTGTTGGATGGGTGATCTGGTTATCTCTGTGATTTCACTCTGTAGCTCCTAGAAGTGGCAGACGTTATGGACTATGCAGGAGGGGTAATTGCAGCTGTAAATCACTAAGACGACTCCTAGGGTGTCCGGTTTTCCTGGGAGGAACATCTCTAATTTCCTGTCGTATTTAATCTTGAAAGATTATGTATTAAATGATTTTTCCCTCACGCTGGGGAAAAAAGGAGACTTGTTTGTTGTTTGAGCCCTGCAGGTTATTTATTGCTATTGTAGATGTAAGCAGAGTCAGGATAAGCTCTACCCTGACATCTGGTGGAAAGAAGTTCAGAGAGTGTATTTGCATAGGTACGCCCACCTTATCCCAGACTCCCAAACTGTGGGATTGCTTGGTGACAAATTGCTCACCCTCAGTTGGGTAGTACTGGCTAGACATGGGACATGGGTTCCAAAACCCAGAGAATTGAGAGAGGCTGGGGACAGGTATTTGTGCCTGGTGGTGCAGTCGCCTTGTGGAGCTAGAAGCACCAGTTGCACCCCCTCCTCTCTTCACTGTGGAATGTCAGAGTTGGTTTTTTTATTCTCTCAAGAATCTAAATGCAGGTTACTGAGCTGAACGCCCTTTGGGCTAATGGTGCACTAGCACTGGGGCTCCCCCACTAAGAGCTGAGAGCACTGAGCATTGTGCTAACTAGTGGGGGAGCCTGAAGATATGCTGTGGAACAGAGCAGCTGGTGGAGTGGAGCAGTTGCGGGGACGGCTGGAGCGGATCACGGGACAGCTGGTGGCAGCAGAGCGGAGTAGCTGTGGGACGGGTGGTGCGGCCCACAGAGTGAGCAGAGCTGAGCAGTTTTGCAGAGCAGCTCATGGAGCAGAGCAGCTGGTGGAGCGGAGCAGTTTCTGAGGACGACTGGAGGAGCAGAGTGGAGCAGCTGGTAAAGCGGAGCAGTTCGTGGAGAAGGCGGAAGCAGAACCCATGGAGAGGCAGGGCAGTTGGCCCTGGACCACGTAAGGTGCCCCTTTCTACCCAGGCTGGGAGGGGGGGGACCTCTACAGATAGACTCTCGAACTCTGGGGTGGCATTGACCAGAGACTTTTGGGTTGTTGGACTTTGGGGTCAATGGACTTAAAACCCTAAGCGGAAAAAGGACAGTGGCAAACGTACTTGGAGGTGGGTTTTTGTTTATGGTTTGTGTTATAACCCTGTTTGTGGTGTTTCTCCAATGGGATGCCACATTGATTCCTTCCTTTATTAAAAAAGATTTTGCTACACTCAGACTCCGTGCTTGCGAGAGGGGAAGTATTGCCTCCTAGAGGCGCCCAGGGGGGTGTGGTATGTGAGTGTCCCAGGTCACTGGGTGGGGGCTCGAGCCGGTTATGCATTGTGTTACTGAAACGGAACCCCTGGATACTGAACCCGGCCCTTGTTGCTGCCAACTAGAGGGGCAGAAGGGTTACATTTTGGGGGCTCGTCCGGGATCCCTGGGTCAGTACCCCTCGCAAGCACTTGTTGAGTGTTCCACTGTATTGGGAAATAATTATGTTTATATTTTGAGGAAACTACTGTTTGTATAATGGCTAATATGTCGGGTTTGGTGGGCCCCAGTCCTGCAGCCTCTAGCTCAGGGGCGGCAGACTCAGCCTATGATTGGGCAAAAGCACTGGGGCATATATTGGAAAAGATTGTGTTGGCCTATGCTACGTCGAACTCTTGTCGTAAGTTAAGGTTATTTGATGGGGAAGAGGAGTTTGAACTCTGGTCGGAGCATACTACTGAAATGCTGCGGGAGTGGGCCGTACCCGATGTAGAAAAGCGACGATGTCTAATAGAGAGCCTTAGTGGCCCAGCATTAGATGTAATTCGCACCCTGAAGCTCACTGACCCTGAGGTCAGTGTGAAGGACTGCCTAGAGGCCCTTGATAATACCTTTGGGAGCGTAGAGGGCCCTGAGGACAGTTACTGTAAATTCATTAATTCCCGACAGCAAAGGGGTGAGAAAATTTCAGCCTATATACAGAGGCTGGAGAGACTACTTCAGAGAGCTGTTATGAGGGGAGCAGTGACTGCTGAGCAGATGGATCAGACCAGACTGGCTCAAGTTGTAAGAGGGACTCAGTATTGGAACCCGATCCTACTTCATCTCCGACTAAGAGAACGGCAGGAACATCCCCCAAGTTACTCCCAGCTGATAAAGGAGGTCAGGGAAGAAGAAGAAAGGCAGGCAGCCAGCGAGTGTTGGGAAGCCCAAACATTGGAACGAGCCAGTACGACGCCACCGCCAATGGCCAGCGTACTGATGGTGAGCACCACAGAGGAACTTGCCCAACAAATGCAGGTCCTGACAGAACGGATAGCTGAGCTGCAAAGCATCATTGACCAAGCTAAGACTTCCAGGAATAAGGAGCCTCAGACTGTGATGATAGAGAAGTCAGTATCTAGAGTCACCGTCCCACCTCGCCAAATGGAGAAAGGACACTTCTTTTGCTACCGGTGTGGTCAGGATGGGCACAGTGCTGCTAACTGCCATAAGGAAGAGAACCCCTCCTTAGTGTATGAAAAGCTGAGGATCAGTTGGGAGAGATCCAGTAGCTGCCAGAAGGTCCGGGGACGGAGACCACCTAGGCCTAGAGGATTTGAAGATTCCCCCAGAAGAGACCAACCAGCTGGGATCCCTGCAGGACTGATAGGGCCTCGAGCAGAGGTCATGGTGAGGATTGAAGGGGCGGAGTGTAAAGCCGTGCTTGACACTGGATCTCAAGTGACTATTATATTTCAGTCATTCTACCAACAGATGCTTAGGCACCTGCCCATACAGCCACTGACTGGCATTGGTCTGTGTGGCCTCAGCATGGATGAATACCCTTATCAGGGCTATGTCATAGTACACCTGGAATTCCCAGAAGAGATTGCTGGGGTAAGACAGGAGGTGGACACTGCAGCTTTAATATGCCCTGACCCCAAAGGAGCCTCTGATGTGTCTGTGCTAATTGGGACCAACTCCAGCCTCTTTAGGATACTGGCCGATTACTGCAGACAGCGAGCAGGAGACCAATATCTGAATACCTTGGTGATACACACACACTGTGCCGAGGCTTACAGAAAAATTGAGGACACGAGAAAAGTGATGCCTGATTTGCCAGTCGGAGCACTGAGGTATGTGGGCCCGGTCCCTTTAGTGGTGCCTGCCATGTCAGAAAAGGAGGTGATTGTCAGGAGTACCTGCCTAAAAGGCAGTAAGGGAACATTAGCTGTGGTAGAGCAGCCAACCAAGGGAGGGCTCCCAGAAGGAGTGCTGGTTCTCAGTGGAGTCATAACCCTACCTGCTGAAGCCCAGGAGGAGGTGACGATACTGGTTGCTAATGAAACACGCCGTGATGTGTTTGTAAAACCAGGGCAGAAGATTGCAGACATTTTTGAGCCTGAAAGCGTTGTGAGACCCCAGTGTGAAGATGAAGTTCCAATGATAGATCCTGCGAAGTTTGACTTCGGGGACTCACCGCTGTCTGAGGAGTGGAAGGATCGCCTGAGGAAGAAGCTTTGCGAGAGATCCAAAGTGTTCTCACTACATGAGTGGGACGTGGGATGTGCAAAGGGAGTGGAACACCATATCAGGCTACAAGATCCCCGACCCTTCAGGGAGAGGTCTAGAAGGATTGCCCTCTCTGAGATGGAAGACGTGCGCCATCATCTTCAAGAGCTGATCGCGAATGGTATCATCACAGAGTCACGAAGCCCCTATGCCTCACCCATTGTGGTCGTTCGTAAGAAGAGTGGAAAAATCCGGATGTGTATTGACTACCGCACCCTAAACAGGCGCACTACAGTTGATCAGTACACCATGCCTCGAGTACAAGATGCCTTGGACTGTTTGCTGGGTAGTCAGTGGTTCTCTGTGTTGGATCTTCGGAGTGGATACTACCAGATCCCTCTAGGTGAAGAAGATAAGGAGAAGACAGCCTTCATCTGCCCATTAGGGTTTTATCAGTTCGAACGCATGCCCCAAGGGATTTCTGGAGCACCTGCCACATTTCAACGTCTTATGGAAAAAGTCGTGGGAGACATGAATTTACTGCAGGTGTTAGTTTACTTGGATGACCTGATTGTGTTTGGAAGAACCCTGGAGGAACATGAAGAAAGACTTCTTAAAGTGCTCGACAGGTTGGAGGCATACGGTTTGAAGCTTTCAATTGATAAATGCCAGTTCTGCCAAACCTCAGTGAAGTATGTAGGTCACATCGTGTCCCAAGAGGGTGTGAGTACTGACCCCGATAAAATAGAAGCACTCACTACCTGGCCACGTCCCATTAACTACAGAGAACTCAAGACGTTTCTTGGATTTAGTGGTTACTACCGCAGATTTGTGAAGAACTATGCTACGATTGTAAAACCTCTGAATGATCTTACCAGGGGATACCAGTCCAACAAGAACAAATCTAAGACCCAGAATAAGCGGAGGCCTCCAAAGCCGCCTTTGCAGAGACACTATGGCCCCTTCGAACCATTTGGGCCGCGGTGGGATGAAAGATGTGAGAGAGCTTTTCGGGAAATCATTACTCGCTTAACTCATGCTCCCGTCCTAGCCTTTGCTGACCCGAGCAAACCGTTTATCCTGCATACTGATGCCAGTTTGGAGGGTCTGGGAGCAGTACTGTATCAGGAAGTGGAAGGCAAACGCAAACCGGTAGCCTTTGCCAGCCGAGGACTGTCTGACAGTGAAACTCGCTACCCCATCCACAAGCTGGAGTTCTTGGCCTTGAAATGGGCCATCACTGAGAAATTCCGAGACTACTTGTACGGTGCTCAGTTCCAGGTGTGGACAGACAACAACCCACTGACCTATGTGTTAACAAGTGCTAAATTGGATGCTACAGGCCAGAGATGGGTGGCCGCCTTGGCTAGCTATGAGTTCAGCATTCAATACCGATCAGGGAGGAGCAATGTAGATGCAGATGCTTTGTCCAGACGTCCGCAGGCACCTGATGTCGCTGTGATACCCACGGATGGCGTGAGAGCTATTTGCAGTGTGAGTCGCCGAGAGCCGGAGTCCCCTGAGAGCCTTCATGGATGTGTTGCTGAAGCTTTGGGCCTACCCCCTGAAGGCGTGCCTTCTGCTTCAGTGAACTATATTGCTTTGGACCAATCTCCCTTGCCCATGCTCAATACGGCTGACTGGCAAGAGGCCCAACTACAAGATGCTGACATTCGTGATACACTACTTGCCAAAAGAGAGGGGCGAGGCCCAGCTGAGGTTGTCCCACCTACCCCAGAGGGCAAACTACTATTGAGAGAATGGACCAAACTAAAACTGATTCAGGGAGTGCTACACCGCACGACCACAGACCCTCTACAAAAGCAACGGAATCAACTAGTGCTGCCAAAAGATTACAGAGCCCTGGCCATGAGGGCCCTGCATGATGACTTTGGACATTTAGGGATGGAGAGGACCCTGGAACTTATCCGCAGTAGATTCTATTGGCCACGGATGGCTGAAGATGTTCGCCGGAAATGTGAGACCTGTGCGCGATGTGTGCAAAGGAAAACTCTGCCCACGAGGGCTGCATATCTGAAGAACATCACCAGCAACAAACCTCTGGAGCTGGTTTGCATTGATTTCTTGTCTTTAGAAGTGGACAAGAGGAATATTGGGAACATCCTAGTAGTGACCGACCATTACACGCGATATGCGCAGGCATATCCCACACGTGATCAGAAGGCCACTACCGTCGCTCGAGTACTATGGGAAAAATATTTCTCAGTTTATGGATTCCCAGCCCGGATACACTCGGATCAGGGACGAGACTTTGAGAGTCACCTTCTGAAGGAGGTGCTGAGGATAGCAGGAATTAAAAAGTCAAGGACAACGCCTTATCACCCACAGGGTGACCCTCAGCCAGAGAGGTTCAACCGAACCCTTTTAGATATGTTAGGGACTTTGCGGCCAGAGCAGAAGGCAACCTGGAGCCAACATGTCGCATTTCTAGTGCACGCCTACAACGCCACAAAGAACGATGCTACGGGAGTCACCCCATATCTCTTAATGTTTGGGCGAGAACCAAGATTACCCATAGACCTGTGCTTTGGTGTATCCGAGGATGGAGATAGCTATGAAACTCACCAGCAATATCTATCCCGTCTATGAGAAAAGCTGCGGGATGCTTATCACTTAGCTACATCTGCAGCTCAGAAGAATGCAGGCCGCAACAAACATCGATATGATGCTAGGGTGCGTCTGCAAGAACTCCAGCCAGGGGACAGAGTCCTGCTGCGAAATTTGGGTATTGCTGGCAAGCACAAGATAGCTGACAGATGGAATGCAATACCTTACTTAGTGATGGAAAAGCTAGGAGACCTGCCGGTCTACAAGATCAAACCTGAAGAGGGTACAGGGCAGACCAAGACCGTGCACAGAAACCTTTTGCTCCCTGTGGGGGAATTGGTAGGCAGCCCTTATGAGATTGGCCACAACCGGGCAACTGGGCCGAACAAAGGTGCTGTGCCAAAGCCGCCTTCCAACGTGGACAGCCGGCTCCCTGCAGCTAACCTACCCCTACTCAGCACATCTGAGAGTGAGTCTGAGGAGGAAGACACAACCATGGTGTATCCTGGGATGAAGACAAGATTTCAGTCTCGATCCGCTGAATCAGAAGAGAGCACATCCTCTTCCGCCCTAAACCCTATGGCAGAAGTATTTAGGCCCATTCCTGACATCCCTGAGCCACTGGTGGGACCCCCGTGTAATGACTTACACAGACTATTGGACAGTGGTGACATACAGATGGAGGATGTCCAGAGCACCTGCGACCCTCCACTGTTAGAACTAGAAATGCAGGGGCCTATGCCAGTACCCGAGGGGAACTCACAGGAAACTTCCCCATCCGTCACTCAAGAGGATGTCCCCCCTACCATAGCAACAGAGCTTCTCAATAGGCGAGACAGGGTAATAAGACCAGTGAAACGGTTAACTTACGATGCACCTGGGGTGATTGGTGAGGAGCCTATACATTTAGCACACAGGTTTGTGAAAGCTAAAGTGGGCTATCTAATGCCTTTTGGAGGGGACCAATAAGTTGGTATAGTAGGGAATGTGATTTGTCGGGACGACAAATTCTTGGCTGGGGGGAGGATGTAAGCAGAGTCAGGATAAGCTCTACCCTGACATCTGGTGGAAAGAAGTTCAGAGAGTGTATTTGCATAGGTACGCCCACCTTATCCCAGACTCCCAAGCTGTGGGATTGCTTGGTGACAAATTGCTCACCCTCAGTTGGGTAGTACTGGCTAGACATGGGACATGGGTTCCAAAACCCAGAGAATTGAGAGAGGCTGGGGACAGGTATTTGTGCCTGGTGGTGCAGTCTCCTTGTGGAGCTAGAAGCACCAGTTGCACCCCCTCCTCTCTTCACTGTGGAATGTCAGAGTTGGTTTTTTTATTCTCTCAAGAATCTAAATGCAGGTTACTGAGCTGAACGCCCTTTGGGCTAATGGTGCACTAGCACTGGGGCTCCCCCACTAAGAGCTGAGAGCACTAAGAGTTGAAATGACTGAGCTGAGAGCACTGAGCATTGTGCTAACTAGTGGGGGAGCCTGAAGATATGCTGTGGAACAGAGCAGCTGGTGGAGTGGAGCAGTTGCGGGGACGGCTGGAGCGGATCACGGGACAGCTGGTGGCAGCAGAGCGGAGTAGCTGTGGGACGGGTGGTGCGGCCCGCAGAGCTGAGCAGTTTTGCAGAGCAGCTCATGGAGCAGAGCAGCTGGTGGAGCGGAGCAGTTTCTGAGGACGGCTGGAGGAGCAGAGTGGAGCAGCTGGTAAAGCGGAGCAGTTCGTGGAGAAGGCGGAAGCAGAACCCATGGAGAGGCAGGGCAGTTGGCCCTGGACCACGTAAGGTGCCCCTTTCTACCCAGGCTGGGGGGGGGGACCTCTACAGATAGACTCTCGAACTCTGGGGTGGCATTGACCAGAGACTTTTGGGTTGTTGGACTTTGGGGTCAATGGACTTAAAACCCTAAGCGGAAAAAGGACAGTGGCAAACGTACTTGGAGGTGGGTTTTTGTTTATG
Source organism: Gopherus evgoodei (assembly GCF_007399415.2). Lineage (NCBI taxonomy): Eukaryota > Metazoa > Chordata > Testudines > Testudinidae > Gopherus > Gopherus evgoodei. The sequence continues at coordinate 62,839,847 of NC_044332.1, forward strand.
GTTTGTGTTATAACCCTGTTTGTGGTGTTTCTCCAATGGGATGCCACATTGATTCCTTCCTTTATTAAAAAAGATTTTGCTACACTCAGACTCCGTGCTTGCGAGAGGGGAAGTATTGCCTCCTAGAGGCGCCCAGGGGGGTGTGGTATGTGAGTGTCCCAGGTCACTGGGTGGGGGCTCGAGCCGGTTATGCATTGTGTTACTGAAACGGAACCCCTGGATACTGAACCCGGCCCTTGTTGCTGCCAACTAGAGGGGCAGAAGGGTTACATAAATAGCCCTTGCCTCATACACTCATAACAGCTCTTGTTCTTTTACCATCCTTTGAAAAGCAGAGGCAATTGTTTTTCTGTGTGTTCGGGTGCCAATAGGGAAATGTGACTCCTGAGTTTTGTAAGGTACGTCCTTTTGCTAGTTGATGCCCCCACCCTCTGAGGAATGTTGGAAATTCATGTGAGTGCTCAAGTTATGTGGCGCATTATTCATGTTTAAGCATGCTTAGCCACAGGTGTGTCCCACCAGGGTGGCACTTGCCTACATAGAACTTCTTTGACTATTTTTGCACTAATTCTGGCCACCTTACTCATGCATATATTTTGAAGTAAGTGATGCTATTTGCCTGAGTAAAGTGAGAAAGATTCAACCCTTTATTGGCATGCCTTCATTTATAGCTCCACCTACTCTTGTAAGTCATTGAATTAAATACACATTGGTGAATGTGTGTGTGGGTGTATTAACCTCTTTGAAGATTCTTCTTCACTCACTGGCATTTCTTGGCAGCAGCTAACGAACAGTTTTGTGTGCTCTAAATACCGTTTTTGAGCCTTGCACCAGGGGGCTGAGCCAAAGCTCACTGAAATCAGCCCATTGACTTCAATAGGCTTTGGATCGAAACCAAGTGGTCAGTGCTTGGCAAATCTAGTCCAAATTGTCCAAATTTGCTGACTTTTTTTTTGTGTGAGACAAATTAAAGACACAAAGGATTAAAAAGCATAAGAAAAAAATACAGAGGGAAAAGACCTGCACATATTTGTAGATTCATTGATTATAAGGCCAAAAGGAGCCATTAAATTGTCTCGTCTGACTGCCTACATATTCCAGGCCTTAAATTTCATCCAGTTACTCCTATATTGAGCCCAGTAACTTGGTTAAAGCCATCTAGAAAGGCTTCCAGTCTTTATCTGAAGACATCAAGAGATGGAGAATCTACCACTTACCTGAATAGTTTGTTCCAGAAGTTCATCACTCTCACTGTTAATTTTTTTTGCCTGATTTCTAATTTGAATTTATCTGTCTTCAGCTTCCAGCCATGGTGTAGAAGAAATTCAATAAATGTACTAAAACATTGAAACATGAAAGAACTGTGTAATCAAAGAATCCAGAAACATAGACAAACGAAAAGCAATGCCCACTGAAATTTTAAAGCATTCCATAGTAGAGCACAAAACAAAAACAATAACAGGCTGTCATTTTTCTTCTGTTTAGTGAGCCAAACTCTGCCTTTCGTTAAACCTATACAATCCTGTTGATTTCAATGAGGTTGTAGTGTTATAACTGATGTTAGAATTTGGCCTACAGAGTTTAGTTCAGAAGATTTCACATTTTCTACTACAGTGTTCATTTTCTCTCTGAAGACAAGAAAAACCCTTTGTAACAATGGTTAGGTATACAGGTGAATCGAAATGGATACTGCACATCTTTGCTGATTCTCACAATCATTCACATGTAGCTGCAGCTTAATGAATTATAACTCACCTGCTGGATTCTACTTTTTCTAAAAATGGTGTGATAGAGATGGCCTGATAAATTGAAGTGTGCAATCAACCTTGCAAAATTCTACTTAATAAAATATCACTGGTTTTTTTTCTTTGTTTATTTTGTGTTTTCATCATCATGGGAAAGGGTAGATGGGTATATTGGGTATCTGGTAAATTATAATGAAAAAATTACAAAGTTATTTTCTAATTCTACCAGGGAACCTTGCAAATATGGCGGGTATCCTCAGAAATTGGGTTTTTCCCAAAAGATTAAATCTATGAGCTTCTAAGCCATATCAGCCACTCAGTTTTAGTCTGACCAGCACCCCACTGGGAAAAAATGCATAGCTGGTACATTTTTGCTGTTTAGTCATTTTATCATTTTTCCAGTTTGTCGGTCAAATAAAATAGCCTGTTAATTAGGCTCTAGCCTTATAGGCTTTAATTGAAGTGATAGATTTTGAAGAGATCAAGCACTGGGAAAGGCAAGACAGCTGGGAAGAGTATTTTAGAATTATTCTGAGTATATGATTCATTAGTTCTTGATTTGCTTAGCATGACCTGCTGAGCTGCATATAAATGTACAAGGAAAATTAGAGCTGCTGAAAAAGTCATCAAGAAAGCAAATAATCAGGAAGTCCAAGACAGGAAAAAAAGAGGACTGAAATAACTAGGTTACCTGGGAAAAGATTGGTAATCCAAAGAAACAAGAAGACTGAAAGCACTCATAAAGAAGGGTCATTGCAATTTCTTGCATTTTCTTCATGTGGGGAAAAAGAGAAAGGAAGGGGAATAGTCCCTCACTTAGAACATACCAATCCCCGGTTATAGACCTTTGAAGGACTGTAGATGTAAAAGAGAGAAAAGACACAGAAGTCATCTACTCCATCCTCTGGCTGTTTAAGATTGTTTCGTACAATATATTTTCCACTGTTGTGTCTGTACTAGCTTTAAATGATTCAAATGATGGAGTTTCCACCCTTTCCTGTCTAGACTCTTTTACTGTCTTGATCTCACCGTAAGGTAAGTATTTTCCTTTCTTAGTTTTCTAAATTCCCCTTTTCTTAATTTCAGTCCATCACTCCTATTTATATCATCCGTGGGGCACTCCAAATGATGCCTTTCATACAACGAATGTCCCACTTCCTCAACAATTCATATTAATTGACTTCAGGATAATGGGCTTGATCCTGGGAAATGCTGAGCACCCTCTACTCCTATAAATGTTGAGATAAATGGAGGGTGCTCAGCATCTCTCAGGATCAATTATAGCTGACATCCAGGAAATAAAACGAATAGGGTTTTTTTTTCAAACTCTAGCCAACTAAGCCCAAGACAGTAAAAATATAATGAAGCCATTGGCAGTGAGAGTACTTTGGCCAACTCTAGGTTATTGGCTTTGTGATAAGGGGATTTATGTGCATTGCTCTGCTGACAGACCCAGTATCATATAGTTGAACACCTGTAAAGAACTTCCAGAAGCCTACAATTCCATCCAGGCACTTGAATCACTATGCACCTAAAAAGCTGCACTAGCCTATGTGAGCTGAAGCAATAGCAGGAGAAAATTATTACAATGCAACCAAGCAATTGAATAAATACTTTAAAAAAACCCAGAAATTTACAATCCAATCAGTGAAACACACATACATGCCCATGACTCAAACCAAACGCTTCTCTTGACGGTGGAAATGTTTGGCTCAGGAACCCACTCCACAGGCTCCATGCTTTCCCATTATTGGCCCTCCTCATCTGAAATGGTAGGAGGTCTGGGGGGAAAGAGACAGAGCACCAGATTGGTATTTTCCCAAGAGCTCTTGCGCCAGTGCTGTCTGCTTCCTCATCAGCAGCCAGTTTCTTTGGGGAATGATTTATTAGTATTGCTCCTTCCAAGCTACTTACTATTTATCTAGCTCCTACCTTTGGTCTATGGCTCCCTTTCCTGTATTATTTGAGCAATCTGCAGTCTTTACTGTATCTCTCCTCACAATATCCCAGTGAGGTAGGGAAGTACTATTGTTCCCATTTTACAAATGGGAAACTGAGGCACAAAGCAATTATTATATAGTTCTGTTTTGACTTTTTTAAATGTAAAAGGCATGTGGGAGTTTATATCCCAGAGCTCCCTGTGAAATCCCACAGCACCAAGAGCCTTACTCCTACCACCACTGGTGCACTTGGGCTCCAGCCCAAGTGGGAACACCTATATTGCTATTAATGGCCCTGCAGCTCAAGCCCCATGAACCCAAATCAGTTGATCTGGGCTCTTAGACTTGCTGCTGTGGGGTTTTTGTTTTGTGTAGATGTACCCTTAGTGACTCAGACTGAGATGCTATGAAAGATCAGACAGAAGATTCCCTTTAGTTCCATAAAACAAAAATGTTTCCCACACAGCATGATCTAAGCTAAAAAAAGCTATTAGTGTTAGGCCAAGAGAAGGTGTTAGCAGCTCCCAAATGGAAACTGCACTTGAGATCACAGGATGTAAAGGAGGATATTTAAAGTGGAAAACTAAGAGACAGAGATATTCAGGAGACAGTGAAACAAAGAAAATACGATTTGAATGATCTTTAATATCTCATTTCCTAAATAGTTTTGGAGGCATATATACAACTACTTGGCATTCTGATCATTCTGTATATAAGACAGTGGATGACATAATACTTCATCAGGCTCAGATGTGTTCATTTATGAGCATACCACCAGCTTATTTCACAAAATGAAAACCTCTTTCTTGAGACAGATTGTCACAACTGTGGTCAAACTGAAGGACGTTTTTTTTCCAGCGATAGGAAAAACTAAATATGTTGCCATAATATTCTTATACATATTAGACTTATGTAAGGTATTTGCTTTCGTACTACCCAGCATTCAATTCTATACAGAAATCAATGTAGCACATATTAAATAGGTTAAAAGCTGGTTATGTGATACCTCTCAAAAAGGTTATTGTAAATTGGGAACCGTCAACCAATGGAGTCATTTTCCATGTTATCTAATATCTCTAGCACTGATCTGGAAGAAAATGTAAAATCATTGTTGGTAAAATTTGCAGAGGAAACAAAAATTGGTAGAGTGGTAAATAGTGACAAGTCAGTTCCACAGAGTGATCGAGATCTTTTGTCAAGTGAGGCTAATTAACCATTGGAGCCCCTTTGCTGTCACTTGAAGTCTTTGAGGAAGACTGGACATCTTTCTAAAATATATTCTATAGCTCAACCAGAAGTTATAGGCTTGATACGGGAATCATTTGATGACGTTATATGGCCTGTGTTATGTAGGATGTAAACTTAGATGAGCATAATCATCCATTGGGGTTGTAAAAATCTGCAATTCCCTGGCATTGTTATGACATTGTCATGTTATAAAGTTTTTTACAGTTGTGTTTTTGGGTAAGTAATCCTAATAAAGTCCTATATTAGCAGGATTGCTGTAAACAAGCCACAAGAAGTAATTCTTTCACTCTACTCACCACTGATAAGGCCCCAACAGGCATACTATGTCCAGTTCTGGCCTCCACATTTCAGGAAGGATGTGGACAAATTGGAGAAAGTCCAGAGGAGAGCGACAAAAATGATGAAAGGTCTAGAAAACATGACCTGTGAGGAGAGTGAAAAAAATGGGTTTGTTTAATCTGGAGAAGAGTGAGGGGGAACATGATAATAGTTCTCAAGTATGTGAAAAGTTGTTATAAAAAGGAGGGTGATAAATTGTTTTGTTTAATCACTGAGGACAGGACAAGAAGCAATAGGCTTAAATTGCAGTGAGGGAGATTCAGGACATTAGGAAACACTTCCTAACTCTCAGGGTAGTTAAGCACTGGAACAAATCTTTACCCCAGGGATTTTCTTTAGAGAACAAGTAGGGTCATGGTTTTTATGGCTAGAAGGAACCACTTCTGTTCATCTATTTTGATCTCCTATATAACACAGGGCAAAAAGCCCTCTACCAGTAATTTCTGAATCAAGCCCATAACTTCTGCTTGAACTATAGCACATTGTTTAGAAATATGTCCAGTCTTGATTTAAAGACTGCAAGAGATGGAGAATTCACTGGATCCCTAGGTAAGCTGTTCCAATAATTAATTGCCTTCACTGTTAAAAATCTGCACCTTATTTCTAGTCTGACTTTGTCTAGCTCAGGGGTCAGCAACCTTTCAGAAGTGGTGTGCTGAGTCTTCATTTATTCACTCTAATTTAAGGTTTCACGTGCCAGTCATACATTTTAACGTTTTTAGAAGGTCTCTTTCTACAAGTCTATAACTAAACTATTGGTATATGTAAAGTAAATAAGGTTTTTAAAATGTTTAAGAAGCTTCCTTTAAAATTAAATTAAAATGCAGAGCCTTGCAGACCGGTGGCCAGAACCCAGGCAGTGTGAGTGACACTGAAAATCAGCTCGTTTGCCGCTTCAACTTCCAGCCTTTGGATTTTGTTCTGCCTTTTTTGTGCTGCACAAAAGAGTGGTCTACTATTGGCAGTCACTAATGAGAATCCAGTATCCCTGGGGCCCACTGCTGGTTGATCTTGAGAGAACCTTTTCCCCAATGATGCCGCTCTGCTACAACCTATATGCAAAGAAATAGCTCTCTTTTTCTCTGATTTTTCGTTCCATTGGCTTCCTGCTTATTGTGCCAGGAAGAAAAGCAGATATTCTGACAGTCTATTAGGACTTTATATGAGGTAAAGGAGCAGAGGTTTGTGAGAGTACATAATTTGAGACAAGATGTTAAAAATGATCTAATTATATTTTCAGTTTAATGTTCAGGGAACTGAAAACTGGTTTAAATGATGTGATGAATCAAATCACAAATAATAAATATCCCAAAACATCAGAGAGGCCAGAACACATTAAGGATTTTTGGATCATATTCTGCTTAGGAGGAGATTAAAAAATGCCCATCTCTAGATTATAAATTTTCTAATTACCCTGCAATTGGTCTAATATTTGACCTGCAAATTGGGTCTGTCATACATATTTCAGTCTTAAAAAATGAGCACTGTTATGTTTGTATATTATTGTATGAAAGGAATCATTTAAATTCAGTCATAACATTTACAATATCTGTCACATCCACAGAAAATATGGGTTACTTTAGCTATGCTGTGCATGTGAGAAACAAGTGATGCACAGATGGCAAAATCCACACCCACCCACGATTAAGGGCACATCTCTGAGTATAGAAGAGTAACACCTTATAATGAGCTAATGCAGTGGCTGAATGATCACCTGGAAAAGTATCAAATTTATGAAGATTTTCTACAAAACAAAATAGCTAAGAAAGGAAAACAACTAGACTCCTCAGTTCTTGCCTAATTCTTAATTGCCATGAATGGGGCTTTGACTTAAGATCTAATGACCCACAACTGCAAACAGTAGCACTGAGATCTCTATCAAGCATTCTTAAAACTGCAGTACCCACCTGGTGAAGTGAAGAAACAGATTGACAGAGCCAGAAGGGTACCCAGAAGTCACCTACTACAAGACAGGCCCAACAAAGAAAGTACCAGAATGCCACTAGCTGTCACCTATATCCCCCAACTAAAACCTCTCCAATGCATCATCAGGGATCTACAACCTATCCTGAAGGATGATCCCTCACTCTCACATACCTTGGGAGACAGGCCAGTCCTCGCTTACATACAGCTCCCCAACCTGAAGTAAATACTCACCAGCAACTACACACTACACAACAAAAACACCAGCCCAGGAACCAAACTCTGCAACAAATCCCAGGGCCAACTCTGTCCACATATCTATTCAAGAGACACCATCATAGGACCTAACCACATCAGCCAGACCATCAGGGGCTCGTTCACTTGCATATCTACCAATGTGATATATGCTATCATGTGCCAGCAATGCCCCTCTGCCATGTACATTGGCCAAATCAGATAGTCTCTATGCAAAAGAATAAATGGACACAAATCTGACATCAGGAATCATAACATTAAAAGACCAGTAGGAGAACACCTTAATCTCCCTGGTTAATCAATAACAGACCTAAAAGTGGCAATTCTTCAACAAAAAAACTTCACAAACAGACTCCAACGTGAAACTGCAGAACAGGAATTAATTTACAAACTGGACGCCATCAGATTAGGCCTGAATAAAGACTGGGAGTGGTTGGGTCATTACAAAACCTAAGCCCAATACTAATTTCCCTCTACCGTTACTCACATCTTCTTGTCAACTGTCTGAAATGGGCCACTCTCATTACCACTTCAAAAATTATTTTTCCTCCCTTGGTATCCTGCTGTCAATTGAATTGTCTCATTAGACTGACCTCACACTTGGTAGGACAACTCTCATCATTTCATGTATTTATACGTGCTCCTGTATTTTCAACTCCATGCATCTGATGAAGTGGGTTCTAGCCCATGAAAGCTTATGCCCAAATCAATTTGTTAGTCTCTAAGGTGCCACAAGGACTCCTCGTCATTTCTGCTGATACAGACTGACAGGCCTACCACTCTGAAACCTGAGACCAGTTGATGTTAATGGACTTCTCATGGTGGTATGCCTTGGTAGTGCAGACCAATTGATATGCAAGGATTGAAGAACCATAGCCTACAAAATCAGAAGTTCCTTCTTACACACTCCATTATTCCCTCTTTTTCATTTCTTGACAAATGTCATAGTTATCTTAAAAACAGGATATTTCCCAGCATAGTTGGACTAGAGACCCATCTTATTCAACTGGGAGCTTTATAGCTATATTGAGCACCTATTATTAACACTAGTGGGGTGCAACATATTGAGCTTTACAATCACTAAGCTTTGATTCACAGAAGATATATTATAAAGCATTAGTGATTTAACAATTTAGAGATAACTTTTTCCTCTCTCTTAAACCTGGACAGTTGGACTCAACCTAGCTTAAACAATATAAATTTTTTAAAACGTATTCACAATTTCTGCCTTTTCTGTAAAATAAGTGGCATAAAAATACATGATGGTGCACAATGGTATACACAGGTTTTATTGGCACTTCTTTGAATCACCTGTTTTATCACTCATGCCTTAATCTATTACCTCCTACTTATGTCAATAAAAACCTGTAACGCCAATTACATATCTATATATATATCTATATATCTATATATCTATATATCTATAGATATATATAGATATATATATATATACACACATACACCTGTACATACAGCTACAAAATACAAAACACACATTAAATATTTTATGCATCCTAAGACACTAGTTTTTAAAAAGTGAAGCATTAGAAATCTTATAGACTTGGCTAGGAATTTACTGGGGCCTGATCAAAAGCCCACTGAAGTCTTTCCTTTGAGTTCACCAGGGTCTGGATCAGGGTCTGCTGTGTTTGTTTTATTGTCATTTCTTTGCTCTCTCATATATATATGACTTTGATAACCTTCAGTGAAAAAGAATCTTACAAAAATTCTGATGAGGCTCTTATTCAATTTCCAGGGTCTGAAAGGAACCCCTTGTTACCCCTTTCAGCAGCAGTAGGGTTAGGCACAATGAGTAGATGTTGATATGCCTCGCAGCTGATTGCAAGGCAGTCTAGCCATAGATAGAACAATAAAGAACACCAATCTGGCATGAGCAAATATGGTACAGATTTTTTCAAAATTTAGTATGTTATAGAAATGTTTCCCTGCTTTTATCAGTAGGTAGTAAATAGCTGAAAAGTCTAATAATTTATGGTCCCTGATGGCCCTATTTCATCTCCATTTTCATGAGGAATTTAGAAACACAGAACCAATAAAAAAATCAAGTACATAAAGCCTATATCAATTCTAACATGGCCAATCTGTAACTTGGATTCCCCAGATATTAATACCATTCCCTCTTCCATGTTCTAAAGGATGCTGTAACAGAATTTTGTCAGCACCATAGATTATACTGACTCCATTTTATAATATGAGTTAGATGCTCTTTGTATATCAAGGAAGGTGTGTATTTTTTTTTAAATAAAACACTCTTCAGCTCTGTTTTTAATATTAATTCTAAAATTACTTGCTTGGGTCCATGTTGATTCATGACTGATTTTTCAATGAGTAGGGGTGATGATTGGAAGCACTGCCAATCCAGACGCTGACAGTTGGAGCTAGACTCTGGGATGTATACAGTGAACAGTAAGCCCACATATTTCCTATGCACATTAAAATGACATTATTCCCTAATCACACTTCCCTGTGCAGGTGCAAAAATTCTGAACAGCTGTGATTCTGCATAGGTTGGTTTTCAAACCATCACTGGTAACTAAATCCAGTAATGTCATATAAATCACAGACATAACCAAGCAGTGTATTTGTATAATTAAACAGACAAAAACATGTTAAAGACATAAAGACATGTTTAGTGACACAGTTAGAAAAAAGCAGGGAAACTCAGTCAGGCAAACATTTCATCTTCTTGTGCACACACATTACCATAATGCGTAACATTACACAGTAATTTAGTCTTTAGCAGAGTAGCTGGGCTTAAAAGACTGATTCCACAGCCTTCACAGTTGCAAGAGCCATACTAAGAGAGCATAGCTATCAATAGATCATCTCTGCATAGAGACAATGTGCAGTATTACAGAACCAGTAGTCAAGAGTGAATATTAATTAACAGCTGCATCATGTTTTCATGTCTATTTTAAAAAATAATTGGCAAAATCACATGTGGCTTCTATAACCAATTTACAAAAGCCTGATATAAGTTCTGTAAGGCAGGGACTACATACTTGACTATCTTTTCTGAAGCTTCTAGGCACTATTGTAACATTAATATTAAATAATAACTGCAGGACTGGTTCATTGTCTTTTAAACTGGCTGGCTGCCTCTCACATAATTCATTTTTAATTTCACTGTGTGTGTTACACCTGCCAATATACAATACCCATCAATAAGCACCTTCACATTTGATGCCACACATGTGCGCCTTGAATTCACTGGTCTTTTGCTGGGTACAGTGATTCATCCTGCTAGCGGCACCTAGGCAATGGCAATAGTTCAGATAGACACAGTGCCCAGCAATGGAACAGCTGATGCAAATTTAGGGCCAATTTTTGAGATTTTGAGCATTCTAAACTTCCATTGCCTTCATTGGAAGCTGAAGCTGCGTAACATCTTGCAAATGATAATTTAGCTTCTTGCACAATTGAAACTCTATGGACATAAGGGCTAAAAAAGGGTCTGTGAAGAGCTGCAACGTATTATCCAGTAGGAATGATAAGAGAGAACAGGAAAAACACATGTGGATGGGAAGGAGTTTGAGCTGGGGCTAGATATTATTCCAGCTCCATGTGAGTAATTGAAAGCCAGCCAGGATGTTTACTAACACTTCAGATCAGTTGCCTCAGTGTTGTTGTCTCTATGTCATCTGTAACTAAGCCGGCATTGGACCAAATACCTTGCTGGCTTTATTCCAATCATATCTTTGGAGTCATGCCAGCAGAGAATTTGGTCCACTGTCACCAGAATTATTTTAACCTGATACACTTCCCACTGCCAGAATACCCGAGGTTCAGATTGCTTCTCCTGCAGAAAGGGTAGCTATAGAAGACAAATGAGAAAAACGGAGAAAGATACAGAATTGGAAAGAGAAATGAGTACAGAAATGGAGACACACAAAAGAAAGGTCTTCATAATGAGTGACCCAATGAAAATTCATTTTGGTAATGACTTTTCAGCAGTCTGCTGTGTTAGTGCAACTTATGCACATGTTCACTTAATCAATCTGAAAAAATAAAATGGAAGTCCTTGCAATGTTTATGGAAATAGGAGTTAGCATACATACATTCTAGTTGTTTTCCAGATTAATTAGTTCCATCATTTAACTCTCATTTTTTCCTCCTCTTACTACCTATGGCCTCTTTTAATGGGTTACAAGAGAGCTAAAATCTGACATCTTACCTTTTTGAACTCCTTCAACATAAAAATGATCTGGTCAACTTTGCTGAAAAAAAGCCCACATGAGCACTTGTGAAATTAAGACTATTATCTGTTGTTTGTATTACAACAGCCATTGGGAAGGCCCTAAACTGGGAACTGGACTCCATTGTGCCAGGCACCATGCAAACATGTCAGATCAAGTCTCTATCCTGAGGGCCTTGCAATATAAGAAGAATACTATCTGAAACATTAGTGGTTCGTAATTACTTGGAGTCAAATTCTGCTTGTCATATCCTCTCGAGTAGTGCTATTAAAGTTAATAGAACTGCTCACTTGAGTAAGGCAAGCAAGTTTTGGCTCTTGTAGGACAGGATGATTAGGGGTGAATCACACCAGAACTCCATGAGTGCCCAATACTGAGCAGAAGCAGACTTACCGTCTACAGTACCAGTCAATATGTAATGATCACATTGATCAGATATCGTCAAGGTTATGCATCCAGTGTGGCTAATTCTTCACAACTGCTTTCTTATATATGATGAATGTGCAGCTTTTATGGTTTTGTGTGTGAAATAAAGAAAATATTGAGCATTATTTACTACTAGAAGTAATTTCAATGCGACTTAGCCTGGTAATAAGCATAACGAAGCTCTACAAAACTGGCTAGGATACATCTTTAAGGCTGTGAATTACCTTAATGCTAAGGATACAATACAAATATCTGAAACGGGTAGAGAACAGAACAAATCCCTATGAGCATTTTAGTTACTGTGTTTTGTATGAACTACATTTCTGTTTATAGCAGTAGCTCTTACATATACCATAAATGTAGAAAACAATCGTATACTCTTGACAGATTTTAAATTCACATTTTAGGCACTTGATATGTTAACTAAGCCAGAGAGTAATTTGACTGATATTGACAGTCTTGTTTTATTCTGCATGGTATCATCACAGTTCAGTGACTATTCTAATGAACCTAAATAATGCTGATAAAATTGTTTCCAGTATATGAAACACATCTTACTAAGTACACGAGGAGAAAAAAACCTCAAACAGTATCCATGAACTGGTGAGTTTAAGCTAAAACATTTATACAGATTGCATTCATATGCATCGCTACGTTTTTTCTGAAACCTTAATTGTGTCACCACCTCTGCTGCTATCAAAGCAAATTGTGTTGTGAATAGTAATTACCAAGGGCTTCATTATATACTCTGTTAGGCACTATGTCAGTGCATTCCATTTTCCAAAAAGCCAGTGGGATGATAGTTAGGCAGGGAAAAGTCTTGCAATGGGTGTTTCACAGCGGTCAGACTATCTCAGATAAATTCTGCTCTCAGTTCAATTGGAGTAGTTACTCCAAATTTACCGTGGTGTAATTTATAGCAGGATTTGCCTGTTTCCTTGTGGGGGTATGTACAAGTATTTTTTACAAAATATTGTGTGGCAAATAATTGCAGGTCTCACTGAACACTATTTATGTAAGTGAGTAATCCCATTGGCTCTAGTGAGACTACTCATTTGAGTAAGTGATAAACAATATAACAAGGTACTATAGAAGAGAAAATTGCTGTATTAGCTTGAAGATTAATGACCCCAGAGATCTGGGCTAGTTAGATCTTTTATTCCATGACTGAAACAGAGTGACCAGACGTCCTGATAAAATTGGGACCATCTCGATATTTGGGTGGTTGTCCTGTGTCCCGACTGATCTTTGGTCAGAATACAATTTGTCCTGATATTTCGCTCCACTGGCAGCACTGGTTTTGTTTTTGTTTTTTTGCTCCGCCAGCAGACCTCCCGCTCCCCTATGTGTCCTGATATTTTCTTCATCTCATCTGGTCACCCTAGACTGAAATAATTCATGATTTTATTCTTCCCATTATCTAGGAAGATCTGAACAATATAGTTAAATGCAAGATACATCTCTGAATCACCACTGCTTTGCCACATGAGATAAGAAGCAAACACCCTGAATATTTGGATTTTTGTTTTCTTAGGAAATTAACCAATTGGATTAGGGAGAAGAGAATGCCATAATTGTTAAATTTCTCAGACCTGTTCTAGAATTGACAAGCTCTGTAGGTATTGACTGTGAATCTCAGTGGCATTCAAAGCTGCCTATTGATAAATTGTCGATTTGTATGGAATGTCAGATGATTAATGCAGGCAAAGGACACGATGCACCATTTAGGGATTTGCTTTCTCTCTTCTCTTTGTGTGTTATGAGAGATTTATTAGCAAGACTAAGAAATTCTCCTGGTAGAGTTAGGTAGAGGGAATGTGTCATGGAAAATGAGGTGCTGGTACGATGTCATTTAATTTAGTGCCAGATTGCGGCTGAGCTTTTATGCAGGTGTGTGTGAGTAAGGTTACACATGAGGATTGTGCATAATTTCAATCCCTGTGCTCAAGGGAGCTCCTCAGGGAGGCTGTGTAATTCTGCAGTACCCTCAACACAAGGCTGTGCCTTAAAGACACAATTTAGCTTGTAGGATTCAGTGTGTTACTTGGAAGGGAATAGGGGGTCTTGGAAACTCACAAGTAACATAAACCCTGTAGCAGCTTGCAGAAATCTAAATATTTACATTCTTGATGTCAGGAGGATGCAACATAATTCATCAACCCAAATGGCAATATAATATTTATATCCTGACAAAATGAGCCACTTAGTGCAATAATATCCTATGTTAGCAGCATCTGTATTTTCAGATGGAACTACTGCAACCAACATTTCTTGAAGAAATATCTGTCACAGCTAAAGATTTATCACAGAGGCATATGTCAATGGACAAACCAAGGAAGTCCTGGTGTTTTCACCATTTATCTGCAACATTGTGTTATGTTTGAGATCTACAGATAACTAATAGGTTTAGTTTCATGTCAGATGCCATTGCAATAGGAAAAAAAACTTCAATTAGGGCTATTGATTAATCTTTGATTAATTTTTTGAATTTTTTTCTACATTTCCAAATATATTGATTTCTATTACAACACAGAATACAAAGTGTAAGGGCTCACTTCATATTATTTTCATTACAAATATTTGCACTGTAAATGATAAAAGAAATAGTATTTTTCAGTTCACCTCATACAAGTCTGTAGTGCAATCTCTATTGTGAAAATGTAATTTACAGATGTAGATATTTTTTGTTGCATAACTGCACTCAAAAACAAAACAATGTAAAACTTTAGAGCCTATAAGTCCACTCAGTCCTACTTCTCATTCAGCCAATTGCTAAAACAACCCAGTTTGTTTACATTTATGGGAGATAATGCTGCCTGCTTCTTATTTACAGTGTCACCTGAAAGTGAGAACAGTCGCTTGCATGCCGCTTTGGTAGCCAGCGTTGCAAGGTTTTTACATACCAGATATGCTAACCATTCGTATGCCCCTTCATGCTTCAGCCACATTCCGGAGGACATGCTGCCATGTTGATGATGTTCGTTTAAAAATTAGTGCATTAGTTAAATTTGTGACAGAACTCCTTGGGGGAGAATTGTATGTCCCCTGCTCTGTTTTACCCACATTCTGCCATATATTTCATGTTATAGCAGTCTTAGATGATGACCCAGCACATGTTTGATTTATGAACACTGTCACTGCAGAGCTGACAAAATGCAAAGAAGATACCAATGTGAGGTTTCTAAAAATAACTACAGCACTCAACCCAAGGATTAAGACTCTGAGGAGCCATCCAAAATCTGAGAGGGAAGAGGTCTGGAGCATACTTTCAGAAGTCTGAAAAGAGCAACACTCAGATGTGGAAACTACAGAACCATCAAAAACGAAAATCAAACTTCTGCTGGTAGCATCTGACTCAGATGATGAAAATGAACATGCATTGGTCCACTCTGCTTTGGATCATTATTGAACAGAACCCATCGTCAGCATGGCTGCATATCCTCTGGAATGGTGGTTGAAGCATGAAGGGACATATGAATCTTTAGCGCATCTGGCATGTAAAGATCTTGCAACACCAGTTACAACAGTGCCATGCGAATGCCTGTTCTCACTTTTAGGTGACATTGTAAACAAGAAGCAGGCAGCATTATCTCCTGCAAATGTAATCAAACTTGTTTGTCTGAGTGATTGGCTGAAGTAGGACTGACTGGACTTGTAGGCTCTAAAGTTTTACATTGTTTTATTTTTGAATGCAGTTATTGTTTTGTACATAATTCGACATTTGTAAGTTCAACTTTCATGATAAAGAGATTGCACTACAGTACTTACATTAGGTGAACTGAAAATATTATTTCTTTTGTTTTTACTGTGCAAATATTTGTAATAAAAATAAATGTAAAGTGAGCACTGTACACTTTGTATTCTGTGTTGTAACTGAAATCAATATATTTGAAAATGTAGAAAACATCCAAAATATTTAAATAAATGGTATTCTATTATTGTTTAACAGTGCAATTAATCGTGATTAATTTTTTTAATCGCTTGACAACCCTAACTTCAACCTCTCTTGAGCTGTACTTGGCAGAAAAGCAGACCATAAATTGATGTTTCAGAGAGTAGTTCTTAGCTTGTCCTTTCTGAACTATATTATTTTGTAAACTGTTTTGTTTCCTAAAAGACTCCAACAAACTTGTCCTTCTGTCATTTTAGCAAACCAGCTTGGCAAACTATGAATGTGCATTTTCTTTTAAACTGTTTCTTTGTTTCCCTGCACTCTGTGTCCCCAATTTAGAACATATCCAAGCCTTTCAGAATAATACATTCTATAGGCTATAGAGACCACATGAGGATAACTCAGCTTCATGAGTTTTTCATTAGATCTTTGCCATTACCTGACACAGCTGCAGTGATAAATTATCCTGGGCTCATAATGATTTGTTGACTGCTCAGTGAGATGCTCATATATTAACTTTCACACAAGGGGCTGGAGAATAAACACAGCATATTCTCTCTACTTAGGTTGTGTCAATGTGATAGCACCTTTATTTTTGGGTAAAAGGACGCTAAGAGTTTAAATTTTAACATACCAAATAAGAAATACTATTTACTCCCATACTTCACAAGAAGTGCACTTTTGTTTGTTTTTTCCACCATTTAATATGGTGCATTTAGATTTTAATTTCCTTTCGAGAGACTTAAAAATAAGGGGAAAGAGAAATATTTAGCATTCCAGCCTTTCTGAACAAACATACGACTTGATCCAGTTATTATAGAGCAATATTGTAACTTTGCCAGCCTAAATCAAATAGTATGACTTTGAAACAAATTAAGGACACCAAATAAAACCTTTCAAAATCAGGAGTTAAGGATGACATTCCATCCTTGATATATTCCATTATATCCTGGTATTCTAAATCCTGCGTATGGTAATGAGCATCACTTGTTTGTAGACAACTGCGATACTTAAGGATAATGCAGCACATTAAAAACAGAATTCCCAGACTTACCTTTGAATTTCCAGACTTTTATCTGGCAAAGTAGGACTTCTAGGGTCCAATTATCAGACTTGACCTCTTAAAATGCAGCTATACTTGTGCAACATCTATGAAAGGACTGGTCCTCTGTTGACATCAATAGGAATTCTGCTCAAGAAAAAATATGTAGGATCAGTTCCTAAACTGGAAATTGTAAACATAAGTGCCATTTGTGGGGCCGGGTACATATTTCACACAGTGTAACATGCACATACACATGGATTGTGCCCATATTTTAATGGCTACAGTTTACAATAGTCACCCTGCTTTTTTTGGCCTTAAACGTATTTTTAAACTTAATTTTCCTTGTGGGCATTTCCTTTATGTATTTGTTTAAAAGAAAAAAAATAAAACCATACTTCATTGACTTCTAATCTAAATACTTAAAGAATTTGCAAAATGTATCTTATTGATTCAAATGACCCTAATGGTTTCCTTGGACTTCCATGAATCTTGCTCATCAATATATGATAAAAGACTTTTTACAAGAAAGACGATGCTTCTCAATCACTTTTCACAGCTGATATATTATAAATATCATGATATGCACTGTCATTGTTACATTTAAGTCATTTCCCACTGCAGAGCTATTGGTTTGAGTAGTAGACAGGTGGAAGAATGTTAGAGTGATGGTTTTTGCTACTTTTAAAAAATGTCAGTGTTCTAAAAATCCTTTTGTCAGACCTTGAACTAAGCAGATTCATGTCTGGTTAATATTTGGTTGGAAGATTTCTAAGGAAAAATGGATGCTGCAAGAAGCAATGTTAGCAATTCAGTAAATTGAACTCTTTCCTCTGAGTGTCTGCTGTTCAGAACTAATGCCTGAATGTAGTAGCAGGGCACTATGCTGCTGGTAGTTTATTACAGAAGAGATAGAAAACTAAGGTCCTTAAAAATGCCATGACACTCTTGAGAACAGTAGCGGCATTAATGTCAGCAAGAAGGGCAGCAGCATTAATCCCAGTAACAGGGCAGAATTTCAGCATGGCTAATTGATTACACTCAATTCTTCAACTCTCCTGGCAATTCAGTTGGATATAGTATGCTTGTTCACTGCACGTCCATCAAATGGTGTGCTGTGCTCCTTCCTCACAGGTGACTACACCGATCAGTTGCAAGTCAAGTGGTTCCTATATATTATGGAGCATGGTTAAGCATTTAGTTCAACGCACATGAAGAAGGGGAGATGACATGTACGCAATTCAAAAATTCAAAAATCAGATATAATACAGATAAAGCTACATCAGCCACACAGTGTGGTGGTGATCTTGAATGCTGTGGCTTTCCAACATTTTTTTAATTTGAACTTTAATTCTGAGTTTCCTGCCTTTCAAGAAGTGGAAAGGTTTTTTTTTCCAAACCCAACATTCTAAATGAGGTGATTCTCTGAAATAACCAATCATTCTTAAGACAACTTTAAGAGTGGGCAGAAGTTCTGGTCTGGGGAATATGTGCAGTAGCTATGGATGGGATTCATTGGGCAATAGCACTATGCTATATACTTATTTCTGTGAACATTCACATAGAGAGAAAGAGAGAGCGCTACTATTTGCTGTGGGCCCAGTCCTATTCCCATTGTAGCCTTTCCCTTCTGCCAGAGTCTTTCGGTGTGGCAGGGAAAAGCTCCAGCAGCTCCCTGCAGTGGGAAAAGGTTCACTGCTTGTCTTTCCCTGCTGTCTCCCTGGTGATGGAATCCTTCCCAGCTGCTGGAGTCTACCCCTGTGGTGGGGAAAGACACCAGCAGTGGGGAGGCAGTGTGCCACTACACTGCTAAAAATATCAGTGTACTTGGGGGACGCATTACTTATGCAAGCAGAGAACCCTGCAGGGTACATACACCCAGAGGGTTCAGGAGTGTCTTTACTCACCTAAGCAGTGAATCACCGTCTACATTGCTATTTATAACCATGCTAGTGGGGCTACCCATATATGTACTCTGCACACAGGGGCTTCTCTAGACATTTTGCCGCCCCAAGCACAGTGGCATGCCGCGGGGGGCACTCTGCCGGTCACCGGTCCCGCGGCTCCGGTGGACCTCCTGCAGGCATGCCTGCGGAGGGTCCGCTGGTCCTGCCGCTTTGGTGGACCTCCCGCAGTCCACTGGAGCCCTGCCTGCCGCCCTCCCAGCGACCGGCGGAGCGCTCCCTGCGGCATGCTACCCCAAGCACGCGCTTGGCGTGCTGGGGCCTGGAGCCGCCCCTATCTGCACACCGCCAGAAAGAGAATGCCATGTACTCTTTGATATGTAACTCTGTGGACAACTTCTCATCTGGCTTGCAATTAATTAGTAATGTGAGCTGGCTCATCCAGACTTATAATAGAGAACCAATGAAATTGCATTTGCCTAGCACCTTAGTACTAACAGACTGCATTAGTATCTGGAAACATTTTATTTAGTTGCAAAGTAGTCAAATAATTGTTAGCAGATGGAGTTAACATACTTGTGCTATAGTTTTTATAGTTAGGATGGTTTGAAAATAAATATAAAGCAAGTAAAAAAGTGAGTAAAATTACAGTACTATTTTGTATTACAGTTAAAAATGGTGTTAATTTTTCAAGGCTTCTTCATTTTGCACATTTTTTTCTTTAAGTGGAATTTTGTATGATTTCTAGTCTAGACAAGATTTTGTTTCCTGGCAAATTGGTAGTTGAAAGAAGATAATATACAGTGCTTTATTTTAGCTTTGTTACAGATAAATTTATGTACTCAGGAAGAAGAGAGAGGTGTACTTTAGCCATTAAGAATTGCACTATACACATAAAGATACTCATGAATTTTGCATGGCTGCAGATTCTCACAGCCGGTATACTATCTTTGCAAAATAAGATGACTGAGTGCTGACTCAAGCCGACAGATATAACTATGTTTCTCCCTGTTATTAACATGTTAATTATGTTATTAACATCTCTTACCCATTTTGTCCCATTATTTCTCCCTTGTATTCCTTTTTTTTTTCTACTGTCTCAATTTAAGTAGAAGCAGGGGGGACTTTTATGACACAGTCAGAAACAACTCAAATCTTTAGCCACAATTTCCACTGAATCTTTATATGTGTTCAGAACAGTTTGGTTAAGATCCCCGTCATGCACCGCTTAGCAGTGGTCACAGGTTTTCCAGGGAGCAAACAGCTCAAGGATAGATTACACTGTGTTTGCTTCTGCTGGTATAACCAATGGTACAAGGCACTGGGAGTTATGTTTGCTGGGTTGGGGAGAGAGCACTTGCAGGGGTCAGAACAACCCCAATCTGGGCAACACTGGCCAAGAAAAAGATGCAGCTAACGTGGCCAAGGTGTGCACAGATTCAGTGAACCCGCTAGACAGTCTCTGTCCTGTGGAGCCCTTGGTGTCAGTTAAAAGAGCCTTCCCCAGAACTACTAAAAGGAAGGCATGGTAGAAACAATATCTTCCCTTCCCTGAGGGAGAATCCCCTTGGGGTAGAGCAGTGCCTATTGATACAGGGAAGTGTAATTTACAATCTAGATTGGTAGGGACAAATTGATTCCAGAACATGCATTTATATTGGCTGGGGGTTAGCCAGTCAGGAATGACAATAAAAGTTTCCCCCTAACTTTTGTTTTAAATAAAAAGTCAGCAACAGGGTCCTGCATGAAATGAAGATGTGCCATCCTGATTCTGCCACTGACTCAGTGGGTGGCGTTACGTAAGTTGCTCTATCTCTGTGGGCCAAATCTGCTCTCAATAAATGGCACCACTCTTTCTTTACACCTATGTGAGTAGAATTTGGCCTCAGGTCTCAGCCTCTCTTTCCATCAATGGGAACAATCACACTACCTTCTGGATTTATTTAATGTGAGACACCCTATATCAATGCTAAATTATTAAATACAATATCTAAAACACCACATGAAGGTGATATTGAATATAAAAAACCTTTCCACCTCGTACTGAGTGTAGAAGGCGCTGATTATATTCCCTTTCACTGATGCATTCCGATGAAGTGAAATTATCAGTCTAGGAGAGTTAATCAACTGTTGAACCAGGAGCTTTTAGAAAACATGTGATAAGATGTCTCACTGTCCCTCTGTCTTCTCCTTTGCAAGTTTTCACTCCCCTTCAAAAATGATCTACTTTGCCTTCATTATTGCATCTCCTCTAGAAAGCAGACTTGTCAGTGTAAAACCATGCAGGCTGATGATGATCTAGTACTCCAGATTTGCATAGAATCCATCCTACTTGCTTATTCCTCCCCCTAGAGGTTACTGGCAGATCTCAGGTACTCTCAAAATGCACAAGGTAGACATCTGGGAGTGGTGTGCAAAGGTAGGGTAAAGCGCCCAGTTACACACCTTTCACCATGTACTGTGGCAGATTATGCTAAGAGGGCCTGCCCAACTTACCCCAGGCTGCAAACACCTCAAAAAGCTGAACACCTACTCCAGGACTAGTGTAGCAAAGTTGTGTCCTCCTTTCCAGTAACCAAGTCCATGTTACCCCATTAGCAAGAAGGATGCGTGACATACGAGCCTCTTTGTTGGCGCTGGACCACTGCAGGAGCATCCTGGCATAGAGATGATCCTCACTGCGCCCTTTACTCAAAGTTTCAGTGGCCAGAGATTGTCAGGGGGGTGGTGGAAAATGGCCTCAGTGCACTTCAGGATCTGGCCCTCTGCTTCCATTAGTGAATGAAGTGCTGGACTGCTGCATCTACACCATTGCTGAACCTGCATTTCTTAACCTTAGCAGAGCAATGCAATCACATTGCAGTCCCTAAACAGAGTTTGTTGTGAATGTAACGTGTTCTGCCAAACTGCCAGATGGGCTGATGTCTACACTGTTAAAAATAGTAGCACAGTGCTGTTCTAATTATAGTATCCTCAGATTGTTCTAACAGATAGATGCCAAGACACTGAATACCAGACAAAGAAAA
The DNA here is from genome assembly GCF_007399415.2 of Gopherus evgoodei. NCBI lineage: Eukaryota > Metazoa > Chordata > Testudines > Testudinidae > Gopherus > Gopherus evgoodei. The sequence goes on from NC_044332.1 coordinate 62,861,804, forward strand.
TTGCTGCTTTCTTTTAGAAAAATGTAAAGAAAAATATATTTATTGCAATCTGTTTTCTACAAATATTTAGTGTTTTAAATATTGTACTGTTTTAAATTTGCTTTTGCTGTATTTTATACACTTCTTATGTACTGACTACAGAATACTTCTAATAAAGTAGATTTACCAAGAGAATCAAACTGAGTATTGCTATAAATGTATTGATATTGTAATGGATGAACTAGTATTTGGGTGCACCACTTTTCTCTACTGGAAGGAATCAGCTGTGTGTCACATGCCCTATACTACTGACTGCAGAAGGCGAGTCTCTTCCAGTTGTGGCAAACTCAGGACAATTAGCTACCAGGAGAGGGGTAGTAATTAGTCCCAGAGGGGTTAAAAGGCCTCTCCCTATCCATTGAGGGGAGACAGCCACAGAGAAACAAGGTTCAGCTGGAACAGGGGTTACCAGGGAACTAGTTAGCTTCAGCTGGCCCCAATTGCTGGGGACCTTTTTAAACCTTCCCTGGCAGGGAAGCAGGGGGAGGAGAGAAGTAGAGTAGCTGCCAGTGAGCAGGTGCAGAAACTCTTCCTGCAAGACAGATTGCATTCTCCCCAGAAGGAGAGAAAAACTGAGCAAGGGACTGACTGAGAAGGGATCGGCCAGAGCCTGTGCGACTGGAAAGGGCTTTTGCTTTGCCCAAGCCTGTGGCTCCAAGGCGGCAAGGGACTGAGCCAGCAGAGGAGAAGCAGGTACTTTGCCACACAGTTCAAAGAGGTAGGGCCCTGTGCTTTTGGGTCAGAAAGAGGAGTTTTATCTCTGCTCTTGCTTTGAAATTGGGAGTGGCTATTGTGTGCATTGTAAGTCTGCACTATGACTACTTCCTGTTCAAAATGTGCTTGTTTCACTGTTGCCTCCTTCTTTCTTCATCCCCCAACCCCCTTTGTTTGCCTTCTTCACTTGTTTTGTTTTGGCATACAAGATTGTATCTTTTTGGAGTAGGGACTTTAGTTCTGTGCATCACCTAGCACAATAGGGCTGTAATCCCTGTTTGGTGCCTCTAGGCATTACTAGATCCATGGACATCCTATAAGATGATATTAAAACCTGAAATGTAGCTCTTCTGGTTACCAGTTGGTATTCAAAATCTTCTCTTCCTTCAAGTTGAGGAAGACACAACTGCAGCTCAGGTGTCAGGTTCCTGTGACATTACCATCTAGATCCTCCAAAATCTCTTCCCATCATCCTCTAATAAAGAAGGGGGATTTAGACTGGAGAGGCCTTGTCATAAACAGATAGTTAAGGGTTAATGTCTCTCTTACCTGTAAAGAGTTACAAACAGTGAACCTGGAACACCTGGCCAGAGGACCAATCAGGAGACAAGATACTTTCAAATCTCGGTGGAGGGAAGTCTTTGTGTGTTTTCTTTGTCTGCTCTCTCTGGGTTCTGAGAGGGTAACCAGACATACCTACAGGCTCTCTAATTTTCTATTCAAATAGTAAGTAACAGTAGAAGGTGGTTTAGTCTTTTTGATTTCTTTATTTGCAAATGTTTATTTTGCTGGAATGATTTTAATGTGTATCTGTGCTGGGGGGAAGGCTCCTCTCTAGTGTCTATAAGCTGAAAGACCCTGTAACATTTACCATCTAAATTACAGAGACAACTTTTACTTTTTTTCTTTCTTTTATTAAAAGTTTTCTTTTTAAGACTTGATTGATTTTTTTCCCCTTGTTGAGGCTCAAGGGAATTGAGTCTGTACTCACCGGGGAATTGGTGGGAGACAGGGAGAGAGAAGGGAGGGGGGAAAGGTGGAATCCCTTTGTTTTAGATTCACGGAGCTTGAATCTGTATTACCTCTTGGGGAGGGGGAAAGGTGCAGTCCTCTCTGTTTTTAGACTCAAGGAGTTTGAATCACAGTGATCTTCCAGGGTAACCCAGGGAGCCTGGAAGAGGCAACGGTGGAGGAAAGGGTTTACTTTCCTTGTGTAAGATCCAGGGGGTCTGGGTCTTGGGGTCCTCTGAGAAGGTTTTGGGGGACCAGAGTTTACCAGGCACTGCAAGTCCTGGTTGGTGGCAGCACTAAAAGATCTAAGCTGGTAATTAAGCTTAGGGGGATTCATGCTGGTACCCCATCGTTTGGACGCTAAGGTTCAGAGTGGGGATTTACGCCATGACAGGCCTGTGCACAGAGACACAGCTATTCTTGCCAAATCTTTTCCAACTACTGTCCAGCATTTAAGAAGTGAAAAGGAATTGGGATTGTCTTCTGGCTCCAGTCTTTAACTCAAACACCCATTCTTTAGCTCCTCCATATAAACGATCATTAATGTTGTCAACTATGTTGTTAATCAGAAGGTCTGAAAGTTCCAAATAAGTTCTCAACTTTTCTTTCTTTTCAGAGCCTGTGTCATCTTGGGTGTGATATTTCTTCTTTCAGCTGTATGTATAGTGGTCAAAGCCATCCATGACCTTACGATGAAGTTGCTCCCAGAAGTGGTAAGGCCATTCTTTTCTTTACGATGCTCTCCTGGTCCCCAGTCCTGAAAAGGGCTGCAGGAAGGCAGACCCTGCACCCTCATGAAGCCCTGTTACATTTAGTTGAGCTTCAACAGGGGAAGAGGCCTGCCTGTGTACACATCATTGTAGGATCATGGTCTTAAAGTGATATTTTTTCCATACTGTAAGGTATAATCTCCTGTTGAGGTACAGGTATGACCCACTAACATTACAGGCCAAATCCTGCTCACTTTAATTGTCTAAAGCTCTTGTTGAGGGCTATAAAGTGAGTAGGTTTGGGCCCTAATGATGGTGTTCAGATGAGTTCTCTCCAGCCCAGGTACATTTTTTTTAATGGGGAGAATGTTTCCAAAGCGCAGGACCCCACCGACTTGGGTATTTTGTTTTTATTGTGGAAAAATATTTGGGGATTGTATTTTTTGTTTTCCAGCTCCTGCCTCCGCATCCAGAGACACATGCAGGTGGCAGGAGAGAATCAGGTGAGGGGAGCATGCTTTAGCTTCCTCTGGGAGAAAGTGCTGGCTCTTCTAGCTATCCCACCACTGGGCATCACAAAGACTTTTCTTCTGCTCCCTGCTTCCAATGCAGCTACAGAAGCCTGCCCAGACTGACAGAGCATCCTTCACCAGCAGCCTCTCTCTCAGCTCAGTGCTTCCTCCCTTCCAACAGCACTGAGAGTCAGTCCCCCACACCCTGTCTGTCCAACCTGGCTGCTCAATGGGAGAGCCAGCGGGCACCATTTCTATCATCAGAAGAGCTTTCCAATTCTTTGCTGCCCAAATATTTACAGCTGAACATGCCCACAGACCAGTGCACATGCTCAAGCCAGGATTGGGTGCGCACAAAGCTCTCTGACCACACCTGATTTGGGTGCTTCCAACCCCGCGCACATGCCATGCAGGTGTGCACATAGACGTGCAACATTACTCTGAAAATTTGCCCCTGGCCATTTCTTGCCAACTGTGCGCGCGCGCACACACACCCTCCCTCCACCATCATCAGATCAGCACTCTGGCCACCTGCTTTAACTAGGATATGGAGGCAGGCCTGGAAACTACAGAATACAATCTCAAACTATTCTGCACACTTTTAAAAACACAAATGGTCTACATGGGGTTTTATTCTGTGGAAACTTCTTTGGGGTTGGGCAAAACCCACTAAAATTAAAAGTCTACATGCAATACTTTATTGGGAGTTACATGCTCATCAAGAGTAGAGCAAGCCCTGGTGGGCTTAAGTATTCTATTTCTTTTAATTAGCAAGAATATTCACATCTAAATATATGCTCCTGGATATATGTAACAGCAGCAAGCCATGCAGGGAGGTTTCTGTAAGAGGCAAAATAACCATCTTATGGCTGTATAGTTGTCTATGGCAAATGAATTTGGAAGGTTTAGCACATTTCTCTGTGGGTAAATGTCCACAATATAAAAGCCAATTAAATAAGAGAGCCCAAAGAGTGAACTGGCATGGAAATCTCACTGACTAGAGGTCATGCCGTTAGATTAGGGTCATCTCTCTCAAGTGGGCCTCAGTTCAAGGGACATCACTTGTTTTAGTCTCAGAGTTCCTTACAATTCATACAAATTTGGGGTCTTGTCGCTTTTATTTGTGAAACTTGTTTACATCAGAAATAAAGAATCTTGAAAGTGGGGTTGTAAAATGTTTGTGTCCTAAAGGGATGAATCTCCCAACATTTGGGGATGTGATTTTTTGAAATTTGTTTTGCATTGGAGTGAAAACACGAGAGAGACACCTACCACAGAATAGCCAGTGGCCCATTTAGGGCACTCACCTAGGAGGTGGGAGCCCCAGGTTCAAGTCCTTGCTGTGCCAAAGACTGAGCACCCAGATCACCAGTTGTTGGAGTGGGGACGGTCAGTTGGTCTGTCTCTGATTCAGTGAATCAGCAATTTTCTGATTGGAAAAAATGTTTCATTGACGAATTCAAGTTTTTAGAGATATTGGGCTGATGCCTTTCACAAGTGCTGCATTTACATGCGCACAGAGATAAGAGTGACAACAGGAAAGTGTAGCTGGTCTGGTCTAGTGTGCAGCCACCCAATAATATGGCAAGCACCACACACACTTAGGAGTTTTCAGAATGTGAGAGACCAAAGAATTTTACCTGGAAAGCTGTTGCTGTTAAAATGCAAAAAGTGGTGCTGTTGATGTTTCTCTCTTACTATTCAGGGTCATTTATAATATATGGCAGGAGTTCTCCTCTACAACCCAGGAATTAAAATGTAAAGTCTGGAGACTGAGAGAACAACATTATAATAGAGATGATGCTGCCCATAATCTCCAGGGAGGAGATTTGCCTAAAGGCTACAGGACTCAAAATATTTAATGGCAATTACAACTCTTTAATAGAGACCCCTTCAGGTGATCTAGTGGTGCTTACTTCTTCTGTGCCTGAATCTAAAGCTGTTTGCTCATATTAATAGCTCGGCTTTAGCTGCTCAGGCCCTGTCCCAGTGCAGAGAGTTCCTCCTCCCAACTGCATGGACCTTTGTAAGGAACAAATATTTTCTACAGCTCCCAAAACAATATCATTAACAATGAAACAGGGTCTTCCATTACTGAAAAACCTGCTTAAATGGAATGAAATGTCCCCACCAGCATGTCCTGATGATGAGGATTGTTCTATATTGGTACCTCTATAGTGATGGCTGAGGAGGTGGTTTTGTTTGCTCTTCTTTGGAGCACCAGTTAATTCAGGGGTCCCCAACGCAGTGTCCGCAGGCACCATGGTGCCCACCGGTGCATCTAAGTGCACCCGTGTACTGGTCAGTGGACGAGCATCCACCGAATTGCTGCCAACAAGCAGCGTCATCCAGAGGTGTCGCTGCCGAAATGCTGCCAATTTTCGGCAGCGACACCTCTGGATGACGCTGCTTATTGGCGGCATTTTGGCGGTGACACCTATTGACATTGCCGCTTGTCAGCGGCATTTTGGTGGATGCTTGTCTGCCACCATGGTCCTCCGTGGCTCGTTGTCTGGCGCCTGCCAGATGAAAAAGGTTGGGGACCACTGAGCTAATGTGTAGTTTTATATTACTGATTTATAGTATTATATTTTGTGGATCTATTATCACCTACTATAGCTATAATATATGCAATTACATGGCAACTAGATCTGGATGAATTTTTGGACAAAATTTATTTGCTGAAAAATGCAGTTTTAGGTTGACTGATACAATTAGAGAATTAGGGTCAAATCTGGCAAACAGCTTTGGCCAAAAATTGATTTAAAAAAAAAAGTCAATGTTTTGTTTAGACTTTTGAAAAATGAAATTTCAACTTGTTTCAAAATGATGTTTCACTTTGAAACGTGGCTAAATTTATTTAAAAACAAAGACAAAAAAGGTTAAAAAGCACCTGAAAATTAAATGAAACAACCCCCCCCCCCAAATAATAATTGCATTTTGGGTCAAACTAAATGTTTTGTTTGACCCAAAATGAAATTATCTTTTTAAGTTTCAGCAAGAAAAATGTCCAAGTTCAGTTGACCTGAAATGTAATTTTTGGGATTTTTCTGCTCAGTCACCACACCAAAATGTTCTATTATTCACTCAGCTCAAATGGTAAAGCGTTCGAGTGGTACAGCATAATCTGCCCCTGGCCTTTGAGCACAGCAACACAATATCCAATTCCACATCAAGATGGTGACTGAATACCATATCTGGGGCTGATTCTAATCTTACAGTGGCATTCCATTGATGTCCGTGAAGTTACGGTGGTGGTATGAGAGCCAAACATGAAGGGCCAGTAACGCCACAAAAACAAGAGGCATTACACCACTTTTTTCACTAGTGTAACGAGGTCCAAATTCGATCCAGACAATATAATCCTATGCAAATTGCACAGGGGAGCCATATTGCATGACTCTGTGTGTGTGTGTGTGTGTGTGTGTGTGTGTGTGTGTGTGTGTGTGTGTGTAATTTATACTCAGATCTGCCTTTCCTGGAGCAGAGGTCATACAGAGCAGAGGGTAACTTTTCAAAGCCTTGTGTGAAATTTTAGCAGCATGACTCTGATTTTAAGGGGAATTATGTGGCTAAAACCCCCATATCGCCACTGGAAAATGCAGCCCTTCATGTTCAAACGTTGAGCACAAAACTAGCATTGTTAGTCTGTTTTAAGACAGGGAAAGTTCAGAATGTGCAGCCCTACTCTTCATTTGGGCACAATTTGCATGGCTGTTTGTGTGGAACAAAATGATAGATTGAACCATTGCCGGAAGTACAAAGCTTCATTTTTCATCTTTGATATACATGGTAAATTACACAGACTTTGTCAAGATTATATATACAAAGCGGTAGGGCAGATATAATTTCTTTGAGCTCAACTCTAATTTGCATAAATTTTAGAACAAATAATTGAAGATATGAACAAGTCTTGAATGAGAAATGTATCAAATAATCACGTATCAATTTGTTAATTATAAGCTGTCTTGGTTAAATGCCTCAAAGGGTAGTCAGCCCCCTCTGAATTGTTCTGAAATAATTACGCTAACCTTATTGCATTTTCTGCCATGTAGAATATGGGTCATTTCATTCATCAATTTTTAACGTGCCAGTAACATAAAAGGCATTTCCTTAGAATGAATGTGCAAGATCCTTCATCGAAGGATTGACCTGTTTTTGCAATAGATTTCAGAAAGGGAAAAATTAATAGCGCGCTGTAAGTAAAAAGAAAAACAAATGGATTTCAAAGTATCAATGACTAAGGAATCATCCCTCAGTTCCTTGTCATAGCTGCATGCAGAAATATTTTGTGCGTGGCATTTTGCTTTGGATCAGATGGAAATATAATCTTGATTTTTTTTTTTAGCCATGTTACATGATGGTTTTCTGCCGTAGTGTTATCTCTTTGCTAATTTCAGTCAAGACTAAATGAGTCCATGGAGAATGAAAGATTTGTAGGCTAATGCAAATATCCTGTTTCGGGGTCCTATCTTGTAAGGTGCTGAGTGCAAGATCCTCAATTTAGTTGATTTACAGTGGAAGATGATCTGGCCCCATTTTTATACTTGTATTTTGAGTAGGGTGACCAGATAGCAAATGTGAAAAATCGGGACAGGGGTTGAGGGGTAATAGACGCCTATATAATAGACAAAGCCCTGAATATTGGTATTGTCCCTATATGGTCACCCTAATTTTGAGGCTCCTAAGCACATTTAGAAATTTCAAAAACTGATAAATAACAACAAATCCTATGAAGCAGATTGCAGTGGAATGCTTTCCATGGAGGTCATGGCTTTTTGCAATACTTTTAACATTTCAAAGCCTTGGTACATGCTATATTTCATTTTTTTACCTAACGTGCCTGGGACTGCACACTGATTACTGAAGGACAGAAGTTGAAGTGGTAAATGAGTGTGTTTTTGTATGTGTATCAGATGCTTGGCAATTTGTTGTTCTATATGTATGATACGAAAAAGCCTGCACTGAACAATGACACAGTACTTTGGGAAAGTTGGATCGCAAATTAATTATGTATAAGTTGTTACTGTTCTGGGGAACAGAACTTTGTTTAAAAGTAATTCAGAAATGAATTTGTCTCAAGTGTTGAAAACATGAGCACTTGTACTCCAGGGCTATTTGCAAGGACTGTGCTATAGAGTATATGTAGTGAGTAGCATAATGAATAGTTTTTCAAATTATTGTGGTATAATGGGCAGAAACATGCAGCTGAACCTCCCATCACAGTCAATGGAAGTTTTGCGTGTGGTGGGTCTAAGCACAATGAATGGAGCACTACTGTACAATTCTGAGTGACAGATGGCCCCTTGTGTTACTGTTAGGGGAGTTAAATTTGCTGAGCACCAGAAAGTGTCTGGGATCTCTCCCCCTGCTTGTAGGACACAGTAAGTTGGTGAGACCTGTCCAGAGCAGATTCTACTACATATTTCTCATCCTCTCTTAGTTTGCATTTATAGCTCGAATAAGTGTTTTGAAAAGGCATGAGTTATTTTTGCAGATTTAGAGCTTGTTTTATGTGTATGTATATGTACTGTGTGTGGGTTTGTGTGCACACACACAGGCTTGGCAGAATTTGATTTTTTTTATAATTTTGACAGGTTTGTTTTTAAGCATTTTTTGATTATCAATTTAAATTTTCAGTTACATGGGGAATCAGATAATTATTTAATGACAGTAGACAGATTTAAAAAGTTAAAGTTTGATCATCGATAAAATATGAATTGTCAACATCTCATGTCAAAATACACAAAGCAAATATTCTTAAATCAAACTCTAAAGTTCTCAAGCACCATTTTTATTACATTGCCTATTGGTAAACTGATTTTTTTTCATCTGGTTGTGAGAGTGCAGTGAAATTGACATTTACCAATAAAAATGTAATCCTTCCAAGTCTAAATATACACATGCAAGCATACATATGTTTATACTGCTTATTAAAAGGTATTATTTATTTTTAATCTGCTCACTGGTGCATCCGTTTAGTTCTGTGCTGCTGTATTTTGATTTTTGGAGTTACCGCAATATAAAATGCTACATTTTGTTCTGTGCTAATGTGGCTCTTACCAGTTGGTCCATGCGACATCCTTCCTAAGGCACTGAAATCTGGCAATTGCTGGAGGTGCAACAAAGTGGTAACATATCATAGTTCTGTAATTTAACATATGGCTTCACAGTTTATCCAGTGCTAACACCTCCACATACATAATGTGAGTAGTTATGTAATTTATCATGTAGCTACCACTTGACATGTTATATAGCTATATAATTTACACGCATACTCTCTCAACAGCATTTTAATTAATACGTATGTTTAGACCTAAAGATTTTCACTCCCCGTTTAACTTTTATTGGCATGAGTTCTTCTTTATTTTTTAGCTTTTGTGTCCAACTGTAGAAGTGTGATCATCCTTGTGTCATATAAATGAAAGGGGGATTACATCTCAAAGCTTTAGGAAAGATCCTACACAGTGCCCCATGTTTCTCTCCAAAGAATAGAAGGAAACTCAGTAGCTGTGTTCATTCATGTGTTTGGAGAAATATTGACACCCCATTCTTTTGATGTCATGGTGTCTGGAATCCTATTCAGTTTGCAGCAATTTCTTGATTTTGAACTACTAGAACTGAAAATATGAGATGAGAAACATCAGAACTCAACTCGATCTGAGCTGTCAAACACTGTCTCTGAATGTGTTAGCACTTAACCTTGGGGCTTCTCTGATGGAAATTACTCATCTTTGGGGGGAGGTTCACTCTGTTTTAATAATTAAATACTATTGGATAATATAATTAAATAAAATGCAATAATAAAGAATATGGTGGGTTATCACTTGACCTGATACCACACACTGTCTGTTAAGAAGACTAAAAGGACTAGCTAAGAGAGTGACTGTTTTAATTTCACGTGGGGTTGTAAATCAATTTACATTTACTACTTGTTGGTGTTTGCATTTCCCCAGATAATAGTGTAACACAGGCAGAGTCAATGAAGTTTACTGTTTGTCCTTATCAGTATGCCAAAGGACAACTTCTTGCAGGAGTAAGCAATTATGGTCAGTATTTCTGTCACTTGCTATAGCACATTGGAGAAATAAACCAAAGGCCTGCAATTCCTGAGTTCTAATTCTGACTCTTCTACTTATTTGCTGTGTGGCCTTGGGAAATTCACTTAATCTCTCTGGGTTGAATTCAGCGGTTGCAGAAGTTGAAGCAATGTTTTCTGAGCTAATGAGAGTTGTACCTCCTTATGCTAGGGCTGAATTTGATTCTCTCATTCTAAGTTTCTCCATTTGTAAAATCCAGAATACAGTTATTCTTCCTCATATGGTTGGTACAAAGGGTGAATTAAATAATATTTGTAATGTGCTTGGAAAATGCACTGCACTAGATAAAAGTGTGGATTGTTGTTAGTCAAAAATGACACAAGGTTCAATGTATATTTTGTATCATGGTAACTAACAAATATTGTTCCAAAATTAAAATGCTAACACCTGTTCTCAAAATAATGACTGGTGAACCTCAAAAGGCTGCCCAAGTGGTACAATGATAATACTTCCCCAGTTCATTGTGGGTATTGTGACAATGTTGTTAATGTATGGGAGGCATGTAGCTACTGTAGTACTGGTCATAAGCGTGTTTAAATAGAGAGAGAATGAGTGAGTTAAGTTTCCATCCAGATAAACATAAATGCTTTTCTTGTGGCATTTCAACACTTCCAGAAATATGGAGAAGCACAGAGAGAGCAAAGAGCGTGGAGTCTGTTGGAGGGTGAGATGTGTGGAAGAGGTTCAAGAGGTATTGGAGGGGTGAGGTGAAAGTGTGTGTGTTTAAGTTTGGAGTGGGAAGACGGTCTTTATAGTAACCAATATGAGCAGAAGATTTGGGTTTATGTTTTTTCAGGAGTGGTTTGCCTGTCCTTTATATATATATTTTTTTCATCCATAGATCTCAAAAAGGCTTAATAATGTGTCGTCTCCTGTTCTTGCACCTGACAAACATGTTTTATTTGGCTGACCAAGTCCAGACCACTTGTATAACAACAACTAGGATCATGCATCATTACTAAAATCCTCACAGTGGAACAGAGTCACATCAGTTCCTTGTTAATTTTTGAGTCCTGTCAACTACCTGTGGGTTTTTGGTTGGGTTTTTTGCAGGGGAGGGGGAGTGCTTTGGGGGCAGTTTGAGTCTCCAAAGTAGTCTTAAGAAGAAGTAGGATCAAATTATCCAGTCATCTAGCTGACATATGACAAATCCTTCTTTGTAGGCAGTGCGTGAGTTGGTTTCCCTCAGAGCGGCCTCTTGATTTGGTGCCCTATCTTCATTCAGGAAAATGGCATTCAATCATGGAGGATTTGGGGCCTCATGCAGCATTTAGTACTTCCCTCTCAAGTTAACGTTCTCCTTGAGAAAATCCAAAGATGAACTGTGTCTACAGCATGATAAATTAACCTAAACGTGTCCTGAACATTGCAACATTGACATATTTAAGCTCTTCCAAGGCCAATAGAAAGATGAGTGGTTATCGGCATAGGTGCAGCCAAAAAAACATGTTGGCAAGAAATTCCTTTTCCTATTACTTGTTTGTCACCAGTGTAGAAACAGATTCAACCTACGGATGTAAATAACGTGTAAAAACAATAACTATGTAACTGACTACATGGTTAAATGTTTAACTGGGAAATTAGAGGTACAGGGGTGCTGCAGCACCCCATGTCTTAGATGGGGTCCTGGCTGCCGGTCCTGTGCCCTGGGGTCCCAGCTGCCAGCCCCAGCCCCAGGGTTCTTGGCAGCAGAGCCCCCGGGCAGAGTTTAATCATTAACAGAAACTGATAAGCATCAGGCTTATTAGTTAACTGGTTAAACTTTTGCATCCCTAATTTGAACAGGGTTGGAAACAGAGATAGGAGTAATATAGAGGCTTTAGTGGGGGGATTGCTCCATCTTCAGAGTAATGCCAACAAATTGGGATTCTACTTTGACTCAGCATCCTCCAACAACAGATCACAAGTGCTAGGCCAGAAATATTGTAGCTTGATCAATGGGCAGGGATAGCCTTCTGGTTAAAGACCATCAGCCAAGATGAAGAAGGATTCTGATTTCCAAGAAGGAAAGGGCCTATTGAGAGAGATTTGTACAGCTCTACGTGCATTGAGAGAGTACCACTGATTTTTTTTTTTCTTCCGCAGGTTTGGGACAGAAGCTAGGGAAGAAATTTCTTGATTGACAGAGAAGTCTGGCTTATTAGGTTAAATTTCTCTTTTTTGTGACACAAATAACTTTCTGGAAGTATTTTATGTAGATTTTAAGCTCTTAGGGACAGGGTCCGACTTCTTACATGTCTGTAAAGCACTGAGAACATTATTGGCAATATATACTTAAGGAAATAATCATGACTGGTTTAGGTTTCTCCTAGATGTTGATTACTGGATTGCTCAAGTGATTATAGCATATGGAGACTTACACTTCAGATCTATTCTGACCCATGCTGATAGCAAACAAAAGTTAGCATCTGTTTAGTGGCTTGTGTGAAATGAATTGGTGGTGTCAATCAACTTTCAGTTGGGCAACAGCAGACTCACTAGAGGGGCATTTCTTTATATAATGACAAACATTAATTTAAATGGCATTTTATATTCATTTGAAGTCAAAAGATATAGAACATGGGTGAGTTACACTGGCAGAGTGGGGAAGCTTGGAGCGCCATGTCTCTTGAACTGAAGATTTTGTTCTCTAGGTATTTTGAGCAGGCCCTTTTCATGAGTCCTAAATTCACTTTAAAAATGTTTTTATTGACTTTGTAGTTCCTAAATTTATGGCTTGGGTCACAGAATCTCTTGAAAGCTGCATTCAGAACATTGTTTGTATTATTTCTTATGAATATTCAGATTCTATGGAATTGCTCCATTGCAGCACTTCAGCAGTACATATGCAAGTCTAGACATTCTCAAGATATTTGTTCTAATAATAGATGATTCCATCTCTGTGTGAAGAGAATGCACATCTCCTCCTTGACTCAGACACTGGATTGTCAGATTGTTTTCTGACAACGAAAGTGATTAAAATTCCTTCCCCTTTAGAAGCTAGCTTGTGAGACAGACCCTCTGGATTCTCAGCAGCTCCCTCCAGACTGATTAGTGAGGACTTACGGAAACCATTTATTATTTGGGATAAAATTTGATTGGGATTGGGGCGGGGGGGTTATGTTTGCATTGAAAACTGACGACTATTTATACATAAAAACCCACAGGTCTTTGAAATGGAAGCAGTAGTGTTTTTATTTCTTGGTACTCTGCATGGAGTGTTTATTAGTTGTACAGTGGTGTCAGATCTACAGATAATAGGGGATTAGGGCTAGCAGTAAAGAAAACCAGAGGGGGATGGGACAAAGGGAAAGGGTGGGGTGAGGGCAGGACTGGCGCTAGTATTTTTAGCGCTGTAGCTGCATGGCCATTTCGCCGCCCCGTGCGCTGGTCCCGCGGCTCCGGTGGACCTGCTGCAGTCGTGCCTGTGGAGGGTCCCCTGGTCCGCGGCTCCGGTGGACCTGCTGCAGTCGTGCCTGTGGAGGGTCCCCTGGTCCGCGGCTCCGGTGGACCTGCTGCAGTCGTGCCTAGGCCGCCTAAATGGAAGCGCCGGCCCTGGGCGGGGGACAGTTTGGTGGCCCTTGTCACAGTTTCAGAGCAACTGCACCTGTATTCCCACACCATAGTCCACAAAGGGCATGTGCTTTAGGCTTCTGGGTCCCAGCCATCACTTTTCCTGGGCAGCAACTTCTCTCTCACTCCACCTTGACTGGGGATTTTAAGGCTGCACAGCTCCCTGATCTATACTGTGATATCCCCAGCAAACCAGACAGCCTAAAAAGGCAAGTGCCTGCTATTTGCTTTCTCTCCAAGGGCTATGACAGTGTATTGTCCATAGTTATAAATTACCACATAACTCTTTCTAAACAAGCACATGTATTCTTAAGGGGAAAGAATTAAAATAAAAAGCTACATGCATGCGAAAAGCTACCAGAGATCACCCCAACTCTGACCTAGGGTTCTGGAACTTTACAGTCCATCAAAACCCACAGCTGGGGTTTCTCCATGGTTACAAGTTCATATCCATCTCAGACTAGAAAGAAGGGTGGGTCGATCAGCTGTTTGTTTATACAGGTCAGGCCTTTGATCTTAGCTTTCTGTAACAGATAATCACCCTTGCCTTAGGCTTCAAGAGGCTGGGTTTTTGAATAACCAGAGGTGGGGAAATCTGCATTAACAATCTCTGCCTAGGAATTCCCCAGGAAATCCACTTAACATCCCAGAAGTCCATACTTGCTTGGCACATTTTCAGTACAGTCTCTTGAACTTCCAGGTCTCCCATCTATCACATCTCCCCCCTGGAGAGCTTATGTACCAGTCAGACTAAAATAATAAACACACAAGGAAATTGCGATATCTGTAAGAGTCCTGCTTTCTGGTATTGACAGGCCCACGAAGGAGCCATGTCCAACGCCCCTCAGGTGAGGGAGTAGAGGTGTGTGTGTAAAGCAGTGGCGATAGGCAAACTGAATTTTGAATGAATAAATACCACAAATTCAGCTCAGTTCAGGTTGTTTGCCCCACTGGTACTGCCAGCAACATCCCCAGTATCCATTCTGGGATGGGTCTCATCCCCCTTCCTCTCCTCATGAGGAGGGAAAAAGGAAATAGAAGAATAAGATCAAGAGAGGCATCTATATTCCCCTAGCTGGCAGAGCTGATGTGCTCTTAGTGCCTGGTCTTCTGCCACCAGGATGCCTCTCTTGATCTTATCTTTATATTTTCTTTTTCCCTCATGAGGAGGAGAAAGGGGTGAGACCCATACCCCATGGGGAAGGAGAAAGAAGAAATACTGTGTGTGTGCGTGTGCACACAGACACACACACGAGGCGGAACAGTGAAGACAATTCTTGTCTTGTCACTCCAACCGCAGGAGGAACTGGCAAAAGGTGATCCAAGCCCCACTGTATCTGACCCATCCCAGAGGGGCTGGGGAAGACTATCCTGCTCCTGACACCCCTTCCATATGATGAGATACCCAACTGCTGGAGGGGTAGAGGGAAGAAGCTGTCCTTTCAGATGGTAATGTTATTTGGGGAGGTGAGAGGGAGGCAGCCTGTACATCATCCAAACAAGAGGAACACCTTCCCCCCATATAAATATCAGCCAAATACAAATAATTGTCTGTTTGCCCAACTCGAATAAGCAGAAAGTGAAATGAGGATCTTGGAAGTCCCTCACCACATCCCAAAGATAGGAATGAGTGGGAGGGACTGAAAGTAAAGAGGGGAGAGAAACCTGTGCCCTGCAAGGCAGCCACTGTATTACTCCAATTGTGCAGATATGAGCAACTAGGAACTGATAGAAATTCTGTAGCCTGGAATTAGACAGAAGCAAAAAAGATAAATATTAAAAACAAATAATAGCTTAAATGTAGTAACAGGGCTGGGGGGTTGTATTGGAGTTTCTTCCAACTACTCATCCAAAGGCTACTCAGAAGTGAAACATCTGAGGTGAGATATTGGTTGGACCCCTGAAAACATTTGGAAGGGATCCCTCTAGTGCAAACAACAGTGAAATGAAATCTTGAGGCTATATCCATTCCCCCCCTTCAGACTCTTCCCTTCTCATATGAGTAACCACCCCCCACCAGGCAAACTTGCTTATGCTGCAGGGACTAAGCTAATTAACAGATGGTCACTGCCCTGCTTGGAAAGGTTGAGTTTAACTAAATGCAGCATGGACACGCAACTGTCATTATCCTGTTCTCACCTACTCTGGTGGTCAAAATGCACTTGGCTGAAGTATAGGGGGCTGCTGGATGGCTTTATCAAGGGGCAAGACTTGAGTGCTCCCCTTTCCTAGTTCTCTCTGACAACTTAAAGAACACAGTGTTTTAAAAGATGTTAAATGTTAACCCTAAAATGCAGAAATTACAGTCCATCTACACTGCAGCTGGGATCATGCTTCCCAGGCATGGGTGGACAGATACCTGTGTGCTCAGGTAGCACACTGAAAATAGTAGTGTCAGTGGAGGGGGATGTTAGCATGGCAGTTGGGTTCACCTCCCAGATCCCCAGGGAATGTACCCTGGTGGCTAGCCCGAGCTGCCATCCATATTACCCCTGGCCACGCAGCTACATTTTTAGTGCACTAGCTTGAGTAGAGGTAGCATGTGTCTGTGCTGAGAAGCATGGTCCCAGCTATAGTGTAGATAGCCTCCCTTATGAACCAGCCTTGAATCAGTGTTCTAACCATGCCTTATAAGGCAGCCACTGCGTCACTCCAGTTATGCATCAGCACAAGGTTGTTTTGTACAGGAGGATTCTCATTGTTATAATGTGCAGAGAGCAGCTTGCGCTTGTGTGGTTTGGAGAATGGCTATCCAGCACTGAACCAGACTAAGTGTGCACTTATATTTTATATATGAAATGATATGCACTTGCTCTCTCTCTAAATAAATATGAGAGATGTGGGTACAGACACACAACATGGAGAGCAATGTAGGAGCAAGGGGAGAGGGAAATGGAAAAGGAAAGAGCCTCTGTTTACCATGATGAGAAGATTCCATCATATGGAAATGTTCAGCATCTAAAATTTAATCTGTAACAATTCACTGCGATTGCTTTACTTAACATTACACAGAGAGAAAATTAACAGTGAGACTGCGTAGATATGCTCCCCCCTTTGTGATTTTCAGATGCTAAGGCAAGAGGTACAAAGAAGGTGGGGCTGAGATATGGTCCCAAGGGATCTCGTGCCAGACGGTCAGGCTTATTTTATTAATTTAGATCTCCATTATTGTCTCTCTTCTAGTCATTTCTGAGAGGGAGAAGTTAGTTTAGCAAGAGAATTATTTCACAGCCACAGAGTGACACATTTAACTCTTAGGTCCCTGTGATACTACATATTAGTGTATGCATCCGTTTAATATCCCTCCCCCCAAAGCAACTGACCTGCAAGAACCCCTCCTTGTGCCAATAACTCCAAACATTTTAACCCCCCAAAAATCACTCCAATGGACTTCTCCCAGCTGCCAAACCCTACCACAATCTCCCTGACCCATAAAGCAGCTGCATAACCCTCCTGCCATCCTCAGCCAACTATCTTAACCCACCTTATCTCAGCTTTTGAATATTACTGCAACCTATCTCCTAGCAAGCAACTTGAACTGACTCCCCTCATGCTACCTTCTCACCTATTGACCCAAAGCTGGCACTCTCATCTCCCATCCTAGCTGCCAAACTCTTCCTCAGTCTTATCCACAAGATAAGGGCCCTGAGCTGACTCCTCTTCCACCTTCCAAACACTCCTGCTAGCTCTGAGCCAAGAGATGCCTCGTTCTTCCTATCTCCAGGTATTGTGCACCTGGAAAATCAGGGAGCAATTTAAGGGATTAAGGAAAGTGGATTTAGAATCGGAAACCCTTTTACTTGTTAAAATTGTTCTCTTTCTCTCTAGTCTACCTATGTAATCTATAAAGTACTCAGTTGCCACAGTACCTAATGCCACTCTGTGGATATTGTTTAAAACTTTCATCTACTATCCTATTAATTTAGGTACTGACAGGCAAACTGTGCTCTTTTGAAAGTCTGGTGTTTTATGGGTTTAAACTTAGATCTTTGGGACAGGAACTCTGTTTTTTATTTTTCACTTTGTACATCTGCCATAAAAATAAGAGCTGGAAGAATGTATCTGGTCACCCAGTCCACATCTCAATACTTCTCCATCATCAGATCCCCTATTCCACTATGTGAATAATTATAACAATATTGAAGTTGTTTTCTATAATTCAATGACAAAAATAAAGTATGTAGAAATATTTTTTCTGAAACCCCTAGAAATACACTCACGTATTCAGTTTAGGAGTTTGTAGAAGTTATATCTATCTATTTAGAAACCTGCATTACACTTATATGTTATCCCTGGGTTCCAATAAACTGACTAGACAAATTCCAATCATATTAGTAACACACAACAGGGCAGTCATAACAAATGGCAAAATACATTTTAGGCACTGTGGATATGACAGAACATACAAAAAGTAAATTGAATTCAGGGCAAAAACCTATGCTACACATCCTTATATTGCTAAACACATTTAGCATCAGATCATAGCCTCTCACAAAACAGGTCTGACACAGAAGGAACAAAACAAATACTATGAAATAGAAAGAATCACACATACATTTTTCAAGATTCTGAATGAATAGTTAGACTTGAATATCTCCTACATCAAGAATTCTCAGACTGTCACCACCTGAGATCCTTAAAAAGAGCCATGCTTGTTTATTGTGAACCTAATCCCACCATTCTTTGCAGTCACATCCCACAATCCTTTGAAGTCCTATTACCAAACCATGGCTAGCTCTGACTAGCAGATTGAAGGAATTCTGGTTGAAGTGAGAAAAATGTCATCTTATCATATTCTCCACTAATTGGCAGAAATGGTATAAATACAGAAACCTATGCCATAGCACATCTTTGATTATACAGTGGCAAATTATTATGTTCATTTGACTTTGTAAACAAAGTACTAAGTGGCTGATCTGCACTTTTGAAGTTCAGCGTTCTCCCAAATGCTGGAAAAAGCAGAAAGGTCATGCAAACAATGTATCACGTACTAAAACCTCAGAAAGCTACAGAAGCAAAGTGACCCACAGATTTCCACAATAAGGCTTTAGTAGCAAAGTAGATCATCTTTGAAAGGATCACAGCTGGTGATCATGAAATCCACACTGTAACTGAAAACTTTTCCTGACAGTTCAAGTAAATCTATCACTTACGGAACATGCGCCTATAGGGGGAAAAAGTTGTAACTGTCCTAAAAATTATATCATCTTCCATTGCTATATGCAGTGGTGTTGTAGCTGTGTAAGTCCCAAGATATTAGAGAGACATGATGGATGAGGTAATGACCTTAGTCTGTACCCCCTTAAAATTCTTGTGTTCCAAAGCCATTCCCACGTGATTTAGTTCCCTAAAATTCCTTGATGCCCTAGGCTTGAGGAAACAACTAAACTTAAATCCTACCTCAAAAAATTCCAGTTATGCAGGGTTGTCTCATCTCAGCCCTAGGTCTTACCTTGGTGAACGTAATATAGGAGAGACACAGCATTTGCTCCACTGAATGCTTCGTGAATTGTTTCTTTGCATTTGCAGATGAAGTTTCACAAAGCTAGGGCACATTTCATGCTCTGAAGAATGTAGATTCCTTAACAGAGAAAAAAGATCTGATTTACTCTCTTCTTGAGCATCAGGATATTTGGTGAAATTCATCAAAGAATGAATGATAATTAATTGCACATATATAGAGGAGAAAATATCAATCTATATTCAGGATCAGCAGCTGAAGGTTTTTTGTCCTCCCTGAGTATATGAGGAAAATTGCCTTCATCTATAAAGAAATCCAAGGCATACTGTAAGCACTCTGCTAGCCCCCTTTTAATTTGATTACATTTCAGATTAAATTTAACATTTAGAACTAATTAGGCTGTACCCACGTGGGGATCAGAACTATTTAAACATGCTTCCCTGACTGCCCTGGATAGGGATGGCAGTTGGACAGCTATGTCAGTCAAACCATGCTGTAGACTATAGCATATGTAGTTCGGACAGAAACTGACCAGGAAGAAGTGCTGAAAGCCTGGCAGGCCTTGTCCTCTTTGCACTCTTCCCACCTGTGGCAACAGTGAGAGTTCTCGTGCAGACACCTGCTGGCATTTTTACATCCTGTCTAATCTTACTTTGAGAAAAGACAGATGACAGCCAAGTGGGTACAATACCAGTGGCCAATCTACACTCCCACTCATGGAGTTGTCCTACTTGACAGCTGATCATATGCTGCTGGTCGTATAGCCAGACCACCCTCTCATACTCTCCCCACACCCATTTTCTGCTATAAACCCTACAAGGATTTCCACTGACAACGATCAATGGGAGGCAGTGGTGACTTGTGACTTTTTTGACCGGTGAGGCACAAATCACAAAACAATTATTTCCACTCCAGTCCCTGTCCAATGTATACTTAGGCAGCTATTAAAACCAGACCTTATTGATAGTGACAAAGCAGCAGGTGGTCCTTGGAGTTGGAGCCACCACTGCCATTGCTGGCACCCAGGCCAGCTTGGGGGTGGAGCAGCATGGGGCACAGGTCACTTGCTGGTTTAAACTAGAGCAAATGGTGAATTCTAAACATCTTTAAATCATGATTAGAGGGAGTCAGTAACTCAGCCAGAGGTTAGGGGTCTATTACTGAATGGGGTGGGTGAAGTTCTATGGCTTGCAATGTGCAGAAGGTCACACTTGATAATCACGATGGTCCCTTCTGGCCCTAAAGTCTGAGTCTAAATAGAATAAAAATGTATATGATTCCCAACTACACTTAGTGAGTTATTTAAAGATGTTATGCTCTTTTGTTCCCAGTGCCCATTGTACCTTCCAAAGCCCTTTTTCCCTTTCCTTATGTCTTGCATCATGGTAGTTGCCTCTGCTGATAACGTGGGTGAGATGCGTCAAGTTGTTGCCAAATCCTGTTGCTGTCAATGAGGATTTATGCCAGAATATTTTTATCATAATCCCATGGTGCCATTGACATTGAGCTACTAGAACCTGCAGAGATGAAAGGACATCAGCAGAGATGAATCACACAAATCAAGACAGTTCTATTAACACTGTGTTGCAGTTATAAATGGTCTACAGGAGTCATACGTCACCGGAAGGATTTCAGTTGTTTGTGGTAGAAGTTTCTCATTTATTTGTATTGATGTCATAACAGCTTAAACTAAGTGCCAAAGCAAAGTCAATGGCAGATTGTGAGACCCGGATTTCGGCTGCAGAAAACAGTAATTGATAGCAAAACTCCTATCGACTTCACTGGCACCAGGGTTTGGCCTTAATACACCCCCACCCCTTCCTTTTTACCTCAGAGGAAATTGTACACCCAGAAATGATGTTAAAATCATATTATTCAGATCAAAATCAACAAAAATAAGGAAGCCAGGACAACTTTATAACTCAGTTAACAGATTACTTCTTTGTCTAACCATTGCATGAGTAGTAGCCTCCAGTCAAACCCAGATCAAAATATCCCCTAACTTTTCACAGCAGAGCGAGCAAAGGGTGGAATGGAAATCGTAACTCAAAGTCTTTTCCTTTGTTGGAAAGTCAGCTATTCCAAAATAGAATTTGACATTTAATGTACAGGACAACTAGGTGTGGAAGACATACTAATATCTACCCTCTTCTTTTGCAGGATAACTTTCTGTTTAGTGTCTCCATTCTAAGTGGAATCCTTTGCTCTATTTTGGCAGTGATCAAATTTATGTTGGGAAAGGTCCTTACAAGCAGAGCACTGGTAACTGATGGTGAGTAGGAAAATATCTCATTCCTCATACAAAATCATTCAGCTAATGTCACGCGGATTGAGAACTAGCTGAAGACTCAGGAACAAAGGGCAACTGTGCATGGCAAAATACTGAGATGAAAGCACTAATGGGTAATGGGTTTTCTGAAGTTTAACACCATTCACTGGTATTATTTAGTATCTTACACAATATGGAACAGATGATTTTAAGAAGGCTAAAGTGTTTAATGCCTGTTTTGCTTCAGTCTTCGCTCAAAATGGGGACCAGGTTAATGGGGACCAGGTACTTAACACAATTAATATTAACAATAGTAGTGAAAGAACACAAGCCAAAATAGGGAAAGAACAGGTTAAAGAATATTTAGATATGTTAGATGTATTCAAGTCAACAGGGCCTGATGAAATTCATCCTAGGGAACTCAAGGAACTAGCTGAAGTAATTTTGGAATCACTAGCAATTATCTTCAAGAACTCCTGGAAGACAGGTGAGATCCCAGAGGACTGGAGAAGGGCAAACATAGAAGCTATCATTAAAAAAGGGGAACAAAGAGGACCGGGGAATTATAGACCAGTCAGTTTAACTTCAATACTTGAAAAGGTAATGGAATAAATTATTTACCAATCAATTTGCGTGGAGCTAGAGGATAATAGGATTATAAGGAATAGCCAGCATGGATTTGTCAAGAACAAATCATGCCAAACCATCCTAACTGCCTTCTTTGAGAGGGTTACTGGCCTGGTGGATAGGAGGGAAGCTGTAGTTAACACAGTTCCTCATAGTGGGACACAGACATTCTCATAGGCAAATGAAGAAAATGTGGTCTGTATGAAATTACTGTAAGGTGGGTGCATAACTGGTTGAAACACCATACTCAAGTAGTAGTTCTTTGTGAAATGTCTGTGAGATATATCTTATGGAGTCCAGCAGGGGTCTGTCCTGGGCCCAGTACTGTTTAATATTTTCAAGAATGACTTGGATAATGAACTGGAGCATATGCATGTAAAATTTGCAGTTGACACCAAGATAGGAAGGGTTACAAGCACTTTGGCTAATAGGATTAGAATTCAAAATGCTTTGACAAATTAGGGAATTGGTCTGAAATTAACAAGATCAAATTCATTAAAGACAAGTGCAAAGTACTACATTTAGAACAGACTAATTAAGTGCACAAATACAAAATGGGGAATGACTGGGTAGGCTGAAAAGATCTGGGAGTTAGCAGTGGATCACAAATTGAATATGAGCCAACAATGTCATGCAGTTGTAATATAATTCTGGGGTGAATTAACAGGAGCATCATAAGTAAGTAACAGTGGGTAATTGTTCCATCGTACTTGGCTCTGGTGAGGAGTACTGGAGTATTGTGTTGAGTTCTGGGTGGCCATCTTTAGAAAAGAGGTGGATAACTTGGAGACAGTCCAAAGAAAAGCAACAAAAGTGATAAAAGATTTAGAAAACCTGGCCTCTGAGCAAAGGTTAAAAAAACTGAGCACGTATAGTTTTGAAAAAAGACTGAGGGAGGACCTGATAAAAAACCTTCCAAAATGCTAAGGGATGTTGTAAAGAGGATACTGATCAATTGTTCTCCATGTCCACTGAAGGTAGGACAAGAAATAATGGCATTACTCTTCAGCAAGGGAGATGTAGTTTAGATATTAGGGAAAAAACTGTCTAACTATAGGGATAGTTAAGCACTACAGTAGGTTTCTAAGCAAGGTTGTGGTCTAGGTGTGTATGGACCTCTTTGTTTCAGTCTTCACTGAGAAGTCTGAAGGAATGTCTAGTATAGTGAATGCTTACGGGAAGAAGGTAGGTTTAGAAGAGAAAATAAGAAAAGAGCAAGTAAAAAATCACTTAGAGAAGTTAGATGCCTGCAAGTCACCAGGGCCTGATGAAATGCATCCTAGAATACTCAAGGAGTTAATAGAAGAGGTATCTGAGCCTCTAGCTATTATCTTTGGGAAATCATGGGAGACGGGGGAGATTCCAGAAGACTGGAAGGGGGCAAATATAGTGCCCATCTATAAAAAGGGAAATAAAAACAACCCAGGAAACTACAGACCAGTTAGTTTAACTTCTGTGCCAGGGAAGATAATGGAGCAGGTAATCAAAGAAATCATCTGCAAACACTTGGAAGGTGGTAAGGTGATAGGGAATAGCCAGCATGGATTTGTAAAGAACAAATCTTGTCAAACTAATCTGATAGCGTTCTTTGATAGGATAACGAGCCTTGTGGATAAGGGAGAAGCGGTGGATGTGATATACCTAGACTTTAGTAAGGCATTTGATACGGTCTCGCATGATATTCTTATGGATAAACTAGGAAAGTACAATTTAGACGGGGCTACTATAAGGTGGGTGCATAACTGGCTGGATAACCGTACTCAGAGAGTAGTTGTTAATGGCTCCCAATCCTGCTGGAAAGGTATAACAAGTGGGGTTCCGCAGGGGTCTGTTTTGGGACCGGTTCTGTTCAATATCTTCATCAACGATTTAGATGTTGGCATAGAAAGTACGCTTATTAAGTTTGCGGACGATACCAAACTGGGAGGGATTGCAACTGCTTTGGAAGACAGGGTCAAAATTCAAAATGATCTGGACAAATTGGAGAAATGGTCTGAGGTAAACAGGATGAAGTTCAATAAAGATAAATGCAAAGTGCTCCACCTAGGAAGGAACAATCAGTTTCACACATACAGAATGGGAAGAGACTGTCTAGGAAGGAGTATGGCAGAAAGAGATCTAGGGGTCATAGTAGACCACAAGCTTAATATGAGTCAACAGTGTGATACTGTTGCAAAAAAAGCAAACATGATTCTGGGATGCATTAACAGGTGTGTTGTAAACAAGACACGAGAAGTCATTCTTCTGCTTTACTCTGCGCTGGTTAGGCCTCAACTGGAGTATTGTGTCCAGTTCTGGGCACCGCATTTCAAGAAAGATGTGGAGAAATTGGAGAGGGTCCAGAGAAGAGCAACAAGAATGATTAAAGGTCTTGAGAACATGACCTATGAAGGAAGGCTGAAGGAATTGGGTTTGTTTAGTTTGGAAAAGAGAAGACTGAGAGGGGACATGGTATCTAAAAGGGTGTCATCAGGAGGAGGGAGAAAACTTGTTCACCTTAGCCTCTAATGATAGAACAAGAAGCAATGGGCTTAAACTGCAGCAAGGGAGATTTAGGTTGGACATTAGGAAAAAGTTCCTAACTGTCAGGGTAGTTAAACACTGGAATAGATTGCCTAGGGAAGTTGTGGAATCTCCATCTCTGGAGATATTTAAGAGTAGGTTAGATAAATGTCTATTAGGGATGGTCTAGACAGTATTTGGTCCTGCCATGAGGGCAGGGGACTGGACTCGATGACCTCTCGAGGTCCCTTCCAGTCCTAGAGTCTATGAGTCTATGACCTGCCTCAATGCAGGGGCTGTCTAGATGACTTCTTGAGATCCCTTCCAGCCCTACATTTCTATGACACTGTTAATGGGATCACAAATGTTATTCCTTGGGATGAGGTGAACACCAATCAGAGAAAAATAATGCAGATTAGTTTAGAGAGACTGGAATCCTGGACAGAATAATGTGAGAGTCAACACAGAAAAATATAGACTAATACATCTGGGAAACACCAAACAAACAGAATTTAATGAGCGGGAGAACCTGGAAAGCGATAATACAGGAGGAGTTCAGAGGTGATACTGTACAGCAGATTAGACATGAATTTGAAGCAAAACAGAACAGTGTAAATTTGGTTGACATATCAGATTACATATATACTATATAGCTTGGGTGCAGACACAATTGGTACATTATCCTTGCCCAGTGGGCGAAATTCACCTCTGTCCTCAGAGCATAGTGACTTTATAAACAGATAACACTGGGAGTTGAGAAGATTGAATCTACCTTCCTCACCTTAGGCTGGAGCAGTAGCAGCCACTCATGCACTCACTGCCAGGCAGAAGGTCACCAAATCACTCTTCCAAGCTGGTCTCTGTGGAGTGGGTGCAGTTCTCAGCTCAGTGGAGCCTCACTTGCTACTTGTACAGATCTACTCCTCAGCTATCCATCCCATACAACGGAACTACCATA
Organism: Gopherus evgoodei; assembly: GCF_007399415.2. Taxonomy (NCBI): domain Eukaryota; kingdom Metazoa; phylum Chordata; order Testudines; family Testudinidae; genus Gopherus; species Gopherus evgoodei. The sequence continues at coordinate 62,887,259 of NC_044332.1, forward strand.
GTTCTGATGCATTTGGAGTTCTTCTGTGCTCCCATTTTCATGGGTGAATTTCACTCACTGTGGATTTCTCAGTAGAAACAGTTGTTAAAAGCAGCTATTCACTTTAGCTACCCTGTTGGATGTAGATGGGTGGCATTCTTGCTGCCGCTGTTCTTAAAGGTGCAAATATGCTCAAGTGCTCTTTTTACAATCAAAACCAAAGAGTGTAAAGCTTCGAAAAGGCCACAGGGATTTGCTCTGTGGACAAGTGAATCCGCAATTATGGCTGGGATTTCACAGGAAGCTGCAAACCCCTATTAGATTTTATATGTGAGAATGATGGTTCTCAAGTGAATACACTATATATACACATGCAGCACATAGGAAATAATTAACAAATTATGTGAGTGTCATTTTGCTGCCCTGGGGGTTTCACCTTAAGGATCCTTATTTTTAACCCTCAACTTTAAGTTTACTCTAATGACTGCTGTATTTAGTTATGAACAATTATTTTATTTTGTTATCTATGTATACTTCAAACCAGGGTTGGCTGAAGGAACTCACGAAGGAAGCAAATGTTTGGGGTGGCCAATGGAAAGAGGCGACATGTCCGGGTCTTCAGCGCAATTCAGCGGCGAGTCCCTCAGTCCTGCTTTTCCTCTTAGATCTGCCGCCAAAGTGCTGCCGAAGAGGAAAAGAGGGAGCAAAGGACCTGCAGCCGAATTGTCACCAAAGAATGAAGCGGCACGATTGAGGTGCCGCCGATTGGCTTTATCTTTTTTTTTTCCTCCTGCTTTGCCACTTGGAGTGGCAGAAAAGCTGGAGCCGGCCCTGCTTCAAACACACCCAAAGTGCATGAGTGAGGTGCAGACAGACATACAGGATGGCCTTGGGCCTTGCCGTTAAGAGATTACAATCTAGAAACAAAAAACATCCTAAAATGAGCCAAAAAAAAGAAGGGGAAGGAATATAACACGAGTGCAGAGGTGGGGACTGGCCATTATCTTGCTGGGTCCATGATTTCTGTAGCTTGTTTAAAACTGAATTTAATTTCCTTCACTCCTCTCTCTTCTCTGGCCACCCTGGCACACTGATCTTGAATGTCACTGACAGACTAGTGGGTCTAAATGGGTACGGGAGCTTTTTATGGAGCCTCACTTATCCTTGGAGACTTTAGTCTTACGGATTTCCTCACCCCTCCACCCCACATCCCACTCCAGCCAGCTAATTTCCATTCTGTGTTTTCCCCACAAACCTCCCCTATCCATCTAGAGGCTGGTTTTAGCTCTCCCCATCCATCTCCAATTTAGTCCTTAGCTATATTCATCTCTGGTAACTAACCCGTATCTCACTTTTGTGAGTTTTTTTCCCCCTTTAACTAATTCCTTTCCCACCAGACTGAGACCTCTCAGACCTGCTACAGACACCTCCCTCCTAACATCCTCTTAGGACTGTTCACTGAGTCCAGAACTATAAGGTCATGGGGGACTGCTGAGGTTATTAAGTCACGCCCTCTGGTGTGGCTGTCAGCAGCTTCTGGCCACGGCCACCTGTCTCTCCTATGGAAAACCTTAAAGGAACCACATCACTGGGAGGTGATGAAGGACCTGCTTGGTCAGTGGGAGGGGACCATGATGTGCCTTCATCATTCAGAGAAGTTCTTATAGGCATCATCTGTTGTGGTCTCTGCTCCTTATAGATTTCACATTGTAATGTTAATGTTATGGCACCTTCTATCAGAGGATCTCTGAGCTCTTTACAAATAGTAAAGAAATAAGCCTTAATCCCTCTGACTGGGTGTGCCTTAGCCTCATTTTGAAGATGATGATACTGAGAGACAATGTTACCAGTAGGTTAGTTTCCCGAAATCATACAAATTAGAGTCAGGGCTGGGAATAGAACCCACATCTTTTGACCCCAGACCATACCATCATGATGGCTCTGGTCATAGTTGATTCAACATGTATTTCATTTTCCACCACTACACAAGTCTTTAGAACCTGAATTTCAGGCTGCAATACCAAATAATTATTTGGGTTGCCATAGGTTACAGCTTTCACAGTGCAGTCGGTTGTATACTTAAGCAAACTGCCTCTCTGTTTTCCCTTCTTCCCTTAATTTTACGTGACATACAAAGGCACTTAGGTGCATAGGAAGCAATTGAAAGACAAGAGGGACACAGGATTAGGATGTTGTTGTCTCCATAACAAGTTATTTTAGTGCTATTGTATGCTTGGCAGGCAGCGTGTCCCTTGCATGTTACATTTCTTACACAGAAGTATGAACTGCAGCCTTGACAATAGTCTATTTTACAGCATATGGGCTCCCCAGCCACTGAGTGCTTATTCTTAGTATGCAAATAGAATTCTCATGGGTCTCAATGTTGAGGAGATTTTCATTCATAAAGAGCCAAATTCTGTTTGCTTTACTCATCTGAAACCCCCATTAGGAGGCACATGAGATGAAAGATGGATGGCAGAACACTGGGAGTTTTACATGAGTAAGACAAGAGGTTCTTGTCCCAGAGCGTTCACATCTATGTGTCTTTCAAAATGAGGATCTGACTCTTAAGGTCTTACTGTCTTTTTAAAAATATTTTCAATACAACAGGCCAGATCCTAATCTCAAAAACACTGGTGCAAACCCAGAATAACTCCACTGAAACTAGTTGCTTGGAAGAAATTGGTTTGAAGTAAATGATGTTACTCCAGATTTACCAAGGTATATCAGGTGTAACCCTGTCCACACTGTGTCATGGCCCACTGCTCTCAAACCTGGGTCTGCAGGATTCATGGGAGCAGCCATGCTCCAACCCTCCACCTGGCAGACTGCTGCCTGTAGCTTACATGAGAGCCTCGAAGCCCAGCTCCAGTGTGACGCTCCATCCCTAGGTCTAATTGTCAGAGTTCCAGAGCTGATTGGCCTGCTGAGCATACTTAAACTGGCAGGAGGAACAGGAAATTCTCTGAACAACTGGGCTCCACTCTGCTCTGGAGTGTGCGCCTTGTGTTCCCTTACATTTGCTCCTGCTCCTTTTTCCCCGGCTTGATTTCCGGCATTCTAATCCAGGTTCACTGCTGGCATCTGACTTGTGGTTCCCGACCTCCAGTTTGTTTCCTGCCTCTGACCCCCTGATATGGCCTGACTCTGGTTATCAACTTGTGGTTCTGATCTCCAGTTTGTCTCCTGCCTTTGATCCTCAGTATCCTGACCCAGCAGACTCTTGACTCCTGTCTCATGACTTTGGACATTGACTCCCAGTACTGGGTTTGACTGCACATGAGCTGTCCATTACACAAAGTGAATATATATATATAAAAAAAAATCTATCAATGGCCTAGCATTGTGGAGACTCAGTAATGTTAGCAATGGTGGAAGCATTAATGTAGCCTTGATGCAGGGTTATTTTTAACCACTCCCCTCTGTGGGTTTCAGAGCCTGAGATGGAACATCTACTCTGTTATTTTTAGCCCTGTAGTGCAAGGCCCACAAGCCCAAAGCAATTGATTCATAGTCACGGGTTTTCTTTTTTCAAGTGTAGACATTCCCTGAACTGCCTCACCCAGCTATAGAACAAACTTTAAAACAGGAGGAGATATAGCCCTTGAAGCCAATGGAATTCATTTCATAAAGTCTTTGGGATCAGCCACATAGCTACAGGAACCCAGAACTTCCTTCACACATATATAAAAGTGACATTTTCTCTCTCCTCTTTAATTTGGATCCTTACAGCTAGAGTCCTGAATAGAGCTGGGTTAGAAACAGTTTTCCTGTCCTGTGAGAATTTGAGCTTTAGGGGGAAATATCCTGTTCTGAATCAGTCAAAATCTAAAAAAAAATTAATGAATCAGAAATCTTCCCAGTTTGGGGGATTGGGTCAAAATGTTTTGTTTCAATAATTTAGAAACATTTCATTTCAATTTTGACTTCATTTTAATTTTTTTTTGGCATATATAAAACTTAATTTTCCAAGATGAAATTTGTTTCAAACCAAAAATGGAACATTTTGGTTTGAAAATGTTGAAATTGGATGTTTTGACAATTTGGAAACTTTTGTTTTTCAAAAAATTTTCAAAACAGGAAATTCATTGAAATTGACCCTTTCCCACAAAAACTTCTGGTTTTGACTAATAGTCATTTACTGACAAATTATTGTGAAGCTCTGGTCTTGAATGAATCCGTTGCTTGGCAGAAATGGCACAGAAGTCTCTTGCACCCCAGATTACATCCTTGTGTTAATTGTATTGCTTCTGATTTAGAGCCTGCTCACCTCTTGATTAGAAGAAATGGGGACCAAACTATAACTTCCTCAGTCTGTCGGTCTCTCTCTCTTTTAGTGGGATTTTAGAAAATGTAGCACGGTGATATTGCGGGTGTGGTAAAATTGCATCTTCAGCAGGATGACTTTATTTTTAATATATAAATAATGAGGGGGAGACAGTGCTAGCCATCAGTCGAGACACTGATTTAGCACTTTCCTTACTTGTCAGTTGTTAGCAGTTTTCTGTTTCCTACTAATTTACTTCCTGCTATGATAGGCTGTAGAACCTATTATTTTCCGTCTGAAACAGGTTTTTTTTTTCAAAACAGCAAATACTCTCTCAGATGTGTAGATCCTTATTAAGGCTAATTGTTTAGAAAGCTTTTGCTTTAACAATTGGTGTGCTATTGTCTGACAAAAGACCCTTAATAGTTCCTTAATGGTTCCTTGCTTAATATGCAAGCCAAAAACTGCAAGAGAGAGCAGAAAAAAAAATCTCTCTCTGGTTCCTTTTAAAACCAAACCCTCTCTGCTTAAAAGCCCCTGGCAGAGAAAAGAAAAATATAATATTCCTACTGGCTTCTGGATTCTATCTTTCCCACAACGCTGCACACCATGTCATAACATTTTTCCTAGATCTGGACCTTAGCGTCCAAAATATGGGTGTTAGCATGAAAACCTCCAAGCTTAGTTACCAGCTTGGACCTGGTAAAGCTGCCACCAGCCAGGAATCTATACAGTGCCTGGCGCACTGTGGTCTCCCCAAAACCTTCCCTGGGGGACCCCCCAGACTCAGATTCCTTGAGTCTCACAACAAAGGGGAATAAACCATTTCCCTTCCCCCCTCCAGGTGTTCCCTCCCTGGGTTCCTGGAGAGAGATACAAAAGCAAGCTCCATGAATCTAAACAGAGGGACTCCACCCTCCCTGTTTCCAGTCCTGGAAAACATAAGTACTTCCCCCCCTCACCCAGAGGGTATGCAAAGTCAGGCTTAGTAAATCTAACACAGAGATTCCCCCCCCCCGACTTCTTCCTCCCACCAATTCCCTGGTGAGCTGCAGACTCAATTCCCTGGAGTCCCCACTAAAGAAAAACTCCAACAAGTCTTAAGAAGAAGGCTTTATATAAAAAAGAAAGAAAAAATACATAAAAATGGTCTCTTTGTATTAAGGTGACAAATACAGGGTCAATTGCTTAAAAGAAAAATGAATAAACAGCCTTATTCAAAAAGAATACAATTCAAAACATTCCAGCAACTACACACATGTAAATACAAAAGAAAACAATATAAACCTTATTGTCTTACTATTTTTGTACTTACAACTTGGAAACAGAAGATTAGAAAGCCAGGAGATAGAAAAATCACTCTCATAGCCGAGACGATCAGACACAAGACAAAGAACAAAGAACTCACACACAAACTTCCCTCCACCCAGATTTGAAAAAGTCTTGTTTCCTGATTGGTCCTCTGGTCAGGTGCTTCAGGTTACTCCTTTCCAGGTGAAAGAGACATTAACTCTTAGCTATCTGTTTATGACACTCTCTCAGATGTGTAGATCCTTATTAAGGCTAATTGTTTAGAAAGCTTTTGCTTTACTGCAAGATTTGATAATCATAGCTCTTGAAAAATCTAAATTCATTCAGTGCCAGCAGGACAAACTATTACTATTTATCCAGCAAAACTCTGTAGGTGTGCACAGCCCTTTGCAGACTAAAAGCAGATAGAGTGCCACAATGCCTTTTCTGAAAAGCTTAAATGCCGTGGGCCAAATTCAGAGAGAAGATGCAGACCTGCAACTCCGGCTGACTTTTGTGTGAGTTCCAGTAGCCTGATACCTTATAGAGTCAGAGTTTAAGGCCAGAAGGGACCACTACATCATCTAGTCCAACGTCCCATATATCACAGGCCAAAAAACACCCCTGCACAAGCCCAACAACCATAATTAGACCAAAACACTACAACCCTCTGGAGACTACACCGTAGAGTGCCACAAGCAGTGATCAGGAGGGACTAAGGTGCCACCAGTGCCTGAGGGCCCTCTAATGGCAGGGATTTGATTTGGTGATATATACCCAGATGATCCTAGCCTGTGACCTGTCAGGATTGGGTTCTCTTTCTCTCATGCTGCATGGAATGATCTTTCTGAATTAATACACAAGGCCACTACCATTTTCATCCTCAACATCCACTTCTGCAGTAATGCCTGTAGAAATCAGGCATTGAAGGATGCTTTGGTTGAATGAGTCAGGGGCAGAGGGTTTCATTTACTTAGATGGTTCCAAATCTGAAAATGTTTAACTAACTACTAACTGCAAGGTACTATCTTCTCCCTGCTCCCTACCCATTTCCATCCTGTTGTGTTTTACATTCTGTTGATGCATCTTGTTTCAAATTAGGGCTTGTCTACATCGGAAGTTATACCAATATAAGCTGACTTTAAATTGATATAGTATTACTTACCAGTATACGGTGGACACACTTATTCTGGAATAAGTTGTTTCTTTCAGTTTAGCTTGTCACACGGAAGGAGTTTAAACTAAACTGAAAAAAGCCACTTTTATTCTGGAATAAGAATGTCCACATGGAGAGTTATACCAGTATAGCTATAGAGGTTTAACTATATCAGTATAATTGTACCTGTGTAACTAGTGAAACTTTCCCATGTAGACAAGACAGACTCTTACGCTGTCAGCTTATCAGAGCAAGCTGCATTTCTGCTTCTATATTTGTATAGCAAATAGAACATGGGGGCCTGATGCAGATTGAGGCCTCTGGATTATACCTCCATACAAGTAATTAACTATGGTCCTTTGATTCCTATTTGTAGACTGAAACAAGAAATGTTTGTATTCTCAGCTATGCCGCTGAAATACTGTGTGCAAGTTACATATCCTCTCGTGGCTTAGCTTTCTTATCTGTGAAATGCATTTAATACAGAGATCCCATGAATCTTAACGTACAATTATAGTGAGAAAAGTGCTGTAAAAATAACCCAATTTTCGTCCACGGATCTTCTGTTTCTTTTGTCACATCTGTTTAAATTAGTTACAAACACATTTTTTACTGCCCCCCCCCCCTTTTTTTTTAAACTCCCCTTGACACTGCTTAGCCAGCATAATGATGGGAGAGTGTTCTTGTCTGGCTTGCACATCAGCTGAATTTTTAACAAAGTTCTAAATGCAGAATCTTTATCACCAAGGCAGATGTGTGAGCCAGAAAGAACAAAGCTTGACTTTCAGATCTCAGTAATGTGTGTGTGGTGGCGGTAGACAGCTTTACAATTGTAAACTCAGTAATTGGCTACTGAGTCATTGAGAAACCTGTAATCCCTCAATGCCATTTCTAAAGTCACTTTTTTGAGCATAAATGACTGTTTGTAAAATGCTTTGGGATCCTCTGGTGAATGGTTCTATATTATAATTATTATTTGAATAGCAGTAATGCCTGTGAGCCCCAGGAATGGATCAGGCCCCACTGTGCTAGGTGCTGTATGAACATAGAACAACAAGATGAACATTGCCCCCAAAAAGTTTAGTCTACATACATGGCAATAGCCGGATACGGCAGACAAGGGGAGCACAAGGAAATAATGAGACATTATTGCTCAGAATGATAGGCAATTGCCTCAGCATACCAGCCGCTAGGCAATATCAAGATTTTGTTAGCATCATGGCAGACGAGAGTTTTAAGGAGAGATTGGGTGGAGGACAGCAAGGTAACTTGTCCCCTCCCAAGCATGAGGGGCAGCATGGGAGGAAACACTAAAATGCTTGTTTGAAAATTTAACAGGTATGAGAGATGCTAGGTAGGATGGAGATATGCTGTGAAGGGCCTTGTAAGTGAAGACAAGTAGCTTATGTTTGAGATGGTGGAGAAAGGGGAACCAGCTGAGAATGCAAAGAGAGGGCTGACATGATCAACATGAGGAGCCAGAAAAGGCAAATATTAGGATTCAGCCTCGATACAGTAACTCCTCAATTAAAGTTGTCCCAGTTAACATTGTTTCGTTATTAGGTTGATGATCTATTAGATCTATCAAAATAGCAGATTTTGAATGGATATAACTGGCTCAAGGTTGCATTAGTCAAGGCCAGAGAAGAGAACGTTGCAGTAGCCAAGATGCTAAATGATGAGGGACCTAGATAAGAGTTTTAGCTACATGGATGGATAGGAAAGCCCAAATTTTAGAGATGCTATGCAGAAAAGAATCTGTAAGATTTAGACACAGCCTGGGTGTGACGATCTACAGAGAGGGCTGGGTCAAAGACAACACCCATGTTACAGGTATAGATGAGGGCAGCTCACCATATATAGCGTTATTGTATTAGTGTAAAAATATAGCCTCTAGAGACCCTATGTGATAGATGAGATAGAAATGCCATAAGACATGACAGGAGTATTATTACAAATTATCCACATCTTCAGCACTAGCAATATGAGGGACGTTATTATCATCAGCTCCTACCTGTCACAGGATCTTTCATTAGTGATGAACAACAGGGGATTGAATGTCTTATTACCATGCAGTGGAATACAAATGATGTGTAAAGAAAACACGTTATGTGCTATGTAGTTTGTGAAGTCTTCATCCCAGAGACTTTGGAAATAACACTTCCCCTACGGAGCTCTGGGAAACTCATTCTCAAGTTGTAATTTTTTCCCATTAACATTTATTAAAGATTTTGAATTACAAAACATAGAACCAAGAAACAGTGACGTACTGAAAACATCTTTCCCCAGCCCACACCAACAGCCCCATGTTCCTACAGTAACAACTCCTAAATCCTAGAACAGAAGAACAAACACCAGCAGACAGTTAAACAGTTCGTTTATTTATTTTCAGAGATAAATTACATAGCAAAATACAGAATGAAAACAATGAGACATTTTAAGATCAAATTTCATTCTTCAACAGGTAAATAATATTTGCAACCACCAAACGAATGCAGTTGTACAGGATTTTTGTGGAATAAGAGTGACATCTTGTGGCCAGCTCAGGAAAGTAACTCAGAAGTCTACATTTCACACGGGACAGTACATAGATGGTGCTTTTCTAAAGCAGTAGTCTCAGACTTAATATGTATCATGCTGCATCACCAATCAAGAGCGCATTGTTTTCTTCTACGTTATAATACAAAATGTAGCACCATGGTGGGCATTCTGCCATCACAAAAGACTATCTAGTAGGATATTCCAGGAAGCTTGCCAAGCAAACTTTTTGAATCAGATTCTTCCTACAAATACTCACACACGGTTCTCATTGACTACAGTGAGAGTCATGTTCATTTTTCTGAGGGCGAGACTGAGCTCTTGAAGTTAAACATGTACAAAAATATTTGTGCATATTGTGTTTTATTAAATGCAAAACTAGTATTAATTCAGCGTGGTGAGATCAAGCCCTCAAAAGGCAAATGTTAGGATCCAGCCTCAATACAGTAACTCCTCACTTAAAGTCGTCCCAGTTAACATTGTTTCATTCTTAGGGTGATGATCTATTAGAGAACATTCTAGTTTTAAGTCACGAAAAGTTCTTTTATAAGGTTGTTTGGCTTTCTCTGCGTGCCTGCCCGTTGCTCCTGCCAGGAAGAGAGCAAGGCCCCGACCCCATTCCCCAGAAGGAGTGCCAGGGGGGTGGAACGGGGCAAGACCCTGTGCCCCAACCCCACTATGTCCCTGCCTCAACTAAGCTTCACAATCATTATTGGTGAGTACAATATTACATTGTTTAAAATAATTTAAGACGTATAGTGTATATGTATATAATGTTTTTTGTCTGGCAAAAAAAATTTCCCTAGAACCTAACCCCCTGTTTACATTAATTCTTATGGGAAATTGGATTCACAATATCGTTTTGCTTAAAGTAGCATTTTTCAAGAACATAACTACAATGTTAAGCGAGGAGTTACTGTATTAACTCATCAACCTTACACTCAGTGTATATTTAATCATATTAATTAATAGGAAATATACAATGCTAGAGCTACCTTGAACTAGTTTGCTGACTTTGATCTGGCAATCTTAACATTACCATTGTGCTAGCATTTCTTTTTTGTAGCAGCTGCCTGTGTAGAGGTTAAAAGTCTACTGATGTTATCTAATCTGGATTCTCCCTTTTGTCCCAGAACCACTCTATCAAAGATCCCTAATAACCTCTTCCTGTCTATATCTCAGAATATATATTCCTTCCTGGTATGCACCTCCTGCCTGACCCAATCCCTGAGGTCATGGAGCCAAATGCCAGCCCCAGCATCTGACAGATGAACTCCATCCCCTTCCTAGAGAGCTCAGGTCTATTGTATCTGATATCGCTATGTGCTGTCCCCATCAGCATCCCACCACACCCAAACTCTCAAAATGATTGCAGCTACCTCATGGTTCACATTTTTTCTTGCTCAGTTGACATGAGCTGGCTCATTGACCCCGCACCAAACTCATTTTGCAAGCACCAGATTAATTGAGTGTCTTGCAGGAAGAGCTCCACATCCCTCTGTATCCTAGTCTCTAAGTTTAACCCTGTGCAGTCCCCAGGACCATTGCTGCCCTGGTGAATAGTCAGGACCATCAAGTGGCTGTAGCTTGGCTATCGAGTGCCGAGACCAGCTCATGCTTCATCATCTGTCATACCACTGACAGCAAATGGCTTCAGCCTTGCAGCTTAGTTTCAACCCACTTGCTGACATGGCCAATGTCCAGCCACAATTGCTTAATCCAACATCAACTAGCAGCATCAATGAGTGATGGGACCAGCTCATGCCCCATTGGCCATACCATCAAAGGCCAATGGCTTCAGTCTTGCAGTGCAATTATGATGCAGCTGCTCTGCTGCCTGGCCAACATTCAGCCCCAAATGCTTAATCAACCCATCATCAACGAGCAGCATCAGTGGGTGCCAAGAGCAGCTAGTGTCCCATCTGCCATACCCAAAGCAGCTTGCTCTCACAGCATGCCTATCCTGCTTAACCCACTGCATATGTACAGCTTCAGCCTTGAAGCCCAGCAGCGATCCATCTGCCGACCTGGCTACCTTTTGCAGGTCCAATGCACTATAGAGTGTCTGCAAATTCAAACATCGACTACACTTTGGATATCTACTGGTTTCAGAAATGGAGAGGGTTATTTACACTTAATGCCAGTCCCAGCAACCTTTCCCCTGGGTGGACTCATGTTCTGTAACAATTTGATTTCTAGTGTCCTATAGCCTGAACCTAGCAATAGTCAAAGCCCTCTGATGCTGCTGTTGTCACTGCCCCAGTCCTGAAAGAATATGAGCTAAAGTTAGCTGGATTGAGATTCAGCAGGGCAAAGCTTTATTTATTACTGCGGCAACCTGCTGTCTTGTCAGGAAACTACTATCACATGCATAAACAGTGGGTCTGGCTCTTGGTTCCATCTGGCTAGGAAAGCTTTGAGTTCCCTTACAGAGCACAGGCATTCATCTGCACATTTACGTATCACCACTGAGGCCTCATCCCATTCTGATCTATTTCAGAGAACCTTAAGTGCAGCAACACTGCACAAGTGATGCTGTACATTTGGTAATTCAACTGCCCGCCTGGACCTGTCCATGGTTGCCTGCAGCACTGTTACCCTGAAAGCACCAACGAAGGCCACAAGAAATGCTGCCTTGAATAAAATGGCCTCCATCACAGCACTGCATATCCTGAGCAGCCCATTTAATAACCCTGTAAGAATTTCTGTGTCTGTGCGATTCCTGTCACCCCTCCTCTGCCCTTCATCTCTGGACCAAGGCCTTCCACACTAGGAAATCTCTACATGAGCCTGGGAAACCTGCTATCTTACACCAGTAGGACAGTCCTACTATTTGACCCGATATAGTGGTGGGAGCTAACCCATAGTGCACTGAGGACATAGCATCTCTCACCACCTGATGCTAAGGAATGGGTCACAGATGCTAGAGTCCTTCCTGAACTTTAGATTCTGTGAACTCAGTAAGATACACCACACAGGCCATCGTTGGGGCAACTGCATTCCTGACTACTCCTGTGACTGTCAGCAGCCAAGATTCCACATTTGGTTGGGCATCACCTGTGGATCTCTGTTGGCAAACAGGGCAAACTCCTGGAACCTGTTGTCTGTCTGCTGCAAGGTGAATGGTCCCAGGGTACAGTCCACTAAAATCTCCGTCCTACTCTGATCCTCAATCCAGGCTAGGGAGTGTCCCCCTCCAGCTCCCCTCCTCACAACTGTTGCCTTGCCAGTGGTCCCCATCCACTCCGAAGTCCTGGAGGTCTGAGAATCTCTTCCCCGGCAGTGACTCTAGGTCCATGATTGCTTGACAAAGTGGCATAAAGGAATCCTTGCCCATCTCTGAGGCCACCACTCAGTGCATCCATGAGGGCTGGACTGGGGCTCCCCAGGGAACAAGAGGGGAAACCCCTTCTAAGGCTTCCGGCCACTCCCATGCCCCTCCCCCCCACAGTGCCAACCCTTGCTGTAGCTGCCCCAATCCTCCTCCTGTGCCTTATTTCAGCAGTCATGGGCTGTCCCCCTCTGAGGGGGGGTGGAGAGAGCAGGGCCAAGTGCTGTCCCCTGACCTCAACACCCTCCCCCATGAGGTAAGGGTGGGAGGGGAGTTAGCATCTTTCCAGGTCCCAAAGGAATGGCTCCTGGAGTGGGTTCTTGAAATGCCCCCTGCCACACCATCAGGGTTGGCTCCAGGCCCCAGCGTGCCAAGCATGTGCTTGGGGCGGCATGTCGCGGGGGGCGCTCTGCTGGTTGCCGGGAGGGCAGCAGGTGGCTCCCACAGGTGTGCCTGCAGATGCTCCACTGGAGCCACGGGACCAGCGGACCCTCCGCAGGGATGCCTGCGGGAGGTCCACCGGAGCCGCAGGACCGGCGAGTGGCAGAGCGGCCCCTGCGGTGTGCCGCTGTGCTTGGGGTGGTGAAATGGCTAGAGCCAGCCCTGCACACCATCAGTAGCCTCCTCTGTCCCGTGTCCCCCAACCTACTCCCCCATGAGCAGGGTGAGGAAAAGGGCAGCAGCACCATGGACAGTCCTGGCAACAGGACTCAGGGAGCCAGATGTTCCCATGGCGGCAGCAGCAGCCACCCCACACATCCTTGCCCCATCTCCCAGCAGCAAGGGGAGTCAGTGGTGCACTGCTGAGTCCCCTGCAGCTTCCTCTGGTTTGAATTCTCTGCAGCTCTGGAAGCAGGCTGCATCAATACCCACCCAGCCACCCACCCTGCAGGGCTCCTACTGTTTGGGCAGGCTGTGCCTCCAGGTCAGGGAACCAAGTGTCTGACCCCCATGACAGGCGAGAGACCTCTCCACCAGAGTGCATCCCCAGAAGCAGGGAGGGGCGGTCCCAGAGTGCCTCTCTTTCCTCTGGGCACTGCATTGCCTGGCTGTAGAAGCCACCTCGATTCTTCCTTGTCCTGGAATCCCAGAGCTGGGAACCTAAGAGAGTCCATGTGCTGGCTCTGATCCCATGATTCTTGCAACTTTGCCCATATGTATGCGTGCTCCAGGCAGCAACAGCTAACCAAAGAGTAAGGGTACATCTATGCTGCAATGAAACCCCCCTGGTACAGAATATCAGAGTTGGGTCAACTGAGTTGGGCTGGGCTAAAAACTGCAGTGTAGATGTTTGGGATTGGGCTGGAGCCTGAACTCTGGGACTCTCCCCACTTGTAGGGTTTGAGGGCCAGGACTCCAGCCCAAGCCCAAATATCTACACGGCAATTTTTAGCCCTGCAGCCCAAGCCCCAGGAGCCTGAGTAGCTATGCAGTGGGTCTTTTACAGCAGTGTAAATATACACAAAGAGGCTTTTGAAAAACACCTGAGCTTAAGTAGGCAAGGAGAGGCACACAACCACCAATCAACTAGCCCCATCGCCCTTTGCCCAGCTGATAGCTAATCAGAGAACCAAAAGGGAGTTTGAAGGGGCAGAGGCCCCCTACCTGCTGCAGTTTGGACTTCTGTCCTACTCTGCTGTCAAAGTCCCTCCCCCGACTCCAGGCAATAAGGTATATTCAAAAATCCTGTCCTCCTTTGGCTTGTCTCTCTCTCTCTGTTCCTTTCTGGTTCTCCTCCTACCTCACCAATTTTTCTTTTGCTGCTGGTAAGGAGTGTGACTGGCACTGTTTCTGTGCTATGGCCTGGCCTGAAGCTAGACTGAATATTGTCTCAGAGGTCAGTGGTGATCTGGTGCTTCTGCTGCCAGTATCACAATAATCTTGCCCGGGAACGGAGAGGTTGAGACTGAATGGCAGTCATTGGTGAGAAACGCTGGGTTTTCCCCTCAGAGAACAGGCTGGACTTGTCAGTCTTTCATAATGTTAGGCAGAGCATTTATCTGAGGGACATGTCAACTCTTTCTAGCAAGATTGAGCCAAGGCATTGCTTTCTGACTTTGAGCAGCCAGTAGGGAGAGTGCTCCGTACAGGTGGTAGAATGGAGTTTTTTCCATTGCTTTTTCATACCAGATATACTACCTGTATTTGTGGGACTTCATCCAGTTCTGATACGGTGACAGGAGTGTAAGTTTTCTGTGATTCTAAGATGCAATGATATATGGCGTTCTGAGGATGTGGAGAACCCCACATGAATCAGATCCATGCACTGGCAATAAGGCAGGCCTGTGCTGCCTCTCAGTTTGGGTTATAATTAAGAAAAGATGTCTTCCGGTAAATATGCTAGCACAACAGGTGCAATGAAATATTGCAAATGGCTCAATCCAGTATTGTGCACCTGAGGGTATGTCTACACTACGGGATTATTCCAATTTTACATAAACCAGTTTTGTAAAACAGATTGTATAAAGTCGAGTGCACGCGGCCACACTAAGCACATTAATTTTGCGGTGTGCGTCCATGTACCGAGGCTAGTGTCGATTTCTGGAGCGTTGCACTGTGGGTAGCTATGCTGTAGCTATCCCATAGTTCCCGCAGTCTCCCCCGCCCATTGGAATTCTGAGTTGAGATCCCAATGCAAAAACAGTGTCGTGGGTGATTCTGGGTAAATATCGTCATTCAATCCTTCCTCCGTGAAAGCAACAGCAGACAATCATTTCGCGCCCTTTTTCCCTGGATTGCCCTGGCAGATGCCATAGCATGGCAACCATAGAGCCCGTTTTGCCTTTTGTCACTGTCACCGTATATGTACTGGATGCTGCTGACAGACGCGGTACTGCAGTGCTACACAGCAGTATTCATTTGCCTTTGCAAGGTAGCAGAGACAGTTACCATCCCTATTGCACCATCTGCCATTGTAAATTGGTGATGAGATGATGGTTATCAGACGTTCTGTACCGTCTGCTGCTGTCATGGGCGCTCCTGGCTGGCCTTGCTGAGGTTGGCTGGGGGTACATGGACAAAAATGGGAATGACTCCCTGGGTCATTCCCTTCTTTTTGTTTTGTCTAAAAATAGAGTCAGTCCTATCTAGAATATGGGGCAAGTGTACTAGAGAACCAGAAGGCACAGCCGCTCCATATCAGAGCCTCAGAGATCCCACAGAAATGATGAGCTGCGTGCCATTCTAGAGGGTGCCCCTGCGACAACCCCACCTGTTGCTTCTGTCCTCCCACACCCCTCCTGGGCTACTGTATCAGTTATCCCCCATTTGTGTGATGAAGTAATAAAGAATGCAGGAATAAGAAACACTGACTTTTTAGTGAGATAAAATGAAGGGGAGGAAGCCTCCAGCTGTTATGATAGTCCAGGCAGGACCTTAAAGGGTGGCGAGGGAGAGGAGCCCAGCCTCCCGCTGCTATGATAGTCCAGGCAGTATAGAATCTTTTCTTTAGACATGAAACAGGGGAGCTGATAGAGCTCAGCCTCCAGTTGCTATGATGAAGACGGTTACCAGCCATTCTGTACCATCTGCCGGGGATGACAGAGAGTCATTCCCATTTTTACCCAGGCGCCCCCGGCCGACCTCACCGAGGCCAGCCAGGAGCACTCAGAGGCTGATGATGAAAACGGATATCAGTCATATTGTACCATCTGCCACCGGGAAGGGGATGCTGCTGGTGTTCAGCGCTGCAGCACCCCGTCCACCAGCAGCATGCAGTAGACATAGGATGACATTTTAAAAAGTCAAGAAACCTTTTTTTCCCCTTTTCTTTTAGGGGGGGAAAAGGGTGTAAATTGACAACATATACCCTGAAAAACCCGGGAAAATGTTTTTGACCCTTCAGGCATTGGGAGCTCAGCCAAGAATGCAAATGCTTTTCAGAGACTGCGTGGACTGTGGGATAGATGGAGTCCTCAGTACCCCCCCCCCTCCATGAGTGTCCATTTGATTCTTTGGCTTTCCGTTATGCGTGTGTCACAGCACTGTGATGTGGCCTCTGTCTATCATAGCCTGGAGATTTTTTCAAATGCTTGTCATTTCGTCTTCTATAACGGAGCTCTGATAGAACAGATTTGTCCCCCCATACAGTGATCAGATCCAGTATCTCCCGTACGGTCCATGCTGGAGCTCTTTTTGGATTTGGGACTGCATCGCTACCCGTGCTGATCAGAACTCCACGCTGGGCAAACAGGAAATGAAATTCAAAAGTTCGTGGGGCTTTTCCTGTCCACCTGGCCAGTGCATCCGAGTTCAGATTGCTTTCCAGAGCGGTCACAATGGTGCACTGTGGGATACTGCCCGGAGGCCAATACTGTCAATTTGCAGCCACACTAACCCTAATCCGACATGGTAATACCAATTTCAGCGCTACTCCTCTCGTCGGGGAGGAGTACAGAAACCGGTTTAAAGAGCCCTTTATATCGATATAAAGGGCCTCCTCGTGTGGACGGGTGCAGGGTTAAATTGGTTTAACGCTGCTAAATTTGGTTTAAACGCGTAGTGTAGACCAGGCCTGAGTCATAGAAATCCTAAGATACAGTAGTCACAGATAGCTTCAGACCTCACTAGCCAGATGCCAATATGAAAAGAATCCATGTGAGGGCTGTCAGATTAACCCGTCATATAAGTAACTCTGTTTTGAGCCTAGAGAGATTTCATTCCTATGGCAAACTTTGTGTTGAAGGGTTTACATGAAAAAAAAAATCCATTTCTCAACAGGTTTAACAAGCTAATTTGCTCAAGCCCTGACTTTTCAAATGCCTAAGGTATTAGTAGGAGAGGCTGTGAACTAGTGATGTGCTTCAAGGGAAGTATTTAATACAACCTTCATGATCTTGCAGCTGATCATTGGACACTTCAGAGGTCTTCTCAAGATTTAGAAGAGTCTCTTCATTAAATACTGAATGTACTTCAGAGAGGTACTTAACTGTTTGTAATACAAGAATCAAACTCAGGCTACAACCTGTGGAGGCAACAAAACCCCCTGTCTGTGTTAACGTGCTATCTTCACTCTGTTGAAGGGCTACTCTTTCTCTATCATGTGGTTTCAATTATTTACATCTTTAGTTCCTTGAATCCTGCCCCTGGATCATTATTTCTCCCTTATGCTGAGAAGCAAGGTCCTTCTCCATGTATTTCTGTTAGATGACAAAGCTTGAACCACCAGACACAAGAATTGTAGTCATCATACCAGAGCATATTGCGTGCCACACAGAACGGCATGTAGCTGGTTAGAGCATTCACCTTCACAGCTCTCTGTTTGCTGTATATTCAGCATGGAGCAGCAGTGTTCTGCAGTAGGATGAGTCTGTCAGGATGTGAGTAGAGGGGAGTTTGAGATTAGAATTCTTACTTCATGCACACTCTATAGTGTTCATAGCAATATAGTTCTGTGCTATGTCTACACTACTGCAGTAAGTTGACCTACGCTACGCAACTCCAGCTACGTGACTTATGTGACTTACATAGCTGGAGTCGACATACCTTAGATTGAGTTACCATGGGGTCTACACTGCGGAGGGTTAATGGAAGAAACGCTCCCATGAGTTTACCTTACTTTTCTCATTGGGGTAGAATACAGGGGTCAACTGGAGAGTGATCTGCCATCAATTTGGTGGGTCTTCACTAGACCCACTAAATCAACCGCTGGTGGATCGATCTCAGAGCGTTGATCCCAGCTGTAGTGTAGACCTGCCCCTTATTTGAGAATATTTTCTGGGGATAGCCATGGGTTGAATTGTCCAAATTATATTTCCCTTCATTTAGGTGAATTTTTCCAGTGCCCTTGCCATTGTGGTTGAGAAAGCAGACCAATTATGAAGTACAGTTGCATTCCAAGGAGCCAGCTGTCCCCTCAAATATCCATACAACTTTCATTTGGAGGCTTACAGATCTCAGGGCAGAACTGGGGCCTAAAAGTTCCTTAGCTCCAGGTTTATACTGTAAATCCTACTAAGCCAACACGGGCTACAGTCATGAAGAACAATCACTGATGTTCTCCAACATTCATTTTTCTCCAGCTTGCTTCCTGTCCAGACCCGAAGTGTTGGTAAGCTAGATCTGGTCAGCATTATTAAGCACATTCTCAAAAACATGAGGGGAGGCATTTTCAAAAGTGCTTAAGTAACTTCAGAGTATCTGACACAGAAAGGAGAAAGTCAGTGGGACATGTGCTCCTAAATCACTTAAGTGTTTTTGAAAATCCCACCTTTGAACATTCAGAACTAGGAAATGAAGTCTTTTCACCTAGCACAGTCTTACTGAAATCAGTGTGAACACAAATAAACAATAGTTAGCCCAAATGCTAGTCTACTGAGTGCTAGTCTACTGCTAGTCTTCAGATCTCAGGAATATTGGAGTTCAGAACTTATTCCATATCACCTCCCTCTCCGCACATTACCAGAAAGACACTGACAAATAAGAGGGAGCTCAGAGAAAAACAAAAATGATTATGTGGCAGGAAGGACTGATTTAGGAGAGCTTAAAGAGCTAAATATGTGTAGTCTTGTTCTCTTCAGTCTTCTGTTAGCCTAACAGTTTGCCCATACTGGAAGGTTGTAAACAAGGACAGAATGGAACGTAGGATGGTAGACTGCGGAGTGATGGGATGAAATTTAGAGAGTGAATGTTTAAGAAAAACTGTCTCTGAGATGTGTTTGATTGTGGCACAGTCTCCCAGAAGGAACAGGTGAAAGCTGAATTGCTTGGGACTCAAAGATAGGTTGGACAAAACACTAGAAAATGGATTGTAGGGAACAATCTTGCATTTCTCAGGAAAGGGCTGCAATGATAACTTCAAAAAGAACTATTAAACCCTTTGTTCAAAAGCTAAAACCTTTCCCGATTCTAGCTCCTCTCTTTGAGAGCATTGGTCTGCCATTGCAAGGCCATTAGTAAGAGAAACAGGATAGTCTAGTGCTTGGAGAATGGGGGTGGGCCCTCATGTGTTCTGTTCCTGGTTCTGTCACAGACTTGCTGTGTGACCATTGAGCAAGTCATACCTTTATGCATTAGTTTATCGATATGTACAATGGGGATTATAACACTTACCTCAGTCACAGGAGTGTTGTGAGGGTTCAGTCAGTGGTTTGAAAGTGCTTAGAGATCCTGAAATGAAAAACTTGTCATTGTACAGCATTTATTATTAGGAACATGGGTTATACAAGAGCACATCGCTTAACAACCACTCTGCTCAGGTTCCTTTGGGTGATAAATACAAGGCACTGGGGTTTATTTAATATTGAGAGTGAAGCAGCATTTCCAAATGGAAGGCTATCTCCTGCCATGGAATTTTAATCAGAGCTCCCTTATGTCTTTGGAAATTAACAAGGAGAAAGAACAAAAAATTAAGGGGAGAAAGGATGCCTCAGAAGTTAGGGACAAGCCTGAGACCCAGGTCAATTCACTGCTCTGCCAGAGAATTCCTGTGTGATGTTGGGCAGGTCATTTAGGGTATTGACTACACTGCAATAAAAGACCCACGGCACAGATGCGGCTGGCCCAGGTTGCTGACTCAGGGCTTGCAGGGTTCAGGCTACAGAGCTATAAAACTGCAGTATATACATTTGGGCTTAGACTGCAGCCCAGGATGTGAGACCCCATGAATGGGTTGGGTTTCAGAGCCCAGGCTACAGCCAAGCCCAAATGTTTACAGATATTTTTAGCCCCACAGCCACGCCCAAGTCAGGTGATCCAGGCTCAGACTTGGTGCTCTGGGTTTTTTTAATGGCAGTGCAGACATGCCCTTAATCTCTCAGGCCGAAAGACTTTTGAAAATCAGGACCCCAGTGCTTCAGTTCCTCATTTATAAATAGAGACAATAGTTCTTCCCTACCTTAGGGGTACTGTGAGGATAAATACAATAAAGATTCAGAGGCACTCAGATGGGGGCCATAGACAGGAAGTATTAGATGCTATCGTCTGTTGGCATGCAGATGTCCTAGCAGTTAGTGCAATATAAAAGGTAGAAACTAGGCTAAAAGCTGTAGCAGGCAGAGAATTAGAATCTTTGGCTATGTTTAAACTAAATTATTTTCCCTACAATTTCCCACTATTCCTAATACTAGAGCATTTAAAGCAATATGTCTTCTAATCTTGCTCCAAGCAGGCCTAAAATGATCTCTAAAGTGCAGGCAGATGCCACCATCTGATCCATACAGACATTCTGACCACCAGCGCAACTACACGCTTGTTAACAACAGTGGGAAATTATAGAATGAGGACGTGGCCTTTGAGGACTGGTGGTGGAAGGTCATTGTTCAGCAGAAAACAAACCACTGACTGTGAAAGAGTGAAACGGTGAAGTGTGAGTTTGGGAGGAAAAGGTGGCTGCAAATATGCAGCAAGAGGAAAGACTTTTTCTTTTAAAAAGCAGGATGTCAAGGAGCGACAGTAAATGCCCTAGAAGAGGAAATGTCTTTGAAGCGCCAACCTGATAAATTAAAAGAAAGAAAAGTAAAACATTTAGATTTAAAAGAACATCATCAAGCCTGCAAACAGCTGACTGGGAGTGACAAGTATGCAGGTCTTTTGAAGTGTATGGGGAATAGTCTGAGCAGGCTTACGCTATTACATCCAGCAATGTATTCAGCTAGAAGATGAAGCTCTAATATATATTAAAGCAGGATATATGGATCAAAAGAAAAACAAATATTAAAGTGCAGTTCTCTGACGTTATGATGTAAAAATGGCACTTTCATATTCATCAGATCTGCTCCAAGTGTGTATTCACAGACAACTCTACTTCAAGTCACAGAAACACAGCACACACTATGGGAGAGTGAGATGGAGTTGTGTTCTTAAGTTACTTACTAATGTCTTACCAGTTAACACAGGCACACAGGCACTGAATACACTGAGATTGTATGTGTATTTTTAAGGGCATCTATGGATAGCAACAGCCCTACACAGTGACAGAGTATTATTTGGCCTGCAGAACCTTTATCCGTGGTATTATGAAAGACAGATGCCAGCCTGAAACACTGAGTTTGCAAGTCTTGAAGTTAGAAAGAAGATTGTGTATGTTCATTTTTCAGGTAGTAATCTGGACACTGGTGAGAAACTAGCTATATAGAACCGTAAGGAGGCCATTAAAAGAAAAGGTCACTTTTCAGATAGAATGACCCTTGGACAGATATCCTGAAAGTGGCAAAGCTGCTCAAGGAAAGACTCAGTGAATAGGATTTAGAATGGAAACTGAAAGGGGAATGTAAAGTGTGGCTCATGACTGAACAAGAGAGAGAAAGGCAAGAGATGGACGTTACCTCATTCGTACTGGAAATGAAAAGCACCAGCAGGTCCTAGGATATAAAGGGTGGATACTGAACATTCCAACTCTGATTTTTTTCCCCCTAGCCTCATAGTAAACTGTGTCTGAGCATGTGCTAGAGACCTGTGTCACCTTTCTCAGCACAGCACAGCATTAAATGGCCTCTACTCAACAGTCACAGAGACTCTCTGCCCTCTGTGCTACTAGGTGAGGTATAATGGCTTTTGTCCCCCCAGAGTCTCTTCACAGTTGAGGCAATTGAGCTGATGCTGAGATTGAGTGCTTCCCTTGATTTGTATGGGTTATTTTTTCTCTTCCAGGTTTCAACTCTCTTGTAGGTGGAGTAATGGGATTTTCCATCCTTCTAAGTGCAGAAGTTTTTAAGCACAATGCTGCTGTCTGGTACCTGGATGGCAGTATAGGAATTTTAATGGGACTTACAATACTTGCCTATGGAATCAAGTGAGTTAAACTTATTTTTGTAATTTGCTCTGTCAGCAATGCATTAGCAAGCACATTCATTCATGATCTACAGTTCTAAATGTCTTGCCTGTTAATGAACACGATGAGCACAATCCTCACTTAAAATGTGTCTCTCTTCATCTGGAATGCGTGTGCACACCTGCACGTTTCTGGCTGCTAGCTACTGCAGTGGGAGCTTGCAGCATGGCAGCTCATAACACATTACCACAGATTCTGTTAGTTATTGAAGGCAACAGTGTCTGAGAGCAAAGAGAAGAATGCTGTTCATTAATTCTTCGGGAACCTGGTCTTCTCAAGTGGATGGGAGCAGGAGAGAGGCTAATTTCTAGGTGGGCTATGGTGTACTTTCTATAGCACTCTATGGGAGAACAGAAAGTTTCTAGTCACTGAAAGGTGGAAAAAAAACCACCTTTGTACCATCCCCCTGAACATCTAGTCCTTTGGGCATGTTTAAGGTTTATTTGTTCTCAGAATATTCTTTTTTTTATTATTAAAGTAAGAATGGTTATTTCTTCCAGAACAAAAATAATATTCCATTAATCCTACAATGAAAACAGAATAGTTATATAATAAAATGGAGCCTATTCATATACCAATTACGTTTCACTCAATACATCTCTTCTGTTAAGAGGTATTTGGTATTCAGTACAACACCTTTAACAAAAGGATTGTTGGTGTTTCAAATATAATAAGTGTCAGCTGATAGAGGTTTATGTATCTTTGGTGTAATAAATCTCTGGAATTTAGTATGGTAGCTGTCAGCACAGTGTACAGTGTGGTGGCAGTGGGATTTAAAAAACAAAAGCTAGTTTATGTTACAGAGAAGCCAAAAATATTATAATTTTAGGGTCACCATAACCTAGCCCCTTGTGTTTACATCTTCTAAAATACAGAGATGTGCACCTGGTATTGCTTTGTTTTAGCTAAAAACTATTTTTATGTGGACGTATTTTTTGGTTTAATCAACAAAATTTTAGCTTTGGGATATTTACCTTTGAAGAATAGATGCATAATTCTGGGGGCAGAATTCCTCTAAAATATTTTTATGGCACATTTCTAAGCCCTCTTTTTCCTGTGTGAAATATAGGGAGAGGTGAGCTGCTCCATAGCAAAGGCTGAGTTTAAATTATACACTCGATGTTGGCCTCCCTCTCAAACACTACAGAAGACACCGAATATTGGCTTGGAAACTGATGCGTCAGCCTAGACCCAAAGAATTTTTCTACTAGTGAATGGGATAAGGAATTGTTGAATGGTGATGCTAAAATTGGAGGTGAAATCCTGGCCCCAATGAAATCAATGGGAGTTTTGCCATTGACTTCTTTGGGGCCAGGATTTCACTGCAGGTGTTCAGGGTGATATATGTCTTTAGGGTTTTCCCCCCCCCATTTCGTAGGAAAATAATAATAAAAATGATAGAAGCTATTTTATTGGACTCCCCTTGCAGAGAGCTAGTGCCCAGACCTATGATTTTTATCTTCTAATCCACTTTGGAACGTTAACAACATTTTAATTAGGAATGCCACTCCTATAAATGAAGGAATGTGCTCTTGTAAAATCATTGGCATCTACATTCTACAGCAGAGGCAGGATATTCTGGCCAAATGCAGAGGAGAGACGGGAACATTACAGTAGAAAAATGAAAACATGACAGACAGAACCCAGAATCTTTCAAGTATATCCCTTGACTCCCACACTACTGCTTTGGATGGCCAGGATCTGCCATGGCCAGTCAGCACTCCAAGCAGATTCCACCTGTACAGCTTACCAGCACTGCCTTGCCAGGTCCCAGTCACTCTCACGTCTGGGGTAAAGTGCTAACAAGTTCCCATGTCTTTCTTGGGCATTCAAGCCACTGAGGAATAAGTCTTGCTGTGAGTTCTGGTCAATGAGCAGATTGCACTAAGGGTACAGTCTCTGCCATTCTCCTCCACCATAACATTTTTTTCCAAAGCAGTCTGTGTGTCAGCAGGGGGATACATCCTCTCCCTGGCTGGCAGAGCCAACCCTGATTCAGCCAGAATTCCTCCAGGGGACTCTCACTGCAACACTATCCTGCTCCTCATCCCCTCCACCTTCAGACTGGGCTGTGGCTTCAAGCCATAACCTATCCCCTTGTGTTTACATCTTCTAAAATACAGAGAAGTTAACCTGATATTTCAAATGCTTCTGAGGGAGAACCCACCTCCCCACCCCTTGTGCCTCCCCACAGCTTCTTAAAGGTTGAGCAAGGCCGGTTCTGGGCCTGCTTTCACTCTGATCAACAGTGAAGAGATAAACCTTCCTTCATGAGAGTGCCTAACACAACTCCCCTAACTGTGTGCTTTCGCCTTGTAGCTTGACCTAAACTCACTTGTGCTTTTATTTCCAGGTTACTTATTGATATGGTCCCACGTGTAAGGCAAACACGTCATTACGAAATGTTTGAATGAAGACAGATTCCCTCTCCTCTGTATGGACTGTGAAACTGCATCATCATATGTTTTGGCAAGTGGTGCCACTGGTATTTCACTGAATATGCAGTTTGTTTCCCATGTTATATTTTCTTTTAAAGTTTATTTTAAGGGGAAATCTCTCTGTATGACAGGCAAATATGTGCACTGCTTACAACGCAGCAAAACAGCAGCATTTTCCTTTCAAGTAAGCTATTGAATCCCGTGATGGTAGAAAACATACATAATTTGCAATTCCAAACCAGCTGCTGTGTTCTGTGTTCTAGAGTGAAATTGTTTTTATTGATATAATAGATGTCTGTAGATAAGAGGTGCCAGTTTCAGTTTTGTTTTTTTTTAATGTTGGCTCAAACTTTCCAAATGTGTGCTGTAACGTTGAATTACAGCCATTGCCAACCATTTCAGCTCACAATTCAACAAAGGTACTGTATGTAGATTATGGATGCTAACAACCATCGCTTAAAGGCACTGAAGTAAATAAGATTTTTGTCTCAAGTTAGGAGGATGGACCCCACAGAAAAAACAGCAAAAGACCCACTCATTTCTATTATCAGAGTTTAATTTCATACTATTTTATTAATCCTAAATTATCTAAAATACAAGTCCTCTTCTAATTTGAATTTCATTTTTATTTAACAACTGATGCACACAGTACATTGCTTTGCATGGACCAAATAAGCACAAAGAGTATTACTGTATAGATAAAAGCCAAAATGAAGCACAAGAAGGACCAGTATGAGAAATGCGATTCTCACTCTTTTATTGTACCATACACAAATGTACCAGTATTTGTAACTATGTGGTTGCTGTGTTGCCTGATGAAGGTACGGCAGTGACGGCTTTGAACTGCAGTGAAACACAAAGCTACTCAGATTTAGGTTATTCTGTAAAAAAACAAAACTGTTCATCCTTCACCACACATTCCTATGTATTTCTTAATATCCTACTTATAATATCCAAGAACCATGATGTATACAATAAAACGTATCTATTTTATACGGTACCTGTAAGTAGTAACATTTGACAGCTGTTTCCAGAATGTATCGTAGAACAAAGTCTTCCTGTACAGCAGCCCATTAAACTAGATTCTCTGGTCACTGCAATGTCCTCCTTACTTTGTATATTTCAGGTTGGCTTCACTGTGTGAAGAAGTGAATCAGTGTTGGGGCATTTCATTTGTTCCCTGGTGGGTGAGAAAAGCAGCTATGCTATCATGGAGGTCAGAATAATACATCAGGAAGCAGGGAGATTCACATTCATTTGGTTGAGAACATACAACAGCAGACCTACAATCAAATTGTCGAGAAATTGATAACAGATTGCTTTTTGATACATTATGTTTATATAGCACCTTTGATTCCCAGTCATAAAGAACTTACAAATTGTTGGACCAATTCTGATATCCTTACTCAGGGGGACTGCAACTGAGTAAAAACAGACAGCTTGATGGTTCCACTATGTGATAATTCTATGCCCAAGTAAAGCCCAAAATACTCAACAAGGTTATGATCTGTATTACCGTAGTGCCGAGGAGCCTCGGTCATGGACCAGGATACTCTGGTGGTAGATGTACAACACACACAACAAAAAGACAGTCCCCACCCCAAAGCGTTTACACTCTAAGAGACAACAGATGGATAGACAGACAGGCAGATGGGGGAGTACAAGGAAACAATGAGACAGAATTGACAGGGTGGGTCTCAATGCACCATCAGCCTAAACACTGTCAAGCTTTTCTGAGGTTCCACTCAGTTTCTTCTGCATTCTTCCTTGGGGGGGGGGGGCGGCCCCACTCTCCCCAATCCCCAGAAAACACTGAGGGGGCAGGCCCACAAATGTAGAGTTTGGGAATCTCTGGCAAGGGGGCACAAGGCCATCTTCACAGAGGCCTTCATAGCATCTCTCAGCCACCTGTTACTTTGCCCACTTTCAGCAATCTTTAGCAGATGCACTACTTCCCCCCACCAAAATGTCCCCTACTTTAGGGGACAGATACAGAGAAGTAATGTAGCCTCTGGCCATGCTTTCCTAGGAAATCTGTAAGTTGTCACTGGGAGTAGCAAGAGCCCCTGGCATTCTACTCTTGCCACTTTCATAGTTACAATCTTAGGATTTAGACGGATCTGTACACACACACAACTGAAAATAAATTAATCAGTTCACCCCTTCCCTCTGGGATGGGACGTGCTGCTAAACAGCACAAAACCCCATAGTTCTTCATTAGGAAGTGAAGACTGCTATACTCAATTCATATTGCTCTGCTACTACAGGAGTGGTTTACAGTCTTCTGTTTCCCCCAATTGTTCTGTATGGAGGAAACATGGGGTGGAAAAATGCATCTTTCACTGTGAATTGGATTTTCATTCCCTAGCATTTAGGTCTTTTGTACTTAATTTGGGTTAGTTCAAGTCTGTACAGTGCTTTGTAAACAAAGTTTTTTTCAGTGCTGAGTAGTAATATCCATACTGCCACTGGTAATATTAAAGATCATTACAGGCCATTCAGCAGTACATACAGCACTTTTCAGCATCACAGGGAGATAGGAGCACAATCGTTAAAGTAAGCACCAGGTAACAAAGTATAGGACAAACCTCCACAAAAGCAGTAGCCTATTGCAGTGGATTTGCCATAGGTTGGATTTTTTTTCTTAAAACAGCAATTTGTACTGTGATCCATTAACAGTTACCCAGTGTTAGGATGCATTTACTGATTAATTTGTCTAATGCAAGGATGCAGATTCAGCGTATTCTGTTCCAAAAATACTAACTTACTGCTAACCATGTATATATACACGCCCCTCACACACACCATAGTCTGTTACCAGAGTCAGGAAAATCTCCGCATTCCTTTATTTCATGACATACCCTAGTTTTCCTTTCCCATGCAGTTTGCCCCTGTTGTCCAACATTCTTAGATATCTGTACCCAGTTATAATCATTACCGAGTATTAAAACTAACAGTTACTTTTACTTATTACTTTAACAAAAGCTTAGCAAAACACTGCCTTGCCCTTGATGATCTCTACGTATGCCAAGAATAAAAGCCTCACTTGGCATAAGGCAGAGCGTTTAATAATGCATTAATTTTGGGTAGTGCCAGAAACTATTTTCCAAAGCACAAACTAAATGAAGTCATTCATCAAGCTTTTGCTTAGTCCCACTTATTGTTCCATCATCCTTTTTCTTTGGTAACTTGGAGCTCCTTGTAGATATTGATGGAGCAGATGCTGATTGAGAAGAGCAGGTGATTTAAGTGCCCTACCCATAAATATTCTTCAGTGGAACCACAGACTGAATGTAGCGGGAGAACTCGTCATGGCTAGCAGGGTCCTTTTCTGCCTCTTCAGTGACATCAGTGCTCTGCTCTCTTCAGCCTCACTACTTTTCATAGGAATGGCCCTAGTGGATCAGACCTGAGGTCCATCTAGTTGTTTCCTGACTCCAACAATGGCCAGTACCAGATACTTCAGGGGAAGGTGCTAGAGCAAGAGAAGGGTTAGCCACTTCCTAGCTTCTAATGTCACTGCTTCTGGTATGGAAGTCACTAACATTTGGATGCACTGAAGAAAATCAACCTTTTCAGTCAAGGACTACCTTGAAAGTTGTTTTGATTGTCAGCATTGCCTTGTACTTGATGTAAACAGGAGCATACGACTGGAAACGTGCTGTTGTGAAAGAAGAGAATTTAAAAGGTGAACAACTGAGAGGTCTCTGAATTAGAACTTTGAAATGGTTCTGATAAAACGATATATGTAGATACAAACAGGATTATGTCCTTGGCTATGTAGTTCACAAACATGATCTGTGACTGACCCCTCAAGAAAGTGTAATTAATTCCTATTTTACATTGTTTAAATTAAACTAATTCCAGCAGATTTTGAATTGTCATAGGCGCTTGAAAGGCCATCTGTGATCATCCAGGAGCCAGTCATTCATTGGCATGTAAATACAACAACCCGCCCCCCCCCCAAAAAAAAAACAAAACAAAAAACAAAACCCACTTGTGATATTTTAATCTTTAAGAGGAAAAAGCCAAGAGTAGCAATGGAGAGACATTCTAGTGTTCAGAAGTGAAGCTAAACCTATCACAGTTTGTGTGTATTCTTCTGTGAGAGATTGAATTTCATCTTGAAGGGTAATTTTTATGACATGTTGCAGTAGTGAAAGAGATAATTGCTTATTTAATGTACAAAAAAAAAAACCCATGCTAGCAAAACAGCTAGCAAAATCATCAGTGTTATTTTGTTTTGTTCATTACACATCTGTTATCTGGATCTTAGAAAAGTTACATAATCAACATTTGATTGGAATCCAGGAAACAAAAAACGGAGAGCCTGAGCCTGTTTCCAGAGAAGTTAATAGAAGGCAGGATTTTCAAAAGAGCCTAAGTAATTCGGGAGCACAAGTGCCATTGACTTCCATGGGACTTATGCTCCTCAGTCATTTAAGTGCATTTGAAAAATCTCACCCTTAATGCTGAAGTTGAATTATATTGGCCAGATTTCTTTTGTTGATCATAGCTGCTGGAGTAAGTTGTTAATATAAAATGGCCCTAGTTCAAAGTGATTCTAGGGAAATGTGTGCGCACACAAGTGTGTCAGAGAGAGAAACGTCGGTGTTTGTACAAAAAAGGATCTCAGAGCATTGGCTATAGCAGTAAGTGCAGACTGGCCCATGGTAAAATCTGCCATAGTGCACATTGCAAATACACCTTAATAGTTGATATTCTGGGTATGATACTGATTCTCTTGAACAGAGACTGCAAATTTTGCCATCCTAGGCAGCAGTTCTGCAATACCCAAGATTGTATTAATTTAGATGGAATAAAGGGCCCAAAGAATCAAAGGTGTTAACATAACACAGTCACTGTCCAACATCAGACAGCTTTAAACAACATTCATGGTCTGATATACAGCCTGCTCATTACCATGGCAAATGCACCTTTAAAAATCATTTGAACCTTTTATTAGAGATACAGACAAGAAGAAAAACAAACAATTAAATAATTTAAAATGTAAATTACAAAACAAGACTTTTCCTTTCAACATCCCTTGTTCCCTTTAGCAAGAGAGAGTTTTTTTGGGGGTGGGGAACCCTGTCAGACAGTCTCTTCAAGATGGTAATAACTGTCCTTTTGGGGAAAGGAGGAGGAGTTAGTAGAGATGGGCTGCAGCTGTTGTTGCTGCTGCTGTTAAAGTTCAATCCTGTTTCCTAAAAGACTAAACAAGTCGGAGTAAAGAGGGGGCAAGAAAAGAACCCAAAGATAGAAAATGCAGCTTCTGTCTCTGGTGTTGACTTTCACTTGCAACCTTACTGCTGGAAAAAACACAGGCATGGTACATGGTCTTATCAGCTACTCTGAGACCTGGTAAACTTACGTCAGCAGTGGGCTGTTCAGGGCACTGCATTTAGCTTCTTCTAGGTTTACAGCACTGTTGCAAAATATGCAATCTTGGTTGGCTAAGCCAGACTCTCATTACCCAGAAAGAGCACGGAGAGGGATAGGAAAAAGAAGGAATAAGCTAGGCAAGGAGAAGGTGTAATTGGATTGGGGGGGCGGGGAGAGAAAAAGCTTCAGCATCCCACCTGGTGTTCGGATTTCAGGCAGTGGAGGTGATGGTGTCATCTGGGTCCCTCTCTCTTTGGCCCAGTCTGGTCAGAACATCTCTCAGGATTAGGATGAAGGTCTGGGGTCCCAGGAGATGGTGGGAGTGGCAGCTATAATGGTAAAGTTCAAGCTTACTCTAGTAGCCAATTTCTCTCTCCAAAGTCTCTTTAGGGACCCCAAAAGGGAGGGCAGCATGGAATAAATCTCATTTTTGTCCAAGAATTGGACCTAATTTTTCACACACCAATTTTGGTTAATTGATTTCCGGTGCTTTACACTTTTCTTGTTTAAGTCCATGAGTTCTATCAGTAGGTCTTTTTGTCCCAGTTGCAGTGTCCCAGAGCCAGGCTTGTGCCCAAGCCCAAATGTCTACACTGCAGTTTTATGGCCCTGCAGCCCAAACTCCAATCATCCGACCCAGACCAGCTGCAGATGTTTAATTGCTGTGCAGACATACTCTGTGAGGTAGGTAAGCACTACTGCCCAACTATCCTCTTTTTTAATGACAGAGAAACTGAATCACAAATTATATTCACTTCCATTTTTAGCTAAAGTCAGATTTTTGAACCCAGCTCTCCAGCTAGGAAAAGTGCACTAACATCCTGTGTTCATTTGCCCACACACATCCCCATCTCCCATTGTCCTCTATTCAACAATGGCATGAAAGGAAGCAGCATGCTTATCTGTGTGTAAGTCATAAGTCTAGGATGTTACCTACAAAACATTCTGTTCTAGAAATAGGTTTGAAGCAAAACCCCCATATATGAACCTTAACAGACTCTAGATGCACATTTCAGCCTGGGTCCACAGCTAATATCATCCAGTCCAATCCCTAATGCCCATGGAATAAAAAGCACTATTACATTTGGCCTCCTTGTTGGCAGTACCAGCAGAGGGGCCAAGTAATGAATGAGGATGGACCTCCTGGTAAGTGTTGAGAGACAACGGGCCAAGTGTGGAAGCTTGTCCTGCCATAGATGCCTGCTCCCCAGGCTATCAGTCCAGCACCTCTCACAAGGGATGACTTCACTTTCAGTTTTCAAGTCTCCTATGATAGTGTATTGATTGGGAAACAAACTTGCTATTTCTTGAACTTCAAACACAAGGTGCTGCCACTTGCTCTGCTCAACACTGCATCCTCTCTGGGAGCCGGCCACCTATTGATTGGGGGGGCACACAGTACACCACCAGGTTAGGGATGGACAAACACAGACATAACTGACTTGAGACCAACCAAAGACATTAAGTCCACAGAGCCCCTGGAAGGTAGGTTTTAAGTAATTACTCTGATGAAGGCCTATCACTTTTCTAAATCTGTTTAGCAAGTAAATAGAAAATGCTTTCCCCCCCCCCACGGATAATGACACTGCTTTCCGAATCAGTGTAATTGCTTTGTGATCTTGCTTCTTAAAAGGCACACACATTATAGCATTAAAAGTCTCCCACATCAGAAGGATGCTACTCATTGATTTAAGTCTATATTGAAAGTGTTTAACTCTTTGCCTCACCACAACAAGCTGTTGTATACACCAGGCCAATTCAAAATAAGTAACAAGTACAAGAACTGCATTTACTGGGTCAGTGCCATTTATGTGTCACACACAAGCCTGAGTTAAACTGGATTACACGGTGGGTCAGTAGGGAGATAGCGCACTAGTACTGACAACAGCCAATAGCCTTGTCATAAACAGATTGTTAAGGGTTAATGTCTTTTGTACCTGTAAAGGGTTACAAGCAGGGAACGGGACACCTGACCAGAAGACCAATCAGAAGACAAGATACTTTTAAATTTGGGCGGAGGGAAGCTTTTGTGTGTGTTCTTT
Source organism: Gopherus evgoodei (assembly GCF_007399415.2). Classification (NCBI taxonomy): domain Eukaryota; kingdom Metazoa; phylum Chordata; order Testudines; family Testudinidae; genus Gopherus; species Gopherus evgoodei. The sequence goes on from NC_044332.1 coordinate 62,919,454, forward strand.
GTCCGTTGTGGGTTCTTCTCCCGGAGGGTCTGAGAGAGACCAGACATTACTACAGGCTCTCTAAGTTTCTTTTCTAATAGTAAGTAAAAACAGGCGGTTTAGGTTTTTTGATTGTTTTACTCTATTTGCAATTGTGGATCTGGCTGGTTAACTTTTATATGTGTAGTTGCTGGGATTATTTTGATTTGTATTGGTACTGGGGGGAAGTCTCTGGTGTCTGTAAGCTATAGGACCCTGTAATATTTACATCTTGAAGTTACAGAGATAATTCTTTACTTTTCTTTTCTTTTATTAAAAGATTTCTTTTTAGAGAACCTGACTGATTTTGTTTTGTTTCCCTTGTTTTAGTCCAGGGGATTGGGATTACTCACCAGGATGGGTGTGGGGGAGACGGGAGGGGGAGAGATAGAATCTCTCTTTGTTTTCCTTGAATCTGTTTGCCTCTTTGTGGAAGGGAAGGGAGATGCTTCTCTGTATGGTGATTTAAGAGGTTGGATCAGTATCTCTCAGGATAGGCCAGGGAGGGAAATTCTGGGAGGGGGAAAGGTGGAGGAATGGTTTATTTCTCCTTGTTTTAAGAACCCAAGGGATCTGGGTTCTTGGGGTCCCCAGGGAAGGTTGGGGAGGTCAGAGTGCCCCAAAACACTATATTTTTGGGTGGTGGCAGGGCTATCAGATCTAAGCTGGTAATTAAGCTTAGAGGATTCAGGTGCTAGTATCTCATTTTCTGAACTCTAAGGTTCAGATCTGAGAAGGAATGCTATGACAAGCCTAGTGCATGAGCACCTTGCTAGCAGCCAGATAAGCCAGTGCTAACACTGACTTGATTCTGTCATCAGAACCCCACTGCAAGCCCTACCGGCAGAAAGTCCACAGTTCAGCCAACCCCACCATGCCTCCAGAAATCATGAGTCAGGCTCCAAAAAGCCATGAGACTTCAAGTTTTTCTCCCCAACCATGAGGACTGGACACTTAAATTAGAACAAAACAAAAACAATGAAAGCTGGGCTCTCACAATCACATGACTCCAGGAACTGAGGCTTTTAGCAAAACACCAGATATCATGAGTCTCAATAGCAACATGAGTGTGTATTTGGTGGACACAGAAGTAGAAACAGCCTTTACCTTTTGCTCAAGTCAGCCAGTCTGGGAACCTCAGAGCACACTGGGCTCTGCAGGGCTGGCAAAGGAAGGGATAGGAGTAGGGCTCCCTGAATTACCCAGTCTCCTTGGTAGCCTCTGCCTTTGGGATTTCTATGGAGCCCAAACTAGAAATTGAAGCTGCCTATCCCAAGAAAGGGTGTTGGTAGGTGACCTCCCTGCCTCTGTCTTAGCTGCCCCTAAAGACACACAAAGGCCATTTTCACTGCCCTGCTCCCGGGGGGGTTGAATCAAATCCCACCACGTGTGACTTTGAACAATTCACACATTTCAGTTTCTCCCATCTGTAGAATGGGGATGATTCAAGGGGATGCTGTGAGCATTTGTACTGGTATTGCTTTGACAATATGAAGCATTAATTATTAATACCACAATCAATAATGGCTGCTACTAGGAGGAGCCCCGAAGTCTGCAGAAACTCTTTCCCCACAGGGTCTGCAGAAACCCTTTTTACTGCATTGGTGTATTTCTGTTTAGCACGAGGATTCTCTGGCACAGATGTGCCGTCTGCTGAAATGCAGGAATGGCAGGCAGTGGGCTGCAGCTGGACTGTCCCTCTCTCCAAGCATCTCAGTGATGGGAACAGAGCAACACCAGTATTGTCAAAGCATCACAAGCAACCAACTCCTAGCCCAGGCTGGAGCGTGCAAACTCTCCCTTCTCCAGAACATTCCGTCAGCAGCTCAATAATTTTTAATTTTTACCTGTTGCAGCAACTGCCTCGAATCAGTATCCAGTAGTGAGCGAATCCCTGTTTTTTCACAGAAAGACAGCATACAGTTCAGCAGGATTTGAGGCCTCTGTAGGACAAACAACAGGAGGTGCAGTTCATGCCTATACGTATGCGGCCTCTACTGTGCCTGCCATACTATGCCTGTTTAAACCAGTGCAATTAGCACATGATTTTCAGTAGCATATTGACATCCCTCCCCCCAAAATTTTAATACAAAACTTGTTTAACTCAAAGGTTAACCAAATTAGCAAGATCAGGAATTCCACATAAGGAAAAACAATGATGGGCTTAGTGGTTTAATGCACTTGGACAACTCAGCCTGAATTGCAATGTCCTCCCATGGAGGAGAATGGATGGAGCTCAGAGTCAACTCTTCAGTCCTGACCCATATCGATGATGACCCGTCAGATTCAGAGTGAGGCTTTTGGGAGCGGGGACTTGGTGGAGTGATCCACACCAGGCTGGATAAGATCTTACTGAAACCAGGCCTATAGATGAAACCACTGGTGCAAGAGGGTGCAAAGATCTGTCCTACCCCTGCCCCCTGTATCATTTTCAATAAAGCAGCAAGATGTGTATTTCCACTCCAGGTCCCACTTTACGCACATTTTTTCTTATGTGGTCGCACCTCTGTCTATCTAACTGACATCACATCCTGTTTGAAAACACACCATTTCACAAAAGCCTTCCCATAATGTAAACAGCTAAACAGTTAGGGGATGAGGTGTAAAAGAGTTAAAATCATTCTCCAATCTAGCCAGATCAAGGGATGAGCAGTGTACACCTTTCTATTGATCTCAAGTGTCAAAGGAGTTAAAAGGTTTAATAAAACTCTTTCACTGTCCAATACTGAAACAGTATTACAAAGGTTCAGGATTTTTCTGATTTGCGTGGTTTCTTGGCAAACACCCAAAGTTCTAAAGTTGGAAGTTTACTGATCAAGGAACAAAGAAATAGAAATCAAAACAAGGAAAAGCTGAAACTGAGTAATTATGAACAAAATCAAAACGTATTAAAGCCTCTCTCCTTTTGGAGGCAAAATATCAGTCTTACCAACAACCCTTCTTTGATGAAAAGGAAAGAGTTAATTTTACTCTCAGCCCTCATGTGTTCAGGGCATTCACTTTTCCTGTTTTTTTACAAACACACAGACACAAGGTGGGGGAAACACCTTTTGTTGATGTTCTTGGAAAACTGGGCAGCTGGTCAGTCATGAATGGATGCTTTAGGCTTGCAAGTCGGCCACAACACCAGTTGCTCTGGACTCTGGCTCACATTTTGGTCAGGAATATCATCTGGTTGACACTGTTCTCCTCAAACAGAGCATGGCTGGATGGCCTGTCTCATCTCACTGGGCTGATACACGCAATACAGTTGATTTCAGGATTCAGTGGAAAAGAGGGAGAAGGCAGAAAGCAACACATGAAAGGAAGGGAGACAGAGCAGGATCTTACATGCATCTGAATGGAGCCTCTGCAGCACTGACATCAGGTATCCCCACTGATGGGCTGAGGACTGGATGTCATGATGACTTTCGGGACTCACAGGTGAAGTGCAAAGTTCCTTAAACAACAGCAAGGCCCGATGACTTCCCCCAGGAAAGAAAATCCTCCGGTCCGGTCTGCTCCTTCTGTGCTGGGGCCAGGGAAGGTGAGATGAGAATTTTGTTTCCAAAGTCTTTTAAGAATCCCCAAAAGGGATGTCGGGGTGGAAAATGTGCACCATAGTTCATCTCCTCCTCATTTCCTTCACCAATTACATTCACTTCCATAAGGCCAACCTTGGCATAGAATCATAGAAGATTAAGATTGCACGAGACCTCAGTAGGTCATCTAGTCCAATGTCCTGCTCAAAGCAGGACCAACACCAACTAAAATCATCCCAGATAGGGCTTTGTCAAGCTGGGCCTTAAAAACCTCTAAGGATGGAGATTCCACTACCTCCCTAGGTAACCTATTCCAGTGCTTCACCACCCTCCTAGTGAAATAGTTTTTGCTAATATCCAACCTAGACCTTCCCCACTGCAGCTTGAGACCATTGCTCCTTGTTCTGCTATCTGCCACCACTGAGAACAGCCGAGCTCCATCCTCTTTGGAACCCTCCTTCAGGCAGTTGAAGGCTGCTATCAAATCCCCCTCACTCTTCTCTTTTGCAGACTAAACAAGCCCAGTTCCCTCAGCCTCTTCTCTCCTGATCATTTTTGTTGCCCTCTGCTGGACTCTCTCCAATTTGTCCACATCTTTTTGTAGTGGGAGACCCAAAACTGGACAATACTCCAGATGCGGCCTCACCAGTGCTGAATAGAAGAGAATAATCACTTTTCTCAATCTGCTGGCAATACTCCTACTAATGCAGCCCAATATGCTATTTGCCTTCTTGGCAACAAGGGCACACTCAGGCCTGGCTCTTGGTTTTTTGCTGCTGCCAAAGCAAAAAAAAAAAAAAAAAAAGGCTGGAGTGCTGCCGCCAAAGCAAAGGTGCCGCCCCGAAGGGCTGGAATCCCGCCCCTTGAGAAGTGCCGGGACACTGGTGCCTAGAGCCGACCCTGGGCACACTGCTGACTCATGTCCATCTTTTCATCCATTGTAATCCCCAGGTCCTTTTCTGCAGAACTGCTGCTTAGACAATCGGTCCCTAGTCTGTAGCGGTGCATGGGATTTTTTTGTTCTAAGTGCAGGACTCTGCATTTGTCCTTGTTGAACCTCAACAGATTTCTTTTGGCCCAATCCTCTAATTTGTCTAGGTCACTCTAGACCCTATCCCTACCCTCCAGTGTATCTATCTCTCCCCCCATCTTAGTGTCATCTGAGAACCTGCTGAGGGTGCAATCCAGATCATTAATAAAGATGTTGAACAAAACCGGCCCCAGGACCAACCCCTGGGGTACTCCACTTGATACCGGCTGCCAACTAGACATTGAGTCATTGATCACTACCCGTTAAGCCCAATAATCTAGCCAGCTTTCTATCCATTTTATAGTCCATTCATCCAGCCCATACTTTTTTAACTTGCTGGCAAGAATACTGTGGGAGACTGTTTCAAAAGCATAGGCAACTTTGTTCCTACATTTTCTTATTTATAAAATCCAACCTCAACATAGTCCTTGAGCCTTATCAAGTAGGCCTCTTTTGCTTGGACTAATTCAATTTCTCTGCCTGGTTCTCTTGCACCTGCTTGCAACATTCAATATTGAAAACAACGTGACCTACTTTTCATGGTTAGTTCCCAAGCACGCAAAATAAGGCTCTATTGTCACCACACTACTAACAATTCAATTTGATGCTAGCAGACATTTTACTGCTTTGGCACCTAGATACATTGGTGGGCAACAAGGCCACAGATTAGTTTTGCATCTGTTTTAATCCAGAATGATGGGATGCATGCTAAAAAGATTAAGCATGAGGGGTAACTGCATGAATACACACATGCTTTACTTCCCTGAAATGGAAACAATTCTGTGGCATAGAAGAAAGGTCCTTTGAGGAGCAGGGTCAGGAATCTGCAGCAGAAAAAGATCACCACATGTGTTCACATAGCCATGACAAACTAAACTATTTAATATAACTAATGGATAAAACATACAGCTGGAGCCAGACGAAAGGCAAGATGACAACTTGCAGGCATCGTGCAATTTCTTGTGTTCACCACTTTACATTTGTTTTTTAAATACAAATACTACTTATTTGAGCAAGTTTGAATGTGATGTTACTAATCAGTGGAAGAATGGGAAACAGACACCTAGAAATTGACATCACAACTTGGGTCTCTGAGTACTGTTATACGTTTTTGCAGTGTTATATAGTACTCGTCAAAATAGATGAAAAGTGGGTTAGGTAACAGCAAGAGGTGGTCACTTATCTGTAACTGGAGGTTTTTCAAGATGTATGGTCCCAATTTGTATTCCAAACATGAGTGTGCATGCATGCCATGCGCCGGAGATGAAAGTTTTCAGCAGCAGTGTCTGTTGACACGCACAGGCACCTTATGTTGCCACGTGCTCCAGGCCAGGTTATAAGAGGCCGTGCGGGACAGCGCGTCCTCAGCCAGCCTCTTACCACTGATTAGGCAGTCCGCAGCAGAGGTGATGGTGAGCAGGTACTGGAATAGAAATAGGGACCACACATCTCGAAGAACCTCCAGTTACAGGTAAGTAACCTCCCTCCTCTTCTTTGAGTGATGGTCCCTATCTATATTCCAAATACAGATGAGTATGGAGCAGTGACCAGCTTGGAAGTGGATGCAAGGACGTGATGAGTAAAGCCTGCTCCAGGATGGCACATCCCATGGCTGCCCACTGGTTGATGGCATAGTGCGCTGTTAAAGTGTGGATGGAGCACCATGTTGCTGCACGGCAGTTCTTGTGCCAGGGGACATCTGCCAGGGACGTGTCAAATTGGGCCTTCTGTTGGTGCCGAGGTGTGGCAGTACCCGATGGCTGTGAGCGCTGGGATCGGGGGGTGCCAACAGTCGGTGTGGGTTTGTATGGTGGGTAGGATTGCATAGGTTGCAGAGATTGCCAGTGGTGGGGGCCCAGAGTGTAAATCCCGAGGGACTGGAGGGTCATCCTCAAGTCTTCTAGGGAGCGTAGAACATCATCCATTTTAGTGGATAACAACTTGTCCTTATTGAAGGGGAGGTCCTGGATGGTGGATTGGACTCCCTGGGAAACCCGGATGATTGGGGCCATGCTTCCCACATCATCACCACTCCCATGGCCAGGGAGCAGGAGGATGTGTCTGCTGCACCTACCATGGCGTAGAGGCCAAACTTGGCCATCAGGCACATCAGGCCAGCAGGGTGGAAACTGCTTATGTTTGTCTTGTGGGATGTCCTCCAAGAATGCTGCCAGTTTGGCATAATTATTAAAATCATACTTCACTGGCAGAACCTGGTAGTTAGAGATGTGGAACTGCAGGGACACAGAGGAGTACAGTTTGTGGCACATGAGGTCCAGATCCTTCACTGCCTTATCCGGAGGAATGGAGGTAGAGGAGTGCTGGAGTGAGTGTTCTGTGGCCACATGCACTACCAGGGAAAACAAAGGGAGGGAAAACAAAGTCAGCCCTGTTAGCCAGCACAAATTACCTGCATATCACCCTCTTGGGCATAAGAGCACAGGATGCCGGCTTGTGCCACACTGTCTGTGCGGGTTGCATGATGGCCTGAACAGGCAGAGCTACACATGCCAGTCCCCAAGGTTGGAGAATGTCCAGCACTTGATGAAGTTGGTTCTGGACCTCCTCCAAGGGAATGCCTAGGTCGAGGTTTCACTCTCTGCAGCAACTCCTGGTACTGATGGTGGTTGTCAGGAGGTGAGAGGGTCAGGGGGATGAGGGCCTTGTCTGGAGAGGAGGCAGCTGCCACCAGGATCAGTGGTACCAGGTCGAGCTCTGGATCCTCTTCCAGGTCCCAGTCAATCAGGCCCAGTGGAGGGGCTTGGGTGGGATGGTGTTAGGTCACCGACAGGTACGGCTGGTGATAAGAGTCCCACATGAGCCACTGGTGCCACGAGACCAGGTACTGTTGGTACTTTAGGTCCCAAGTATATGATGAGTGTGCTTGTCGCTCATGGAGAATGAATGAGGGCATGAGGTGTAGTTTTTAAAGCCCGGAATGCGGGGCATAATCCTCCAAGTTGGTGTGGTGAGGCCCTGTATGGGTCAAGTAGGTACACTAATTAATTACTTTATTTACAGGACTAAAATGAAAAGAAGAACTATATAGAGACAGTTGCTTTCACAGAACCTACAAGCACATGAAGAGATCATTCTGACTCTGACTATGCGATAAGGAACTGAGGGTGCATTGCCCCACATGGCCTCTTAAAACCTCTCCTGGAACACTTGGCAACATAAGATGATTACGTGGGTCAATGGACACTGCTATTTAAAATCTTCCAGCTCCGGCGCATGCACACGCTCATTTTGAATACATCAAGGGACCATCATGAAGAAGAATCCATATTTGACTTTTATTTCTGTACTACTACGATTTCCAGTTACATTTCTTGTACACACACAAAAATCAAAGTTCAAAAGAAAAACTTAATAGCAATAAAAATGAGAGATTTCTTTTTTATATTACTTGAAAAGCAGCAAATTACAGTTGTTTATAATTTATTAGTACTTATCATATACGTGGGCATTTTTAGAATAGTAAACATAATATTGACAAAAAAGAGCTGGTCTTCATTGTATTTGTAAGTGGATTTTACTATCCCATTTTAGCACTGCCAAAAAGGTTAGCAATCCCAAAGAGAATCGTATTGTCCACACCAGATGTATAGGGACAAACAGCAAGAGAGAGATCTAGAAAGCACCTCCCCCAGCCTCCCCAAAGTACATTAAATCCCTCCTCAAAACCTCTCTTCTTTAAGGTCTACCCATTCAGATAACATACCTTCCTGCATACCCACATCTACAACCTACTTAAAGTTATTCTCTGTCTCCCCCACCGCATACTCTTGGATTTTGCCTTACACTGTAAACTCTTTGATAGAGTAAAAGTGGAGGCCTGGTAGATCAGATTTGAAGGTACTTGTGGCCTCCTGGAAAGTGGCCTGAGAACAAGAGGGAAAGAGGGAAGCAAAGCATGAGGTCAAGTGTGCAGCTTTGGCAGACAGAGCAAAGGGAACAAAATAGGGCTAGCAAAAAAGAGAGCAGAGAAGGGATAGGCTAAGTTGCACAGGCCCTTGACCTTGCAACAAGAGCTAAGAAAAAATAGAGTTGGCAGTTCCATTCCAGTCCCTAAGGACAAACATCTGCACCTCCCAGAAGCCATCACGGAAATTGACCCCAATTGGAAAACTTGTTGTTGACCTCAGCCGGGACACCAAGAAGTGAAAGGGAATGGAGGGTGAACTAACCCCTCAGCAGAAGGGTAACAGCTGAGGTACATTGACAGAGTAGCGTAAGAAGTTTGTGCTGTAGAGATATGGTGCTGTACCAGTTTCTGGATGGAGGACTTCAGTCTTCAGAGTGCTCAATCTGACATCTATCATCACACTCCAAATCTCTTTAAACATATAATAAGCAGCCAACTAGTGGTATCTCATGATATGATGCAGGAAATTAGACAGAAGGGACTAGATCCTCATCTGGTGTTAACTGATATAGCTACATTGACATCAAATGGAGCTAGTTTAAACCAGCTGAGCACGTTGCCTAAAGTTTCATGCTTGGTCACTTGTTGCAAAAGCAAATTTGTAAAACACTCACAAGCTCTTTAAGGTTTGAAATGTAAATATATAGGAAGTCCCCTTAAAATAAGGGGGCATTTGACCCAAGAGATCATAACTCTTCTTCTGGAGCTACTTGGCTTATTGTGCCTGTGAATACCTGCCATATTAGTCTCTTGAAGTCATAGCAACTCCACTGCTACATTTGTGTAATAAAAATCCTTCAAGACTCCGAGGACATTCAGCTACTGATGTGCTTTCCTCAAATGAAATCTCATCTTTTCAATTTGTATATTTAGCTTGTTTTGCTAAATTTTGGTAAATTAAAAATACCTGATTTTATACCACTGCACCTCAAGAAATATCTCATGTAAAGAACTGGTTCCTTCGCTATCTTATCTGCCAGGATCCATTTAGACAGAATTGTTTACTGTTGTTTAATCACCTTTGAATAGAGAGTTTCATGACAGATATATCACAAACTGTTGCAATGCAAATCACATTGCTGTGATCCTTGCAAAACCCGCAGCTGGTGGAATTCCCATTTAAGCACATATACAATCACAAATCCAAATCACACAAGAAAAAGTTTATTGAAAAATAAAGTTCTCCTTAGTTCTCTCTACAACAGCAAAATCAAAGTGTAGTTCTATGCCATTAAAATACACATTCAGACATTTACATATTTTTAAAGAATCGCATCCTAGTGAATTTCAATAATTTGACAAAATGTTACCAGCCATTGCAACTTGTACTATGTGAATCAAACCGCTTGAACCTAACATAGTGGAACACAACCATTCAGAAAAGCAAAGAACTAAATTTCAAGAGATAGTTAAAAATGAAAACATATAACGTGAGCCTGACCCTAAAGTTCTTGTGTACATGCAAATCTCCCATTGACTTCAAAATTTTCTGTGAACAAAGACAGCAGAATTAGGCCCTTCAAAACTCAAAATACTTAATGATAGTATTTAAATTTATCTTTTTACTCGCCCACCCACCTTTTCTTGAATAGCTTCAGAATCTTTCAGGTAACATTTCTGACCCTAGTAATTTCCTTTTCCACTTGGCAAATACTGCATTTCCTTGTTCCTCCCTGTATTTCTTAGAGAGAACAAACCAAGGAGGTTACTTTCTTTTATGGTCTCCAGCATCAATGATTACAGCAAAAAATTTGTTAATGAATGCAGCAAATTCATTCTTGGTATAACCCTACTGAAGCTAACATAGTGGCAGCAGGGATGAATTTGGCCCTGTGTGTTTTGTGCTCTTATGAGGCTTGATCACTCAAAGTACTGCACATTCTCTCCTGATCTAGCAGAGCATTTAATGTCTTCAGCTTTAAGCAAATGGGGTAGGCTCAATCGACTCAGTGAGGATATTCACTTACTTAAAGCTAAGCCATTGCTTTGTTAGATCAGGGCCAGTGTCCAGCACCTTGAAACACTGAACCCTTACTGCATGGCCAGGGGAAGGTTGGAGTGGATTTGGCTCCATGCTTTCTAACGGTGACACCAGACGGTCAGAACTTTCAGTGCGATGCAAATGTCTCCTCTCACAGAAGTCAATGGACACATTGTCATTAACTTCAGTAGGAACAGGGAGGGGTTCATCATATTGCAATGCCGCAACATGTACCCTTATGATCCTAAAGAACTTGTGCACATAAGTAGCTTTACTCACATGAGTAGTCCAGGTTAGTGCTGTTGGACACACTGTCAGTCTAGACCACAGCTAGTATTCATCTCTCCTGCAGACAGCAGATGGAAGGCCATTACAGATTTTATAGCAAGTGGATTTTTAAAACAGGTTCTGTGTTTGGAATGTCAAGGTTATTCTTATTTTATTAGGGTATAAAGCAGAGCAAATACTTGGTCTTAACTATTTGACAATGTTACATTAGTTAAATTAACGTTGAGTTCTTGAAGGGTTAGAGTGGGTCTGCTGACTCAAAATAGTATTGCTGTTGTTTTAAGAGTATTAACATAAGAGGATAAATTAAAATTAAGCCATGTACAAGTATAAATAAGAGGTTTGTGGTAGCTGAACTGTGTTCAGACATTTAGCTCTGTGAACAAGGATAGGATTGATAACTCAACGGGAGACAGCCAAGCTTCAGCCATTTGCATTTGCAATACATCTCCTATAGTCTGCACTCGTGGTCAGGAATCAGTTTGCTGATCTTGTGGACACGTTCTTATTCTATTAGATAGCATTATACTGAAAAGTTTCAAACAAATTGAAAAAACATTTTTCTATAAAGCAGTTTAAAAATATGAAGGAAAAGATTTGTTTCAATAATAGATTTTAAAGCAATATATTGAAAGGTTGGATTTACAGCAACAGCAATATATTTATTTAGAGGCCTCCTAAGCCTTCCCTGTTCTTGTTCCAAGCAGACTGATGCCAATTGAAAATCTCATTGATTGGATCCGCCCTGAAGACAGTGGGACAAAGGAGAACTAGAAGTGGATGTAGCTCTGCTAATGAAGAGATAAAAGTGAAGTGGCTGTGGCCCAAATATCACAAAGCCAGGCCAATATTTGTGACCATGCCAACAAAACGAAGTACATCTGAATAAAATCAGAGCTACAGCAACAACTAATCACTCACTTCCCACTGAAGATTGTCATAATAGGAATCTGTCATCTGTGTTTTTCTTTAGAAACTGAAACACCCCCCCCCCCCGGTGAATGGATATTTAAACAAAACTTCAACCTATTTAAAATATTAAATTATATACACTTTTAAATAAACGAAGCATCATGGCAGAAAGATACATCACAGCAGTGAACAATTCAGAACCATTTATGACTGACAGATGCACAAGAGAGCCTATCATTGATAAAAGTAAGTTAAAATGTGAAACCTTTATCCCATTTGAATCAAACTGTTAATCCCGTTCATCAAACTGTGCCTCCTGTTTATTAACGGGAGTAGCTCCTTTCTTAATTTGAAGAAAACAGAATGGAGGTGGTGGATGCAAAAGCTACCAGAATCTGATCCAGCCTCCTTTCAAGTCCATTCCACCACTGACGTTGATGGGAACAGAATCTGGCCCTAAATGCACTGTGAGCCAGACATACTTGAGAAAGCAATTTGGATTCGTATATAGTAAAAACGCAACCCTAAGCTTCCAAATCATCTATGTAACTTGGGTAAGTGAGCCATATAAAGGGGCAGGGCACACCAGCAGTTATGTTGCACTCTATTGTGCATTTTCAAAGTGGAGTACAAGCTAAAATCCTCACACCACCAGGCTGAGGTATGCAAGCACAATAGGTATTAGAAGCTGTATTGTACAGAGGAAAAAGAAACACAGGTTAATGACCTCATTTTCCATTTGAAGTCAATGGAAGCTGTGGGGGCTAAGTACCTCTGAGGAAAAAAAAAAAAATCAGGCAATAAATGACTTACAAAATGATGCAGAAATCAGTGATGGAGCTGCAATTGGAACCTAGGAGTTCCTGGCCCCCGTTTCCAAGGTTAGTCCACTAGATCTTGCTACACTGAAATTTGATCATAAGCTATTCAAAATCTCCTTTTCCTCCAGGAAAGAAACATTTCTAATTTGCCAAGAGCCTGCCAGGTGCTGAGTACCCTGAGTTCCCTCTCAATTATGGACTCTAATTGCATAAAGTCAGATACTCATGAAAAACAAACAATTGTATTCTGGCTAGTAGTGCCAGCAAATGAATAAAACATTTTCAGGCATCCAGACTCATGTAAGTCTTATATATCCCCACTACTGAAATATCTGAGTACTTCACAATCTTTAATGTGTCTCTCCCATTTCTTTAAACTCATGTTTGGCAATTTTAATAGCTACTTCCAGCTCTTCACTGTCTTCTTGTGGGGCATTGTAGATCTATTAAGCTCCAAGGTCATTAAACAACAGAGCTATATTTAAATATTGCATTCCAATGCACTATCTTCCCATCAGACCACACACATTCAACAAAGGATATTACATTTACAATGGCGATTCTTTGCAAAGAACCAGTTATGTCTTTTTCTTCATATTTCTAGACAACTTTTCTCAGCTATTTAAAAAAACATTTTAGAAGTCACACTTAGTATTTATATAGCAACAAGGCCTTTTTTAAACCCTAAAATCAGCGTTCCATTATACTTGTTCACACAGTACCCACATTCCAAACATCCATCCAAAAATAAAGGCACATAAACATTAAATATTTGCAGAAGTAACTTAATCTGACATTAAGCAAAACATATAATTGTAACTAATAAATTACAAAGAAACAAAAGACACACAACCACAAAGAAAACTAAGCCAAATATGCAAAAAGCTTATCTAGTTATACATGTGCAAATCAACTTGCATATATGAAATAAATGAGGTTTTTATTGGCATTTTTAAACAGTGTATATTTACCAACTTTACCTTTCAAAGGAAAGCCTTTTATGTTAACTTTAATAAATTATGTAAATTATTTTCTCAAGTTTTCTAATCTCATAGGAATAAGATTTTTCAAAAATCAGGTCACATACCAAAAATACAAAAGTTTAAAACAAAAGAATTTTTTGATTTATGACGGATATGTTTATGAGCTTATAATATGATTGTTATAGTTCAGTTTTGACACACCTGATTTCCATCAATTACAGGTCAGGGTATCCAAAATTAATTCTTGCAAAAACCTGAAGTCTGAAAAAGGAAGTGCGAGTTTCAGTAATAAAGTAAAATACATACATTAATGCAATCTCATCTTATAACCAATCATTCTTCCACAAAGCCATCATTCAAGTGCAGTATGTGGACAATACATTATTTAAGTAAGAGGGGAAAGACTCAGCTTAATTGTGGAGTTTATGACAGAAGATGGTGTCCACATTTTAGAAAAAATGGGCAACAATCTAGTTCAACAATTTTAGTGAATGATTCGTAATTTCTAAAATAATACCCTATGCATCTGCCTGAGTGCTTACTTGCAAAATGGAGTGTTCCGTTGTACAAGAACCCACATGCTTATACATTTAAAGACTATTACCACAGGAAAAAAAACAAAACTAAATGTTGATAGCAACTTCAGTTTTTTTCTATCCAATAAGTCTTCAAGGCAAGCAAAGCAGAATTTGAAAACAAAGAATATCCATATGCAGAAAGTTATCTCCCATGATCTAACATGCTTCTCTCTTTCAGAAAATAAAACTGAAGCTGCACATTGTAAGAGTACTTTTCCTTTTGAAGAGAGAGCTCAGCATCTTCAAGGTTTAGACACAACAATAACAAAACAAAGTCCTTGGAAAATGTCTCATATTGGGCAGGACTTTTGAAGGGAACAGCAAAATTCCCAAAATTCTCTGTGGGAGTAGGATGTAGCCCTACTGATTATCCCCCCTTCCTCCCACCAAAAAAAATCATTGATTTCTGCTGCTGGAAGGAGCTTAATGGTTCTCTCTCCTCCTCCTCCCTTTCTCCAATATACAGTAACAAAATTCAGTAGCTCAGAAATAAACAAATACTACAGAGACCATAGCTCCCCCTGCTGTGGTTAAGACTGCACTGACAGCACTATATTACTGAACAATACAGTGCATCAGAGATGGCAGTATCAACAAACTAGCAGAAATCCTCTATCCTCAGTTTTTAGAGGCAAAGCAAATTGTATTATGCAATGTGTTCCATACAATGGTAAGAAACAAGAGTGTATTTACAGCTTAGCGCCTTTTTTTTTTTTAAAACAGCAAATGTTTTCTAATTGTTATATTACAGTAGGCAATGGTGCTTTGGATTATTTAAGCACGCACACACAAGTCTTTATTGCCAATGTATGATGTGATGTTCCATCTAACTTATTATATTTCTCATTACCAAAACTCAGGTTGCATCACAGAAAGGCAGATTCTGTTGTAACCAATAAGTTAATGCCAGATATAAGGCCCAAATTGGTGCGCATATTTTCTTTAAAGCCTGGGATTCTTCTGGCTGTACTTGTATCATATGTACAGGAATATGGAGAACACCTAAAATGAACTGTTGAGGCACCTCAGATTCTAATCCTAAAAAAAGCCAAGAATCAGAGTTCCCTGGATATTAAAAGCCAATGCAAACAGCATCCATGCTGACTGAGGGAATGCCTGCGACACTCCCAACAACTGCTCAATTTCTTTTCATACAAAACTATGCCTAATAAGTAACCAGTTATGTTCTATTTTTGTAGAATTATTGCAATTACAGAAGCTTTACTATCATTACATCCCAGTTATTATTGATAAACACTGCTGCACAGGCACCTGCCATATATACTTTCTGGACACTCTATCATTTAGACACCAATTTCTATCTAGTCTGCAGTACTTGTTACATTGTGTAACAATGAAATAGGAGTGTTGAATTAGGGAATTTAAACATACTTGAAATTACACTCAAGTTGGAAACTGAACTTTTACTTCTCTGTTAACTTCTCTGGATAATTTGACAGTTTCAGTCATGTTTCCCTTATTTGGTCTTTGGTAGGTCATGAGAGACTTCAGTACTCTCACACAGATAATGAATGATGGGTATAAAAAATGAGTGAACCTGATATATTCTAGAGAAAAATTTTAAAGTGCCTATACTTTCATTAATGGAGAGACTAGGTAGTGCTTGTTAAATCTTCACAAAGAAAGGGGAGAAAAAAATCAAATTGAGGTTTTTCAGTTATGACAGGGAAATACCCAAGTTTTAAAACTGCAACTACGGTCTTTTTCAAATCCTACTGCAGACTAAGCAATTCATTTCCCTCTAATTTAACATAACTTTTCCCAGCCATGAACAGTGCTTTCAAACGTCAGCTTGTGCTGCAACAAAATAGAAATTTACTCTTTATAAAAAAAAATAAAAAGATATGTTACTATTTAAAAAGATTTAGTTCACTGTTCTAAACAAGACTGAATTTCAATTCAAACTCTTGGTAGGTAATTAACTGTAGTTTTTAAATGCATCACTGGCCCGCCTATTTAAAAAAAAGAAAGAATCCAGAAAAGCAATCAACAATATTTTTCCTAAGAAGTTTTCCTTCTCTCATAATTGCTCTTTAAAATATCTTCCTCTTTAAAAACAGAGCTTGTTATGAAGACTGTTTACATTCCTATGATACAATAATTTATAGTTAGTTTTGATCCTTTCTCCATCTTGCAGTAATGCTTTAACTACTGTAAGGTATAGCAAACGGAGGATCAAATAATATTGCTCAAATGATGCGGAATACTTTTTGCTTCACACAGTATGTTGAATAGGCAGACATTCAACAGAACAGAAGCATGGGCAAATTCCAAGGATCACTCTCTAAACAGACCCGGTAAACTGACGACAACAAGTCCATTTTAAAATGGTCGTATGCTTCCATGGCTGTTCCACACCAGAGTATGCCACAATCATAATCAGTACTCAAGCAACAACAGGATGTGTCACACTCTGGCAGCCACTGATCCTCACATTCCCAGAGCTTCCTGTTTAGAGTGCTCCGGTACAGTAGTTGTGATGCAGACGGTACCTTGTAGTATGTGAGGATTTAAAAAAGGACTGGGAGCAGGCAGCTATGTATTGTTATTTGTGTTACCAAGTTCTTGTGAAATGCACCATTTTATAGCCATTCAAGCTACAGCAGCACCCAAAATAGTGCCCCAATAATAAATGTAGTCATCTCCCCCCCCCCCAGTGCATTTTTTCCCCAATTTTGTACTGGAATGATGTTCATATTCTTAGCTGATGATGATGGGATGTTTTAATTTGTTAAAAAAATAGAAAACACTTGTTTCTTCCAAAAAACAACAAAAAGTTTGATGGGTCTGGGAATTTTCTACAAACTGTTCTTCGCCATGATCTCCAAATTGTTACAAAGCATGGAACATCATTTCTCTTCTCCTTGAGTAGGTGGAAGATTTCAAAGAGCTCCACTGCAAGTGTTCACTTAGAAAAAAAATAAAAATCATTTCGATGTTCGTTATGAATCCCTCTTCTCAGAGAATTCCGCTTGGCAGCATTTGCTCGGCCTGCAGCAAGACAACTGGACAAAAGTGCAGGAAGTATAAGTAGTTCTCTCAAAACCATTTTGTTTGTCCGCAAACTAAAGCAAGGTGCTGCTGCTGCTGCTATAGACAATCTTTACAAAGTGCAACCTGTCCCTTATTGTAGTCTCTGCAGGGGCAGATTCGTTTGTGGTTTGGATGGGATCCTGCACAGCTGAACAGCAAAAGATCGCCCTGAAAAATGCAGTGTTTCCTGCTTTCATCAAAAGATGGGACCACGATATCATTTGCAGATTCAAGAGTCTGGCATTCCACGTTATATCTATAAAGCAAGACACACTTGTCTAAGTCACATTCCCATCATTCATTTATAGCAATTCAGGTAAATAATTTTCACCCCCAAGACTACAGCTGTACTATAAAAAGCTCAAAAAACCATGAACTCGAGGAGTAATTAAATCATACCATGATATTACATTACACAGTTTCCAATAAACACTCAGCCAAACAAAAATAGGCTAATATAGATCATATAGTAACTGCTGGTTTATAGCAACAGCCAATGGGCATAAACAGAATATTAGTCATTTTACTTTCCAAGTTTCCAATAATAGCAACCCCTATTCTGCCTATTGGTGCTGGAAATTGATCAAGATTTATGATGCTAAGCAGCAACATAAAATGCTTTCATCCCATTAGGAGTCTGGCTCTGTTCCTACAGAAAGTTAAGCTGGAAATGTTAAGTATTAAAAAAACAATAAAGAAGTTGCAAACTATGTTAAACTGACCAGCCTCAGAGTCCTGTAGAAATGGGACTGATTTTGTGATGTGCCTCCCTACCTTTTTATTGCACTGAATTGTGCAGGGATAGGAGAAGCTGAGATTGGTTTGTTTCATGAAGTCTTTAGAACTTTTTGTAAACAGTACATGTAGCAGAATGTACGGGTGTTAAACTGGGAAACAGTCAAGAACGAGGGAAAATCACAATGCAACAAAAAATTTTCAAACAAAATTTTTGATCTTGTGGTATGAATTGGAAGACATTCAGTCTAACATTCCTCCTAGAGAGTTTCTTTGACTGCCTCTCTAGTTCTCCATTTCTCACTCCCCATCTTATTCTCAGTATAGAATCCATTTGTCTCATTTGCTGCAGTCTTGGTACATGGTCCATCATTACTGTACCTCCTTCTACTGAGACTATATTACCTATGAAATGCTCTTAAATCTTTGCAATTTATAGTATAAAATACTATGACCCGAGATGGGCAAATTTTGTCTGCTGAGTATCTCAACTCTTAATGAAGTTTGGACCAAAAAGGTGCAATATTTTCAGTGAACAATTATTCAGAACGAGCAATTGCAGACATCAAATGCTAGTCAGCATGCACAGTTATTTCCTGTAACATAATCCCATCTCTGCTCTGACTCTGGTTTAATCTAGAAATGTAAAAAAACTATTCTTCTAATTTATCATCTGACTTCTCCATTGGGGACACATTTTGCTTACATTAAAGATGTATTAGCTTTATATTGCATCTTCCATGCAGACAAGGATCTGTAAGGGAGCAATTTTTCCTCATTTAAGCACAATACAGACCAATTACAGCTGGATAAATACAGTAATAGGGCCATTCTGCAGAATTAACTGTACAGAAGAACTGCAATTAGGATTCTCTCTCCATAAAGTCTGTCAGACTAGTGATCCAGAAATAAAAACCTGTGTATCTTATTACCAATATCCTGAGCCAACCACTGTCATCTTACTTAGTCCATAAAAGCATCACAAGCATTAACACAAGTGCTTTTTTCATTTTGTTTTTGGCAATACATAATTCAGATGTTGGCCTCATTCCAATCAATGTGACCAGAAATTCCTGGTACGGGGTCATTTCTCTACAGAGGGCCTTTCCCACTATATCTTATCATGTTGAGGGGATGGGGGAGAGGAGTTTGAACTGTCTGACGTCATGTCATACTGATTGGCACCTAATGTATGAAACAGGAAAAGGCTTGGATCATATTCATTTAGCAGTATTCCGGTGTGTGTGCATAAAATACAGAAAAATGACAAGTCACCCATTTTCTGGCTGCAAAGCTGAAGTAGGGCAGTTACCACTGAAAAGTCAGTTGGTCACTCAAACATCACTGAGTAACTGTTGGTGTTTTCCTACGCTGAGGCCAAGAAATAACCGTGATAGGTTAGATACCACTATGAATAAATGTTAACTATTTAAACAAAGAGCATATTCAGTGTTTATTTTTAGTCATTCAGGAAAGACAGCTAATTTTCAGAATTCAACAAAAAATGATTCTCTTCACTGTTTGGTCTAGGCACTTTAGTATTTTTTTTTCCCCACAGAATTCATAGAATGTCAGGGTTGGAAGGGACCTCAGGAGGTCATCTAGTCCAACCGCCTGCTCAAAGTAGGACCAATCCCCAGACAGATTTTTGGCCCAGATCCCTAAATGGCCCCCTCAAGGATTGAATTTACAACCCTGGATTTAGCAGGCCAGTGCTCAAACCAAAAACAAACCATAAGAGACGGAAACAAGACAGCCTGTCAACAGGATAAAAAAAGTTTTGCATCTGTGTGGCTCTTTTCAGTTTCCAGTTGAAGCTGCATAGCTTCAATATTTCTTGAATACATAAAAGGCATGTTTGTGGTAAAATCAGTAGGAAATAGGACTAGCAAACCTTCCTATTAGTCATCTGTTGCACTGCAATTTCTGAACACATTTGATTGACATTGTAAAGTGATCATTTTACACACACACACACACACACACACACACACACACACACACACACACACACACACACACACACACACACACACACACACACACACACACAGATAACTGAAAGTAATGCTGGTTTCCCTAATACAGAAGGGGGAAGCATTCTTAATTGAACCTAACTTATCTAATGCAAAAGGGTTTTGGAGCTTACATATTTAGGACAGTACTGAGAAAGAGTTTGCAGAAATGCTAATTGTTAATTGCCAATGAACATGGATGTTTCAGAATTAACTGGAGTCTGAGAGAGCAATATGAAAAAATATATGAAGAGAAATACAGCTTTATAAACATTTTTGTTTACAACTGCATGAACAATTGCCTCAAATCAGCTCTTGTATTATGGAATTTAACACTGGCAACTGTGGCAAATTCAGCCCAGGGGTTTAACTGTAGTGCAAACATCCTAACATTTAAGGGCACTGTGCAAGGGCAGCAGGCAGGACAGAGACTCTCTCCTAAATGCTGAGCTTCCTGTTGTGAGTATACTGCTGAGTGTGGGGCAGAGCTATCACAGCAGCTGCCTCTTTGCTGCAATACAGCACAGCAGGTGCCCCCTCCACCGTACGCTGCACTGACCAGTGAATCACTGAAGGAGGGCTGACTCATTTCTCACTCAAGCTTCCACCAGGTGGGGAAGAGGTCACAAAAACTTGGGGATGAAAGGGGAGCCAGGGAGGGGAACGGGGAAGAACAGAGAGAGAGGGATTCAGCTGGGCAGACTCTATGGCAGAGGTGGCCAAACTTAATGACCCTCTGAGCCGCATACAATAACATTCAGAAGTTCCAGAGCCAGGAGCACTATCCTGCCAAAGGGCAGAAGCCCAGAGATCTCCCTGCCTCAGTCTGGTAGGTGGAGAATGGGGGTGGAGGGAGGAGCCACACTTTAACAGTAAAAGAGCCACCCTGATCTATGGCAAAGGAGGAGGAGGCAGGAAGACAATCATTTGTAGGTGAAAATGTGGAAACAATTGGAGGGAGGGAGACAGGCAGCCAGCAGGAAAAAAAGTGATTAACAAATCAGCCAGTTATTATTGTTTATTGGATCATTTTCTTTGTTAAAAGGATGGACTTTATGAGCTTATATTGCTCAGTACGTAACTGAGCAGTACAAGACTGTACATTTCTGGGGTGCAAGACTGGGATTAGGTATATATGGGTGTTGCCCCATATATAATTCAAGAGTGGCTGGACATAGCACTCTTGTATATGCCTGTAGGTGACTGGCATGCTAGAGGCTGGGGTGAGTGGGCAGAGTGTCAGCTCACATAGCAAAATGGACATAGTGCACACCAGACTGGAGAATTAAGGGGACACAGCTGTCCTACGATCCGGGGTAACCGAGCTAACTACCCTAGAGAGACTAAAAGTTATCAAAAAATCTCTTTAAAATTATTTACAAGAAAATTATTTACTAAGAAAAAGCTTTCAAAGATTTACAGATTGAAGATCAAGTGAGTAGAGGAGATGCTCCAGACACTGAAAGTTCTGATGCAGGCCAAGATTCACCCTATTCCTTATAGCCTCGGTACGGAGCATGAGGAGATTGGGGCATGTGTGTGGACCAATGGAATCTGCTTTGAGAATACTCTGGATCCAGGTGCATGAAACACATGTGTACCCAGAATGGAATACAAACAGGGACTAGCACTCAAAGAAGAAACACTAAGATTTCTTCAAATGGTTAGAAATGTTGTAAGACTTAAACTTTGCATTTTAACATACTGTATTTACATTAGAATTTATGTTGCTGTTAATTAATATTTATATTATAAGAGACTATTTTAAGGCAGTATATGCACAAAGTCGCAAATTTAAGATTTAGCTTTTCAATTTTAATTCTGCTTTTCAGAAGTTGAGAACTTGACCACTCACCATTCCAGATGCATTAGCACTATTCCCCCTCCCCCGGTAGAATGTACTTTTATATAAGGTGCCCAACTATATTTCCATACTCAATACTTACTTCAGCAGATCCTTGTCTTTGTTAAGGTGCTGGAAGAAGGATGGCTCACAGATGAGCTGGTTTTCCTGACAAACTTGTTTACATGATTTTCCGGGTTCAGTAATTTTTACCTGCAGTGCACTTAACGGGGGCCACATCACTTGCCCGTGACAGAAATCCTGCAGTGACAAAGTGTACAGTATTACACAAACAGTCTTTGAATAAACTTCTCTATGGTTAAGAAAATAGCAGTGGTAATTAAAAGCCTAGAAAACTTTTTTTTGGCAGCAAGACCATCTTACCTGTATACCACTGACAGATTATGCATTTTAATAAGAGGAATTATCACAATGGATCTCCTAACAATATTCTGACACTAGCAGTACCAGATGCTTCAGAAGGAAGTGCAAAAAGTGCTGCTCTTCCTCCAAGGAGAAATTTCTTCCTATCTCTAAGTTAGTGGCTGGCTTATGCCCTGAAGCAGGATGGTTTGTGTGTCTCATTTGTAAACATGAGACTTAATATGATTATAGATGTTCTCTTTATCCATACATATCTAATCCATTTTTGATTCCCTCTTGCCTTCAGTGATATCTCATGGCAATGTAGACAAGCGGACTCACCCCTGCGGTGCCTCCTGCTGGTTGTCCTCGGGAATTAGCTCACTGCCAGCCAGGAGTGCCCTCTGCAGGCCGATGATCCACCTGTCTTCTGGCCCCCGTGTCTCTCCCTGGACCCCGGTGCCCTTTTAACTGAGGTTCTGCCACCAATCTGGGTCTCTGCCTCCCAGGGGAACCCCCACCCCACTATCCCCACTTTGCCTCAGTATTGGCTACTGCCCAGTCTCCATCTAGTCCCCGTTCCCTGGGGCAGACTTCAGTATACACCACTCATCATCAGCAAAGGGGTTTGGACCTGCTGCCTTTGCCTACCCCTGGGCTGCCCCTTGCAACCCCCAGTAACTCTTGGCCTTATGCTAGGCTGCAGCCTGGGACATTCCAGGCAGGAACTCCCCCAGCTCCTCTGCCTTTCCCCAGCCCTGCTCCACTCTAGGTACTTTGTCTAGCTCCCTGCAGCCAGACCCTCCTTCCTCTACAGGGAGAGGGAGAGTGACTGGGCTCCTGGCTCACAGCCTTTTATAGGGGCCAGCTGTGGCCTGATTGGGGTGTGGCCCAGCTGCGGCCGCTTCCCCAGTCAGCCAGCTTTTAGAGCTGCAGCTTTCAAGCCCTGCCAGGCCGCTTTTTAAACCGGACAGGACAGGAGCAGGTAACCACCCGCTACAGCAACAATTAGTGTAATTGCAGGGTCAGCCCCCTTTTCTGTTACCTCGAGGTGGGATCCAATATCAGCAACTCTGCTAGTCACAACTACAGCAGTGCATCCTGGAGGGAGAGAGGTGGCCTCTCAGGTGGATTGGTGCCAGGCCATTTAGACTCTAGGTAAAAACTAACATCTTTAAATTTATCTGGGAAAACCACAGGTAAGCAGGGCAGATCCCAGAGCACAGGTGCCACAGGTTTTGTATAAGTTTATAACTGGGCAGCCACCTTCTGTAGAAGTTCTGAACTGACTTAATATGTAGCCCTATGTAGAGCACACAGCAATAGTCTGGGTGCTGAGGTAGCAAAAGCATGTTTGAGAGTAGCAAGATCTACATTTGAAAGGTGAGATACCTGAGAATATGCTACAGGACAAAGAAGAGTAAATGAAATACCTGGACTAATACATGAAAATAAAAATCTGAAGCAGACACATTCAACATCACACACCAGTGAAGTATTAGTTTAAAATAATGTTTTAAAACCAATATATATGCCTATAAATGATTTTTTAAAATCTAATTTCAATGCTTATGTCAAGTGACAACCTTGGGTAACTGAAGACCCATTCATTTGATCCTTCACTACTTTGCTGAAACAGACAGTCAAGGTGTTGATTAGTTACACAAAAAATATCACCACATTTGATTTAAACACCTGTTCACTAGGAACTGAACTGTGCTTTAACAAAAGCATCAGGAACAGCCATCAAAGGTAACAGCATTCAGTCACCATTAGCCTGATCTGCAACAGAAAATTGGTGATGAAAGGCTGTGTATCTTGTTGCAAATCCCAGGAACCAACGCAATCCACTTGTCTATGGGGAAAATATCAAAACTCCATAATGTTTTGAAATGACAAACTATTGCCATAAGTCATAGAATTGCCCCATTCATATTGCTCAATTTCTTCTTAAAATGGAAACAGTCTGCTTTTAATATCTTTCACGATTCATTTCTCTGTATTGTGTTTTCTGATTCCCCCCCCCTTTTCATTGTTAAATTTGATACTCATAGGAACTTCAGTCTATTAGTGTGGAATCTTAAAGGATATATTCTACTGTTCTGTGAATACAACAATACATTAGCATTGTGTTATTTTCTGATAAAGGTGCAATAATACCTCTTTGAATGTTGTAACTATGAAAGATAAGACAACTCATTAGACAGATACTATTGGAACTGGGGGCTTAATCTTGAAAGTGAATGAGTACCTGGCTACTCCCACTGAAGTCAGAGAGAGCAGAAGCTGCTAGTGCTTCTCAGGATCAGGTCCTGGATGAACAGTTGTAATGAAAATAGTGTAGTTACATTGGTCTATGTAAAGCATTCCTAACCAGTTATCTGCTTAGCTTTCCTCATTCTAACCCCAGCAACTCAAAACAGAGAAACATGTTTAATATCCTGAATGTTTTAATGCACTTTATCAACAGAATGTAGCATAGGTTTAGCAGCCTACAATTCAGTCTTGATAACCGAAAACATTTTATGGACATGAGAATCATTCAGATAACCAGGATTTCAGATAAACATGGTTCTTCATATAGTTGCTTTGGGGATTTCATAACTTTTTTTTTTTTTTTAACTGAAGCAAAATGGTCCACACAAGTGGCTAGTCTAAATGCTCTACACACAAAATGTGACAAAGTCACTATGAGCAAAAATGATTTTGACACAAATTGAAAAGAAAGCTTCACAGGTATAATGGAGCCTATTAGCTAAGATTACTATGGTGACTTCTTATATGCAAAACCCCAATATACAGTAATCATTTCTCTGCAACAAAAGCTACTCATTTAGTATTAAAATTAATAAGTTATTATTAATGGCTGCCACTGACTTTCTCATTCAGTGTTTAGTTCATTTTGTAACCATGAGAGCAAGCAATTTTATGTTTTAAAAAAAGGCTTTTGAGTAATTTACAAGCTCATTTTGGTATCCCATAATTTAATTTTAAATTATGTCTGGTTAACATTAATTTAGCTTTAATGGAGTCACCATGCTTTTAGAAAGACATTGCTCTACTATCTGTCCTTTGGTCCCCATGCTTACTCACTTCATTTTACAAATATACAATTAAACAATAATTAGGGGGAAGAGGGAAATCCAGGTCAGAAAATAATTAAAGATCAAGAGTGGTATAAGAGAGATTTTAGTTAGAGATACACACTGCATCAACCAAAGATGAAGATCTATAGAACTAAACCTAACACTTTGGAACATCCACATCAAAAACTAATTAAAGCAAAGAGAAGAGTTTTCTAGCTACAGGAAGATCTTCCCTGTAGGTCATGCCACTTCCTGCCGTTTATGTTTAACAATTTATCTGCCACTTGAATCTCATCACTTTCCCTCTTTGGATCCCTCCAATTTCTCTCTCACTCACCAAATCAATATTTTAAAACTCATATCCTACTGAGATGCCTCACAGCCCTGCCTACCATCCCAATCCCTCCCACCTTGCTCTCTTTGGGTATGTCTACACAGGAAAGAAAAACTTGTGGCTAGTCTGTGCCAGCGGACCCTCCCACCCTGCAGGGTCCTAGAACCCAGGTTCCAGTCCAAGCCCAGATATCTGTGCAGCAATGAAACTGCACCAGAGCCTGAGCCCAGCTCAGCTGGCATGGGCCTGATGAGGGTTTTTCTTTGCTGTGTAGACACACCCTTTGAGCATTAAAGCTTCGTTTCCATCTTCCACTCTTGTCTTCATGCTTTCTTCCTTAACATATCATATGGCTGGAACAACTCTCCCTGTGCCACAGTGTGGCACCCATCTTCATTTAAATTCTCCATAAATCCCTCTTTTTCTGCAAGGCCCATGAATAATAAGCAACATCAGCAGTACCAACTGCTATCAAAATTATTTGGCCATTATTATTTATGTTAAGAGAATCCATATACACTGCTACCTCGATATAATGCCACCTAATATAACACGAATTTGAATATAACGCGGTAAAGCAGTGCTCCATGGGGGCAGGGTTGCGCACTCCGGTGGATCAAAGCAAGTTCAATATAACATGGTTTCACCTATAACACGGTAAGATTTTTTGGCTCCTAAGGACAGTGTTATATCGAGGTAGAGGTGTATATGCTGAAGTGAACCACTTTTCCCAGGAACCCCTATACTACAATAAATTAAGAACTGAGTGTAAGCTTTTGTTACTGGTACACAGAGATAAAGTAATATTTTGCTAGGGTTTGTGAAAAGAAGAAGAAACTGATGTAATCGTTGCTAAAAACTCAGTACAAATGTCCAGTAATCTCAGATAGTGATGCAGATTGGATGGGAGTGGAAATATTAGAGTAAGAATGATGCAAGCTGATTTTGGGGAGTTTGTGCTCATAGTAACAGGCTAAAATACATATACTCTCTATGTCTGGAGCAGTCCATGCTACTGATCGATGAAGTGATAAAGTATTTAACTTTTACTGTTCTAACTGTGATAACTGATCTTTGACTAACACTCATGGGTTAATACATTTGGTTAACTGTGATTATTTGACACCTTACTGATAAAGCTCCAAACCTTTAAGAACATAACTGAGGTTATTTTAACAGGTGTTCTAAGCTATTACCATCCTCTAGGGGTTCCAACAAATATGTATCTTATCTTTTTCTCTTTCACGCTGTAATTTCCTTGGTGTAGGGACTGTGTTTATTTTTTGCCTTGTACAATGCGCCAGGCACCCTGCCAATGTTGAACAAATTCATAAATAACAGTAATATTTTATCATTCTGGTAGCAGTAACAGCAACACTTTCCACCAGTCAGACCCAAACACAATTAATTGAATTAATATGTATTGCTTGTATCACTGTAGTGCCTGGTAGATGTCAGGGGACCATTGTGCTAGGCTCTAGGTCCCTGCCCTGAAGATCCTACATATACTCATCACTCAGATATCACTTTGAATATCTATTGAATAATGAGCTATATTTTTTCTATATTAATGAAAACTACTGTCCATCATAGTCAACTCATCCAGGAGAATCACACGCAGCACAGAAATTTTAATCAATACAGCAACAAAGACAATGAAGTGTTTATTGGCAGTAAATCAGAAATAGTTATGTACTAGTTAATTTATTCTTTTGCATTTCCAGTTTTAAAAATACAATTACAGTCCAAAATAAAAAAACATAACAAATGAAAGGACAGCCTGTAAACCTCTCTCTAAGCTCACACCCACCTTAACAGCCCGAAGAAATGGGAAGGGCGGAAGGGGGGTTTGCTGGGCTTCCTAGTATGACTGGAAAGTTCAGTCTGGGCACTGGTGACCAAGGGGATGAGCAGGTTCCAAAATTCAAGTCCCCTCCCAAAGCCCAGCCAGTAGCTCCCTCTTGTTTATATTGAGGGAGCTCCAGCTCAAGTCCTTCTGCTAATCTCACCTGTGACAGTATTTCATGGGGAGTGAGTTATCTCTCTCAAGCAACCAGGTCCCAAACTATTTAAGGATTTATAGTTAAAACCAACACACTGAATTCACCCGGAAGTTAAGACTAAATGTAATTACAACTGTGCCAAGCCTGAGGAGGAATGATACCCATGCCCTGTCTCCACAAACAGTATCAGAATATTTATGCAGTATTCCATGATGCAAAAACTTTTAAAATATAGAAATAAAACCAAATGGGCTCTTAAAGGAAGCTACTTTTACATGAAAGATTGCTTTGCCTGTGATGATGATAGTATCAATATTTCTCACCTCTATGTGACCTTTCCTCTTAGGATCTCTGAGTTTTTTACAAACATTGCAACATCCTTGCAACATAGAAAAAGTACTATTTTATCCATTTGGAAGAGGGATATGTTGAGTCACAAACTTGAGTGAGTTTTCCAAGGTCAGTGCCAAACCAGGAATAGAACCCAGTAGCCCTGACTAAAGCTGGATGAACACTGATTCTTCAGTTTGGGGGCAGTTCCAGAGGGGCTAGGGGTGGAATTAGGTTTGGATTGAACCAAATCTGAATTTTTTCAGAGTTTTTGGTGAATTGGAAAAGTTTCTGTCAGGTGTGTGCCATAGTGAAGACCTGAATTGAGTCTCCCACATCCCCGGTGAGTGCCCTAACCACTGGACTAAAGTTTATAAGGGGGAGCATCAGCAGCACTTCCCCTATCTCTTTCCTCCTCCAGCTGTTTTAAGAATGACTGAAAATATTCCTGGCAAAGTCATGAATAGTTTTGGTTTGACTGAAACTGCATTTTTTGTTGAATAAACTATTTGTCTGAAAAATTTTGCCCAAATCTAGTCCTGACAACCAGTACCCTTTGCTAGCTGCTAGACCACACCGATGTGGTTCTTTTTGTCGTACACCACACCATCACAGCAGTAGAATAGCTGCTAGAAGACCTATGAGCTAAGCCACAAGCCCTGAGACCTGATTTGCAGCGTTGGACCTTTGCACCCATGAGGGTCCATTCAAACTTTTAAAAAAGCAATTCCAAGAACAAGCAGTTTTAATATTAAGGCACTCTTTAAAATAGAAAGACTGCACTTAAGAGAGGTTTATTTCATCAACATTGAAAGGTCATACCTGCTTTTCAATGAATGCATTCATCCTTTGTAGCATCCCCTCACATGTAAACTCATAGGGCAAATAAGGTTCAATCTGTTGAAACAGTACAGTGTGTTTAGATTAGAATTTGTAAAGAATCATTTTACTGCAAGCGTTCCTGTGATGTGTGTTATGTTAGCGGCCTGTGTACTGTTTAATATATTATAGCTTTTGTAGTAAACGTAGTCATTAACAAATCACTGTTTTACGCAGTCCACAGATGTAACTGATTTTTGCTTCCTCAAAGGCAATTCTAAAATTAATCAGTGATTGTCTTTGAGGAGATATTAAATGAGGGAAATTAAGAGTTTATTGAGCAGTGGCAGAGATAAACGTAGCACAGGACTTTTACTGGATCTCATAGCTGCCTATTGTAATTCTGTTTAATTTCCAAACTGAAATAGTACAAAGGAAAATATAATGATTCTATAATTAGATGCTCTTTGAAACTGTTTTCAGATGTCTTGATTTTTTTTTATTCCTTACATTAAAAAAGCTGATCATGTAAATGTAGAAATATCCTCATAGCTTCCCTGTCACAGCTAATTAATGGGTTCAACTGAGCTCAGCTTAGGGCAACTGATTTACTAAATGCACAGAAAACTTACAAAGACTCAATAACAAATCTAGTAACTTGGACTCTGTGACTCACATGCTAACGTGCTAATCCTTTATGCTTATACACATGCTGAGTTTTATTCATGTGAGTAAAGTTAAGCACATGTGTAGGATCTAGTACTAAACTCTGATGCTCAGATACCACATATACATCACACAGTGATGGGTATGGCATAAGACCTCAAAAGGACAGAACCTTCCAGACTGCAGCACTCAGTTCTATTAATGAAATTAACATTCTGAGGCACTCTGCACAGCAGTAGCTCAGACACCAAGTACTGATTACAAACAGAATAAATACTAACCTTTTGATTCAAAATTGCTTTCACTGCATTCTCGACCTCAGAAGGATCATTGATGTTCACAGTCCAGACATGAGGCTTCCCAATGTAAACCTCAGCATAGGGATGCTGAGATGTCAACTGAAACAGAAAGTCAATATACTGGTAAAAAGCAAGGGTCAAGATATCTTTCCTGGCCCCCTTCACTTGGTTTGGGTCTCAGGATCTAATACACATAGATAATGCAATAACAGAGCTGGAATATAAAGATAATTTCTCTTTTACCTCTGTTTTAGGTTTTCTATATTTTCCCCATTAAATCTTGTGGGTGAACTTGGTGCATATGAAATGCACTCGAATTTATCCACACAACAGGTACAGCATAGGCAACAAGCAGTGGGAGCTTCCTTGTCTCGCTTTATGTACCAATCTTTCCCATTTTCTCTCTATACTCTGCTCTTGCTCTCTGGGGTGATTTCATCTACTTCTTTGAGATCAGCTAACATATCCAGATGAACTACTCCCAGATCTCCTTTTTTATCCAGAGCCTTCCATCCTTTATCCATTCCTGTATCTCTCCCCATCTCAGGCATCTCTTGAAAATCTTTCCATCCCTTCAAAATGAAATGTCAGTATCTTTCCATCCAAATCCTCTCTTCTCCCTCTTTTTCTCTCACAAATGTAAGAAATGCACGATTATTACTGTGCACATTTGATTCCGATTTTCTATTCTCAGACTGCTAGCAAGGTTATCCATTAGTGCTTATTACAATATTGATGATACTATTGCCATGCAGATATGCATCCTCTGGGAACTGGACTATCAAACTCATTTTATAATCTTCACATATATAGGTTATTTTCCTTGGAAAGGGTAAAATATCTTTGCTTGGACTGACCCAGCTAGGTATTTTCTCCCCTAGTTGGTGGTCCAGTCATTATCTTCATTCCTTTGAAACTGTGTACTTGATACTGTGTTATCTGTGTCCTTGTTTTACCTTTCCAGCTTGGTTTCTGATAATCTGTTTACAGCCTCATTTGATTTAACCCCATGCATTCAGGCAGACAGAAATACAAAACTGAACAGGGAAACAAAGTCACACATAATAGTCATATTATAAAGACATTTTCCCCAGTTCATCACATCTACTAGCCTTGGGCGGTCTGAAACCATGACCTAGAGGTGAAAGGCAATTGTTCCCCATGTCATCCAATCCTCCACGTTCAAAAGTTCTAAGCTCATACACAGATGGCACAATTAAGACTTTGATCACCCAGAACGAACCCTGACTCTCTCCTGAAAATGAGACTGAATGTAACCTCCAATGTGCATTTTAGAACCTAAGTGACATCTTGCTCACTGTTTGCTAGAAAACAAAACAAATTAAAAAAATATCAGCCAGGTCAAACCAGAACAAATAAGTCACTTGGCATCAATTACAGCATTGCCAGAACTGACAGTCTGGCACTCAAAGAGATTGCAATGGCATCATGGTATCACAGAAGTTAAGAGATGTGCAAGAGCGCATACTGAAAGGAAGAACAGGTTGAAAATGTATGAGAGAGAAGTGTCTCTTCACACTGGCCTGGAAAAGAATGCCTTTTGAACAACATGAAACCCCAACCTAAGAAAACTGCAAGCAAAAGTATTGAAACAACTGCCTCTTCATGTATTATGAGATTTTCTCCCCTTTTGTGTTCAAGTATGTTCACTGAGCAAAACATTTTTTTTATATATACTTAAAGGTCATTCTTCTTAGATAAAGTAACTATTGTACTTGAACTCCTTGTTGAAGCAAATGCAAAGCAGCAAGGTAGTGCAAGCAAACAATCTTCACAAAACATTTACCTCCCATTCTATATTTCTGGGTACAGGATGCCAGCATTTTTTGGAGACCTATATTAACATTTTATGATATTGTAAAAGTGAACATTCACAAGAAAATAAGTAAAATTTAAAGGTTACGTCAAAGTGGAAATGAGCCAAAATTGGATTGAAATAACATAGGCCAGATTTGGCCTATGAGCTTCATGGAGGTTGATGCCTTGCTTCTACAGAGGGCCAGTGTACTCAGTGGGGATGCACAAAGAGCTCACTGGAGGACTGGTGCCTTAGTAAGATTAAGAAGATTTTTGAGGAAGACCCACAGATTACATGATCTGTCTATATCAGCTGCACCATGCTCCACCTCATCATCATCTTTTCAATTTCTCTGGAAAACCCAATCCCCTCCATGAAATCTGCACATGCCAGCTAACCTCAGTATCATACTGTTACCACTACAATTTAAAACTGATATATATTTAAAAATTCAGGTTATCAAAATTTCCTGAATTTCCAGGGCACTCACATCTGAATTTTAGATTGTATAAGCTACTGGGGGCAGAGAATATGCCTTATTAATAAGTTGTATGGCAACGAACATAATATTTCTGAAGTGCTAACATTATTTGCATTATGTTTCAAAATGTGATTTTTTTCCCCAAGTATGTAAATATAATGATTAAACTTCGCATAGCTTCAGGAGTTATTCTGGAGATCATGGGTTCATTGTACACCTCAGACTGGCAGGCAGCACATTAAGTCAGGGTTGGTTTTGAAGCCTTGATATCAACAGCGAATCTCCTCAAGCACAGCGGCAACCAGCACACATTCCACTGTGTGCCAGCTCTTGTGAGGATGTGTTCTGTAGATATTTTAAGAATACTGTCCTGATGCTGAAATAATGTGACTGGCCAGAGGTGAAGGTTGTAGTCATTCTTGGGGCCCTTCTGCTGCACAGAAATAGAGGTAGTCAGAAACCTAACATTTTTCCCCTGTAAGATTTTGAACAAAAAGCTTCCATTTGAAATTTATTGGGTAGAAAAGTTTGTTTTCCCATGGGAAATTTTGAATCAACATGTTCATTTAATTTAAACATAAAAAGTTGTTCTGTGTCACTTTCTGGGTTTCAGAAAACAAAAAAGAAATGGCACTATGTTGAAATGAAAACTTTCATTTTGTGTTGATGTTTCTTTTTGAAATGTCTTTTCAGTTTTTTGAAACAAAACGTAGCAAAAATTTTAAGCCAAAACAAAATGTCCATTCAACACAAATATTTTCCTCTCAAATTTTCCTACAAAAAAACAACAACAAAAAAATTCAGTTCAGACAAAACTATTTTTTGGTAGGAAAAATTTCCTCTCAAATTTTTTTTTTTTTTAACCAGCTCTACCTAAACTGAGAGAAAAAACACAGTAACTGTAGTGATATTTCTGCCAAGTAAATATTAAGGATTATCATCTTTAAAGTGCTTTATGAACATTAATTAATTCTCAGCACTCTTGCAGGCTTTTTTTTCCCACTGTAGAGGTGAAAAAACAGATGAACAGTTACCACCACCTTCCCTAAATCCAAAGAGTCACAGCGGGGATTAGAATTCATATGTACCTGGCTCCCACACCTTTTTTTTTAATCACTCGATCGGGCACTACTGTCTCAAGAATAGGTAAATGGAGTAAAAAGTAGAATCAGCATTCATAGTGATTGGCTACATTTGTGTTCTACACTAAGGCTTAAAAAAAATTAAAATCATTAGTAATCTGAACATTATATAGAGTCCGATGCAATTCTTTTTGTTAATGCTGTAGTAGGCTGTCAGTGTTTGGCTAACAGGGCATGGCATTTCAAGCAGTGTTGATTCTGTCAGTAAAGGGTTAAGTGGGTTATGATGATTTACTGGGAAGGTGACTGATTATTGCTCTTGGACATAAGAGACCTAGAAGTGGCTTTCTGGAGAGAGATGATCCAAAAGGACTGAGCAGAAAAACCCTACAAGAAGCCAAACCTGGGAAGAAGGTTTTTTTAAGCTCTTCAATTTTTTAACTGACATTTTCTTTATTTTAGTATTGTTTTCTTTGTTAATAAAGTCAAGCTGTAGGAAAGGGGTGAATTTGGACTACTATATCAATTGTATTTGTAGAAAAGATTGAGAACAGTGCACAAAACCTTGCTCACAAACCCTCTGGCACAGGCAACCTATGTTATTTAATTAAAATGAGAAATGGTAGAAATGCATCACTCATCAACCAATTGGCATGAGTTCAATATGCAGTTCATCTAGCTGAACCACCATTTACGAGCAGACCAATGCTATCATGAAAGCTGTTCCTTATTTACATATTCCTATTTACATAAGCAAGTTAATTCTACATTTGATTAACACACAGTACTTATTAAAAAACAATTCAAAGTTACAAGCAATAGTGTGTGTTAACCAATGTCAGGCCAAGAAAAAAAACAGAATAGATAAATGCTAAATGTTTTCAGTATGTTATAGGCCTAACTTTACCCATACATAGATATGCTGCAATTATAACACGATGAACAATAATATCCAGTAAATCTTTGCATGGGAGGCCAGTTTGTTTGGTCTTCTCCTTTTCCCTTCAGAGTACAAAATATTCTGGATGCTCTGGAGATTTGTAGTTTGCTTCTCCTGTTCACACTTCAAAAATTGGTTTGACTTTCCAAGTGTCTTTACAGTCAAATACACACAGCTCATTGCTAATGTTACTATTAGGGCTAAACAGAATTTTAATCAAAAATTCTCTACAAAAAATAGTAAGTACAACATTCATATTTATTTGAACAAGGACGCACTTATTGCCCAGTGATGCTCATTTC
The DNA here is from genome assembly GCF_007399415.2 of Gopherus evgoodei. Classification (NCBI taxonomy): domain Eukaryota; kingdom Metazoa; phylum Chordata; order Testudines; family Testudinidae; genus Gopherus; species Gopherus evgoodei. The sequence continues at coordinate 62,953,685 of NC_044332.1, forward strand.
CTTAAGAGAAGTCACAGGGATCTCAACTGAGGTTCCCCTGGATAGAAAATCAGATCTTGAAATGAAACTTGTATATATAGTCTGTTAAAAATAGTTAGAAGACTGTAGATATACATGGACACAGAGTTAAAGCTTGGAAGTACTTGATGGACTTCATTATTTTATTATCATAGTGCCTAGTTAGAACATAATTGTGGTCTTACATAGGACTAATCTTACCAATTCTGGCCACTGCTGTATTAAGGCAAAAGGACAAACTGCTCTGTCTGCAGTAAATTGTGCACCTTAATTTGACATTGTTTTTTATTGTAATATTACAAAGAAAGCAGTTATTAGCAATAAAATTTTTGTTGTACAATCCTCAAAAACAAACCATTATAGTATAAACAGTATCAGCAACTTAGACGTATCACAGCCCCAATACTTTGCAATGTTAGAAACATCGGTGTTAGTAAAGCTTACCTCTCGGAGTGTTGGCTTGCCTTTGAAAAAGTCTGTATTTTTGCTGCTTTTCGGTGGGTTAAATTTTAGATTTAGAAAAGCACATCCATTAGCAATAGCCTCTAGGGGAGCAGGCCCTTCATATGGAAATCCAAGTCCAACAAACAACTGCAAAATAGAAAAGATATATCACCTAGCACCCATTAATTGCATTTCACTTCAGAAGACACTAAAAACTCAGAGTTAAGCTAAAACGAACAATGAGAAAGATTTTAAATGTACAAGCCTTCAAAATATGTCCACATAACAGTTTGAAAGGAATTGGGTAACGTTCCTGACAGAACTTTTAAATAAAGTTTCATGCTAAATGTTGCTAAGGATTTGGCTGTTCTCTCTCCCTCTCTGCAAAACTGAGAGAGTAGTGGAATGTCTTGGAAAACACGTCTAACAATAATCTTCCTGTAAGGGGCTGAAGAGAAAACTATGGCAATCCACTCTAAATTAAACAGAAGGTTTTTCATGAAACTGATGGAACAACAGCCCTTTTCAGTTATGTTTTGCGAAAAAAGACATTTGGTGGTTTGATTACAGTTCAAATAAAACTGCTAGAGCTCTCTGGTAGACCAGTAGGTACAGGTTTTACAAACAGTTACATCACTGACTAGCTATGCCACTTTATTTTTTCCCCTGACTAACTCAGTAGTTTTTGCCAATATAAACATACTCAGGCCAAATTGCACAAGACTTCTGATAAAAAACAAAAACAGTAGATGGCAGCAAACTTCAGTTAAAGAACTACTACTCAGCAAACAGCACTGCAGTGACAAGCCAACAATTCAATTCCTCCAGTCTAAACTGAAGGGGAAAAGGCATCAGTGCTTACGCTTACTGCCAGCATACAGTACTTATTATAATAAAGACAGTTATTGGGCAACCGGAAATCCAACTGAAAAGTATTTAACATTTTGTCACAAAGAATCCACACCCTTGTGCAATAGCTATTTAGAAGCACTCTCTTTCCCAGCCCTGATACCTGAGAAAATTGAATTAAATAATGTCTCTATTTTCTTTAATTTAAAATTAGTATACAATGGGTTGGTTTCAAAGCTCTGAGCTATGATAGCTACAGCTGCCACAAATCTCTAACACCACCATGAATATATCCACGCGTACACTAGTTTCAACTACTGCTTACTAGATCTAAACCTCATGGCAATTAGAATTATGCATTCAAGATATGACATCTCTCTTTAGCAAACTAAAGTTACTCCCCATTAAAATTTTCACTTCAAGGGAAAATGAACTCTTGAATTAAAAAAATTCTAAGTGACTATAGTCAGAAGCCTATTTCAGGCTACATATAAAAACAGTTTAATTTAATTTGAAGCATACATTTGTAAGATCAGCCCTGTTGTAGATAGGTATTGCTGCATTAGGTATTTAATCCGCTCTAGCCTCAGGCATTAGCAGTTTAACATTATGAGCTGACTGGTTCTAAAAAAGAAATCTGCAGAACAGCTTGAAATGTTAATGTCCTCTCCAACTCTGAGAACACTGAATCTCTGTGCAATCATAGAATCACAGGGTTATAAAGGACTGCAAGGGTCATCTAGTCTAACCCCCTGCCAAGATGCAGGATTTGTTACGTATAAACCATCCAAGGCAGATGGCTATCCAGCCTCCTTTTGAAAACCTCCAGTGAAGAAGCTTCCACAACCTCCCAAAGCAGTCTCTTCCATTTTCCTGCTGTTCTTACAGTTAGGAGGTTTTTCCTGAGATTTAATTTAAATCTGCTATGCTGTACTTTGAACCCATTGTCTCTTGTCCTGCCCTCTGTGGAGATGGACAGGTGAAAGATGGCAGGCTCAGAAGCAGATATTTCCTTCTCTGAAACCTTTGCCTTTTCTAATGTGGCTATGTCCTCTGGGAAGGAAGGAATTGGATGGGGGCGGAATCTCTGGGCTGCCTGAGACTTGCAGAATTTTCTCTTGTATGTAGGAGTATAGATGCCAAGAGAAAACACAGTCGCTCTAGAATCCTTCAGTGTTGACGGAGACTCGCCTGTACTATCTGCAAACAACTTAGGTCCATCAAAAGGAAGGTCCTCAACTGTACTCTGAACTTCCTTTGGGAAACTGCAGAGCCAGAGCCAAGAGGCTCTTCTCATTACCACTGCTGTAGCGATCCAACTGGTGGCAGTATCAGCAGCATCAAGGGAGGCTTGCAGGGTTGTCCTGGCAAGTAGTTGGCCCTCCTCAACAATTGCCTGGAACTGCTCTCTGTGTTCTGCTGGCAGACGGCTAACGAACGAGGTTAACTTGTTATAATTGACATGATTATATTTTGCCAAAGCCTGATAATTGGCAATTCTGACTGTAGAGAGGCTGAGGAGTAAGACTTTCTCCTTAGTAGGTCCAGACATTTGTGGTCTTTGTCCTGAGTCCTGGATTTAGCGTGGTGCTGCCTACCACTTTCATTCACTGCATCCACTACCAAGGAGTCAGGTGAGGGATGGGAAAATAAAAACTCCAAATCCTTTACTGGAACATAATACTTCTTGTCCATTCTTTTTCCCATAGGCAGAATAGAATCTGGGGTGTGCCAGATGATCTTTGTTGGATGAAGAAGAGTCTCATTGACAGGTAAGGCTATGAGGATTGATGAGTATGAGTGAAGGACGTCAAGTAGGTTATGATGAGACTCTGTAACCTCCTTGAGAGGAAACCTCAAGGAGTCTCTGTCCCTTTTGACCAGATCCTGGAAGGATTTAAAATCAACCACCAGGGATCAGGAGATGAACAGGAGATGTTGGCCGTACAGTGGAGATTCCTTCACTGGTTCTAAGATTGCTCAAAAGAATTCCTCTGGAGGATCAACTCTACTAGAGGAAATAGGTGATGCTGGTTGCTCCTCTTTTATGAGTACTAGATGCTCTGGGGAGGGCAGGGGGCATGTGGCTCTGTGTGCTGCCCCTCTCTGCAAGCACTGCCCCTGCAGCTCTCCCAACCAACGGTGCTTGCAGGCAGAAGCAGCAGACAGAGGGAGACCCCTGTCCCCACACCCCTGCACACTAGCTGCTTTCTGGAGCAGCATTGGGCCTGGGTAGACAGGAAGTCTTAGCCGCGGCCACACTGCACCGCCAGAGATCGCAATCAACTGGGAGATCCTCTAGGATTGACCAGTTGGTGACTATTGTACTATACCATTACTGTAAATACCATAATAATTCAGAAAAACTCAGGCATGCAGACTTTGCAAATAACGACAAAAAAGGAAATAAAAAATAGATTTTTACTTTGTTAATACAGTTAACATCTTGTATTTATTGAGCAAGACGAGGATGAATATTTAAAAATGTATTTGGTATATACCAGATCATACCCCAAGTGTTACAGTTCCATAAAACCACAAAACTTTACAAAGCTTTGTGTCTTTCTCTCTCATTAATATCCTTTGCTTACCTAGAAAGTTTAATCTATTCTCTGGCACTGATAGGTTTATCACCCTTTGTGTGCATCAATACTTAACTATTTTATAATACATTCTATTCTGAACTGCAGAAAGAGAGATGGCCCAGAACTGAGAGGCTCACAACAATGGAGTGTAACTCAGATACATTTTTCTCACACACACGAAAAGCTCACTGGATAAGTACAGTCCTCTTGTAAATGAGAAAAACACCTTTAGAATAGGTTCCCTCCACTGTGAAATTCATGCAACCAAAAATATAGCACTGTGCTCCCAATAAGCTTCTTTTAACTATACTGCTGTGTGAACCGCAGCATGAGAAAGTTAATAAGTCATCTTGGTTAACGTTGCCTACACAATAGCTGAACATGATTTCTGTTTTAGAGATTGCAGCAAAGAATCCTGTGGCACCTTATAGACTAACAGACGTTTTGGAGCATGAGCTTTCGTGGGTGAATACCCACTTCCTCAGATGCATGTAATAGAAATATCCAGGGGCAGGTATATATATGTGTGCTAGCAAGCAAGCTAGAGATAACGAGGTCAGTTCAATCAGGGAGGATGAGGCCCTGTTCTAGCAGTTGAGGTGTGAAAACCAAGAGAGGAGAAACTGGTTGTGTAATTGGCAAGCCATTCACAGTCTTTGTTCAATCCTGAGCTGATGGTGTCAAATTTGCAGATGAACTGAAGCTCAGCAGTTTCTCTTTGAAGTCTGGTCCTGAAGTTTTTTTGCTGCAGGATGGCCACCTTAAGGTCTGCTATAGTGTGGCCAGGGAGGTTGAAGTGCTCTCCTACAGGTTTTTGTATATTGCCATTCCTAATGTCTGATTTGTGTCCATTTATCCTTTTCCGTAGAGACTGTCCAGTTTGGCCGATGTACATAGCAGAGGGGCATTGCTGGCATATGATGGCGTATATTACATTGGTGGATGTGCAGGTGAATGAACCAGTGATGGTGTGGCTGATCTGGTTAGGTCCTGTGATGGTGTCGCTGGTGTAGATATGTGGGCAGAGTTGGCATCGAGGTTTGTTGCATGGATTGGTTCCTGAGCTAGAGTTATTATGGTGTGGTGTGCAGTTACTGGTGAGAATATGTTTCAGGTTGGCAGGTTGTCTGTGGGCAAGGATTGGCCTGCCACCCAAGGCCTGTGAAAGTGTGGGATCATTGTCCAGGATGGGTTGCAGATCCTTGATGATGCGTTGGAGGGGTTTTAGCTAGGGGCTGTATGTGATGGCCAGTGGAGTCCTGTTGGTTTCTCTCTTGGGTTTGTCTTGCAGTAGGAGGCTTCTGGGTACACGTCTGGCTCTGTTGATCTGTTTCCTTATTTCCTCATGCGGGTATTGTAGTTTTGAGAATGCTTGGTGAAGATTTTGTAGGTGTTGGTCTCTGTCTGAGGGGTTAGAGCAGATGCGGTTGTACCTCAGTGCTTGGCTGTAGACAATGGATCGTGTGATGTGCCCGGGATGGAAGCTGGAGGCATGAAGGTAGGCATAGCGGTCGATGGGTTTTCGATATAGGGTGGTGTTAATGTGACCATCACTTATTTGCACCGTGGTGTCAAGAAAGTGGACCTCCCGTGTAGATTGGTCCATGCTGAGGTTCATGGTGGGGTGGAAGCTGTTGAAATCATGGTGGAATTCTTCCAGAGTCTCCTTCCCATGGGTCCAGATGATGAAGATGTCATCAATGTAGCGTAGATAGAGAAGGGGTGTGAGTGGACGAGAGCTGAGGAAGCGTTGTTCCAGGTCGGCCATGAAGATATTGGCATATTGTGGGGCCATGCGGGTGCCCATAGCAGCGCCACTGATCTGGAGATATATATTGTCATCAAATTTGAAATAGTTGTGTGTAAGTATAAAGGCACAGAGCTCAGCAGCCAGTTGTGCTGTGGCATCATCAGGGATAGTGTTCCTGACAGCTTGTATTCCATCTGTGTGTGGGATGTTTGTGTAGAGAGCCTCTACATCCATGGTGGCTAGGATGGTGTTTTCTGGGAGGTCACCAATGCATTGTAGTTTCCTCAGGAAATCAGTGGTGTCGCGGAGATAGCTGGGAGTGCTGGTGGCATAGGGTTTTAGAGATTGTTACACTTGGCAGCCAATTGTTAACAAGACACTCCTTATGTTATTACAGTTGTATGGAAACTGGAATTTCTATTCTGCAGGAAATTTCTCATTTCTAAAAAAAATTTTGTTCGGAATCAGAATGAAAAGTTGGAGTCATGAAATTTTCCATATTGGGGGGGTGGAGTGGACATGAGAGACGCATGATGGACATTTTCAAAGAATTCTGGTTGGAAGAACAAAAATTTAATTTTTAAAAACATTTCCAATCTGAACTCCCCAAATGCCTTCCTGGCAGCCTGGGTAGTCTAGGAGCCTGAGTTATGCAGGAAAGCAGCAACAGAATCCCCATGTTCCCAACAGAACATTTTAATTCCGTCCAATCGGCATTTTCCAACGGGAAACTGTTCAGTCAAAAAATCTGAGGTCTAGCTATTATGCACTACATCAACCATACACTTAAGCTAGCCATTTTATAAATTTTCCCTATTTGAGAAATGCCTCTTTTGAAAGGCATTTTCAAATTCTGATCTATAAACCGCACAATATAGTGGCAGCTTCAAGCTCTTGATGATGATTGTGAGAGACTAAGAACTGTTTCAGATGTTTCAACCATATATTTGGGGCTTGCAAAGCAGTGATCGAAAAATCACAATTTAGTGGTCATCTACTGCCAGCAAGTTAAAGAAGTATGGACTGGATGAATGGACTATAAGGTGGATAGAAAGCTGGCTAGATTGTGAGGCTCAAGAGGTAGTGATCAACATCTTGATGTCTAGTTGGCAGCTGGTATCAAGCGGAGTTGCCCAGGGGTTGGTTTTGTTCAACATCTTTACTAATGATCTGGCTAATGGTATGAACTGCATCCTCAGCAAGTTCGCAGATGACACTAAGCTAGAGGGGGAGAGGTAGATACACTGGAGGGTAGGGATAGGGTCCAGAGTGACCTAGACAAATTGGAGAATTGGACCAAAAGAAATCTGATAAGATTCAACAAGGACACATGCAGAGTCCTGCACTTAGGAAGGAAGAATCCCATGCACCGCTACAGGCTGGGGATCGACTGGCTAAGCAGCAGTTCTGCAGAAAAGGACCTGGGGATTACAGTGGATGAAAAGTTGGATATCAGTCAGCAGTGTGTGCCTGTTGCCAAGAAGGCCAACACCATATTGGGCTGTATTAGTAGGACCATTGCCAGCAGATCGAGGGAAGTGATTATTCCCCTCTATTCAGCACTGGTGAGGCCACACCTGGAGTACTGCATTCAGTTTTGGGTCCCCCACTACAAGAAGGATATGGACAAATTGGAGAGTCCAGCAGAGGGAAACAAAAATGATCAGGGGGCTAGGGCACATGACTTACGAGGAAAGGCTGAGGGAAGTGCAGTTTAGTCTGAAGAAAAGAAGAGTGAATGGGGATTAAATAGCAGCCTTCAACTACCTGAAGTGGGGTTCCAAAAAGGATGGAGCTCAACTGTTCTCAGTGGTGGCAGATGACAGAATGAGAAGCAATGGTCTCAAGTTGCAGTGGGGGAGGTCTCGGTTGCATATTAGGAAACACTATTTCACCAGGAAGGTGGTGAAGCACTGGAATGGGTTACCTAGGGAGGTGATGGAATCTCCATCCTTAGAGGTTTAAGGCCCAGCTTGACAGAACCCTGGCTGGGATGATTTAGTTGGGGATAGGTCCTGCTTTGAGCAGGGGGTTGGACTAGATGACCTCCTGAGGTCCCTTCCAAACCTGACATTCTATGATTCTTGGAACATGTTGCAGACATTGGCTCTAGTTTGAGATGGAAAAAATTTTGAGGGTGCTCCATACTGCCATATTTGTGGGCATCTGTATTTTGTGATGGACTTAATTATAATTTGTACTGATCTCTGACTTTTCAAGAACAGAATCCTTGTTTGAGGCTTTGCATTAATTGGGAAGTCCAATACTGGATTTCACAGCAATGAAAGAATGTGGCTGGCCCTTTATGTCTGAAAACCTATGCTCAGAAATGAAACTTTTGAAGCTGAAAGTGTCTCTGAAGATATATTATAATTTTAGAGGCAAAGCTGAAAAAAATAGCAGGTTTATGCTTGAAGCTGCAATTGAACATATAGATACCAGCTTCACCATTGGCTATAGCAGTCATTATTCAAGTGCTTTTGGTGTCCTGACTATACACTATGATTTAGTGAGCAGAGGAACATAACTGAACCATTAACAATTTGCTAGACCACTTTATACAGGTATTGCACAAGGAAGGAGGAGGAGGAGTGGCTTCTTCCTGTGCCTACACTTAAATAGGATTAGAGGAACGTGCACATATATGTTATAAGACAGGGATCAGCAACCTTTCAGAAGTGGTGTGCCAAGTCTTCATTTATTCACTCTAATTTAATGTTTCACGTGCCGGTAATACAAGTTTAATGTTTTTTAGAAGGTCTCAGTCTATATATTATATAACTAAATTAGTGTTGTATTGTAAAATAAACAAGGTTTTCAAAACGTTTAAGAAGCTTCGTTTAAAATAAAATTAAAATGTTAATCTTATGCTGCCAGCCTGCTCAGCCCACTGCTGGTCTGGGGTTCTGTTCACCTAGGCCAGCAGCGGGCTGAGCGAGGCCTGCAGCTGGGACCCCGGCTGGCAAGGGTCCAGCAGCCAGAACTCCAGACCAGCAGCAGGCCATGCGGGGCCGGCGGCCGGGACCCAGAGGGCTGAGGGCGAGAGTCAGGGCTGGGATCTGGGTATGTGGGCGGATGCAGGTGTCAGAGCAGAGGGGAGCCTGGGTATGTGTGGGGGTGCCAGAGTAAGGGCTAGAGGACTGGGTGACTGCCCCCCTAAGAACTCCCAACCCCCCTGCTCCTTGTCTCCTGACTACCCCCTCCTGGAATCCCTGCCCCAACTGCCCCCCAGGACACCAACCCCTATCTAAGCCTCCCTGTTCCTTGTCCCCGGACTAGACCCTACCCCTTACCTATCCCCTGACTGCCCTGGCCCTTTTCCACACCCCCGTCCCCAGCCAGACCCCCGGGACTCCCATGCCCCATCCAACCGCTCCCTGCTCCCTGACAGGATCCCCAGAACTCTCAACCCATCCAACCCCCCGATCCCTGCCTGCCCCAACCCCTCTCCACACCCCTGCCTCCTGACAGGACCCTCAGAACTCTCAACTCATCCAACCCCCCCAACTCCTTGTCCCCTGACCACCCCCTCCAGAGACCCCCCATCCTAACTGCCCCCCCCGGACCCTCCTTGCTCCCAGTTCCCTGACTGCCCTGACCCCTATCCACCCCCCACCCCCTGACAGACCCTGGGACTCCCATGCCCCATCCAACCCCCTCTGCTCCCTGAGTACCCTGTCCAGAGACCCCCACCCCTAGCCACCAACCCCCCCATCCAACCCACCCTGTCCCCTGACTGCCCCCACCTCTTATTCAACCCCCCCCAGCCCTGGACCCCTTACCATGAGGGTCCACACAGAGCTAGACACGCTGCTCTGTGGGAGCACACAGCCCCGCCCCTCAGAGTGCTGCGCGCGGCGGTGGCAGAGCTCCAGTTGAGTGGGAAGCGTGTCAGCCTCCCCGTGGAGCCAAACGCTGCCCCGCGGGAGCACGCAGCCCCAACCCACAGAGTGCTGCGTGCGGCGGCAGGGCTCCAGGGGAGGGGACAAGGCGGGGGAGGGGCCGGCAGCTTGCTTCGCTTGGCCTGGCGCTCCGTCTCGGGAGCGCGGACCCCGCGGCTTGCCGTGACGAGAGAGTGGGGCCATTTGCCAGCCTGTGCGCATGGCTATGCTTCTGCTCCCGGCCCCTGCGGGGGAGCGGAGCGCAGAGGACAGCAAGCCGAGCTGGGCAGGGTTTTTTAGTGGCATGCTGGAGTCCCGGCAGGCTCCAGCGTGCCATTAAAAATTGGCTTGCGTGCTATCTTTGGCACGTGTGCCATAGGTTGCCGACCCCCGTTATAAGATTTGTTAAGTTACCAGATCATGTCTTTCAGGATATATTGCTTTTGGGGGAAATACTGTTCTCACTATCCTTTAGCAATGGAATGTTAGAATGTGGGGTTTCTGTGATTAACTAGATACAAACAAGCCAGCTTACCAAGATGCAACAAACCAGCTGATGCAGATACAAGTGAATAGTCGTAGTGAAGGTGTTTTATAATCATGAGAAGCTATTCTCTCCTGCCCTGCAGGAAAGCCATGAACAAAATATTCAAATGCACAGTCACAGTGAACACTAACAGCAAACAGTAGTGGAGGACTAATTTAGTACTGTGATCAGATCACATACAGATTTCAAGTCAGGTGACCAGTCACTGTATTACTGATGAGATACTAATTGTAGACATTAGATTTTTTTTATTTAAATCTGACTACTTTATAAATCTCAGTTCCCACTCTCAATCTCAGGCTGCTGTTATTTATTTTTTATTAAAGCAAGCGTAAAGCTAAATATATCAGAGCAACTAAATGTCAGACATACTAAAAATAAGAGAAATGACAACCCACATCCTAACAGCCCATAAAAGAATCAACACACATCTCATTTGGTCATGACATCAGCAAGACATTTCATTCTGATTGACTTGAGAATGAGACAAGACCCTAAAAATTGGAACAACAAGATCTGATGTCTTAGCTACCTGTCATTTTTTTTCATTCTGTTAGCCTGGCTATGTACAAGCAAGCAAATCCTTTGTTTAAGAGAACTTTGATAATTACCAAATATCAAATTATCAAACACCAAACATTATCGAAAAATATTTGAAAAATAGAAAGACTTATTTGAAAGATGTCACTAATGTGATTTTAAAGATATAATTTAAAGAAGCAAAGATTATATTTGAAGAGATTATTTAAAAACAGATATAACAGGCTAGCATTTCAATACTGGTCTCAAGAACCTACCGCTTCATTTGAGAAACATAGCAAACTCTCAAAACTACAGTGTCAGGGAAGAAACAAAGCAGAGCAATAATGTGGAAACTTTCAAACTCTCACAAATCCTTGTAGATTTTTGCAAGCTGCAATGCAGGGATCCAACATTTTTAAAGACTTCAATACTTTGGCACAATGATAGTGACATTTTATATTACTTCTTTCATCCAGACAGATCTCATGAGCACTTTACAAATAGTCCCTTCCATTTAATTCAGTCACTAATCAATCTGATCAATGTAATTTGAACCAAAATATCAGAAGCCAAATCATATAAAAATAAAACCCAACTCCCACCTTTTATTTTGACAATACTAGACTATCATTATTGGATGATTCAATAATAGCTATGTAAAACTGCTTAATAATGAAAATTAGGATTTTTAGTGTAATACAAGTAAAAAGGAGCCAGGAAGACTCATATTACTGAAGAATGATTATAAGTAAAAACTTAGTTATAAGACATTATAAACAGTGTCATGTGCTATGCAAATTGTGATAAGCATCCTGGAAGTTAAATAAGCTGTTGAACGTGATTTCGGTTTTAACCAGTAAAGAGAACAAATCTGGAGAGATTTATGCTCTGGTTATTATTAAAATGTCAATATTTACCCACAGTGGAACCCATGATTAATACAATAATTTCAAATTCTAAATGCAGGGGAAAGCTGTCGTGATCTCAGGTACATTTGTGTGGCAAATATAGGTACATGCTGACTTTTTAAATGGTAACATTGTATGTGTATGCAGAAAGTACATATACACAGTGATTGTCTTTAAAACAAAAGAAAATTTTCCCATAGCCACTGCACAGAAATGCAAGGCTACCAGTGTTTTCCCCTATACTTTGAATAGGAGATCTCTGTGATAAACTGCATAGCATGACTGAAAGGAGCTTACTTTTTAATGGCTTCTGTTGTAACAGCACAGCAACAAATCATCAACAATGGGGAAGAAAGTGGAAAGGCCCCATACATTCCTTTCTGCAAATTTAAGATCACAAAACGTTTCCTTCACAAACCCACTGACTGAAAATTACACATTTTATTTGAACCTGATCCACTAAAAAGTTTTTATGCTTCAAATTATCCTCCTAAAAATAGATTATTATAGCCTGCATAAACCTATCTAAGGGTAAGGGAATTGAATGGCAAATTGGAAAAAAGTGTTCCAACCTCTGAGGAAAAAAGTTTATTTAAATGTGTACATTGCTCTTATCTTAACTTTAGTTCAAACATAGACCATGGGACCGTAGGCCAAAAACACACTTTAAAAGTCTCTCTCTGAGCTCACGTGGAGCTGCGGAAGTAAGTGAAAGGAGAATTAAATGCTTTTTATCACTACAGAGGGATGTGACTCCAGGTTAAAGTCATTGGTAGGGCAGTGTACAAGAGTCTCCAGTGCAGTTGTCAGATAGCACCTAGTTTTAAATTGTGGATTTAAAAATGAACTAAATTCTCACAGACGATCATCTTTTTGCTCTGTTTATCAGTTACAAAAAAGGAAAAATGAGTTTAGCAATATTTTGAAACTGATTTTAAGAAGTCTCTCCTAGGCTGAATGGCATGAGCCAAGTTTTCTGTAAGTGGCTGCCAGTTTGTCAAGCATATGCACAGTTGTTAGGGCAATCTTAGGTGCTTGTACATATCCAAAGGCCAGGTTAAATTCCCTTTTATTTGGCTGTGTGTTTCTAAAGCCCCTTAATGCAGGTGTCAGCTAATGGCAAGATGGCATTTGAGTTCTTTAGGTACAGTAATTCTTTAGTGGTTTTAGCGTTTTCCCCTCTTGGCAATAAACTTACTTTTGTTTCTCTCAGCAGAAACTGCAAATCTCGCCCACTAAGGATGCCATGGTTTTTCACGTAGCTGGGCATATGGACAGTACTTGTCCCGTGGACAGTTCCATGGACTTCCATGTAGGTATGAATGATGTCCAAATAAGCCTTCTTATCCTATAAAATAAAACAAAGTTTGTTTTAGTCTTTACAAACAAACAAAGAAGTGATGCTGTCCTAATCAGAACTGGCTACCTACCTAAACAATGTCTCAAAGCCCTAAATGAAAGAAGGCCAGTGGTTTTCATCTTTCATAACCACATCTTTGACATAAGACTTGATAGTATATTATATGATTAGCATTTTAAAGTCTTAATTTCAATATGTTTTGTGCTAGTTTGCAATACAGACAGCCTGCTCCTGTTGGACACAACTCAATGGGGAAATTGCTATTAATTTCAAGGGAGCACAACCAGGCCCTCAAACCGTAATAACTAAGACAATACATTTTTACAAGACAGAAATGTTTTCAGTTCACTTCTACACATAATAAACTCAATTTTGTAACCCACACTTATTCCACTTTCATTGGACTACTTATGCAAGCGGTCACCACTTTTGCACAGTCGTGCAAAAAACAGTTACCAAGTTTGGCTTAAAAAAATGGGTTAGAAGAGTTGTTGAGGTATTTCTGTCAGGAACTCAATATAATTGGCCTTGGCTCATCCTCACTGTGAAGAAAGAAGGAGTTCTTCTTATCTCACTAGTGCCATGTCCCTACTTTCTCTCAAGATTTGGACATAAGCCTCCATACAGTGTAGTCCTAACACCAAGAAACAAATGTCTTGTCTCTTTGGTGCCAGGACATTTCTAGGCTTGTATTTTCCACCCTACTTGATTTGTCATAGGCAACCTCTACACACCATTATTTGACAGCTATGTATAGGAAAGTTGGCCAACAGTGATATTGAAGTTCCCTCGAGGGGAAGGAGACTAGGAAAATCCTATTACCTGGAAGCCTGGGACAGTAAGACACACAGCCTAGACAAGTGACATTTTATAATGTACTGCTTACCAAAAACGGACGTGCATTAAGTATTCAGTGCAGCCAATCTGAGGCTTGAAAATAAAAGATGGTTTCTAGCTTTAGCTTCCTCTGTGGTTGGGTAACACTTGCAGGGAAGTGGACAACTTGCTCTTTCACAGCCTCCCCCATTGATAAATGTCTCTGATCAGCCAGTTGTGCCCCATAATACATTTTAGGAAGAATGCACTGGCTAATTATTATTTGTGTCAACAAAAATATTGAGAGAACCAAACTTTCTTGTCTGATAACTAAATCCAAGATCCAGATTGTCCTTGTACAAATCAACATATGAAAAAGGCTTTTGTAGTCTGGAGGACGGAAAAAGGCAGGGATGAAGGAGCTATCCAACTCTGGCAGCTGCTGCTAAGTCTCTACAAAACCTTAAAGCCACATAAAATACTGTATAAGCCACAAGATAAGTTAATTCAAAGGCTATCTAGACAATAATAATAATAATAATAATAATAATAATAATAATAAAGTACAGTTAAGTACTACTTCCTACAATCCCAACAACTCAAAAATATTTCATTAGGATTAGGGACAGGGAAAGGCAGAGAGTATAATGAATAAACTCACTTGAGAGAAAGGTTTCACACAGTATATTACAGTAAATGAAACAGCAAAGCAGAATTTACATTCTTAATATTGGCTGAGAAAACTCAAAGTCATGCATAAACAGAGTTCTGAAAAGCCAATTTTCAAGCATAAGAATAGTAAACAGATAATAATGCTTAGCTCTTATATAGTGTTTTTCATTATTAGATCCCAAAACATTTCACAAGGGAGGTCAGTATATCTATCCCCATTTTACAGATGGGGAAAATGAGGCACAGAGAAGTGAAATGACTTGCCCAAGGTCACCCAGCAAACTCGTAGGAGAGCTGGAAATAGAATTTAGGTCTTCTGAGACTTTTTAAAAATTATTTTTTCCACTGACTGTTAAAGGTGCCTGACTCACACCACTTCCGCTGTGACCAGGAAGGACCTCTTCCAGGGCTAAAAGGGCGTTCTGTCTCCAGGCCTATTGTCAAAGGCTTTTTCCTGAGGCGCCTCCTCCCTTTTACTGATTCAGCCTTGCTCTGTGGTCGGAAATCTTTAATGGGTACCCAGGTTCAAACCAAAGCAATGCAGGGTCATTGTCTTGTCTAACTTCAAAAAGGGTACCTTCCCCTACTCAAGGCCTCAGCCACAATTCAAGTGCTCATCAGCTGGGGTGGATTAATGCATCAGCTCATTGCGAATACAGTCATGAAATTCAGAAGATCCCAGAAATTAGAGGTGGAAGGGGCCTACACTATTAGTTCATCTCCATCTCTGGTTCTTGGTTGTGTACTTACTAGCATTTTGTCTCAAGTTATGAGGCTTTCATCACTTCCCTTGGAAGACCATTATGAAACACTGTATAGACTTCAACGCTCCTGGCCTCCCACAGATGTTAAAATTGAGGAAACAGAGGCAAAGCAACTTAATGGAGTCCACACAAGAAGTCAGTGGCCAAGTCAGGAATAGAACACTCAGTCCCTTCCCAATTCCCAAACCCATGCTCAGCTGTCATGAAATTATGCTTATAAAACTGCCCTCATTCTCTGTTCTGTCCTAAATAATTCCTCTCACTGGTGTTCACACCCTTCAAATAACTGTAAATGTATGTCCCTCTTTAGTTATCTTTGAATACAGCAGTACATATTTAATGACTTCTACATTTTTCCCCACAGGTGAATCCATTTGTTGTTCTTTTCTGAACTTTAAATTTCTCAATACATGTGTGGTAAGGAGGTGCCCAGTACTGAACATGACATGCTAGGAGCAATTATGCCACAGCTATATTCTATTATGTGTATTACAAGAGCACCCTAATTGAGGCTGGCGCTCCATTGTGATGGGCAATGAACACACAGTAGGAAACAGTCCCTAATGGAACAGCTTTCAATCTAAAGAGACAAGACAAACAAAAGGTTGGAAGAGAAACAGAGACATAGAATTGAAGTGACTTTTTCAGTGCCACAACAACAGGTGAATGGAACAGCTTTCAGTAGATGCTTTGTCTTATCTCAAGTCCTATTCCAGCAGCCTTCAAAATGGGCTATGTTCCCTTTTGAGGCAGTGATAGACTCATAGACTCCAGGGTCAGAAGGGACCAATGTGATCATCTAGTCCGACCCCCTGCACAAAGCAGGCCACAGAACCTACTCATCCACTTCTATAACAAACCCCTAACTTATGTCCGAGTTATTGAAGTCTTCAAATTGTGGTTTGAAGACCTCAAGCTGCAGAGAATCCACCAGCAAGTGACCCATGCCCCACGCTGCAGAGGTAGGCAAAAAACCTCCAGGGCCTCTGCCAATCTGCCCTGGGAGGAAAATTCCTTCCCGACCCCAAATATGGCGATCAGCTAAACCCTGAGCATGTGGGCAAGACTCACCAGCCAGCACTCAGAAAAGAATTCTCTGCATTCTCTGTGATATAATACAACATCTCTGAGCGCGTAGCCCCAAATTATTTTGGCTTTTTCCTGCCGCATTGAATGAAAACTCATGTCTAATTTGCTATCCAATATCACCCTAAATACCTGTAGAACTAAGCTCCAGGGCCCTATCTCCCATTGGAAGTTGTTTTTTTTTTTTTTTTTTTTTAACTTTATGACCTACAGGCTACATATAAATAACACATAAAAGAACAAACCAAACCTTCAATACATGCGAGATACTATTCTCAACAACGAGATAAAGAAAACACAGAGTTGGCTAGAATAAAATGCCATGGTATCGTTTATTTCTTTAGATATTTACAATTATAGCTTAAGGCTATATATGTAGTATTATTAGCAACTCAAATAATATATTTAGTGCCTGGAAATAATAGCTTCAGGTGAATTATGTACTTTAAAATACCACAGGGATAAGCCAACTAGGTTACACTAGCAATAAAATATAACATTAAGCGCCCTGCTGTACCACTGCGACTTACATATTATTCTCACAGTATGTTTTTCATTTGTAAACGATCTTTATTTTTTAAAATAGTGCCTTACAAGAGTAAGTGCTTTGCAAAAGGTAAAATCTCATCACGCTCCACTGAGGAAGGCACTTCAAGTATTATCCTTTTATTAGAAGCAAACTGAGCAGAGAGATGTTAAGTGACTTGCCCAAGGTCATGCAGTAAATCATTGGAAAAGCAGGCAACAGAAACCAAGAGCTTGGATTTCCAGTCTCTGTTGCCATCATTAGTTAACATGAACACATTGCTATCTGAAAAATGCAGACTTCAAAATTAACCAAGTACGTAAGAACCCCAAATTCCTAAAGTTTATAAAGTAGAATATACACAACTGAAAAGCGAGATAGGACTTAGGATCAGATATATTTCACACGGTAAATGAAAAGAGCTTCCTGAAAATAAGAGAATACTAACATTTAGAAAATAACTTTACTAGTCAAAATGCTCACAATGGGTTTGGAGTTTTTGGGGGTGGATTACAGAAATCCCTTTGATGTAGGCTTTTCTTTCAAGTTGCAGAACTACAAATTGTAAAACCCATTCCTGTTTTCTTAATGCAGTTGAGGTTTACTGATAGTGGCATATCTTAATCCACTGTGCCTGCCTAAACAAAGTCCAGGAGTTATGGTTCAGTGTTTTAAAGGTGAAAATAGATAAGCATAGGTATTAATGAAAACATAATCTGCCAACTGTAGAAACAATAATAAACTCACCTTGAAAATCTTATCAGCAAAAGTCATATAGTGTACACTATAAATAAAACCATGATAATATGAATATATTGTAAGTGGCAGAGAAAAAAACAGCTAAAAAGAAAAATAGATGTTACTGATTTCAGAGAAATAAATAGTTACCCAGCTCTTACACAGCACATTTCTTCTTAAAATAAAAACAAGCACAAGTTATCCAGTCTTCACAGCTCCTCCTAGAGGTTCCTAAAGAACCATACACATTATTCCATTTCAGAGATATAGCAACAGAAGAACCGAGGCCCTCTTATTTAGGTACCTAAAGATGCAAATAGAGACGCAGTCGGATTTTCAAAAGTGCCTAATTCCCATTGAAATCTCTCTCTTTAGCGAACTTTTCCATTATGAAAATACAATGGGGTATATATAAGACACTTATTCGCACTGTCATCTCAAGCCAATTCTCCAATTCCTCCTATTGCGCAACAGAAGTACACTTTTTCACTGTGAGTTGTCTTCTTCAGAAGCAATTCTACAGAAGCAATTTTCCCACAAAACAGAATTAAAAAGGTAGGAGATGGAATAAACAAAAATTCTTCTAAAGAAGCAATAGAAAAGATACTGTATAAAATATAAACCATTCCTTGATGCTGCCAGAATGTCTATATTTATTAACAGACTTCAAAATCACCGAATGTGTCCCAATTTGTTTATGTAGTGTAGCTGTAGCAGTACCAGTCCCAGGATATGAAATAGACAAGTGGGTGAGGTAATTTTTTTTTTTTTTGGACCAACTTCTGTTGGTGACAGACAAGCTTTTACATTACCTTATCCACCTAGTCTCTCCATTTGTTTAATTATTCCATTCATATTGTGCCAACTGAGTTGGTTATTAAAGCCATTCTGCCTTGGAAGAAGTATTCTTTTTTGCCTGTGTCAATTAAATCTTCCTAGATCTACGGTCTGTTTCTTCATATAATTATTTTGAAATATGGTCAGGAAAATAAACGCCCACAACATATTGTACAACTTTTATTTTTCTGAACAGTAGGAAAATGTTAGAAAATTGTTCTTAATAAATTTGAAAAATTTAACCAAATGTATTATTATATAGAGAATTCAGTAAAGCATCTAAGATTTAGGTAGGAAAATACATAATCATATACAAGTAGATGTTTTTAAGATGACTTTTATAGTTACATTAAGTGGATTTCTCCCTCCCTCCAACATTTGATATTATAGCAGTGAAATATTTTTTCTAACAAAGAGACAATACAAGCTTCTGCACACTGCTAAGACAATGCACTTCAATTCTGACGTTTTGCAAGCACAAAATATGAATACTTTAAGGTTAAGTAATTTAATTCCTTTCTTCAATAAACCATGCAATACTAATGTTCTAAATCAAAGAAAACTACCTGAATGAAATGCACCTCATTTTGATGCTTAATTTACTGGAACAAAAATAAAGTATTTTGTTATAATGTAGAGTTAAGTGCATTTTTTATATTTTAACAAATGAGCAGTTCCCCCCATAATGTGACAGTAAAATGAATGTGAGGTAAATACCTAAAACCTACTGAATTTGATTTTTAAATGGGTTTGAAACCTTTATTTAAACTCAGAAAAGGAAAATGTTGTTTCTGAAAATAATACATTCTCTAATGCAGGGACAGAAAGTTTTTGGCCTGAGGACCACATCTGGGAATAGAAATTGTATGGCAGGCCATGAATGCTCACAAAATTGCGGTTGGGGTACACGCTCTGGGATGGACCAAAAATGAGGAGTTCGGGGGGGGCGCTCTGGGACTAGGTGCAGAGGGTGGGATGAGGGCTCTGGCTGGGGTGTGGGCTCGGGGCTGGGGCTGGGGATGAGGGGTTTGGAGTGCAGGAGGGTGCCCTGGGCTGAGATTGATGGGTTTGGAGGCCAGGAATGGGATCAGGCCTGGAGTAGGGGGTTGGAGTGTAGGGAGAGGCTCAGGGTCCAGGCGGCACTTACCTCAAGTGGCTCCCAGAAGCAGTGGCATGTCCCTTCTCCGGCTCCTATGTGGAGGTGCAGCCAGGCGCTCTGCATGCCGCCCCATCCACAGGCACCGCCCCTGCAGTTCCCAGTGGCTGCCATTACCGGCCAATGGATGTTGCAAGGGCAGAGTGCAGAGTGGAGGTCCCTGGCTGCCCCTATGAATAGGAACCAGAGTAAGGGCCATACCACTGCTTCTGGGAGCTAGGATGACCAGATGAGGGATGTGAAATATCGGGACGCGTGGGGATGTGTGTGAGTGCGCGCGCTGGCAGAGAAACAAAAAACACCAAGAGCCGGTGACGGAGGAAGAAACAAAACAAAAAATCAAGAGCCACCAAAGCACAGGAAAAATTGGTGAGGGCTGAGCACCCACCGGCAGCTCTACGCCCCGCCCCCTGCACCAGTTCACCTTCACTCTGCCTCCACCTCCCCTGAGCTGGCTGTCGCGTCCTGCTTCTCCCGCCTCTCTCCACTTGCGCTGCCATACAGCTGATAAGCACAAGCCTGGGAGGGAGAGGTGAGGAGGAGGAATGCAGTGTGCTTGGGGAAGAGGCAGGGCCAAGGAGGGAATTTGGGGAGAGATCCAATAGGGCAGTGAGGCGGCGAGGCTGGGGACGGGGATTTGGGGAGGGATCCAATGGGAGAGGGAGGGGTGGAGTCAGGGTGGAGTCCGGATTGGAGTTGGAGTGAGGGGGCATGGGCCCCCTCTGCCTGTGAGCTGGAGGGCAAAATATCGGGACAATTCGTGTCCTGACTATGGGACAAACAAGCAAATATAGGAACGTCTGGTCACCCTACCGGGAGCTGCGTGGCACGCACCCTGACTGGAGCGTCAGAGGGGGGCCATGCCACTGTTTCTGGGAGCCATGGGAAGCGGCCCCTGACCCTTGAGTGAGGCAAGCAATAACAATGATTAGGCTCCTGGTAAGCAAGAATTCCACTAATGATGAAAACTTTGAGGATCTTTAGTCATTGTTCTTCAGTTTTCACCATTTAGCCTTCTGGAATGAACCGCAGAAGTAAAAAGCATGTTGCCAACATATATTTCTCAGTGCATAGAGATAAAGGTAAATTTGTCATACCTGCAAACAGTTATTCTGCTAGTTCCTCCTATTTCAAGTCTGACTATAGCATATAGCAACAGGTGGCAAGAGAGATCAACTGAGATGTATTATATTTTCCTTCATTATGAGCCCCCAATGACAACCATTTCACAGCACACAACCCCCAAATCTAAATATTTTCTGGCCTAAAATATTTGAGAAGTGCACAGGAAGGTGTAGCAATAATTCACATGTACAACACATATGGCAAAGTTTAGAAATTCACTGGAGAGATGTGCACATCAGAACGAGCAGATAGGTATCCTCAAAACCTAGACACCAGAATAGGACTAATCTGGGAAGAACAATTAGGTTCCTTGTTCAGTTCAGATTTCTCATCAGACTCTTTAACCAGTCTGGAGTAATCCCAGTGGAACCCCTTCGAATACTCCAAAGCTCTCAGGCAGGAAAAATAATTCAAACAAAAACATGTTCTCTTCCATTGGCGCTTGACAGCACAGCTGGCATCACTTTCTCATAAAATGAGTTGTAACTCTCTTCAGCTTTACCACAGAGATTATTCAGGGTAGGTCTTCTAGTGAAGGCCATGCGGAGTCATTGCTGTTTCCATAACAAACAAGAGCAGCCAGATTACTCATCAAGGAAATCCTGTTAATATTTGCAAAAACATGGTACAGAAAATGCTGTAAATCATACTGCTAAACATTTATCTTGTTGGAAAAGTATTTATGAGAGCAAGATAGAATAATTAATTTGATTCTCTGTTCTTGTTTGTGCTACTCTGAGACAATAAGGAATATGTCCTTTGAACCTTGTATCCAAAAACAATTCCCATCACTTGAACTAAGGATGAATTTCTATTTATTTCAAAGAGTGCTAGTACCAGAAGCAACTAGCACTAGTTATTTTTCCAGCTTTGTAACCAGTAAGATACAAGATTACTGCAAAAAACCTCAGAAGTACCGTTATTTGGTCTTTTGACAAAAAAATCTGTCTCTTCTTATGGTAATAATGAATTTCTCAGTTCTGGTATGTATTTTGGGGAAGCCCCATTCTCTCTCAAAATAATTTATTCCACTTGATGAAAGGGGCAATTCTTAGCAAGAATTTGGTCAAAGCAAGACTAATCCTCACATCTACACTACCTGCTACGCTTTCTTAACACAGTAATCTACATATGCAACAAAACTGTGTCTATGCAAAAAAAATGGGCGATGACAGTATCATCTTCAGAAATAGCCCTGATTTTAGGGGTAACACTGAACCTTATTTTTGTGTTACTATTCCAAGTGTTACCCTTTATCTTCAATTATTGTTTGTAATTTATTGGAACACAGATTTCCCAGAAACCACGATTTCCGCTCTTTAGAATATTGTCCAATGGCAGAGAGACTGGGAACAACCACTATAGGCGACAGTCTTCCTGAAAGTGCCCAGGCCAACCCTTCTCTCTCTAAAATGGTCACTGTCCAGGGAGCAAATATAATTCCCTTCAACTATGCACAGTACTCTGTACAGTAAAAACACACACAAATCCCTTCTTGACTTCTAGTACCAACTGGGTAAACAGAGGTTAATTTAATCCAGCCTTTGCCATCTCAGATATTTGGTCAACTGTAGAGAAAAGCCAAGGCCAGAACCGCAAGCCTGAAACGCGTCTATAAACTTTGAAATAGCCCAGCAAAGACCTTCATTGCTAGGGCTCATCTGTAATCAAGAAGGAGCCCAGGGATGCCCAGGTATATTTACTTGTAGATCCCTTGCTCCTGAAGGAAAATAAAACAGGGGAGTTCCTGAGGCATAAAGGGAAGGGAAACCTCCTTCCTCCAAATCTGTTATGTTCTAGACCTCTCTAGAGGTCCAAACTGAATAAGTGTCCACCAATAACTAAGATGCCCAAATTCAGGAAAGTACCTACATTCAAGGTAGCACTTAAATACATGCTTGAGTAGTTTCCTGAATCAGGACCTAAGCCAAAACATAAATAATGTAGCATCCAAAATAGAATTCATTCCTCAGATAATCTAGTTTTTAAAAAGTAACGGATACTGAAACTCAAATGAGTTATTAGAAATATTAGCTGGCCTACCTGTACCATTGTGAAGGGCTGTATGGTATAGCCTACACACACTGTTTCTGTTTGCAGAGTGAGCTCCTATAGTCCAGATTGGAAAGGGCTGATTTGTAATAGGCACTATAGTTTGAAGAGTTACTCATGGGAAGAGATGTGAAACAAACAAAAAGTAAGCAATCTTATAAAAAAACAAAACTATTATCCAAAAAAATATAGCAGACCAACCAAACCCCTTCCCTAAAGTCAAGTGAAACTTCTGAGTAACTGGAAAAATGACAGTCTCCCTTCTGTTTCCTGTACAGATGCACCCTCAATTTGTTCCTTCCATAAAACACACTCCTTTCTCCTCCTGCCCAGAAAACCACAAACCAAACCAAACCAAACCCCACAAACCTTCTTAAGCTACTTTAGACTGTAAACCCTTATTTAGTTTGTGATCTGCTTGGGTCAGACCCCGTTTTCTCATTTGACTATAAAGCACCAAAAAATACATACATATACATCTGTATAGACAAAATACAGATCTCACAGATGTGTCCATGTCTCTGTGCATTTTAACTTTCTCCTTTTCATTTTATTTGTCTGGGTTAAACTAAATGCTCCTTGGGACAAATGTCCTGGAAAGTGTCATATAAATTAAAAAATAAAATAAAAATCTACAATCGCTTTTTTATTTTTTACATCAATGTCACAAATAACCATGGATTTTTGCAAATTCAAAGACACTGCATAAAGGAAACTATCAAAATTGGTGTACCAAGCTTAATGTATAATTAACTAACCTGTTGCAAGTGCATTAGAAAGTACAGATCGATAAATAAATCAGGATCTTCAGTTTGAAAGTCAATTCATTATCACTTTTAATTTCAACATCCTTTCATTCACTGCTTGGTGCTTCCTTACAGCATCTTGTTATCTACAAATGTATTTCATCCAAAATCATTTAACTGGATGCCACCAGGTTTTTTGTCTTGTGTTTTGGTTCTCTCCAAAATAAAGTGAAGTAAAAGCAGATTCCAGACTACTGGCTGTGAATGCAAAATTGACTTGTTCAGTTCTTGGCACAGGTTTTGATCAGACTGGCTCAGTCTCTCCTTTTCTGTTGCTCATAGTGCAAACTAGGCTTACAGCATTAAAATCAAATCAAAAAGCAGCAAATGATTTCTTCTCATTCCCAAAATGGGAAGTTCTACTAGCTTTTAGTCATTTTATTTGACAGCTACAATAAACTTGCCATTTAAGAAAGACACTTTTGTTGATCATTGCGCACAGAACTGTTATTACTTTATGCTAACTATTTCTATCTACTTTTAAAAGCCTTATGATAAAGCCTTTCACATCAAAGGAATGGAATGACAACCATCTTTCCCTAAGGCACTGTCACCAGAAAGATATAGCCTGAAGGGTTGAAGTCTTAAACTGGGTAAATTAAAATTTCAGAAGTATAATGCTGCTGTAATAATAAATGGAAGCATGACACAAAGAAAACTGAAGTCTCCTTTTACTCTGCTTGAAGCTGGTGCAGTAAAGGCATCAACTTAAACTTGCTTTAATTTCAATTTGGCAGCCTAGATTATGACAAATTTTCATGATTTTAAATTATTCAGGTCACCTTCACATAATATTAGTCTCATTCACCACTAAACAACATTATGTTCACAATCACAGGCCAATTATGTTAGAGAACGATTAATCAGAGCCCTTGTTTGCCTGGTGGTCCTTGTAGTTCAAATTGTAAAACATATGGAGACTAGTTTGTGGTCCCAGGTTTAGTTTCCCTTATTAAAAATGAGAACGTGACAGTTTTAAAAAACTTTTATTAGTGCAATTTTAAAAAACAAGAACTGCTGTTGTAGGTGTTGGCACATTCCCTGAATGTACCCCTTTCATCTTTCAGAAGTCCTAATACCTGGACGTTTATTTGTCCTATGCCAGATCAAAGGTAGGTGGAAGCCCGATATCTGCCTTATGTTAAGATTATGCCACACTCTAAAGTTGTCCTAACCAGAGAATATGCGGTTTTAAGAAAGAACCACTTTAATTTTCAAAACAGAAGACAAGCTAGGAATGCAAAACAAGAGCACAAATGATGCACTTTGGTGCATGAACACTGTGGAGAAACTAGAGTTATTTGTGAGGGAGAGATGTATAGCAGAACTCTGTTTATCCGACCCTCCATAATCCGGCTCTCCATTTTAACTGGAAAACTAGCATACACAGGCCCAGAAAAGGGTGCTCTCTCGTGGGGCCACTAGATGGTGATACAGCATTGCACTTTCCTATTTTCTGGTTTATGTGGATTTTGATTATCCCATCTAGCTCTAGTCCCAATTAGATCGGATAAATGGGTTTCTGCTGTACTGTTTTGATTTATAACAGTGTTTACCTTATGAAATTAATAAACACCATGTGTGTCCCCAGAGGGGACAGAGTCTTGGGGTTGGTCAGGGTATTGATAAGGGGATGAAGAGTTTTTCATCTTTATATTGTCAATTCAAATCCAACCCAAGCTGGAAGTGACTGAAGTCATTACTATGATGATGAGAAGGAGATTCAGAAGTCTGTGTTAAATGAGCTAGTAACCTCAATACAGTTCCAGGTAAGCAGGTGTCCCCATCACACAAACTACATCAAATGCCATAACTGTTTGCAGTCTTAGCTGAGGTGCCAATGGCTGAATGGGAAAGAGTCTTAGCTAAAAGAATTAAGGGACATTAGAAAGGCAATCCAGGGAAACATGCCAATGGCTGTGCATTTTCTATTCTAGGAAACTGAGATTTCCGTCTCCAGAGCTACTGGTCTGGCGCATTTTACAAAAAATGTTTTTTTTAAAAATGAGTCATCATGTAGGTTATTTTCAATCTGTGCGCCCTTCAAACACTGCCTTCTTCATAACCATCCCTTGTTGATTTTATCATGAAGAGGCGTTTTGCTTTTTTTTTCCTAGGCAAGTTAAAAGGAGGTTAACTATAGTAGTATTCCCAACCCTGCTGTAAAGAAAAATACTAGTCCAAAACATTTTACTAAAACTACAGTAAGGTAATCTACTACAATGTAGGAGTAGTAAAATTCTTCTAAGATACTGACAGGGTTTGGAATTATTACTGGAGATGAGTGGACTATTTATAAAGGCATCCCAGCATCCATTGCTATGTAATGTGGAGAAACCAGTAGCTATGCTGAAGCATACACCTGGATAACCGTTATCACTTAACGTCCAAGTTCAGCAAAAGAAAATTTTAACACACATGGGAATAACATGGTGGATGAGGAAGTAGGGCAACCAGCTCCCCCAGTCTATTTTAGATTTCTGTCATGTGGACTGAATTCGGTAGTCACATTTTAATCTGTTTCCATGTGTTAGTACAGTAGCCTGGGTGCACAGTCAGATTAAAAAATGTATAAGGTCATATAAGTTAATAATATCACACACTTATTCACAATGATCTTATAATATAAATAAGAAACAGCCTTGGGGAATCACTGGTGTAGAAGTGCTAGCTGAAGTCATATGAGGAAATCAAATGACATGGAAAATATCAAGATACAAGAGTTAAGGTCAGATTACAGAGCATCCAAGGAAATCAAGAAATGAGAGAAGGGAAAATGAGATGCCATTTAAAAGAGATGCTGAGAGAGTGGGTTAGCAAAGTATACTCCTGAGGGAAGTCTGTGCCACTGTGCATATGCAGAATTTATGTCCCCTGCAGATTTCTTTGCTTCTCCGCAGAAAAATGACTTTCTGATGGGGCGCAATGGGAAACCACCAAGAGGGTCATGCGACCCTCCCCAGCAATATGTTTTGGGTGCCCAGTGCAGCCAGCAGAGAGGTAAATCACTGTGGGGCAGGACGGCAGGACTGGGGAAGACCCGGCTGGAGGCTCCTACCCTGTGCCAGGCTCAGCTGCTAGTCTCGGCTGAGCTGGGGAGGACAGATCTTCCTCTTTCCTTGCACAGCATCCAGGGCCATGTCAGACCAACCCCTAGATTTCTCCCTTGGCGGTAGGAAGCTCTGCAAACTCCCTCCCCCTACCTCTGTGCAGCCAGTTTCCTGTCCTCCCCAATGCCATGCTGGAGCCTCCACATTTATTTGACAAACAAAATTTGCAGAATTTTGAACTTTTTGGAAAATTTTTTATTTGGTGGCGCAGAATGCCCTCAAGAGTAAAAGTAGGAGAAACAAGGGTGCATAATGTCAGGGAAATCAAGTTTAGAGAGAAAACAGAGGAGGAGATAGATCAGCCCTGTCAAAGAATGAGAACAGAAGTGTCTTTTTAATTTAACTAAGAGAAGGTCAGTAGTAACCATAGTAAGGACTGTTTGTGAAGGCAGGAGAGAGTGAGTGTAAGCCAGACTCGATGGGATCCAGGAGAGAGCTGGAGGAGAGGAAGTGAAGGCAATTAGAGCATGCTCTAGGATCTGAGAGACAAGGGGAAGAAGGGAGGCAGGACACTAAACTGAAGCTCGTTCAGCAGCAGGAGTTGGTTAAAATAAGAGAAGAGAGGGGAATCATACAGAGCAGAAATGGCTCCACGAAAAAGGGAGGGAGACAAATAGATGGAACAAAAGGATGAGAGGAGGCAAACAGCAATGCAGGGGAATAAAAATTGAAAGCTTAGGGGCAAAAAGTTAAAGAATAGATTTCAGAGTCATAGCAGCAGAGATGAGAAGAGGGTAGAAATGGAGCAAGAGAAGAGATAGGTTGGATGCCAGTGGGATCTTGACCTGGACACGAGGGAAGACATAAAAGAGCAGATGCTAGAAAGAAGGATTAAGAGAATTGAAGGTGAAGAGGAGCTAAAGGGAGCTGACAGCATAAGAACTGGTCAAAGAGGAGAAGTAAAGCTCTTAAAAAGAAAGAGGGCAGAACTGAAAGATAAAAGAGTTCATTTAATGTTGAGCGAGTCAGTAGGAGCACAGCGAAAGAGTGGGGTGGAGGAAGTGAGTGCAGGGGAAGAGATAGTTGGGATGTGGTGCTTGTGCAAGTTACATCCTGTTAGCTGATAGTCTTACTCAATATTACAGGACTGCATTAATTCACTGTACTGGTATGCAGTTCTGTGGAAAGAAAATCGAAATAAGCAGAGCCATGCTGACGCTAAATTAAAAAAACACTATAATTTAAGGAAGACTAGCGTAATAAAAATTAATTTTTAATAAAACATCTCCAACTATTCATTTAAAATTTGATGTCTGCAAGATGATTTACAAATGCACAGCCATATGTATGGCTTTTGTTTACTTCTTTTGCTAGTCTGTTTCTTTCCATATATATTCTATGAAAGCAAGTAGGCCTGTCTGAAGAATTGTGACAGTTAAAATGGCTGCCTCCCTCAAGACAAGCCACAATTGCCATAGGAAGACAGGATCTGAGCTGCTATCTGATAGTACTGGCATAAATTTCAGTTGATAAATTAGGCAATAACTGTGGTGTAAATTTGGAGGGAAAAGTGGATGATGAGCAAGGATGACGTCTGCATTTTTAGGAAGTTAAAAGGAGATTTTTCTCCCTACATCTACTGGCTTCAAAACTGATAAGTACAATCAAAGTATGCTATAAATACAATGTGTAAGAACAGTGTAAAAGGAGGGGAAAGGGCAAGCTCATGGTCAGCAGCAATCTCTAATAACCATGGAAGTGCTAGCTTGGAAGGCTGATCTTTACTAAAAAAATTCCCCTGAACTTTTCTTCCAATCAGTACCTACAGAGAATCCACAGAGGCGGAAAAAAAGTCCTTTACATACTATTTAAGGTAGGGATAGTGTTCAGTGAGAATACTACTAGCTCAGTTTTTTGAAATATACTAAAAAGGAAACTAAATATGTAATAACCCCAAATCTTCCAAAAAAAATTACATGGACAATAACCATTTATGAAGAATACTCATCTGTCAAAAAGCACTGGGTGTTCACTGGCTGTAATTATAAAAGTATTTTTATGCGAATTGTGGTTGAATATATTACATTGTAATTTTCCTGGAGTGATTTCCTCAAAGATTCATAGGAATGTAGGGCTGGAAGGAGCCTCATGAAGTCAAATCCAGCCTCCTGGGATGAGGCAGGACCAAGTAAAACTTGACCATCCCTGACAGATGTTTGCCGAACCTGTTCTTAAAAACCTCCAATGATGGTGATTTCACATTCTCCCTTGGAAGCCTATTCCAGAGGTTAGCTACCCCTTAGAGTTGGAAAGTTCTTCCTAATACCTAACCTAAATCTTCCTTGCTGAAGATTAAGCCCATTACTTCTTGTCCTTCCTTCCATGGACATGGAGAACAATTGATCATTGTCCTCTTTATAAGAGCCCTTAACATATTTGAAGATTATTATCATGTCTCTTCTCAGTTTTCTTTTCTCAATAATAAACATGCCCAGGCATTTTTAACATTTCTTCATAGGTCAGGTTTTCTAAACCTGACATCATTTTTGTTGCTTTCCTTTGGATTCTCTCTAATTTGTTCACACCTTTCTTCAAGTGTGGTGCCCAAAACTGGATACAGTATTTCAGCTGAGGCCTCGCTGGTGCTAAGTACAGTGGGAGGATTACCTCCTGTGATTAAACATATGACCTTCCAGTTAATACACTGCAGAATGATATTAGCCTTTTTTGAAGCTGTACCACATTGCTGACACGTGTTCAACTCATGATCCACTAAAACTCAAGACTGCATATTCCATATTCAGATATTTTCCAAAACAGAACACAAAAAATTCTGGCACCCCCCCCCCCCACTCCGGAAACTACAAAACATATAAAAGACTATTTAAAATGCATTGCATATTTTTTCTTTCTTGGATTAGAGATGAGGTTGTGAGCGGCATGAGACAAATAGCCTGATAGCCATATGGGAGTTCGGAAGGCACCTGCAAGCCTCAAAGTATTTCTTTTTAGCTGTGGTATTCTATGATTATAGCCAATTCTATTTCACTTAGATGAGGGAGAAGTGCTATGGGCTTCACTCACATTCTACACAGTCGTCCTGTTCTGATCAGGCAGACAGTGTTCTCTCTTCAGTCATTTATACTGCCCTGAACTCCAGACAGAAAGTCACTTGAAGGTCACCCAAGTTTCCCTCATTTTTCCACACAAAATTTTAGGCTCTCTCAGCAGCCTTTCATACAGTTGATCGCAACACAAGCTAAGAACAAACGTGTCCATCTTGCTAACCATTGCACTCCATAACTGATGTACAGGGATCGCCTTTAGAGATTTAGAAAAACTATACCATTACTGCGTTGGGAAATAAAAGGGTCTGAAGTACAGTCTAGAGGTTAAAGGGGAATATGAATGAGAGCCTGCAACAGAATCCAGATCTTGTGGCTTTCAGCAAGTTACTTAAGATATCCAGATCTCTGTTACTCTGTTTGTAAATGCCGCCTGGCTCACATGGCTGTAGCAATGATGGGGTGTAACCAGGATCCTGGGGGGCAGGGGACGCTGAGATTACTCAGTTAGGGCAAACTGCAAAGAATGGAGCAGGCAATCTGCAAAGCTGGTGGTTATTCTGATACTTAGATCTATCAAGCTCACAACAAAACAGCCTCTATAATACCTTACTGGTTACCCAGAAGCTGAAAACACAGTTCCCGCAAAGCAACCCAGCCTTGGGCTCCCTCCCAGACAGGCAAATCAAATATGATGAAGATTACTGAAAATCTTGTTCATCATAAAAAAGTTCTACCAATCAAAAGGACTGGACACATTACCCACCAAGTTAATGAATACTTCAGATCTTACCCAAAGACATGCTTACAGCCAATTCTTATTAACTAAAATTTATTAAAAAAGAAAAAAAGAGTATTGGTTAAAAGATCATTATACATACAGACATGAACAGAGTCCTTAGGTCAGCTTAATAAGAGAGATGGTAAGCTTTAGCATTACAAAAAGTCCTTTTCAGAATCAGTTCATCAGCTTATAGTCCTATGGCCAAATATTCAATATCAGGGCTGTCCAAATGGGACTGGAGATCTCAGTCTCACAACTCAAACTTCCCCCCGAATAAAGCTTAAGCAGATCTGAGATGAAAGAATCAGGTCCCAAGAGTTTTGAATAAGAGATTTTTGCAGGCACTTGACAGCGTCAGTGTTGGGTGAACAATAGGCTTTTGAAGTAACCTTCTACACCTCTACCTCAATATAACACTGTCCTTGGGAGCAAAAATCTTACCGTGTTATAGGTGAAACCGTGTTATATTGAACTTGCTTTGATCCACCGGAGTGCGCAGTTCCCTCCCACTGAGCACTGCTTTACCGCGTTATATCCAATTCGTGTTATATTGGTGTTATATCGAGGTAGCGGTGTATTTCCTAAGCATTACTGGTAATTAGCTACATGGATTAACAAAGTAATTGCCTATCTCCCACCATTTGCAGGTGATATACTATATACTTCAAAGAGAAATCAAGGCAGTGATATCAGTATATTTATAGTTCATTTAAATGTTAAGATCTTTGGATCTCTGAATTAACAGAACACAGCACAGACAGGAGCTGTTTGGTTACATTGTTACCCCCTAAAAATATATATGTAAACACACAAAAAACACGATCATTAACTACTACTGTCTCCAAAGGTTGAATCAAGGTCATTAGCCTTCAAGTTGCTTAACCCTTTTTGGCCCTGTGTCACTGGGGGTATGGGAATTATACCAGCTCCACAATGCCATGTATCAGGATTCTACTTTAATTTGTAGTTCTGTTCTGAAGTCACTCTGAATTGGCAGTGTGCTGTCCAATATTATTGTCTCAATTATTTCAGTTCTAATCCGTTTAGTTACAAGTCAACTGAAGTTGCTTTTAACTGCCAATCCTGCAAACTCAGCTTGGAAGTCAAAATGGCTCTCTCTTTCTTCTGTATCATCCTCAGTAATGAAGGTTCTTCAGGCAAAATTATGTCCCCACTGATACCAGTGCAACCTCAATCCCCCCTTCAATAGGTACAAACTGATTGGAATTAGACCAAGAATTATGTCATAATACACAAGCAGCAACAGAGACCAGCTGTGCTCTTGGCACAGTAGAACTAAACAGGAGTACCAAGCAGTAAAGGTAACATATACAAACCTTTACAGATCCAAGAGCTTTATAAGCATGAATATAAGTTCCTATATGGCAACTGAAATACTACAGCTCCATTTAATAGATAAGGAAATAGACACAAAAATTAACTGATTTGCTCAAGGTCATAAACCAAGTTAATGGCACAGCCAATCCTAAAACCTAGGTCTTCCAACTTCCTGTGTGATGCTATAAACTCAGTGGTTCTCAACCCATGGGCCACCTGTGGCCCAAGCTGCACACAGCTACAACCCATGTGACATCGTCAGGGCCATACAGGTAATATATCTATTGTATGGATGCGGCTCATGTAACAAAGAGCTGTACATGCAGCCCACAATGGTAAATAGATAGAGAACCACTGCTCTAACCATTACAGTTGCTGATCAGAAGCTAGACAAACATATGCACTAGGTAGGATTTATATAATTTTAGTTAAGTGATCTGTTCTGATACAAAATATAAAGAAAACAGCATAAATAGATTACTTGAGTTCAACTCTACTCATAACAACAAACGACAAGGCCACTAAACAGATAAAGCAACCACAAACTAAGCCAACCGCACAGACATGTTGGTCCGATGGATTTCATCACCCAAATATGCTTCCCTCTCCACTCCCAGAAGACAAACCGGTCTGTAAGGGGTATACTTTACATGTGTGTGTTCACAGGGCTGACTGCATGCCAGACAACAAATACATGTTAACAAGCAAACAATATGTTTTAATACAACCAAACGTGCTATCATACATCTAGGACCCCTGAGAATGTAGGTCATAATTACAGGATATTGGAGATGCTATCTTGGACAGTAGTGACTCTGAAAAAGACTTGGGGGTTTAGGTGGATAAAGAGCTTCACAGGAGCTCCCAGTGCAATGCTGTGACCAAAAGCCCTAATGTAATCCTTGGATACATAAACAAGGGAATATCAAGTAAGAGTAGGGAGGTTATAGTACCTCCACAGTTGGCAGTAGTGTGACCACGCTAATGGAACACTATGTCCAGTTCTGGTGTCCACAATGCAAGAAGGATTTGCAAAATTGGAGAGGGTCAGAGAAGACCCAAAAGATGATTAAAGGACTGGAAAATGAAAACACTTTACAGTGAATGTCTCAGAGCTCAATCTGTTTATAATAAAGAGAAGGTTAAAGAGTGACTTCCACCATCTGTAAGTACTTATGTGGGGAACAGAAATTTGATAATGGAGTGCTCTTCTATCTAGCAGACAACTATATAACTAGTTCTAATTGCTGGAAGTTGAAGCTAGACAAATTCAGATTAGAAATAAGGCACATATTTAACAACAGTGCAATTAATAATTGGACCAATTTACCAAGAATTGTCATGGATTCTACATCACCGGAAATTTTAAAATTAAGATAGGGTTTTGTTTTTTTTTTCTAAAAGCTACGCTCTAGTCCTATGGCCTGTGTTATACAGGAGATCAAACCAGATGATCACAATGATCACTTCTGGCCTTATAATTAGTAATCCATGTTGCCAGAGTAGGGTAGACAGATTAAAGAACTGAAAAAATATGTATGTATAAATCAAGTACTGAGCAACAACTTTGTTTACGAGATCTGACTACACTTGACGGTGCATACATCGACAGGCTGTTCTGTTGACTCGCACAACTAATTGGGTCAGGAAGTATAGATGATTATCAGATCCAACTATTCTTGAGAGTCTGAATTACGCTTTTGGTACTGATAAACAGATCATGAACTGTAATCCCAAAAGCCTGAACTAGAACAGACTCAAAATTAATGGATTTCTCTTCTGCTTAGATGTGTTCTGGGGAAAAATCTTCATTATGCAAAAAGGGAAACAACAACAACAACAACAAGAAAACTAATGAAATCTTTCTTCAGTCATGAACCAAACAGAAAAATCACCAAGTCTGTACCATTACAGTCACAAGAATTACTTTTTTTTTTTAAATAAGTGAGGATTTCAAGAGGATTAGATTTGTATGAACATATTCTGAGGGATCACAAGCACAAATGCACTGCTGACTAATATCCACATGGTTTAATACGTCAGCTAATGAACAGAGACTCTGCCCTTCCCATTGCCCCAAGGATCCTATAATAGACAACTAAAGTGGATAGTTGGCAAGTGGGCAACAGGGTGTTTATCAATCTGTGTAAGTATCTTTTCTTCTGAAGTGCTGCCCTCTTAAATGGGCTTAATGCAGCACAGCTATTCTCAATGGGAAGCATGATCAGAAATACTAAATGATTTAATAGTATGTTTGGACAGCATAGTTTCCTAGGCCAAGTAAGATTAATTCTTAGTTCTCAAAACTTCTCTCTCCAGGGATCATCAGCGGAAGTTTCATGTGAAAAGGGGAGTCAATCAATCATCCATTCCAAAGGCAAAAGGCTTCATGTTTAAATGAAGCAAGATTTCAGCTCCCTATTTGCTTATTTTGTCATCAGTTGTAACTCAGAGGCTTCTCCCTGTCCATGTCAGTTGTGATAAGCCTGAGAATTTACTCACAGCAACTGTCTTAGTCCTGTATTCTGAAAGACCTTGGAGCACTGTACCAGTATAAATGGAGCAGTAGTTTTAAGGTAACCACATTTCATCTTTACTCTAAGGAACAGCGTTTTTAGGTGCAGGAAATCAGAATCCAGACAATAGCCAGCTTCATTGAGTTAGATGAAATCCTTCCTCCACATCCCTTACTGCCAGACATTCCCCCCGTTTTGAGAAATAGCAGCAAACTGATGCCAAAGTAGCACTTCTTGTTTATGGACTCCTCCCGCTCCTTCTATATGCAATACTGCCTTACCCTCAGTCACCCAGGGGAACATAACAGTTTATTCTGGAAACCTCCCTTTCCGCAACCCCAGATACCCATGTAACATTTGTTCCTGTTATTTACCAAGAAGCTCACAAATACTACATCAAAAGTTGAAACCTCATAATAGAACAAGATCCCTTAAGTAGTTTTATCTGGACAGGACAGATTGATAAATTGCCTCAGAGGCTCAAAGCAGCAGGCAAAAACAACTCTTCCTTCTAATAGCATCAAGGACACACCCTGAGTGAGCAGTAAGGGATGACCTGTTAGGCCACGTCCAGACTACCCGCTGTATCGGCGGGTAAAAATCAATTGCTTGGAGATCGATATATCGCGTCTAATCTAGACGCGATATATCGATCCCTGAGCGCGCTTATATCGATTCTGGAACTCCATCAACCCCAATGGAGTTCCGGAATCGATAGGGAGAGCCGCGAACATCGATCCCACGCGGTGTGGACGAGTGAGTAATCCGATCTTAGATATTCGACTTCAGCTACATTATTCACGCAGCTGAAGTTGCGTATCTAAGATCGATTCCCCCCCCCCCCCCCGTAGTGTGGACCAGCCCTTACTTTTGGAGAATTACTGAGCTGCTGAGGTACCAGCATCCAATCAGCTGAGGGATGTTGCAACAAATATTAGTGTGACATTACGCCCCAAATTCTTGTAGAAATATTGTTAATATGATTATAGCATATCTAAGATGTATTCTATGCAAGATGGGTCATGTGAGATGTTGGAAAGGTTATGATTTACTGATCATCATATTTGCATGCATGTATCATTTTTGTATCTGAAGTTAGGAATATTGTGTATGCACCAATTACAAATGTGTTTATACCTGGGGAACGCCCGCTGGCCAGAATGCAATCAGTCTAGATTGCTGGCTGGAAAGGGCCATTAGGAAAAACAGGTCTTTGAAGATGCTTATCTCCCACCTTCCTGGAAAGCCTTCCTGTGGATTCTGCAAATAGACTGAGTTATGGCTGCAGGGTCATATGATCAAGTCACCTGATATTGGACTCCATGATAAAATTAGTACTTTCCACAGGCTGGAGTGGAAATGCCATATGCAAAACCTATTTAAGGCAGGGGATGACATAATGAGTGTTCGTTCTTCACCTGATCCCGCTCAGGACAACATCTAAGAAACAAAGACAAAGGGGGAGAGAAGGATTGAGCCCAGGCTGGAAGGGTATCTAGCCTGTGAATGAAATATCTGAAGTTTTAAGCTGCAGCAAGTGCAGCTGGCCTTCAAGAATCTCTGCAGTCTGACTAAAACAACACTTCAGGTGAGAATTTGCACTTGTAGCTAGTCTCTTTAGTATTTTAAACTTAGATTGCGTGTTTGTTTTATTCACTAAATGATCTGTTCGCTATCCCTTATCACTTAAAATCTAACCTTTTGTAGTTAATAAACTTGCTTTTGTTTTCTCTAAAAACCAGTCTGTGGAATTCATATCTGGGGGACAGGGGTGGCAAAAAGATGTGCATACCTTCCTACACACTGAGGGAGGGGGCAAATTTCAATGAGCTTACACTGTATAGTTCTCTGTGCAGTGCAAGAATATACAATTTTGGGTTTACAATCTAGAGGGGGTGTGCACTTTAGTGCTGGGCAATTCCTTACCCAAGCTTTCTTATGCAGAGCTGTTCTCAACATGTGTGTGAAACTGCAGCTGGGCGTGTCCCTACCTGTGTGTGTGCTGGTAAAGTGCACTCTGAAGACTGAGGGAGGGCTTGGTTTATAGTAAAAATAAGTAGTTTATTTAACAAAGAACAGAGATTTGAGGAGAGGCAAGTAGAATTAAGGGAAACAAATCGTTGCATGTAAAACAGACCCATAACATGCTTTCTAGAGCCTTAACTTAACTAACTAGGCATTATGTCATGTCATATAGAGCAAAAGCCCACCCAAAATCCTTCCTGCATATACAGCCAGGATTCACCATCAGACCCGGGATTCCTATAAACCCCTATGCACCCCTTATGCCCCTCTATGGGTTGGTATTAAGGGGTTCCTGGGTCACAGGTACAAAGACTTTTGGTACCAACAAAGAAAGCAGTGCCAGAGCAGTCTGTTTTGACAAAGCCTGCAGTGCCCGATGGAAGGATGAGCCCCAGTAGTGTTTGCCTGGGGTATCTGCTCTTGGGCCTGACACTGAGGGTAGCACTGAGCTGAGGCAGCAAGATGAGTCTCAGATCTCTTTATAGAGGATGCAAGAGGACGACTTTGAAACTCCCAGGTGTCCTAAAATGGCCTGACAAAAGCTGAAGGAAGCCAAATGACCTTGCAGACTTACCTGTCTGCCATTCCTCAACAAAGGAGGGGAAGGTCCATCAAATTGTGCACCAGGATGCTACTTGAGCCTCTCCCAGGCACACCTGTCTCTGGAAAGATAGCTAGGTAGCTTGAACCCCCCATGGAGTTTGGCACCCGACATGGCCTGGAGCATAATAAAATGCAAGTGGTCCCAACTACTTGAACTATATTATAAATAATTAACTAAACTAACAATGAGATGTTAGCCTAACTAGCTTGTGCACAATTGAAAGAATTTGTTTCACTCTCAGCAGCAGTAGCAGCAAAGGAATTAAGGTGATTAGGGTGTGTGGTTCCTTTATGTAGACTGAACCAATGACATCATTCTAACAATAGCAGGATATTGTGCCCCCAGTTATTGCTCCTCAGCTTGCTGCTAGAGGGACTAGGCCCCATAAATGTTAATGTGTGATGGCTGCCATTGTGAGAACACACCAGGGATTGGCCTGGGACCTCCAGGGATAAAAGCATGAGCTGTTACAGCGCCAGCTAAGGAGACAAAACTCTGGAGCTGAAGGCTGTGGCAATTCATATCCTCTGTGGATCGGGCCACAAAGGAAGGCTTAACTAACACGCACAAACACACCAGTAGGTTATGTCAGGCTGCCCAGAGGAGCAGGGCAGGGGGCCCCCAAGTGGGGCAGGGGCCCCCAAGAGAATGCTCCGGCCCCAGCCCTGCCTCCGCCTTCCTCCATCCCCCGGCACCTCAGCGTGCCATGTCCAGGAGCGGCCCTGGATAGAGCTAAAGTGGCGTGGCTCAGGTGGGGCCTGAGCTCCTCCCTGCTCAGAGCCACATGGTAAGGTGGCGGGGCTGCGAGCTCCGGGCCGATCGTCGGGAACTTAGGCCACGCTGGAGCCAGGCTGCTGCAGCACTGTCCAGGGCCGCTCCTGGATGCAGCTCGCTGAGGCTCCAGGA
This sequence comes from Gopherus evgoodei, assembly GCF_007399415.2. Lineage (NCBI taxonomy): Eukaryota > Metazoa > Chordata > Testudines > Testudinidae > Gopherus > Gopherus evgoodei. Next base: position 62,991,415 of record NC_044332.1, read on the forward strand.
GAGGAGGCAGGCGGGGGTAAGCAGCATGGCAGGGGACTGGTGTGGGAGGGGCTGGCTAAGGGGCAGGGAGTCCTGGGGACAGTCAGGGCACAGAGAGGGGGCAGAGGTTCTGGGAGGTTGGTCAGGGGATGTGGAACAGGGGGTTGGATCGTGGGTGTTCTGGGGGTCTGTCAGGACTTGGCTCTGTGTGGGGGGGGGTTGGGGCAGTCAGGGGACAGGGAACAGGGGGTTGGTGGGTGGTGATGGTTGGGGAGGGGCTCTCGGGGGAGCGTGAGGGGACAAGGAGCAGGATGGGTTGGGGATTCTGATGGGGGCAGGCGGGGGGCAGGAAGTGGATGGGGGTCGGATAGGGGGCAGGGCCAGGCTGTTTGGGGAGGCACAGCCTTCCTTACCCTAAAGATCATTCAGCAGTTTGGGCTAAGTTAATTTTAGTACCTTGTATCCATTCACATGCATGGGCTATTTTGAGCATTTCAGTTTTCACAACATAGGCTCATCCCAGATTCTGGAACAAGCTCAAATGCCTAGTTCGTGGAGTATGTACATAAGCTATACTAAAGACAAACCCACAGTAACTGTCTCCAGTTTGTGAGGGACCCCATGGAGCCAGACTCTAGGAAACAGATACATTCATGGAGGTTAAGTCCATTAACGGCTATTAGCGAGGATGGGAAAGAAATGGTGTCTCTAGCCTCTTTGTCAGAGGGTGGAGGTGGACAGCAGGAGAGAGATCACTTGATCATTACCTGTTAGGTTCACTCCCTCTGGGGCACTTGGCATTGGCCACTGTTGGTAGACAGGATACTGGGCTGAATGGACCTTTGGTCTGACCCAGTATGGCCATTCTTATGTTCTAAGCTAAATGAACCCAAAGTTATGGAGACAGATGAGAGTCAAGGAAGCCAGCAGAGTATCAGAAACCTGGAAAAATCTCTGACTGGATGGGCTCAGGCGTTTGGTCACAAGCTGAAGTGGTTCAAAAGTTTTGGAATTTTATTAAGCAGAATTTTTTTATTGTTTCTTTAAGAAACACAGCAAGCAGCAAATATTTGGCCACACACTTCTGAAACCCCAAACCATGTTCAAGTTTTGGCAGACTAATTTCAGCTTTTCAATTAAAAAAAAAAAAAACAACAACAAATTTTGAAGGAAAGCAGACATTGTCCGTGATTTTTTTCTGCTTTTTAAAAAGCCCTGGCTTTCAATCCAAAAAAAGTTTTGATGGAAAATATTTGTCCAACCCTTTTAATGAGTTTTAGTGCCTGAGAAGGTGTAAAGGTGACTTGAAAAGAGGTTCTCTCAAAACTGGGTTTGTGCCGAGATGCAGACGGTTTTAAATGTTTTTCTTCCCAGGGCTGCCTGGGGGGAGGGGGAAGGGCAGTGAGGCAATTTGCCTCAGGCCTCACAAGAGCCCACACAAGAATATAGTATTCTACAGTATTGCAAGCTTTTTTTTATGGAAGGGTCCCCTGAATCCTCTGGGAGGGCCCTGGTTATGTACTTCCTTTGCTCATAGGAGGTTCATCCTGAGTCTCTGAGTCCAACAGCAGTTTTAATCTCAGACAAGATTCCACTTACATAATGGCTGAGAGCTTGGCCAACATAGTGGGAATTGAACTGGGAACACCAAAACCTAAAAGCATGAGCTACTACATCATGAGCTAAAGAGCCCCGGCTCTGGAGCTAGCAGTCGTAGCAGACTCATATCCTCTGCAGATCACCACACTCTGGGACCTGTCAGATTCTCAGCAGTGGGTTACAAATGCAGAGAGACACTGCTTCCTTTTAGGAAGCAGAACTATTGTCAAGACAAGCTAAATATTAATACTCCCTTTCCAGATATGATAGCTGTACAACATCAAGGTCAATTAAGCACAAAGCTGATTCTTTGCAAGGGAGCACGAGAAGCGATATTTCCAGAGCTTTAAAGTGAGAGCGTGAATAGGTTCCACATAACCTTATGATCAGAACATTGAACAGCCTGCTGTCAAATACAAGAAAAACTTTCTGCAGCATGCAGAATAAATCACTGAAAGAGAGTTGCTTATGACACAGGTCAGGTTTACAAAAGGCTCTGCACCACTTCAAATCCCTGCAATGTATCTTTAATACTTACTGTGTCTCCCTCAAATCACTCTGATAAAACTGTAAAGACTAATTTTGTTCCCAGTAAATAAAACAAAACAAGCTTCCTATTCACTGGGTTGTGTAAAAAAAGTCCTTTATCCAAGCAAGCGAAATGCTATACAAAACTCAGAATTCCATTGTGCCTCACTATGGTTCATCGGCACGCATAAGCATATACATTACTGAAAACTGTAGCATTTTTACAACCAAAGTAAAGTGGACAGATATTGTGCAGACATTTTCAGACCCACTTCCCCCCTCTGCCCTTTTAGCTAGGCAGATGCCCCTTTTACTTACAAAGCTCCACAAATGCACAGTAGATAACCCTTTGAAGTTATTGCTTATTTCCAGACAAAGGACTTATTAGAAATTCATGAGGCAACTTATTGTGAGTCTTGAGATTTATGTCTTTTTCCCCTGATCAAAATGAATTGACAAAGATGCAATAAATAAATAATAATAAAATGTAACTCACCTTCCAGAAGTTATCTACTTTGCCATAAACAAGTGACTGATTCTGCCTTTTGATGTCATTAATGGTGTTAACGTCACTGGAATTCAGATGCTGCTCCACCACAAACCCAAGGAAGCTGTTATCTGGAGTGTGAGCTGCAAGAAAGAAAGGAGAGACTGTTTATTACATGAAGTAATAAGCACTGGGATTTTAATATGTGGTCATCATCAGAAGAGTGACTTCCATGGAAATGTCTCCTCGCTTGACAAATCTGCTCCCTGCATGGATATTCAGAGATATATTTGCTTACTTTATTGACAATATTAATTCTTACTACTTTTAAGTCCAACAGATCCAAAACAGCAATAGGAGTAAGTCATTTTTTTCTTACTCATTCATCACCAGTAATAAAAATTCTGAAGCTGGAACTTGATTAACAGTACTGTTTATAATGTTTAGCTTTATGCTACAGATGAAAGATGATGGTGTCTGAGCCAGAAGTACCCCAGTTTGACTTTCAGACCTCATTACAACTTGCAGAAGTGGCAATTAGAAAAACACTATCTTTACATTTGTAAAGTGAGCTGTAAGACACTGAGGAACAATTAACATGAAAGTCTATGCTGTCTTAATTATTACTACATACAGTCACCAGTTAGAGTTTAACTGTACTTAAGTGTTGTTCAAATTTTACTTCCCAAAGTGGAAGAGGAGCCAACACAAAACACGGCACAAATCACTTTAATATCGTGTCTCCATTTTAATTATTTCATGTAAAATCACAAAGAATACACAGAGGAGAGATGTAAGAGGTTAATATGAATTTTACTGTCTAGATCACATAATCCTTATAAATACTGGGTGTAAATCTGGCCCCATTGAAGTCAATGGGGTTTGTTCATTAATTTCAATGGAGTTAGATTTCACCCATTATTCTTCTAAATTAAAATTATTTATTGGTGCATTACATTCTAAAAAGGACACATTTCATAAAAATTTTCTGTGACCTTGCCTTCTGTATAAGTCTTTTCTTACCAGCAACATCCAATGACTCTAGCCACCATTCTTTGGATGTATATAGAGATGTTACAGGTCCCCATGAGTGTAAGAATTCCCGCCTCTCCTATTATAAAGTGTTCAACTAGAGAGGGACTACCATATTAAGAAGAAGTGGTTACTCACCCTGTGCAGTAACTGTGGTTCTTCTAAACATGTCCCCTGTCGGTGCTTCACTTCAGTTCATGTGCACTCCACATACTTCTGATCAGAAATTTTCATTAGTAGCATCCATTCAGCCACGGAGGTGCCCTAGTCATCCTTTGTCCCACAGCAAAGCTATATAAGCTGCATGTGAACCACCCTCAGTTCCCTCTACATTGCCAGTCTCTTAAGAAACACCAAAGCAGAGGGGAAGGAGGACAGGTAGTGGCACACTCACAGGGTCACGCATCTCAAAGAACCACAGTTACTGCACAGGATGAGTATGGGTGCTTCATGTCAGGTGACTTCCAAGCAGAACCCCCAAAAGGAGGCATTTCAGAATCTAGTTCATAACTGAGAAAAGAACTGCGCTGCTAACTGTCACATGTCATCTAGAGGCATTGATTAAAGCAGTGTCTGGGAGCTACGTACAGAAGATCATGCAGATCTCAGATACAGGGACATTTTTAAGGAGGGCCACAGATGTAGTCTGAGACCTCTTAGCACGTGCTGACACACCAGGAGGAGGTGGAATGCTGGCAACAACATAATATGCAATAATATATAGAGATCCATTTTGACAGTCTCTGGGTAGAAATAGCAGATCCTTTAGATCTGTCTGCAAACAAAATGAATAGTCTTGGAGATTTCCTGAATGATTTAGTCCTATCCAGGTAGAATGCCAGCACCCACCAGATATCTAGAATGTGGACAGCAGTATTCAAAATGGAATTATGTGGTTTTGGAAAGAAAATTGGCAAATAAGTAATCTGATTCAGTAGTCTGAAACCCAGATAATACTTTAGGAAGGAATCTGCGATGTGACTGTAAGGAAATCTTGTTAAATATTGTGAAAGGAGGTCTGCCATTAATGTCCCAATTTCACCCACTCTTCAGGCTGATGTAATAGTTACTACAAAGGCTAACTACATAGATGAGTTTAATAAGGAGCATAATGCCACTTGTTCAAATGGGAATTTCATGAGATTTCTAAGAACAAAATTGAAGTCCCAAACCAGAGCAGGGGCTTTCATCTGTGGAAAATATTTCCCAATCCCTTCATGAACATTAAAGTTGGAGGACGAGCAAACACTGAGAGTCCCTTATTGTGGAATCCCTCGAGACAATCCCTCTTGAGACAATCCTGTTTTTCCTTTAAATGCAGAGGTCCTCCAGAACTAGCAGAAGAGGGGCAGAGCGAGGAACAACTTTCTGGAGGTTGCATCAATGACTGACTACATCTATTCCCTTTTTTGAAGGCAAGTATTTCTGATATTACTAAATGGTAGAGTCCATCTTCTGGCTCTTCCCCAACAAGCATCGAGGAGCCACATCTTGAGGTGGAGACTTCTCAGATCAGGCAGCAGCCGGATGCAAGCAACAGGAGATGAGGAAATACTGGAAGATTAATCGCTGGGCACACTGATAGGTGAAGCAAGTCAGGAAACCATGTCTGCCTCGACCATGTCAAGTCTATTAGAATGACTCTGGCTTCATTCATCTTGTTCACCACGCTGAGAATAAGAGGCGTGGGGGAAACATGTAAAAGAGCTTTTATTTCCAAGGGAGGAGGAAGGCATCCCCCCAATTAATTGAGGCCTAAGCTCTTCCCTTTGAACAGGTAGTACTTTTTGTTTGAAGATGTGGTACAGAGGTCCACTGAGAATTCCTATGTTCAAAGTATGTCAGTAAAAATCAGAGTCCAACTCCCATTTTTTGTCTTGGTGAAAAGACCTGCTGAGATCATTGGCTGTGATGAAATTCTTGTGTGATGCCTTATGCATCAGTTCCATACCTTTATTGCCTTTGATGCAGAGGGAATGGGATCTCATCCCCTCCGGAATGCAGGACACGTCGTTGGTCATGACTCTGATAGACTTGTCTTTGATGAAAGACAGAAAGCGATGGTAAGCATTTCTAAATCATCTAAATTCCAACAGGTTGATGTGGAGAGTGGTTTCTTGGGTAACTATCCACCCTGTACTGTATGAGCACTGAGGTGTGCCCCCATCCTGTTACCTGAAATTGGGACAGCTAGTAAGCTTAGGGAGGACTAATGACCCACCAGAGTTTGGCAGAAAGCTATCAATATAATAAACATGCTAAGTTCAAAAGAAGGGTGTGTGTGTCACACTCACACTCGCATACTCACGCTCCCAGGACAGGCACGGCACTGGAGATGTCAGGATTCTTCAAGGTAAGCGTCCCACAGCACAGCGATGGATGATGCGATTAAGATAAGTCTTCCCGAGGCACGATGGAATGCACTGCGGCAAACCACTGGCCAGGCAGTGCGGGTGAAAGGCCTTCACTGGAGGTACAAGCTTGTGAGTGCACTGCTGAGCACATGGCCCCTTCCCCTTTTAAGGAACTGCTTCTTATGGCCTGTGATTAGAGATAACTTGGCCATGTCTGGTTGGTTACACTTCACCTTGGGCAATGTCCATGCAGTGTCCATGCACTGGGTGTGTGAGCGCTGCCTAATTAGAGTCCCAGACACTTTGTCTACCTGGGAGCTCTTTTGATCTTCCAGCTGTTTTAGCAGCCCATTCACTCCACAAGCATTCTAGGAGGGAGGGGGAGGGGGGAAGCAACTTCACAGATATTCAAAGAGAGAGAGAGGAGACAAAGTGCCCTGGGGGAAGGTATAAACAGATCTTTTGAACGTACAGGTTATATAGAGCATACAGATCACTGCTGCTCCTACACACATCCCAACACAGATGCCTCTGTCATTACGTGACACCAGCTGAAAGAAGAAACTCCAGCACCTACATTTTTATGATCTTGCCACCAGTCTAAGGAGCGTTTCACCTGTTGGGGAACTGATATTTGTTTGTCTAAGTTGTCTAAGTTGTGTCTGTTCGATGAACAAGCTATTCTGAGCCATCTCTAGAGACAGTGAAGGCATAATCTTGCATGATTTGTCACAAAAGTGCAAGCTACCATGTGACCCAGAAGCTGAAGAGAGTTTGTTACTGAGATATGGGGGTTCATCTGAATAGACCTGACAAGGTCTGACAGTGCTAAGAACTGTCCCTGGGAAGAAATGCCCTGGCTGCCAGGGAATCCAGGGATGCCCCTATAAACTATAATTTTATTGGTAGTCAGCATGGATTTTCCACATTCATTTCAAAGCCAAAGTCCTAGAATAAGGCAACGTCCTCCATGTGGCAGAGAGCACCTCCTTATAAGACCGACCCTTGAACAGCCAATCGTTGAGGCCCAAAAAAAAACTACAATTGGCTGTCGATTCAGGTACGTGGCCACTACTGCTAGAAACTTTGAGAACCGCTTGAAGCTGAGGGAGACGCCAAATGTGGAGCACTCAGTATTGAAAGTGTCCTGTATATAATGAAATGCAGGTACTTCTGTGGGAGAGTATGAATAGCTATGTGGACGTACGTTGCATCTTGAAGGTGAAGAGCCAAAAACCAACCCCCCGAACTCTAGTGAAGGAATTACACCTGCCAGACACCATCCGAACTTTTGGGACCTCACAAATCTGTTTAGGAGTCTTGCATCCTAGATTGGTCCCTATCCTCCATTTTTCTTTGGCACAAAGAAGTACCCTGAGTAGAAACCTCTTCTTTTGTGCTTAGTGGGAACAGGTTCTATGCTCCTGTATGAAGGAGGGAGTTTATTTGCTGTCTTAGAAAGAGCTTGGATGGGAAAGAGGGATGAGGAGGAGGAAGGGAGGTCAAGTTGATGGCGTAATCTGTTATTACTTCCAGAACCATTACTCCGAGCTTGTCAGAAATAGAAGAGATGGTCTCTGCATTGGGGGTGTGCAAATGATTGCAGCTGACAGTCTAGGGAAGGGGGAGGGTTCAAACCCTCAATCATCCCATCAAGAAGCAGCATCCGCTACCGCGGCCTGCTCCAAACTAGGGTCTGATGGATTAGAGGAACTTTCTCTGGAACCTTCATCTCTTCCTTAGAGGTTCCAGAGGTCTCTCTAAAAAAAGAAGAATTGCATGAGGCAGGATGTTTGGGCCGTTTGGGATCTACTAAATTTTCTTCTCTTTGAATGAGTGTAGATGGCCAATGAATGCAACGTGGCTCCACAGGGTTTTAGAGTGTGTAGTGACTTGTTGGTATTCTCCGCAAACAAATTCAGTCCATCAAATGGGAGGCCCTCTATCATAGTCTGGACTTCTGGGGAACCAGAAAACTGGAGCCAGGATGCCCTGCACATCATCATTGCTGTGGAGATTAATGAGCCATGGTGCATCCTGAGAGTTTTGGACCAGGAGGACAGCTTGAACGATTGTTGTGGCCAGTAACTGTCCCTCAGCAATAACTGCCTGGAATTGTTCCCTTTTGTCTGGAGGAAGGTGCTGAACAAAACCAAACCCTGTATAATGTGTGAAGCTGTATTTGGGCATTAGTTCCTCACATACGATAGCTAAACTCGCATGCAGGGTACTACAGAAATCAAATATGATTATGGGGCTTCAGTAGTTCATTCTTGAAAATCAGGAAACTGACTGACACCATAGAAAAGACAAGTTTATATACACCCAATATCTTTTTATGTCACTGGTGGATCTCTCACAATTTCAGTAAAATGGACAGAATGTAAGGATTCACAAGTAAAATGCAAGAATTTCAGAGGATAAATCATGCAGAAAAAGTTTTATATATAATATTTACATATTAAATTGCTTTTTGAGTAAGAAAAACATAGATAGTTATAGATACAGTAGTTTGTGGATGACATTAAAGTTGCCAAAGTAGACTTATGCATTTATTGTCAGGATCTGTGATTTCCGGTCTCAACACATGAATACAAGAAATACTGATGCACCCAGAGGCACAAGGCTACAAGGAAGACTTCTAGGAAAACAATTTAATGCACATTATACAGACAATGAAATCCTCTCAGTTATTATATTCTCTATTTAGGACTATTGTGCCTTGAATAAACTACATGAAATCCAATTATAATTACCTTTTCACAAAAAATATTTCAGCTACAGTCAGACAGAGAACTTCCAGACCACAGAAATTGACAGTGGTATTTAACAATGAAGAGTGCAGAGAGAATGCTACTGATCAAGGGCACCTTTTCCATTTTCTTTTGTTTTAGGAAACGGATGCAAAGGAATGGGAAGGAAATACAAAGTTAAAAGAAAACACTAACATTGTTAGTTTGCATTACTGCACTTACACGAAAACACGTAGAAAGGGAAACAGAATCTCATGCTTCCGGATAACTCAGAGGACTGGCAATAAAATGTACAACATTTTTCCAGTAAGTTACTATAAAAATATGGCCCATTTTAGTCATCATATTTGCTTTATGTGAAAAGTTGTGTTCCAGTCCAGATTGAAATAGCTTTATCTAAAATTGGCTCCGTTAAGAATTTCTACCAACTTTTGCCTGCCTGATTCCTGCTTGCTTGATTTTTATCCAGTAGTAATTTTTTGCCCTCATAAACAAAGCCCTAGAAATAAAGCTGAGTTACAATCACATTGTAAAATCTTTACTGATAAGTATTTTAAGGTCACAACCCAATAAAAGATTGTGCTACCTCTGGGTGAGTGAGAGGCCAAGAAAGCTGGCTCTTTTCCATCAGATTTAGCAAGATGTCAAATCCTTGAAGGTCTCCAGCACTGCAATTGCACATGCTTCAGAATGAGTTTGGTTGACTTATATCTTTACCATCTCTGTTGTGATAAAATGCCAAGTACTGAGGAATCAGAATATCCACCATATATAGAATTTTAAAAATTGGATGAATATTATCTGGTAAACACCAATAGTTTATACATACATATACTGTTTTGAATATAATTTATGAAGTTGTTCTGCGCAGGAGTAGTAGTAAATCCTAGTATATATGCAACACTTTAAGAACTATTAAACCTCTCAAAATCTGTGAAAATGGATAACTATTACCCACATTTAAGAAGGGAGGAAACTAAGAGGGGAAAAAAAGGTTATGCCATAAAGAGAATCAGATCCATAGCTGAGATTAGCTATCAGTACTCGTGTATCCAAGCCTGCTGCTCAGACCACTGGATGTACACTCAATTGGTAAAAACAATATTTACTGTTTTGCTGCATTAAAAATATTTTTCCTTTAAATAAAGAGAATTCCCTGTGCATTAAAGAGAGAAACTAAGAACAACCTACAGATGATGGGCACAGGATTGCCCTTGCAACTGTTATCCCAATGCACCACCATTCTGAGCTGTTATCTTGTGCAGGGCCTCATGCAGAAAGTTATGTACCAACAGTATTAAATAATGCCTCACAAATGAGCCCTGGTTTTAAATTTTTATTTGTGACATGAACCAAGAATATGAGATTAGGTCACCAGAAGCAAAAGCCACATTTGCTCAACCATCCACCATCTCTCAAACCCTGCCTAGAATTGTCCTGTTCAGTAACATCTCCTAGTCACAAATCATATTTTTTGTTACTTGCCACTAAACAATTGTGAATGCAGCTCCTTTATTTGTTGAACAACTTTCACTGTACTTCTCTAGGACTCTATGCATAGTGCATGACGCACTAAATGTGTCTCAGATTTTTACAGAGCAGTTAAATTCAACAGCATGGTAGACAGCAAGTAGCCATGACTTGGCAAGTAGCCTCAAATATAGTCAACAATGAAAAAGCAAATAAGGAGTTCTTTTACAGAATCTGCAACAATGAGGCACTCCCATTAATTCAGGGACAAGCTTCACAGTGTTCTAAATAAATTGGGTTTGGTTTACTTTCCACTGTCAGCACTTGCACAGTAGATAAGTCTTGCTCTCGTGAAGATTGGCAGCATATTGGCAACACTCTCAAAATGTTCCTGAGCTATTTCTCAGATACACTGTCCCAGATCTCTCTCGACATTCGGCAAACATGTAATTCTTCCTTTCATTCCTCATTATTTATTGGTTACTGTATGGAAAATAAAATCCCACCCTTTTGTCTCTATTTCCTTAATCCAGCTGCTTCATTTCAGCCGGCCTCAGCAAGTCTCAGTGCCACAGGCTGGAAGCCCTGAGCCTGGCCCCCTCCCCCGTGGGGCTGTAGTCACGAGCACCGGGTTGCCAGAAGTCCTGTCTGCTCCGTGCAGCTCCCGGCATGTCCCCTAGAAGCAAGGTCTATCAGGGAAACGCTGTGCATTGCCCGCGCCCCCAGCGCCAGCTTCGCAGCTTCCATTGGCCGGGAACTGCAGCCAGTGGGAACTGCGGGGGCGGCACCTGTGGGTGTGGGCAGCACACACCGTGCAGAGCCCCCTGCCCCCTCTGCATAGGGGCCAGACATGGCGGCTGCTTCTAGGAGCCACATGGAGCCTGCATCTAACCCCGCTGCACCACGGACTGAGAGCCGCCCAAGGTAAGCACTGCCCGGCCAGAGCCCACACCCTGAACCCCCTGCTCCAGGTCGGAATCCCCTCCCACACCTTAACTCCCTCCTAGGCCCCACACTCCAACCCCCTGCTGCAGCCCTGAGCCCCCTCCTGCATCCAAACTCCCTTCTGGAGCCTGCATCTCAAACCTCCCACACCCCAACCCCCTGCCCCAGCCCACTCACGCACTCCAAATCCTTTGGCCCCAGCCCAGAACCCCTTCCTGCACCCCAAACCCTTCACCCCCAGCCCCACACCAGATCCCACACCCCTAGCCGGAGCCCTCACCACCTCCTACACCACAGCCCTCTGCCCCAAACTGGAGCCCCCTCCCATACCCTGAACCCCTCATTTTTAGCCTCACCTCGGAACTTAGGGGGAAGCCCTGAGAGCCCACACACCCCCGGCGGGACTGTGTGTGGCCTGCAACTGATTTTTTCTGTTGGTTAGTAGCCTCTGATAGAAAAAAGGTTCCCTGCCCCTGCATTAACCCCTTAGTGCTAACAGTGTAGAAGCAGCAAAGAGTCCTGTGGCACCTTATAGACTAACAGACGTTTTGGAGCATGAGCATTCGTGGATGAATACCCACTTCGTCAGATGCATTGCTTTTACAGATCCAGACTAACACAGCTACCCCTCTGATATTTAACAGTGTACAGGTGTCCTTCGGCAGCAGTTCTACTTAAAGAACAAAATGTCAGCATGAACCTCTGCATACAAGGTGAAAAAAGTCCAAACTCTGAAGGTGAAAGTTTGACAAACTTGTCTGCCAAGTCTGAACAGGGAATAGTAGGCCTGCTCTCACCATGTCCCTACCTAGCAAGCATCACCTGCTTTTGGGGTTGCATTGGGCATTGGTATATGGATTGGAGCCCAGAAGTAACTATGCATAGCTGCATGGAAGTCCTTTCCCAGGCCTCTACTGCTCTTAGACAGCCTGCAAAGGTGGCTATTCTCCACCTGCTGCTGGAGACTACTGAAGTCTGAGCAGCTGTACCACATAGGGGTCAAACTGGAAGACTGCATAATCTTTCTCCAGAATATGACAGAGCAACTACAACCCATACATCTGACCGGGTATAGAAAAATCAAAGAGAACAAAGATACTTCCAAGTTGTCAAGCACTACTTACCATCCACTAAACCGAATTGAGTATGGAAATTAAACATAACATGGTCAACATTTTCAAGAGGGATTTTGGGTGCCCAAACGGAAACATGAAATTGGCCTGGTTTTCATAGGCCAGCACTTTCTGAAGCTGACTCCCCCTCACCTTCTTTAAGAGGTCTTAAGTTGGACACTCAAAATCACTTTTAAGCGTATGTGGGTTAAGATTTTCAAAAGTGCACTTTATGAATTATGAGAGAAGAAAAGACTCAATGGATCAAGAAATTTGTGAACAAAATGATATCTTATTCTGTCTGCTTGACATTTACCAAGGCAAAGTGGAGACCTTTCAACCTTCCCCCATTCTGTCAAGGAGGAGATATCTGTCTCCATGAATGTTCTACCTCATTTGACTGCACTCCTAACACACTGAACCATTACAACTAAAACAGGAAAATTGGACACTTTTTCCTAGCAGTCATTGTTGAAGTAGAGCAATGTTAGTGCACACCTTGCCATTACTGAAAAGATGCACTGTGGTTGTCCAAAGAAAAATAAATCAAATATGTACTGTGTTTCAGACAATAATAAATCTGTATATTCACAATAAATGCAGATGAGCTGTGTGTGTATGAAACAGGTATAATGAAAGGAGGTATCTTGATGGACCTCTGTAGGTTATTACTGTTTAGTTACCCAACATGACTGTAATGTTTGGGATTTATCGAGGTGTTTTTGAGAACACTGGGTGGGATTCATTAATTCGTTATGTCCAAAGGGAAATAATATAGGATAGGCATATATCTGGTGTCTTTTCAAGGAAAAAACCTGGCTGTCCCCCAATAAACATGCTTGCCTTGTTTTTGCTGATGCCTGTTGAAGCGGCACAGGAGGTGTTAGCTAGGTTGCCTAAAAATCACATAAATGAGTCACAGCTGCAGAGACAGGAATACATCTAAAAGTTTCTAATTCTTGAGCTACAATCTAAAAGTTCTGGCTCCCAATTTCTTGATCTAAACACACTACACTCCCTCCAACAATTTGATTAGCTGACACTGATTTTTCAGACACACATATCAGGCATTGCATAAGCTGTCTAAAACATTTCAGAGCTACTGAACAGCTTTACTTTTTTTTTTTTTTTATAATAGTGTGTAAGTGCAACTTTCAGCTACATTGTTCTCATGTACATGTTTTAATTTTCAACAGCCTTGCAGTTGTTGGGTTCAATAATTTGAATAAGTCCACCTCAGTTTAAATGTTCATAACTGGAAAACAAACCGGTGCAAGCAAATCTTGAAACTATCTGCAAAAAAAACTACAGATGCAAAATTACGTTGAATGATGGAGATTGTGAGTTTATGATATCTGAACGAAAAGCAGTGGGGAAAGCATTGTGCTCTGTTCAGTTAAAGACAAAACTTATGAAAAAAGGCTTAAGTACAACATCACAGCCTGAAGAACTCTGACTTAAAATGATCAAATACAACAGTAACTTAGTCTACCAAATGGAATCACTCTGCACGTGTCAAAAAACAACCACCAATCACTCTACAGAAGCATTTGAGACACTGAAGCTAACAAAAGTGAACTCCAGACATCAGTGTGTGTTGGAAAGCTAATTTCAGAATAAACCTCCTTACCAAAATGTATATCCAGTTAATATTGTTCTTTTATGCATTTGTGCTGAGCGTACTGCAGCTTTGCATATTCAAAAACAGAATTACAAGCTCCCTGTCCTCTGTGTTTTGCTAGATTATGACCTAGCTTTTGAAACTGCAAAGATTCTCCCTAATGGGAACATTCACTTTTAATTCTCGCTCTAGAAGCAATTATATATGAAAACAAGGACACTTACGGAACATTGTATAAAACTGCTGTGGATTAAGGTTCCATTTCCCCCATGGCGTCTTGTGGCCTTTAGACTGGGCATAATGAGCATGATTAAACTCAGGTTCAGTCCCAAACGAATCCAGTACTCGTAACATACACCTGAATGAAAAACAAGTAATTAAAACCGTTCATGTTCTTCTTTGACTAAGCTTCTCTCTTAAATTTAAGAACTTCCTTTACCCAGAACAAACCTTAATCATTTCTAAATTGTGCAATTACAAAAATGTCACCAAATGGTAATAAACGTCACCAACCATAGATGCAACCAAACAGGCTTTGAGAAGAACAAATGTAGGTTTCAAAAGTCACTAACTACTGTGCATTCATATAAACGAAAATGGAAAATGAACATGTCTGATATTTGGTTTTGTTGGTTACACTTTATTAACTTAGCATACTCATCTGAGACTAGCTGTTTAAAGGAACAGTGTAAAGAATCAAAGAAAAAAATGTTAAATTCCTTTCTGTCCCTAATTTATAGCAAAAACTAGAAAATATTTAAAAGTATAATTTACCTCTCTCTTTGAATCTTTCCACTGGCTCTCCCTTCTCTATCACATCAAAAACAAACTGTCTTTACTTTCCAGGCCTTTCATGGCGTATCCTCACTGCACCTGGCATCTGTCATTCACTACTGAAATGCTCACTTCTGCTAAGGATTGGCCCATGATGCCAACTTCCATTGCCCACTTGTTAACTTTTCAGACAAGCACCTTTGTGCTTTCTCCGATACTAACCCCTCATGGTTGGAAGGAGATCTCCTTAATCATATGCAAAGCTACCTGATTATCTCCCTTCAAATCACTCCTCAACACTCTTTTTTTACCCTAATGCCTACAACTTGATAGGCCACTAGTGTGCTGAGACCACTGTCAGTCATGCCGACCAACGTTGTCTCATTGTTTCCTTGCACTCCTATATCTCTGTATCAAGCTGTTGTTTCTGGTCTTCTGTATAGACTGTTCTATGTACAGCTCCTAGCACTACAGGGTCCTGGTCCATGACTAGGCCTCACGGCTAATGTAATTCAGAGAGAAAATAATGACTGCTGACTCTTCTAAATGGACACCAATTCTAATTTTGGTGTCTCCTAATCTTTTTAAGGGCTGAGAATTGTCTCCTTCCAACAACCCAAGTGACACATATGGTTTGAAAGGGAGCAGAATGGCCTCCTCCCCCCAAAGAGCAAAACACGAGTTGTAGCAGATAGATGGCAAGAAGCTTGTAAAACGGGGGTCTACACTGAAGTGTGCTATAGAGCAGTGCTTCTCAAAGTGGTGGTCCGCGGACTGGTTCCGGTCCGCGAGCCATCAGCTGCCAGTCCCCAGCAAGTTTCCTCATAAGAGCGTCAAATAGGATAATATGGCACCGGTCCCTGGCACATTGGAAAAGGAAAATTGCCAGTTCCCCACACCAGATAGCTTGAGAAGCACTGCTATAGAGTACAGCTCTGCAGGGGTTTGATCTCTGTCACTGCACAATGAGGGTGAAGGCATGGCCAATTGATCTACATTTACATGGATCCACTTTCCATCTCCCACTGGTGAGGGTTCTGCAGCTGCATGAGTTATTAAGGGGAACAGATTGCAATAGCAACCAATGACTTGGTGAGCAGGTGCTCTCCCTTTTGAGAAGTGATCTACCCTCTCACCCCCATATACTACCTTATGCATAAACTCATTTCCTCAGAAAGGAAGAAAGAACTTGGCCCTAAAAATACACATGTACAGTCATCTGTAGTCATTTGTTTCAAATATTCCTTTTACAATTTCTCCTCCAGTCCCCAACATCTAAATGAAAATTCATAAAGCAATGGCAAATTGTAGCTTTAATATGAAATGTTACCTTCATATTTGAGAACACAGGACAGAATAATTTACATGTTTTATCCCTATAGGGATCTTTCAAGCAAAATGAATAGAAAAGTACAACATACCGTGAATCACAAAACAACAAAGCTGACAGTTCAGTTTCTGTAGTAGTTATTCAGTGTTTTATGTCAACTGTTTTCATTGAGAACATTTTACAACAGTGGCAATTATCTCTGCATCACAGAGAACACTCCAGCAGGACAAAAACAGACTCTGCAGCAGTAAATCAGAGAGTAAGAACCAAATTCTTGTTTCTTTGGTAGTCTCAATCCAGCATTCTTAATAAATGCACATTTTGGTCTCATGTGTGACTAGAGAGACTTCTGGGAAGCTAAACTGAGACCTCATTGGGGCCTGTTGAATCATCTACACGAGGAGCACAAATGCTTCAGGTGTATTTAATGCTACATGTACAGGCTGATTTAAACAGCTGGATCTTTAATTGGAAAGGATCCAACATAGAGAAAACAAAGGGTCTCTGAAGCAGCAGAATGATAGAGATACAGAAGTGATGGAAGGTGCAGCAGAAAGCAAGCTAATCAAGGAAGGAAGTAAATGAAGGGTGTGTTTATTCGATTATGGCATGCGGGAACTGGAGAAACGAATAAGGGAAGGGAAAGTCAGGTAAGAAGGGTTTGGAAAGGCAAACCCGAGCCATAAAACACCGCAGGGTGTGTGTCATGACACATGCAGACAGAGTGCCTTTGAATTGCTGTGAGGCTAATAAGGGTATGCAGTGGCATGCTTGGTTGAGTCTTAATGGATTTTATTGAAAGTGAGACATTTATGTTGAACAGCAGAACTCTAAGTGTTACAGAAATAATTATGTACCACGAATTCTTGGATATATTTGCTGGTTTCAAACCATCTCCACAGAACACACTGTAGCAGAAAGTATTAAATGAAGTCTGAAGTGTCCTATGCTTCTGGTAGCTTGGGAGTGAGGGAAGATCTTACTGAAAACTGTGCTCAGACACCACACTATTACATTAGTACTTAATCGTTTAAATATGTCAAAGCAGCAAAGAATCCTGTGGCACCTTATAGACTAACAGACGTTTTGGAGCATAAGCTTTCGTGGGTGAATACCCACTTCGTCAGATGCATGTGGTGGAAATTTCCAGGGGCAGGTATATATATGCAGGCAAGCTAGAGATAATGAGGTAGTTCAGTCAGGGAGGATGAGGCCCTGTTCTAGCAGTTGAGGTGTGAAAACCAAGGCAGGAGAAACTGGTTCTGTAGTTGGCAAGACATTCACAGTCTTTGTTTAATCCTGAGCTGATGGTGTCAAATTTGCAGATGAACTGAAGCTCAGCAGTTTCTCTTTGAAGTCTGGTCCTGAAGTTTTTTTGCTGCAAGATGGCCACCTTAAGGTCTGCTATAGTGTGGCCAGGGAGGTTGAAGTGTTTTCCTACAGGTTTTTGTATATTGCCATTCCTAATATCTGATTTGTGTCTGTTTATTCTCTGCCGTAGCGACTGTCCAGTTTGGCCAATGTACATAGCAGAGGGGCATTGCTGGCATATGATGGTGTATATTACATTGGTGGACGTGCAGGTGAATGAACCGGTGATGGTGTGGCTGATCTGGTTAGGTCCTGAATGGTGTCGCTGGTGTAGATATGTGGGCAGAGTTGGCATCGAGGTTTGTTGCATGGATTGGTTCCTGAGCTAGAGTTACTATGGTGCGGTGTGCAGTTACTGGTGAGAATATGTTTCAGGTTGGCAGGTTGCCTCTGGACGAGGACTGGCCTGCCACTCAAGGCCAGTGAAAGCGTGGGATCATTGTCCAGGATGGGTTATAGATCCCTGATGATGCGTTGGAATGGTTTTAGCTGGGGACTGTATGTGATGGCCAGTGGAGTCCTATTGGTTTCTTTCTTGGGTTTGTCTTGCAGTAGGAGGCTTCTGGGTACACATCTGGCTCTGTTGATCTGTTTCCTTATTTCCTCGTACGGGTATTGTAGTTTTGAGAATGCTTGGTGGAGATTTTGTAGGTGTTGGTCTCTGTCTGAGGGGTTAGAGCAGATGCGGTTGTACCTCAGTGCTTGGCTGTAGACAATGGATTGTGTGATGTGTCTGGGATGGAAGCTGCAGGCATGAAGGTAGGCATAGCGGTCGGTAGGTTTTCGGTATAGGGGTGGTAATGTGACCATCACTTATTTGCACCGTGGTGTCTAGGAAGTGGACCTCCCATGTAGATTGGTCCAGGCTGAGATTAATATTGGGGTGGAAGCTGTTGAAATCGTGGTGGAATTTTTCCAGAGACTCCTTCCCATGGGTCCAGATGATGAAGATGTCATCAATGTAGCGTAGGCAGAGAAGGGGCGTGAGCAGACGAGAGCTGAGGAAGCGTTGTTCCAGGTCGGCCATAAAAATATTGGCATATTGTGGGGCCATGCGGATGCCCATAGCGGTGCCACTGATCTGGAGATACAGATTGTCATCAAATTGGAAACAGTTGTGAGTGAGGATAAAGGCACAGAGCTCAGCAGCCAGTTGTGCTGTGGCATCATCAGGGATACTGTTCCTGACAGCTTGTATTCCATCTGTGTGTGGGATGTTTGTGTAGAGAGCCTCTACATCCATGGTGGCTAGGATGGTGTTTTCTGGAAGGTCACCAATGTGTTGTAGTTTCCTCAGGAAATCAGTGGTGTCACGGAGATAGCTGGGTGCTGGTGGCATAGGGTCTGAGTGAGAGTCCACATATCCAGACAGTCCTTCAGTGAGAGTGCCAATGCCCAAGATGATAGGCGTCCAGGATTTCTGGGTTTGTGGATCTTGGGTAGTAGATAGAATAACCCTGGTCGGGGCTCTAAGGATATGTTGATTTGTTCCGGTGTTAGTGTAGGGAGTATCCTGAGTAGATGTTGCAGTTTCTTAGTGTATTCCTCAGTGGGGTCTGAGGGAAGTGGCCTATAGAATTTGGTGTTGGAGAGTTGTCTGGCAGCCTCCTTTTGGTAGTCAGACCTGTTCATGATGACAACGGCACCTCCTTTATCAGCCTCTTTGATGATAATGTCTGGATGGTTTCTGAGGCTGTGGATGGCATTGCGTTCTGCATGACTTAGGTTATGAGGCAAGCAATGTTGTTTTTCCACAATTTCTGCCTGCGCACGTCGGCGGAAGCATTCAATGTAGAGGTCCAGATTGTCATTTCGACCCTCAGGAGGAGTCCATGTGGAGTTGTTCTTCTTGTGCTGTTGGTGGGAGGGTACCTGTGTATCAGTGCGCTGTTCAGTGTTGTCTTGAAAGTATTCTTTGAGTCAGAGACGGCGAAAGTAGGCTTCCAGATCGCCGCAGAACTGTATCACGTTGGTGGGGGTGGCACGGCAGAAAGAGAGTCCCCGAGATAGGACAGACTTTTCTTCTGGGCTCAGTGTGTATTGATAGATTGACGATATTGCTGGTGGGTTGGGGGTACCACAGTTTTTCAGAAGCACCTTTCAAGAGACTCTTACCTACACTAAGGTCACAATAAATCTGCCTAACGTATTTACAGTAGGGGGAAAAAAATCAAAACAAGTGAAATATCACATTATTTAGTATATTTTCTATAAAAAACTTAAGCGAGTGAGCATAAAACTCTAGTCTCATGAAAGGGAGATAAAGATGAGAATGGGGACTAGATTAAAAAAAAAAAAAAAAGTAAAAACCTCCCCCAATCTCCCTATAGTTTGTTTTAACAGTGTGAAAGTTACAGTAGCTGATGCTTATTCTTTTTTTCCCTTGCCTGTAAAACTAATTTACCATCATTCAATAATGTTTCAGTAACCCACACCTGACATCTATTGTCAGCAATGGTGACTTTTCCAGTGTAGGTCACAGAATTTTCAGGCTAGTTAGGACCTGCATTTCTAATGTAAAAATGTAAGCAGACTTCCTTTCAGGGTTTCTTATGCAGAATATCATCAGTTAGGCCTCAGTAAGGAATGGGAGTGGTTGGGTCAGTTATAAAATCTAAACTTCATTTCCCCAATACTAATTTCTCCCTACTGTTACTCACACCTTGTTGTCAACTGTCTGTAATGGGCCACTCTCTTAACACTTCAAACTTTATTTTTCCTCCCTTGGTATCCTGCTGTTAATTGATTTATCTCATTAGACCAACCTCACATTTAGTAAAGCAACCCCATTTTTTCATGTATTTATACCTGCTCCTGTATTTTTCATTTCATGCATCCGATGAAGAGGGTTCTAGCCCACGAAAGCTTATGCCCAAATAAATTAGTTAGTCTCTAAGGTGCCAAAAGGACTCCCGTTGTTTTTATTTAAACAGAATGTTGCTCATTTTGAATAACAGTCATGTTAGACATCAAAGACAAATCAGTTACAGTACATTCATGATACTGGCAGCACCAATGATACTGGACATACAGCAGGCATTACCTGATGTCATCACTGGTGCTACAAGCAAGAGAAATGAACAAAAATAGGACTTGGTTCATGCAGAATTTCAGAACTCCCAGCAGCAGAGTCACTGCTTTTGGAGCTGCTAACTCTAGTCACCTAATTTGAAATCATCAATAACTTCCTTTGAGCTAAAGTTCTCTTACAAAACTGATATGGCAGTGAATATTGAAATGAACAAACAGCAAGCCTGAATTTAATTTCACATTCAAGCCTGCTCTGTACAAGCAGACTAAACTGGCCAGCATACTGACATCTGCTAAGAGAATTTAACTGACATAAAACTAAGAAATGCGAGCACAGAAATACCCTTAGCTTTGCTATAGAAAAAAATGTGGGGAGGGGGCTCAGACTGTAGATATAACAAGAACTGACCAGCTATTAAATATTAATAAATTAAGACAGCAATTAGTAAGGAAGCAATGACAAGGTAGCAGTTCTATATGATAATATTCATTCTATTGAAATAAACTAAAATATATGTAAACATCTGCTTTGACACTGGAATTATCCATGTTAAGTAACAAATTCTTTCACTGACAAAATTTGCCAAGAAGCTTATGTTACTTCTGTGTTTGTGTATGGGGGAAGGGGCACTGGTACCACAATTTATTTTAAAAAGCAAAACTAAGAAAAAATTGTAGTTCACACAAATTTGTTTAGAGCCAAATTTAATTGCAAAAGTCATGAACCAGGAAAAAAGTCAAATTAGAAAAAAAATAGGGAAAAATATATTGACCTTTTAAGATGTAATGATTCATGAAATAAGAAAAATGGAAAGCTAATCAAACAACCTTGGTGTCATGCTACATTTACATATCTTCATTATAAACATGGCAAATAGGAAATTAAATGGGGGAAAAAAAGGAAGGGACCATTTTCATTTTACATGTTTTTTGCCATTCTGGCCTAATGATAGAATCATATCTGGCAGACAGACAGACAAAGAAATTCAGTGGAAAACAAGATTAGATTGATTAGTGCGCTCCTCAGAGCAGAGCCTATCTTCATTTCAAATTCCCTTCAAAGTCCCTATGAGAGAATATTGTAATGGGCAAGCTTGGGCAGGCGCGTAATTTAGAATAAGCCTATGATGGAAAAGATGGAACTTAGAAAAAACTGAGGCTGGGAGAAAGGCTAAGATGACTTTTTTCTGCCTCCATGAGAATACATTTCAGTCCATTCACTTTAAAAAAAACAGAATTTATTGGGAATTTTGAGTGAAACCACCAACTTGATTTAGAGGCAATTTAGAAACAGTCAGAACTGCAAGTCATACAAAAAATATTTTATTAAATCCAGGAGTTTGGAATAAGCTATTTTAGATCTGCTGGTTCCACGTGCGGCGGGGAGAGAGACAGAGAGAATTTATTTCAGCGCTCAACTACCCTGACAGTTTTTTTCTAATATCCTGCTGCAATTTAAGCTCATGGCTTCTTGTCCTATTCTCAGAGGTTAAGGAGAATAAATTTTTCTCCCTTCTTGTAACAACCTGTTATGTACTTGAAAACTGCTATCATGTCCCTTATCAGTCTCCTCTTCTCTGGACAAAACAAACCCATTTTTTTCAATCTTCCCTCACAGGTCAACCATTTTTGTTGCTCTTCTCTGGACTTTCTCCAATTTGTCCACATCTTTCCTGAAATGTGGCACCCAGAACTGAATACAATACTCCAGCTGAGGTTTAATCAGAACAGAGTAGAGCAGAAGAATTATTTCTTGTGTCTTGCTTACAACACTCCTGTTAATACATCTCAGAATGATGTTTGCTTTCTTTGCAACAGTGTTATTTAGCTTGTGATCAATCCACTCTGATCCCCAGATCCCTTTCTGCAGTACTCCTTCCTAGGCAGTCATTTCCCATTTTTTTTTTTTACTGCTGAGGGAAATCTTCACCAAAAAATTAAAAATTCTGCATACATTTTAAAATTTTGCAAAACTCCGCATATTTTATTTGTTAAACTAACACAATATAATCACACCATTTTCAATTATTTGCAAAATACAAAAATAACCAAAAATGGTGTGATTATAATATTTTGTGTCTGTGTGTTAGTTTAACAAATAAAATATGCAGAACTCTGCGGAATTTTAATTTTTTTGGCAAATAATTCCCTCAAGATTACCAGGGCTCTGTGTGGTGCAATTTAGGTGCAGGCAGCTCGGTGGGAGGTTCCGGGAAGTGGGGGAAGAATCTGGATGCACAGGGGCTCCGTGCAGGGAGAATGGGACTGTGGTGGTTAGGGCTCAGTGGTGGTGGGGGACTGGGTGTGGGGGAGGGCTCAGGGTGCAGACAGCTGGGGCTTAGTGGGGTGGGGGTCCAGGGCTCCTGATGTAGGAAGTGAGGCTTAGCGGCGGTGTTTGGGGGGCTTGGTTGGGGGGGGGTTCTGGGTACAGGGGGCTTGGTTGGGGATCTGGGTGCATGGGGAGGGGGAGGGGCCACTGTACGGGGAGCTGCTTCCCATCTGCCCAACCTCCCCCAACCCTCCCTGTACAGAGCTTTCTGCAGCCAGGGAAAGTTTTAGGGGGTTGATCTGACCCAGCCCCAACTACTCTGTGCAGGGAAGGGGGAGGAGGAACTCCATTTCTATTCTCCTCTATCTCCCTCCCCTCACCCTCACCGCCCAGCTGGGACCAAGCTCCCAGCTGCATTCCAGGGTATCCCCATCCCCTGAGTGATTTACTTCTCTCCCAGCAGCCCAAACAGAGTGCCTGAGCTGCCGGGACGGGGGAAATGAGCACTGGTGCAGCTTCTCTTTTCTTTCCCACAGAAACCATTTTCTGCAAGGAAGCAAAGGGAATCTACGGGGGGAGGGGCATTTTTCTGCTGCCCTGCAGTGGCTCAGATTTTCCCCAGGAGTTCCATTTTGTATGTGTCCAATTGATTGTTCCTTCCTAAGTGGAGTACTTCACATTTGTCCTTATTGAATTTCATCCTATTTACTTCAGACCATTTCTCCAGTTTGTCCAGATCATTTTGAATTTTAATCCTATTCTCCAAAGCACTTGCAACTCCTCCCAGCTTGGTATCATCCACAAACTTTATAAGTGTACTCTCTATGTCATTATCTAAAACATTGATGAAGATATTGAACAGATCTGGACCTAGAACTGATCTCTATGCGACCTCTCTTTATACATCTTTCCAGCTTGACAGTGACCCACTGATTACTACTATCTAGGAACATGTTTTCCTACCAGTTATGCACCCACCTTATAGTAGCTCCATCTAAGTTGTATATCCCTAGCTTGTTTAGGAGAAGGTCATGTGAAACAGTATCAAAAGCCTTACTAAAGTCAATATATACCACATCTACCACTTTTCCCCTATCCACAAGGCTTGTTACCTTGTCAAAGAAAGCTATTAGTTTGGTTTGGCATGATTTGTTACTGAAAAATGTTACTTATCACCTTATTATCTTATAGGTGTTTTCAAACTGATTGTTTATTATTTGCTCCTTTATCTTTCCTGGTACTAAAGTTAAGCTGACTGGTCTGTAAGTCCCCAGGTTGTCCTTATTTCCCTTTTTTATAGATTGGCATTATACTTGTCCTTTTTCAGTACTCTGGAATCTTTCCCATCTTCCATGACTTTTCAAAGTAAATCACTAATGGCTCAGATATCTCCTCAGTCAGCTCTAGGAGTATTCTAGGATGTATTTCACCAGGCCCTGGTGATTTGAAGATACCTAACTTATCTAAGTAATTTTTAACTTGTTCTTTCCCTTTTTTTAGCCTCATATCATACCTCATTTTCACTACCATTCAATATGTTAGATGTCCAATTGCTACTAAATATTTTTGGTGAAAACTGAAAGAAAAGTCACTGTATCACTTCTCCCCCCCAACTCCCATTGAGTAATGGGCTTACCCCCATCCTTGGTCTTCCTCTTGCTTTCTAATGTATTTGTAGAATGTTTTCTTGTTACCCTTTGTTTCTAGAGCTAGTTTAATCTAATTTTGTGCCTTGGCCTTTCTAATTTTGCCCCTACATATTTGTGTTATTTGTTTATATTCATCCTTTGTAATCTGACCTAGTTTCCACTTTTCTGTAGGACTCTTTTTGGAGTTTCAGGTCATTGAAGATCTCCGGGTTAAGCCAGAGTGGTTTCTTGCCGTACTTCTTATCTTTCCTATGCAGTGGGACAGTTTACTCTCATGCCCTTAATAATAATAATAGCAGTACTGGCCTCAGTTCAGTTCCTAGTGGACAGATATTTATACATCACAAAGGCCACCACAACTTTTAGCCCCAGGAAACTCAATAGGCCAGAGAGATTGAACTAACCATTCATCCTTAAAGAGAGATCTCTCCAGCTCAAGGTTAGGACAGTGTGCGTAAGGTATTGTCACTGACTGTGCAAGTACTATTTCAGTGGATAAACAGAGGTCGTCAGTCTCCAGTGTCACCTAGCAGCTGTGTTCTTGGGGAACCAGGGCACAGTACCCAGCCTGTCCGACTCACAAAAGACCTCTGCTCCCCCCCTTACCCTGCGCCCGGCCTCTGCTTGAACCAGAACTGATCAGAAAACAGACTTACAACGAGCAATGAAAAGGCAGTAGGAGACACACCTAAACCCCTGGGATAAGGATGACAGGATTAAGGAAACTCTCCTAGCCTCATTTGCATGGAAGATGGGACAAGGAGACATCTCCATTAGCATACAGAATGGAGAACAGAGATTCCAAGCCAAGAACCGCATGGAACTCTGGGACCAGAAAAGCAGGGAAGCACTGCATGGATCTCTGCTCCAGATGTTAATGAACCTACGCCTGCACACCCCCAGCTCAGTAGTTGTCAGACCAATTCTAGGAATAAATCCTTTATTGGTATCCAAGATAGTGAAGCTCCCTAATTGTATTGTGAGCTCCCTCCAAGGAACACAGCCCATAGCCAGAAATGATCAGCTCCCATTGGCTAGCCTGAACAAAACTACTTTGGTATACTCCCTTGAGCCATCAGTTCACACACAAACAAATCTACTGTTCTCCCTTGAACTATTGTTGTTTCTCTATAAAACCCCCTACCCATGCTCAAGTAAGTGTTTTGATGCCTGGATCCAAAATCTGCATCAGTTCCATTGGGACTTCATCGTCTCCTGACCGATCATGCTGGGGGCTCTGCCTGTCTCCAGCACTCTGGACCCTCAGTTACCACCACCCAGTTCTCTCTCTCTCCCTAGTTATAGCCTTCTGACCCTACTTGTGTGATCAATTATAGTTTTCTAAACCTGACTTTTATAATCAAATTTAAGTTAGATTTAATATTATAACTGTTCTATTTGTTTGGCTCCCCTATGGTTACCACCTGGCAATAAATAATTTTCATGATAAAGCTGGTTGCTTCTCCCCCTCTCCCCCCGTGGGTGTTTATTTTGTTTCCTTGTTCACTTTGCAGCAACCTCTTCATGCCTAAGCTAAAAGATCCCTGCAGCTCCCAAAAATCCCATGGGATTTGCTCATCAAATGGTTACTACCAGACTGGGGCACCTCTAGGCATTTTGCTGCCCCAAGCACGGCAGGCAGCATGCCTTTGGCAGCTTGCCTGGGGAGGGTCCGCTGGTCCCACAGCTTTGATGGACCTCTGGCAGGCACGGGACCAGCAGAGCTGCCGAAGGCAGCCTGCCTGCTGCCCTTGTGGCGATAGGCAGAGTGCCTCCAGTGGCTTGCTGCCCCAAGCACGCACTTGGTGTGCTGGTGCCTGGAGCCCCCCCTGCTATCAGAACAATTGTAATGTGAAAGTGAGGATAGAGACGTGCTGAACCTGGGACATATGAGGGTGGCAGCTTGGAGGTGCTGTTCGATCCAGCCTGCTAAATCTAAGGGCCTATGGGGGTGGCAGATTGAAAGTGCTGCTCGACCCAGCCTACTGAGTCGAGGGACATATAAGGCATCAGTTTGGGAGTGCTGAGTAACCTGGTCCTCTCAGAGGCACTCTGTTAGTGTGTGTGTTTGTCTGATTCTGGGGCTGGAAGAACCCAGCCACAGGGAACATAGGTCCTGCAGGATTGCTTCGCTGGGAGGGAACTTGCAGCAGGGATAAGTAGAGCTCCATATGAGAACACAAGTGACACATGCAGTACATTGATTGAAATACAGAAACTGCTCTCCCCAGAAGAGTAACTCTAATAAATGACCATACCCCAAAGTAACAGGCAAAGCTGGTAACACCAGGACTGCCAATCCAACACCTTTCATGAGGACTAAGTTAGTGATTTTGTTTTATATAACAGAAGATGACATACTTCAATTGAAAAAGAACTCAATTTGCTTGCTGCTACATTTATCATTTGATTGAAGGTAAAAAGAACAAAGCACTCATAAGGAGCAAATGAGGAGAGCACGAAAGTAGCTTAGTTGGAATACACAATTTCAACAATATAACAATATTCTGAAATGCTACAATGCATCCCTGATATACTGTTCCTTGCAGACTTTCAAAGGGAAGGAGAAAGATGGTTTAGAAAACAGAGACTATACACTCTTTACTTCCTCGGGGGGTCTTTCATTGTTGTTACGAGAAAAATAAAGTAATTCTGAACAGCTTAATTTTCAAATAAATTCAGTTCAGACTGGATAATACTCAGGTCAGTATTTTATATATTTACTGCACATGTGCTACTCAAATGCTTTTGTTAAACAGCTTCTGCAAATGGTCAGATAAGAGTAATACTTACTGGTAATGAACCCATGATGGACCAAGCGTT
Source organism: Gopherus evgoodei (assembly GCF_007399415.2). Classification (NCBI taxonomy): domain Eukaryota; kingdom Metazoa; phylum Chordata; order Testudines; family Testudinidae; genus Gopherus; species Gopherus evgoodei. The sequence goes on from NC_044332.1 coordinate 63,018,541, forward strand.
TTCTTAAACTGAGTAAGTCCCACAATATCAATGTAAATGAGTTCTACCACTTTATCTCCCTGAGTAGGGCAGCCAGATCTGTTACCTACAACCTTCTTCATAATCCTATAAAAAAAAGGGGGGAAGGAAAGGAATATTTCAGCACCTTTCTGCATTCATGCGATATGCAATTTGTATTGATAATCCAATTACATTAAAAAAATCACATTTTGCAAAATTAGAATAATTGACCAGACATTAACTGCATATGTGCAATTTTAATCTCTTTCTGCTGAAAGCCAGTAAAACATTCTAAAAAGTTTACTGCAAAATGGATTAAGTACAGTAAAATAGAGACTTCTTATAGTAGACTCTTGTCACTGAGTATTTTCTCTAGTTTAAACAGAGGCACAAATATAACCTGAGCAGCAATTTTCATAAAGCAAATGCGATATACTGAAGCAATTTGGATATCACTTCTAGTATTTTATTAACTGGTTTATTGTATCAGAATTCACTCTAATATGGTTTCATGTATATATTGTAAAAATGAAAGCTACAGAAAAAAGGACAAATGCCCAATCTTAAACCAGTGCATTATAAAAAGCATTAAAGCAGGACGAAGTGTCACTGAGACTAAAAACGAAAATTACTTTATTCTACAAAAGAGACTAATGTAAATTTAAGTAAAATATGAGCATTTTCAGAGCACTTAACTGCATCAAAATTAATTTATTTAAGACTAAAAAGCTGGATGCAGAGTGGGGAATACTATAAATTTAAGCTAAAGGACATGGAATTAGAATAGTCAGTAATGTATCTTGCTGCAGATGTTTAAAGCACCTGTAAAGGTAAAAAATTAAACTGCTAAGTTTGAATTTTCCAGCATTAATTTATGAAATCTCAGGAGGCTGCAGCTACAATGAAAACATATTATCCTTTTCACAGCGCATATATTTAGCTCATGTAAATAATCTTCTTCTCTCCTGTTCAGTGAATTATCACTTTCATTTTCCTCTTCAAGAAATTATGGACAGTACTAATAGAGGCTTCAGGAGTTTACAATTTCTTTTTTGTATTCTAGTTTCAGAATTGAAAATAATCTTCTTACTCCTTGAGCTCTGCCAGTGAAGATGATATCCTAATGTCATGGCCCAGTAAGTAGAGAGATGTAATTAAATCACTCCATTGGACTAATTCACCAAGTGGGCCACCACTAAACGCATTCTCTGCAATCTTGAATCCAGATTCCTTTGTTAAAAGTCCCAAATGAACAAGGATCTGAAAAAGAAAGCCACATGTAAGCAGTAACAACATTAAATCTGCAACTAATTAACCAATGTACTTTATGTTGGTTCCTTCTTGCTCTCTCCACATTCCAACTCAAACTTTTTTTTTAGCCAATTTAATCAAAGAACTATTACATTTCTCAAATAGCCTCGCTACTCTACTACTTGCAATAGTACTGCTTCATTGCTTTAGACCATTTTTACAAACCACTACAGTTCCTTTTTTAATCTTTTACATCCTCAGGTATGATCTAAACAATATGATTACACAACAAGAAAATGTATTAAAAATGAGGGGAAGCAGACAGATGGAGAAAAAAATATGATTCTATATATAAAAAGGTGTTTGCCTTCTTGTCCCAATGAAGTGTGAGGTCAAAAAGATTATAACAAGGAAAACAGAAAATAAAATATTACAATTAACTCACATTTTATACATTATGTGAAGATCGCATTTTAATCATTCAAACATTAGAATGTTAAGTAATTTCCATTAAAAATTACAGGAGTCTGAAGACTAATAAGTCAAGATTAATTACAGGACATGTCAGTATTTCTTCTGCTCTTGGAGGACCATATTTTCTCATTAGATGCTTGCACTAGCTCGACACTCCAGCTGAGAAGGAAACAACATGTTTCTCTCTGGAGCTACTTCAGAGTGGGTTGTGTGTACAGTCCTATGGACTGCACAAGAGTGACAAGAGTGCTCCCCTACCCCAATGGAGGGAATTTTTCTCTGCAGCTCTCCAGATCCTTTATGACCTTTATAAAAAAGCACTACAACCTGTATCATAACTGAGCACCAAGCGCTGTGAAGAACTATCATCCTACTTTGATGAGAAGATCATCTTGGCACATTCTCTAATAGAATGGATCTGCACCACCTATCCCTACCAACCAATAGCCCAGCTGCATTCCCACACTTTAAACAGTTCATTCAAGAAGTTCTGGATGCCCTAAGGATCTCGATCCAAGATAGTTATGAACAACTGGTACCATTCCTGACCAAAATAGTCAACATCTCAGAGACGAATCTTCCCTTCTTCCTTCAAACACAAAATAGTCAGACCAAATCTGAGCAAACTCACTCAGGAGACATAGCCAACTATCACCCTATGTCAAACTTCCCATTTATCTTCATAGAGAAGTTAGCTAAAGGCCAACTACAAGATCAACTAATTGAAACTAATATTCTGGACCTGGAACAACCTGGCTTCAGGCCAGGACATGGAATTAAAATCATTTCAGTGGCACTCATGAATGGTCTCCTGTTAGTTGATTGAGGGCAACATCCATTCTAATCTTCCGGGTCATCTCCGCAACATTTGACACAGTCAATCATGAAATACTGTTGTCTTGTCTGTGAGAGGTGGCAGGAATCCAGGGAAATACACTGATATGGTCAGAGTCCTTCCTAGAGGGATGCACCCAACAAATAGGAATGGAAAACTGCATGTCATCCCACAAGGATGAGTTCCCTCTCTGGCCCTTTTCAACTACATACAACCACTAGGTGAACTGGTCAGACAACACTGACTCAAGTACCAGCAACATGAAGATGACACACAGCCCTACCTATCCTTCACCACACACGACCACAGCACTATCACCAAATTTGGCTCAGTGATTGGATGAGATCAGCTCAGAGATGAAGAGAAGCTGGCTGAAGCAGAACCTGAGCAGAAGTGATACTAGTTGACAGAGGAAAGCATTTTGAAGAATTGCAGACAAGTTGAAGTCTCCTTTGGTCTGCAATCGGTCAATTCCATTTTTACTTTAGGAGTCCTCTTGGATATCTCACTGATAAACTCTCACATAGCAGGAATGCTTTCTATCGTCTCTGATTAGCTAAAAGTCTCAATTCCATCCTGGCAGATGATGACCTGGCCTCAGTTATTTATGTCGATCACCTCTCAGTTGGACTGCACAAATGTAATACACCTGGGCACGAAGCCTTCATTGCTTAAGAAATGCCAACTAGTATACATTGCTGTAGAACGTCTCCTCAGCAACACATCAGACCTGTCCACTGTTCTCAACACCGATTTCTCACATTCAAGATCTCAGTCCTTATCTTCACGGCAATCCATAGCCTGGGCCCAGCATATCTAAAGGTCCATCCATCTAAAGCTCTGGGATGAAGACAGTAGTCAATAACTCCACTCCTCTGGTGCAATCTATAATAAGGGAAAATTTGTCTCTTTGCCCCAGTTTGAAACTGTGGCACCAACTCCCCCAAGAACTAAAGACCATCACAACCCCCCACCACACACCTTTTTGCTCCAAGTATAAGGCATATTCTTTTGATTCTGCTTTCTCTAACACAGACATATAACAACCCTGTATATTTAAAAAAATCCCACACCCTCCCTAACCCCTCTCTCCCAAAACCCCTACACACAAAATAACCTACTAGCCCCGCTGAGATCTTCTTGGAAACAGGAGTAAGAACAAATAAGAGAGTAAGTAATTTTTACCTCTTCCCCCTCAAGCACTGCTTAGATGACAAGCACACTTTCCAAAAGCTGTTATGATTTCAACTGCCAGAAGCAGTTAATAAAAAACTCACTTTTTTTCGTTTTCTTTTCTCCAGGTTTTGCTTTTCTGCAAGTGACTTAATTGCTTTAATCCAAGCATCAGCCATTCGTCTGATGCGCAACATCATCCATCGGAATTCTTCATGCCTTGACATCATTTTGTAGAGGAGATCAAAGTTGGTATGAATTTCAGCCTTCAATTAAACATTAAGTAATAAAATCAGAACTTCATACAGTGTAATTTTCTTCAGTGACAATCTGTCACACTTAAACACTCTGTGCTTCACATCCCCCATCTGTAAAATGAAGAAAAATATACCACCTATCTCACAGGTGGTTAAGGCTTTAATTAACACTTATAAAGTCTAGAGAGACCTTTGGCTGGAAACCACTATCACTACAGAAGTGTCAGTTATTTTTATTACTACCTTATAGCCTGGAAAAATACCAAAGTCACGAGTTTATGCAGAGCTCAGAAAGGATTTTTATTTGTACAGTATTGTAGTTCTGTTTTTGATTATGTGATTATAAAGTGAGCCTAAGTGGCTCTACCTCAGATAATCTATGATTAAAATGCACTAGAAACAAAAGAGAAGTAGCCCCAAGGCACTATAATTATTTTTCATGAATGACCAAAGAAAGAAGAAGTTAGCCATGACAACATTAAGAAAGCAGCCTTAACTGGAAACAGTCCTTCTGCTAGAACAGATTAATCTAAGAACAACTGATTCTGCAGAATGCAGGCATCCTACATCCACTGTCAGGTTAACAATGTTCATATATAGGTCATCAATTACCCTAATATATACACAAGTGCTTTACAATCAGATAATGTTTATAGCTCTGGAGCCAGTAGCATAGCTAGCAGGGTTCAGTGGAAGCAGCCGCTTCCTCTCAGGGTGGCAGGCGCACAAGCGGCGCCTGCCGGCCGGTGCTACCATCAGCACGGCCAGAGGAGCCATGCAGGGGCGGCAGACGTGGCTGGAGGAGCGAGGGGGCCGGCTCCTCGGCTCAGGGCTCGGTGGCCAAACGCTCTCCACTCCTTGCTAATGCGGCGGGTAGGGGGAGGCAAAAGGGCCCCTGTGCCTTTAAGGCCGCCTGGCTGGCGAGCCCCGCGTGGAGCATGTCGAGTTCTGGGAGTAGGCCGAGGACAGGTGGCGGCGCAAGAGGGAAGGTGAGTGGGGGGGAGGAGGTCCGGTCGGGGGGCGTGGCCAGAGGAGGAGCCAAGGGAGGGCGCCTTTTTTTTATGTTTGCTCCCCCTACACTGAAAACCTGGCTATGCCACTGTCTGGAACATATGAAGAAAAACCAAATTTTAGGAAGAATCAAAATGCTGACACAAAACTAAAATACAATCAAGTGTATGAGCCATTTGCTGAGACTCTGGCCCTTGAGACATTATTGCTATGACTAGAGAAAGCTTGCAGTGCATAAATCCATCAATTTTTTTTTAAATGGACAGTTTACACCAATTCCGAATGGCCACAGAAGATAGACAGCACATTTTTAACTTTATCCAGCAATATGAAGCCCTCAATTTTGCAAAGATTTGTATACTAACTTTTGTATATTAACTTAAATGGGACTGCTCACTGCACAAGTCTTTGTATGACTTGGACTCACGATTGTAACTTAATGCAATAATAGAGGAAAACTGCGTCAAATGCGAGTATGTAGCTTCACTGGTAACCTTCTCCAAAGCAGTAGGAATATGGCTCGAGGACTCTAGTGTTAATATACTCCATGGCATTTACATGGGTATAAGCTTCCAATTTTTGTCTGTGGTCTGATTCACAAACTGCTTCCTTGCCTATACAGTAAGTAATAAGCTGAACAATGAAAATGAATCTGTTGGACAATTTTACTGAACATTTAAACAGGTTTTAAGGCACAGCCAAAATCACCACTGCTCTCACCATCGCTTTTTGATCAGTTTCTTCATCAGGATTTTTTGCTCTCCAAGGTAAATGAGGACACCAGTTTTCAACCTGCAAAAATAATGGATGGAAAAGTTCTTTTGTTCTGCTTTCAACATGTGCAACTTTATCAAATTCTCTTGTATTTAATTTGTGTTATACTTCTCTACAGCTTGATAGATGAATATGAAGTCGGCCAAAACCAAAGCCATTTACTGTTATGATGTGTTTTCCCAGGAAAAGACATCAAAGATGCTTTGCCGTATAAATGGATAGCAGGGAAAAACTTAAGATATAGAAAAAGATCTGCTCATACCTTAAATATAGTTTAAAGAAGGTCATTTTAAATAGCTGGTTGCTTTTTATTAGGGAAAAAGGGAATAATAATAAAATAGTTTGGAATAGGTTACTCAGTTCTAAGGACATGGCTATAAAACGTATAGGGATGGATTTAAAAATAGGGTCAAAGTATTCTATCCTGTACATTTGAGTTCTCCTGTATCAATCTAGACAAGAAACATCATACTGCCAGTGAGGAGGCTTGTTGGGAAGTAACAGGAGAGGATGGTGCAGATAACACAGGAAAATGCATGCGTTTAACCATAAAATGGCATTGCACATCAATATTAAGACAAAGGAAAGGTAACCACAAGGACTGAGTGACTATAATGATGGGGGAACCACGACAGTAACTGCTACCATTGTACTCTGGTAGCAGCTCAAGTAGTCACTGCTGCTTGTACAATGGCTGGTTAGTACCGCACCTTCCTGCTCTTCAATTTAAGATTTGCAGAGTGAAAAGGTTCTTAAGCTGCACTGAGGCCTAAACGACTGGTTTACTGATGATGTTGTGGAGAAGGAAGAGCGTGTGTGCTGTCTGCCCAACTCTCAACACTATTGGAGAGAAGACACTAAAGGCCCAAGATACTTGCACATGTATTGAGGAGAGGAGAGAGCAAGGGTGTGCTGGCCAGCTAGGATATCATCACTAACAGGGCTTGTGTAGAAATTTCATGGGAGCAGAAGTCAGTGTTGCTGTTGATATGCTCCTGTGTTTACAAAAACAGTCAAAATAAATGCAATATTTAGCCTACAGATAAACAAGGAGGGCAAGGTAAAAGATATCACCTCACCCACCTTGTCTCGCTCCTATCCTGGGACTAACATATTTGCAATGTTGTTATAGCCATGTTTAGCTTGCTCAAACCTACTATGTTCTGAAAGCAGTCAACTCAAAATCAGTAGGTGAGTAGCTTAAACGAAATAGTATGTAAAAAGATTACTTACAAAAGCAAATTACACAAAAATAATTTAGTAGAAACCATAACCTCATTAAGGAGCAAATAAAAAAAAATTCCAACCCAATCTATATATGACCATTCAAACAAACGTTAGGATCTCCTTCATTCAACATATTTAGTAAAGTGTCTGAAAGTGGTGATCGGGTGAATCCCCCCTTGGGAAATGCCTGGCTCTTCATTACACTCAAACTCAGGAAAGATGCTGGAAATTGTAGTAATAGTTCATAATTTTAATCAACACATGCTGCAAAAAACTAGTGAAAATATACTAGAAACTTCCATTTCTTTCAACCTCAGACACACAAGTCAGCTTGGCTTTGCTAAACAATTGTATTTTTTAACCAGGTAGGCATTGGGATTTAGCATTGGCCAGAATACGCAGGAAAGGGGGAAAGCAGGATCAAAAGTGACACCAAGATCGTAGGCCTTGTTTTGCAGACAGACATTAACAAATTCCACCACTGACCCAAGCCAAAACTCTTCCAGCAAAAAAACATTTTTAGAACTTGGTGAATACTGGCAACAGAGCGAAGGAAGCAGGATTGCGCACACACCAGGTATTCAGCAGCAGAGAACAGAAATTTTCTGTTAATGCTCTGGAAACGCCCAGTAAGCAAGTAAACATTGCCCTCTGCAATTCAGAAAGTGGCACTAGACAATTTTCCCATATTAGAGAACCTTGCCCCTCAGTTCAAAGGGCTATAGGTGCCATCTTTGTGGTGGGGGAGAGAAATCAGGCCAGATTCAAAGTTTTAAGTTGACATGCTGAGCTCTAGGAAAAGAAAGGGAGTCCACAAGAATGTACAGCTTTCTACTGCAGAAATCAAAAATACATGAGCTGCTGTCCCCTATATATGGGTCTTAACATGCTGTTGACTTTTACTAGCCCTGCTTACAGAAAATATGTAGAATCAATATTTTTTCATCATTTGGGACATCAGTAATTACATTACAAATGTTTGGGTAGTATAGGGAGATCTGAGCCCTGAAACATCAATATGTTAGAGGCTTATTTTTCCCCTAAAAGAAAAAAGAAGTTACTAGAAGAACTAGATTAATATGGTGCAAATGGAAAAAAGTTTGAATATTATGTCATTGGCCATTTTCATACAAGCAAATTCCTCTCTGTTGTGTCATGTGAACCCAATGATACTATATGACATACCGACTGCTCTTGCTACATCTTCTCCTGGTGATGGATGAAAAAAACTCTGCTGTGCACATTGGTGACCTGTGTTAATGCATGCACTTACTCCCCTACTCTTCACTTCCCTGCTCCTTTCTGCTTTCTGTTATAGCTGAGTCAGGGTCTATCCTGGTATGTGTCTGTACAGTGCCTAGTATAATGAGCTTCTGTTCTAGTAAAGGACCAAAGTATATACTAGAGAGAAGGTGAGTGAGGTAATATCTTTTATTGGACTAACTACTGTTGGTAAGAGAGAAATTTTCAAGTTTACACAGAGCTGCTCTTCAAGTTTGGGAAATGTACTCACTCTGGGTTTCTTGTCTCTCTAACCAACGGAAATTGGTCCAATGGAAGCTATTGCCTGGCCCACTTTATCTCTCTAATATCCTGGGACCCAAATGGCTATAACATAGCATCTACTATAATAGATAAAAATAATAATCGGGTGTCCATGCTGATATTATATTTGATACTCAGTATTATGAGGTGCTATTTACTTTGTCAATCATCTCCCACAATTAGTTTGACTTCCATGCAGTTTGCTGACCAGCCTTATTGTTTTCTGCAAGGTTTAATACAGATTATTTATTTTGGACTGGTTTTGCAGCTTGTATCTATTCAAATAGCTTCCCTCAGAAATGCATTCTGGGTTCAACATGTCTGTAGCTACTGGATGAGCAGTGAAGAATGTAGCTAGTTTTTTTTTTATAACCCTGCCCATTGTTGTGGCATCTGAAAGGCTTATATATTTACAGAAGGGAACACAAAGGTATATGCAGCCAGTTCTCCTTCCCTAATTCAGTAAAAAAGGTGATGATCTTTTTCTTTTTAAATGGAATGATGGTGGGGTGACTGCAGAGGCTAGACAAAGAACTGGGTTTTATGTTTTGTTTTCTAAACACTGAGAATCATCTTCATTCTGGTCTTTTCTAACAATGAGTTGTGGGCCATTTGAAGAGAAAGCTTTGACTCTTGGCCACACAAATTTCACTTGATATTAATAGTGCCATTGTTCCAGTGGATCTCAGATGTTGTAGGAAGTCCTTATTTGCAATGAACAGCTCCCCTCTGGTTACTTATGCCAGTCCCGTGGAAGGATTTTAAAAAGGCGATGCATAGTTAGTGGAAGGAGGAGTATATTAAGCATTACTAGGCATTGTTGAAGCCAGGCAGAGGAGAACATTGAGAACTTGTTGTTACAAGGCTGCTCCTATCAAAGATGTGGCTTATCTAAGTATGCCCTGACCAATCTCCATTTCAGAAGTTGGAAATAATGGTGTTCAACATTTGGCCAATGATGATTATCCACTGTAGGGAGTATTCAGCCCCCCTTAGCAATCGCAGATGGCAAGCTAATAAAGTAGAATTAAATGTACAACTCATACAGCCAGATTTGGAGCACCCTGTGGAAACAGCCATTTTCTGGACGTGGCTGTTACAGACCTTAATAGCTCTGGATCCCTTTTAAAAAGGAGACAGCAGCAGCTGAAAGCAAATGGTCCACGACTGAGCTACCGTATGATTCTGTTGCACACATTTATGGTAATTGCAGCCTTTCCAATTTTCTTGATCAGCATTTCTATTTTGATCTTTTAACTGACTGGAGAAGAAAATGCTAAGAATGGAGAAGTAGTGGTGTATGTCTAGTACGTGAACTGAAAAACAAATCCTCTACTGTAATTTTAAGTCACCCATTATGGTAGTATTTGAGAGACTCACAATCGTTAATGTATTTATTCTCAGCACCTGTGAGGCAGGGAAGTGCTATTATCCCCACTGAATAGAGAACTGAACTGAGGCACAGAAAGGCTAAGTGACTTGCTCTAAAAATCACCTGCCACAAATTAGCCTTAGGGAAAGTTTAATTTCTTCAGGAATTGCAACACAAATGTTCCTCTCCAATGGCCCACAACATGTAGCCACATTACCTACCATGAGAGCATCTTTGTAAATATCTGCCCTTCAAAATAGTTCAAAAAGTACTTCTTAGAATACTTTGCACACCAGTGGTGCAGCTAGGATGGGAAAGGTGGGTAGGCCACGGCTTTCAGGTAGGTGGGAGGGGTGGAAGAAAGGATCGAGAGAGGGGGCAGGAGGAATCCAATGCCCTGGGGAGAGCGATAGGAGGGATGGGGGGGTATGCCTTCTCCCTATCCATTCCAACCAGCTCTTACCGCTCAGCAGGCACCTGAAGAGAAGCTGCCCAGGCTGCGGAGTGCACCTGTAGGGCGGAGGGGGACACCAGTGGGACTCGAGCTCCGCCCACCCTCGGGTCGGTGTCTGTTACGCCAGTCACGTGGCACATCTCTCTCCTGCCAGTGCCATGTACTACTGCCCCGGTCTCTGACCCCACCACTAGAGGCTGGAGACTGGGGCAACAGAATGTGGTGCCGGCAGGAGAGGGACGCACCATGTGGCTGAGCTGACGGACACCGAGCTGGGGGTGGGAGTCCCAGCCCATGGATTCGTGAGACTCTGGCCCACCCAGGCCCACCCATGGCTATGCCCCTGTTGCACAGATGAGTAAGCCACCTTAGATGCCCATTACGATAGCATCTGGGCATCTGACATTTGTTAACATTTATCCTCAATGCCCCTGTGAGGTAGACAAGCACTATTCCCATTTTACAGATGGGAAACTGAGGCAGAGAGCGACTAAGGAAATTTTGGTGGTGCAAGGAATTGAACCAAATCCAAGGCTAATATGCTTAAACTACGGAATCATCCTTCCTCTCCATTAGATATTGAATATGGTTATCACCTTCTAGTGGTCAGTACCCACTAAAGGAGTGTGTCAGATGTGCTTTTGGCACAAAGTGTTACAGAAATCCAGTGAAGTTATGGCCTATTATTTTCTTCGTGCAAGTCTCAGACTGAAATGTATTTAACCAAGTTTGTCTAAGTACTTTTCATGATGCTGTTTTGACATTACCTAAAGCTGGGAAGAAATACAAATCACCTCACAGCTATCGGCTGGCTTCTAAATGAAGCAAAAAGGTTGCTTCAGAGATGGCATTAGTGCCCCCACAGGGAAGCTAGTAAACAGGTGAAGATTAAAGAGGGCTGCATGAAATAAAAACTCAGTGGGCAATGAGCAAAAAATTAAATAAAAAACCCTATGAAAAATTATTCCTTACAATTTTATGATGAGATCTGTGATTCTCTAATGGAAATACAGCTTTTCCACTGAATAAATCATGAATTTCCAAAGAGATCATTTTGCCCAGAAGCAAAGTCAGCTCTGAAAGTCAGAGCTGAATCAGTGACTGTATGCAGTAAAATGTAAATGAAAAATTATGTTTCAGAAAACAAGCCAATTACTTTGTTAAAAGGGTGAATTTTTATCCCAAAGACAGACATATTTAGTCCCTAATACCTAGAACATTTAATTATTTTTAATGTTAGAGGAGCAACTATTTTTGGTATCCTAGAAAAACAACTCCAAGTTATCGTTAGGATATTGAAAACTGCTGCTCCTCTGATTAATACAATGAGGGTTTATCTTATATTCTAGATCGAAGGGTCACACTGTTTCACACCACCACGAACAGGAGACACTAATATAGAAAATTAGATGTTTAATTTGGTACTAAGTAGCAGTTACCCTTAATGATTTTAAAAATAATATAAACTAACAGAAGATATCAACTATTGTATTATGTCATATTTTGACAGTAACAGTAGTGCATAATACGACATGACTTGACGTCATTATGTACTATTACTATTGATATGTAACGAAAATGTAAAAATAAAAAATACATTTCAACTTAAAAATTTCATTTTGAAACGCAATCCTTCCAGAGCAAAATATTCAAAAATGGAAATTCTAATTTAAAAATTAATTTTTGTAACAAATTATTAGGATTTTCACAAACAAAATTGTTTTTTGTCAAAAATGTTCCAACCAGCTCTAAATCTTAGGTGTGCCTCTAAGCTGCCACGTGACACTGGGCATGTCACTTCACCTTCCTGCCCCGGTTTCACTGTCTAAAGTGAAGCGTGATATGTAGGTACCTTTGTAAAGTGTTTTGAGATCTATAAATACAAACCATATTACTACTGAAAGGGGCTTCATGGAAGCAGTGCATTCTGAGGAGAGATCTGAAAAAAAGTACATGCTTGTCATACTAGATTACAGAGGCTGTTAGAGAACAAGGGGAGAATATACCCAGGTTTAATCTATTTATCTATCTAGGTTTTGTCATTTCCAACATATTGCATGTATATAGTCAACTATATTATTTCTATACACTGAACTTTAAGGTGGAATTGAAAAAACCTTTAAAAAACAACTTTTGTTCCTGCTACAGTAATGTATTTTAATATTTTAAGGTGGCTGCCCTCTTCCCCTTACCCATCACTCAGAGTTCTGTAGCCAAATTTATCATTCAGCTTTTCACCCATATAATAAACCATCAATTCTCCATCATGGCCCACTTTGACAAATTATTCTGTGCAACACCATTTCCAAGTTATCTTTAGCAGCCAACACAGCTCATAAATCCACACCATTGTAGTGGTTATTAGAATTTCATTTCATGCTTGCATTCACAAACATTTAAGCTTTCAACCTTTGCTGTTGGGCATTAATCATGGCATTAATCATGGGATTAAGTATGCTGAATTTAAACTCAAGGTTAATAGCATGTTCCACCAATATTAGTTTTACATACTGTCAAGGGAGAACTCTAAAAAGCAAAGACCTTTCTGTCAGTTCTTCCCTAAATACAAAAACAAATTGACGAGTAAAGAACTGTTCTTCTGTTCCACTATGAACACAAAAATCACACAAATTCAGTGTTACTTAAAAAGTCATTTGAAATAAAAGTCTGCAAACAGCCTAAATCCTTGTCAATCACTTAATCTCTTAAGCTACCATAGTAATTACAATGGAAGTAACATGTACAAATTGATATTGAAAATATATGGTGTCTGGTACAAGCACCATTGAACAAATCTCCTCTTTAGTGAAAGGAAAAATAAATTAATTTTCCAAAATTTCAGGTAGCAGAAAAGCCTATTTATAAAAATAGAGGGAAGTTAAACATATCTAAAATTATATATTTGCATAAACTTTTTGATACTGGCTTACACTCATAATGGATTAATTATGCAATTCGTAAATGACTCAGTTATTTTCTTCCTTATTTCCCTGGCATCTATAAATGTATAGTTACCTAATAAAACTTTAGGCACCTCGTCTACCATTTAGATTATATACACATTCATCCTTCCTGATGAGAAAGGCTGAAATATAAGATTTGCCCTCCCCGCCAAGAACACATGCTGCATAAAACCCATCTTGCGCCACACCCAATAAAATAGCTTAATATTTTATTGATTAACCGTATCTTATTTGAAAGCAATGACTCACTGAGACATATTTGAGTCACAAATTATTGAACTGAATGCAGTGAAGTTCTATGGCATGGGTTGTGCATGAGGTCAGACAAGATGGTTTAATGGCCTTAAAATCTGTGAAAGTGTTTCCAACTAGGTGTGATGGTCCAGGGCTGGCCATCTGACCCGAACTATATTTGTACTATCAACCATACTGAGTTTCATAGTCTCTGTACTTCAAAGAGTTGCTCTTCGACACAGCTAGGAAATGCTGTAAGATCTGCAGATTGTAAGTAATAGCCAGGCAAGGCAGATTAGTCTTATGTTTGCTTTCTCAACTTGTAAATGTGTCTTTTTGCTGGAAGGATTTTTACCTCTGTTTGCTGTAACTTTGAATCTAAGGCTGGGGTGGGGGGTCCCCCTCTAGTCTATATGAATCTGAGTACCCTGTAAAGCATTTTCCATCCTGATTTTACAGAGATAATTTTTTCCTTTTCTTTCTTTAATTAAAAGCTTTCTTTTTAAGAACCTGATTGATTTTTCCTTGTTTAAAATCCAAGGGATTGAGTCTGAACTCACCAAGGATTGGTGGGGGGAAAGGAGGAGGGATGGTTAATTCCTCCTTGTTTTAAGATCCAAGGAGTTTGGATCAGTGTGAAGCCTCTCAAGGCAACCCAGGGAAGGGAAAGTCTGGGGGGAAAAGGAGGGGGGTGGTTAATTTCTCCTTGTTTTAAGATCCAAGGGGTTTTGGATCTGTGTTCCCCAAGGAAGGTTTTAGGGGAACAGAAAGTGTGCCAGACACTAAATTTTGGCTGGTGGCAGCGTACCAGATTTAAGCTAGTAATTAAGCTTAAAAGTGTTCATGCAAGTCCCCACTTTTTGTACCCTAAAGTTCAAAGTGGGGGAAAAAACCTTGACATGGTGAGCAGCGGTTCGGATTTTTAGGAACCAAAAGCCAGTAGGATTTTTTTTTCTCTCCTTTCTAGCTGCTTGGAAAGCAGCCGGAGGGCAGAGGTGTTAAGTTTTTAACAAGGGTCTTTGTTAAGAGGAGGCTTCAAGCTGTGAGCCAGAAGACAGCCAGCAAAAGGCATTTACAAGTTGAATTGATTTCTTTCTTTCTACCTCTCGGATATAGCAAGTTAGAAAATTTCTGTTAATCAAGCAGCTTGAGCTGAAGCATCCCAGTCAGTAAGCTGCAGAGGGGTGCAGCCAGCACAAGAAAGCAGAAAAATGAGTGCCAAGAAAGCAGTTAAACAGGAAATGGCTAGGCTGGACGCAGAAGAAAAAGCCAAAGAGGCTGACCACAGGAGAAAGCTAGAGATAAGAGAAAAAGAGATGGAGATGAAAGAGAGAGAGAGAGAGCAGAAAGAGCCGAAGAGGCTGTCCGCAGGAGAACTATGAAGATGAAACAAAAAGAGCTAGAGATGAAAGGGAAGATAAAGCCAAAGAGGCTGACCACCAGAAGGGCTTTGGAGCTCCAGAGGGAGGCCCTGGAATTAGAAAAGGCTAAGCAGAATGGAACAGCCAACTCTAACAACCCTTCTCCAGGTACCTTTCCCCATCCCAGGAAATTCCCCACCTACAAGGCAGGTGATGATACTGAGGCCTTCTTAGAAAATTTTAAAAGGACCTGCCATGGGTACAACATCTCTACAGACCAGTACATTGTACGGCTGAGGCCACAGCTTAGTGTTCCCTTAGCGGAGGTGGCGGCTGAAATGCCTAAGGAACACATGAACGATTATGAACTTTTTCAAACCAAGGCCAGAATCAGAATGGGGCTAACACCTGAGCATGCCCGTCGGCAGTTCAGAGCCCTAAGATGGAAACCAGATGTGTCATTTACCCGACACGCCTACCACATTGGAAAGAATTGGAATGCCTGGATATCAGGAGCAAATGTTAACTCTCTGGAATAGCTGTCCCTCCTAATGCAAATGGAGCAGTTCTTAGAGGGTGTTCCTGAGGAAATAGAAAGGTACATCTTAGATGGGAAACCCAAAACTGTAACCGAGGCGAGGGAGATTGGAGCCAGATGGGTGGAAGTGGCAGAAAAGAAAAAAGCTACTAGCAAGGGGAGCGAATATCACAGGGGGCAAACCAAAAATAAACCGTATCACTGGGGCCAACCCAAGACCCCACCTACAACCCAAGGAAAGCCCCAGACACCCTATTGTCCCACCTCACCAGTCTCCAGCAACCCACCTCGGCCCAGTGACCAGTCAGCTGGGAAATGTTTTAAACGTAATGAACTGGGACATATAAAGGTCAACTACCCCAAGAACCCCAACCGAGTGCAGTTCATTACACCCCCATCACACCAAAGATCCCCAGGCCCAGATGCCTCTCAAATACCCTCGGAACGAAGGGAAACCTTGAGAGTGGGCGGAAAGAAGGTTATCGCGTGGAGAGACACGGGGGCACAAGTGACAATTTACTCATTCATGTCAAAATCTGTAAACTTGCCTACAGCTGAACTGCCTGTCCAGTACAAAGGCTGGTCAGGAATGTGGACTTTTGCAGTCTATGACAATTATCCCATCCCAGTGCTACTGGGGGAAGACTTCGCCAACCAGGTGAAGCGGGCCAAGAGGGTGGGAATGGTTACATGCAGCCAAGCTTCCAGACCCATCCCTGTTCCTGAGCCGTCCACAAGGGCCCCGTCTGTGTTACCAGAGACCCAGACAGAGGTGGTGGACCCGGATCCCCTGCCAATGACTGCAACAGTCACAGTGCATCTAGTCCCAGAACCGGAACTGGAAAAGCGACCAGCACCAGAACCGTTGCCAGCATTGACGCCAGCACTTGCAAACCCATCTCCAACCCCAACACCAGAGGGCACCAGCGGGCCTGAAGCAGCAGAAGCACCAGACAACCCTACCCAAGAGGCGCAGCCAGAGCCTGAAATACCCCCTGGTGCACCAGTGGAGAGCGGTTCACCATCAACAAAAACAACCCCATCACCTACATTGCTTGCAGAGGGACCAAGCCCAAGTCCACAGTCTAAGGAGGAACTGGTGTCTCCAGCCTCAAGGGAACATTTCTAGACTGAGCAGGAAGCAGATGACAGCCTTCAGAAAGCTTGGGCGGTAGCACAGACCACCCCATGGCCTCTCAGCTCTTCTAACCGATCCTGGTTTGTTGTAGAACAAGGACTTTTATAGAAGGAGACTCTTTCTGATGGACACCAGGAAGACGGGCGTCCTCAAAAACAGTTGGTGGTTCCAACTAAGTACCGGAGAAAGCTCTTAAGCTTAGCTCATGATCATCCCAGTGGCCATTCTGGGGTGAACAGAACCAAAGACAGGTTAGGGAAGTCCTTCCACTGGGAGGGGATGGGCAAGGACGTTGCCAAGTATGTCTGGTCTTGTGAGGTGTGCCAAAGAGTGGGAAAGCCTCAAGACCAGGTCAAAGCCCCTCTCCAGCCACTCCCCATAATTGAGGCCCCATTTCAGCGAGTAGCTGTGGATATTCTGGGTCCTTTCCCAAAAAAGACACCCAGAGGAAAGCAGTACGTACTGACTTTCGTGGACTTTGCTACTCGATGGCCGGAAGCAGTAGCTCTAAGCAACACCAGGGCTAAAACTGTGTACCAGGCCTTACCAGACATTTTTGCCAGGGTAGGTTGGCCCTCCGACATCCTTATAGATTCAGGAACTAATTTTCTGGCAGGGACCATGAAAGATCTGTGATCTGTGGGAAGCTCATGGGGTGAATCACTTGATTGCCACCCCTTACCACCATCAAACCAGTGGCCTGGTGGAGAGGTTTAATGGAACTTTGGGGGCCATGATAAGTAAATTTGTAAATGAACACTCCAATGATTGGGACCTAGTGTTGCAGCAGTTGCTTTTTGCCTACAGGGCTGTACCACATCCCAGTTTAGGGTTTTCACCATTCAAACTTGTTTATGGCCACGAGGTTAAGGGGCCATTATAGTTGGTGAAGGAACAATGGGAGGGGTTTACGCCTTCTCCAGGAACTAACATTCTAGACTTTGTAAGCAACCTACAAAGCACCCTCTGACACTCTTTAGCCCTTGCTAAAGAAAACCTAAATAATGCTCAGGGAGAGCAAAAGGCCTGGTATGATAAACACACCAGAGAGCATTCCTTCAAAGTAGGAGACCAGGTTATGGTCTTGAAGGCGCAACAGGCCCATAAAGTGGAAGCGCCATGGGAAGGGCCATTCATGGTCCAAGAGCGCCTGGGAGCTGTTAACTCTCTCATAGCATTTCCCACTTCAACTCTAAAGAGTACCATGTTAATTCTCTCAAGCCCTTTTATTCCAGAGACTTAAAGGTTTGTCAGTTTACATTCCAGGGAGATGATGCTGCTGAGTGGCCTGAAGGTGTCTACTATGACGGAAAAAGTGACAGTGACGTGGAAGAGATGACCCTCTCCACAACCTTGGAACGTCTGCAGCGGCAACAGATCAAGAAGCTGTGCACTAACTTCGCCCTATTGTTCTCAGCCACCCCAGGACAGACTGAACGGGCATACCACTCGATTGACACAGGTAATGCTCACCCAATTAGAACCCCACCCTACCGGGTGTCTCCTCATGCCCAAGTTGCTATAGAACGAGAGATCCAAAACATGCTACAGATGAGTATAATCCGCCACTCTACCAATGCATGGGCATCTCCAGGGGTTCTAGTTCCCAAACCAGAAGGGGAAATATGCTTTTGCATGGACTACCGTAAGCTAAATGCTGTAACTCATCCCAACAACTATCCAATGCCAAGCACCGATGAGCTATTGGAGAAATTGGGACGTGCCCAGTTCATCTCTACAATAGACTTAACCAAGGGGTACTGGCAAGTACCGCTAGATGAACCCACCAAAGAAAGGTCAGCCTTCATCACCAATGCAGGGTGTATGAGTTTAATGTGCTTCCTTTCGGGCTGTGAAATGCACCCGCCACCTTCCAAAGACTTGTAGATGGTCTCCTAGCAGGATTGGGAGAATATGCAGTTGCCTACCTCGATGATGTGGCCATTTTTTCTGATTCATAGGCAGAACACCTGGAAAAAGTCTTTGAGCGCATCAGGCAGGCAGGACTGACTAACTGTTAAGGCTAAAAAGCATTAAATAGGCCAAAACAGAGTGACTTACCTTGGACACCAGGTGGGTCAAGGAACAATAAACCCCCTACAGGCCAAGGTGGATGCTATCCAAAAGTGGCCTGTCCCAAAGTCAAGGAAACAGGTCCAATCCTTCTTAGGCTTGGCTGGGTATTACAGGCGATTTGTACCACATTACAGCCAAATCGCTGCCCCACTAACAGACCTGACCAAAAAGACCCAGCCGAATGCAGTTAAGTGGACTAATGAGTTTCAGAAGGCCTTTACCCAGCTTAAGGCGACACTCATGTCTGACCCTGTGCTAAGGGCCAGACTTTGACAAACCATTCCTAGTAACCACAGGTGCATCTGAGCGTGGTGTAGGAGCAGTTTTAATGCAGGAAGGACCGGATCAAAACTTCCATCCTGTCGTGTTTCTCAGCAAGAAACTGTCTGAGAGGGAAAGCCACTGGTCAATCAGTGAAAAAGAATGCTATGCCACTGTGTATGCCCTGGAAAAACTACGCCAATATGTTTGGGGAAGGTGTTTCCAGCTACAAACCGACCATGCTGCGCTAAAGTGGCTTCATACTGCCAAGGGAAACAACAAAAAACTGCTTCGATAGAGTTTAGCTCTCCAAGATTTTGATTTTGAAATTCAACACATTTCAGGAGCTTCTAACAAAGTAGCTGATGCACTCTCCCGTGAAAGTTTCCCAGAATCAACTGGTTAAAAATTGTCCTTGAAATGTGAGAAGTCTTGCAGTTTTACATAATTAATTGTATATGTAAAGGTGCATGTGTTGTATTAATCTGTTTATTCTAAAGTTCTAGGAAGAAATCACCGCCAGTGTGGTTCCACACTGTCTGAGATTTGGGGGGCATGTCATAAACAGATAGTTAAGGGTTAATGTCTCTTTTACCTGTAAAGGGTTAAGAAGCTCAGTGAAACTGGCTGACACCTGACCAGAGGACCAACAGGGGGACAAGATACTTTCAAATCTTGGTAGAGGGAAGTCTTTTTTTGTGCTTTTTGTTTGGTTCGTTGTTCGCTCTTGGGGCTAAGAGGGACCAGACGTACACCCAGGCTTTCCCAATCTTTCTGAATCAGTCTTTCATGTTTCAAAATTGTAAGTAAAAGCCAGGCAAGGCGGATTAGTCTTATGTTTGTTTTCTCAACTTGTAAATGTGTCTTTTTGCTGGAAGGATTTTTACCTCTGTTTGCTGTAACTTTGAATCTAAGGCTGGGGTGGGTGGGTTCCCTCTAGTCTATATGAATCTGAGTACCCCGTAAAGCATTTTCCATCCTGATTTTACAGAGATAATTTTTACCTTTTCTTTCTTTAATTAAAAGCTTTCTTTTTAAGAACCTGATTGATTTTTCCTTGTTTAAAATCCAAGGGATTGAGTCTGAACTCACCAGGGATTGGTGGGGGGAAAGGAGGAGCGATGGTTAATTCCTCCTTGTTTGAAGATCCAAGGAGTTTGGATCTATGTTCCCCAGGGAAGGTTTTGGGGGAACAGAAAGTGTGCCAGACACTAAATTCTGGCTGGTGGCAGCGTACCAGATTTAAGCTAGTAATTAAGCTTAAAAGGGTTCATGAAGGTCCCCACTTTTTGCACCCTAAAGTTCAAAGTGGGGAAAAAACCTTGACACCATCACTGGAGTTTTTTAAGAATAGCTTGGAAAAACACCTGTCAGGGATGTTCAAGGTATACATGTCCTGCCTCAGAAGATGTAGTTGACCTCTTGAGGTCCCTTCCAGCTCTATATTTCTCTCAGCAGATCTGAAAGCTCTTTACAAGCATTAATGATTGAGGCTCACAAACACATCTTTGAGTAGGCAGCTCATTTTATAGATAGGGAATGCGAGATGGAGAGAGATCAACGTGACTTGCCCAAGGTCACACAAGAAGTCAGCGACAGAGCTGGAAATGGAAGTGTGCCTGCCACACAGTGTTTTAGCCAACAAATTATACCTGCCTTCCAGAAGTGAAACAAGGAGTGGTAACAACGTGGGAGGAAGAAACAAGCTGGAGACAAAAGTCTTAGAAGACAAATCCATATGTTCAATGCAAAAATAAACCAAAAAACTAAAACAAAACAAAACTTCACAAGAGAAAAACCCAAGAACTCAAGAAACCTTGGCTTACAAGTTAAAGGAGATTCCTAACTCCTGTAATGCAGTATATAGGAGGAGAGAACAACTGAATTCCATAAGGAGAAAACCACTGAAAGCATTTCATTCATTAATCTTAATCTGCTAATTTCTGGAAATTTTAGCCTTTTTACCATATCACTGTCTGGAATCATTAGAGAGCTGTTACTAATAATTTGGCAGATTTAATAGAGAACAATGACATTAATCGAATTCAGAAACTATGAAAGGCCAAAGACTTGATAGAGTCTTTTGACTACACTAGAGAATTTTAGTGCAAACTGCAAACTGAATTTGAGGTGGTGCTGGGCGCTGGCTCTCTCCAGGTGTTGCTTCTGGTACACCTTCCACTAACTCACTTGGGCTGCATGAGACCCAATAAGATGAGACCTGAGATGAATTTTCAGGACCTCCAGCAAAAACAGTACAATTCTCTAAGGCAGACATACCTAGGGAGCTCTAAATAATAGCAACACCCTTCAGAAATCATTTTAGTTTCTCTCTACATCCTCACAGAACTCCTGTTCAAGATTTGTTCTTCTTTTCCCACATGAATTGTGCAAGTTATTATCCATAAATATTGAGACATTTTAGTGCTCCCTTATGGTAGGTGTTATGCACTTCAAGACAGACTTACTGACCTCACTGAGGTAAATAAAAAAGGAGCATGTCGACCCATCCACACCGTAACTTGCATAACATGGATCCGATCGCCACATATCTTTCATCCACTGAAACAAGACAAAAATAGCCAGTCTGTTAGGTTTAAGGCTTGTGTGTAACCGTTAACTTTAAAAAGCCACATTTTCATCAGAACTCAATTTGGGAAGGGGAAGAGCTAGGTCAAGAGATGAAACAGACTAAAATCAGTAGTGACAGAAGCTGTGGAAACTGTACCACAGACTATAAGAAATGAGTTGATTATCTCTTTTAAGCCACTAATGCTAGGTCACCATATGCGGTCACCATGGATGACTATATTAAGCACTAACTGGCAGCCATATAAGAACAGACTTCAAAGACTGAATGGTGACTTGCATACTCTCTCCAGACCAAGACTGAGGCATGTTGGTGGCATGGCACTGCTTACATTGCCTCTGGACATGTTGCACTTGTTCTGTGTTCAAACAGATCACTTCAGGCACCAGTGCAGTCAGTCTGGCATCTTTACACAAGCAAAGAATTCATTAAAAAAAAAAAATCTTTTAATGAAGAACTACCTAGAATTAGTTGTCCTGGTAAAGTCATCAGAAAAAGTAACCAAAAATAAATTGCTCTTCAGGATTATAAATTAGCAATTTAGCATTCAAATGCCATAAATTACTTAGCAGTTTTGCAACCAGTTCATCTATGTTGTTCAAAACTGAAGTCATTGAGTTCATATAGGCCAGGGAGAGTTTGATTTTTTTTAAAAGTGAATTCACAATAAATATCAATATTTATTTCCAAGTACTCTTTTTGATTTAGTAGAAAATTTTAAAATACCCCTTAAATTCCAAGTATATAATCAAAATATATATCACATCTGAAACAGTTTCAGAAACAAATTTTAACATTTCAGACTCATTCATTTTTATGAATTAAGCAAGAGGAATTTACATTTTTTAAATCACTAATCAGTTTCATTGGTCCTTCAAGTTATTTATTTTTTTTAATGAAAAAAATTCTACCAGAAAACTGGTATTACTGAAAATTTTCAATGTTTTTGGGTTGAGTAAGAAATTGACATTTTTCAGTATCTGCTAATTAAACTATATATACACACAGCCAACAACAAGGTAGGCACTTCAGAGATAGGGCAAGGACTTCAGCCCAATGGGTTTACCATCTATGGTTCTGGTTGTGCAAACAGTTCCATGATATTATTCACGTGTATATGATTATTCACATATCTAAACTTGTGTAGGACTGAGGCCTAAATATTTCTGAATTTCATCTGATATGTAGTCAAACTATTAAGGGACAGAATACTAAGATACACAGCAAGCCTCCCAAATACTCCGGGACTCTATGTGGTGTTTTATCCCATGCCTTAACAAGGGACATCATCCATTTTCTTCCAGCAGTAATACTACAATGGCTTCATGTAAGGCAGTGGTCTCCAAAGTGGGGTGCATGCATCCCAGGGGGTGCACAAGAGGCTCCTTCGGAGTGCGCAGCAGGAGGAACGCTGCCGGAACAGCACCATTCTCCCCCTCTCCCCCTCCCGGCAGTCCAGCCAGGAGTCCGAGTGCTCCCCTTCTCTCCCTCCTGGCAGTCCGGCTGGGAGTCTGAGCACTCCCCCTCTCTCCCTCCTGGCAGTCTGGCCAGGAGTCCGAGCCAGCGGCTCCCCCTTCCCGCCTCCCCCTCCGGCAGTTCGGCTGGGAGTCCGAGAGCTCCCCCCGCCCCCCTGGCAGTTCGGCTGGGAATCCAAGAGCTCCCCCCGCCCCCCCGGCAGTTCGGCTGGGAATCCAAGAGCTCCCCCCGCCCCCCCGGCAGTTCGGCTGGGAGTCCATTTCCCCACCACCACCCCGGCAGTTCATCCGGGAGTCCTTTTTTCCCCCCTCCCTTCCCTCAGCAGTTCAGCCGGGAGTCCAAGCGGTGCCCTTTTTTTTTTTTGCACTTCGACAGTTCAGCCCAGAACAAGGGGCGAGTGCTCAAAAAAGTTTGGAGACCACTGATATAAGAAGTGCCATAATGGCATGTAATCTGTACTTGTCTTCAGTGAATTCTGCTTTTATCTCAATTGCTTATATCTATAAATCTACAACTGTTTCAGCAATGGCCTCTTTCAACAGACAAGATTTTAAAAACATAACATGTACACAAAGTTTAGATTTTAAAAACATAACATGTACACAAAGTTTAACAGAAGACCACAATTACCTTTATTTTGCCCTCGCAGTGAGGGAAGCCATCCATAGGAGGCAATTCACACTGTTCCTGGGCTCCATTAATGAGATCTGAAGAGAAAAAAAACAACAGAACATAACTGTAATATTCATTTACACTTTTGACAGACATACTAAATCCATCCCTTTGAACTTCTGAACCACCATCCAAATTCACTAAAGAAAGGTTTCAGAGTGGTAGCCGTGTTAGTTTGTATCAGCAAAAACAACAAGGAGTCCTTGTGGCACCTTAGAGACTAAAATTTATTTGGGCATAAGCTTTCGTGGGCTAAAACCCACTTCATCAAATGCATGGAGTGAAAAAAACAGTAAGCAGAATATTATAGCACATGAAAAGATGGGAGTTGCCATCTTTTATATATGCTGCTTACTGTTTTTTTCACTCCATGCATTTCATGAAGTGGGTTCTAGCCCACGAAAGCTTATGCCCAAATAAATTTGCTAGTCTCTAAAGTGCCACAAGGACTCGTTTTCATTAAAGAAAGAATATTGTAGTCTCTGTGGCAGCAGTAAATGGATAAACTGCAAGTTTTGGTGTCAATAGCAATAAATGTTGAAGCACAAAGTAATTTTTAAAACTCCTGTTTAATTTTCAACTAAGTAAGCACCTTTCAAAATAATATTTGGACAAAAGCATGGTCTGATCTGGAAGCCCTTACACATGCAAGTAGTCTCACTGAAATCCATATGTACGATTGCCTCTGACACCAGTGACAAGAATATCTCCACTGAGCTCAGTGGAGTTATGCTGGTGGTAAGAGGACAATTAGGCCTAACAGGACTTTTTGCATGGTTAAAGGGAATCAGCCCCTATGCTTGAACAGTGGTGAGGACACTGTTGGAACTCAATAAATAGTAGTAATGAACAGCAGAAACTTTAGTGTGGAATTAAATTGTTTTTCAGGTTACAATAGTGGAGAAAAAAATAAAAATGTAATTCTTACAAGATGGTACTTGGCAGTCAAAAGTATTAAGTCAAAAGAGTACCATTAAGGCAACTTTGGAGCTGCGTACACAGTGTGGCGGGGGAAGAGGAGAAAAAGAGAAAGGAAGGGGACAGCGGCAGGGCTGATAAAGCCAGCTTGGGGGCAGGGGAGAAGGCCTGGGACTTGTTCTGACACTCACTGTCCTTTCCCAGCCACTTGTTCCTGTCTCTGAGCAAACAAGGAGAGCAGGAAAAGAGGAGCAGCTCTGGCTGCCTGCTCAGCTGTTGCCCCAGTACTGTACACTGTAGCTGCCAGAAGACACATGCCTGCAGTCTTCCCCCAGCTCAGCCAGATGTGACATGATGTTGGACGCATGATATGGCTGCCAAATGCATGAGTGTCACTTAGATATGTGCCACATGGCAGCCCTGTCAATGCTCACACGAAGTACTCAAATACCTTTCAGACATAGCAGTGGTTTCCAACAGTAGCTATGATCAGAATAAGAATCTTATA
Organism: Gopherus evgoodei; assembly: GCF_007399415.2. NCBI lineage: Eukaryota > Metazoa > Chordata > Testudines > Testudinidae > Gopherus > Gopherus evgoodei. The sequence goes on from NC_044332.1 coordinate 63,043,649, forward strand.
GCTCCCTTCCAACAAACTTCCATTATCATCTCATTCATATCACATCGTTTTGGGGGGGGGGGAATGGATCAGCATTCATGTCGCACTCCCTATCAGTACCTGGGCCAGGGAAGCTAATGATCCAACCGGTGGACCAAATTCGCTGATGACTTGTGGCCACATGAGGCACATTGTGCATAAGCTATGACGAAGACTCCCAACAGAAAATATGTTCACATGATAAAAAAAGCCAACAGAAGTATTCAAACTACAAAGCCACGTACAACCACATACAGCTATACGTAAAAAATTAGTCACGTTTTTGTAATATGTCCTTCAGTCCTCCCTATACTACCTGTTTTGTCTGTCATTTGCATTGTATTGACCTGTCTTTTAATGGCTGTTTTCTGAAGCACGTAACATCTATAAATACATACACACATGCAGTTGTATGTACTTCTTTAGTAACTTTTATCTCAAAGCACTGTACACAAATAGAGGTGGCTTAACTAGTCACCTGTGCGGAGAAACACAGCAACTACTGAGCAGGGAACAGCAATATTACCCAGCAGTTTGAGACAGAAGACTAAGAAATAGTCTCTCTTATCTGAGATGAGGTCCACAGATCCATGATGTTACTGACTCTCTGCTATATACAACCTAAGAGGCAGACCAGAGCCGCCAATCAATAGCAGAGGAAGGGCAGCTCCACCTTTGAAAAGCTCACCACTTGAGATATTTGCACAGTAAAGCAAGTCCACTGTGTATCGGCAACAAATCTTAAACTAAGCATTAAGACTAAATAGTAGCAATCCTTCTGCAGAACAAGGAATTAAATGAAAAACACATTGAGTAACAATCAGTAATCCATTTTTTTTTCACAAATTAACAAGTCATTAGGGTGGGTTGGATCTGTAGGCTTCATTACTCCAAGAAGGGAAACTTCCAGGTAAAGCAAGTATAAATTTTCCTAATTCAATTGAGCTTGTTGTGGGACTTTAGGTAGGTTCAACATAATAACCCAAGTTAAATTTTATCTAAGATACAGTGGCTAATACATTTCCTCCTTCCAAAAACTGCCACAAGATAATTTAAGGATTACTAGTGAGCAAAATATGAATTTCATATAATCAGATAGGCATTACCTCCTATAGCATGATATATTATTGCACCAACCTGTTTAACTTTTGACTCAAAAGGATGAGTGCTACTATCTCATATACTCAGGATGTTTTTCCTTTGTAACCAAGAGGTCCCAATTTTGAAAGAGGCTGTTTAAGAAAAACAGCTTTTTACAAGTCATTTTCCATTCAGGCCCATGAGCATGTAATTTAGTGATGGAAAAATCTATGTAAGAATAATGGATCATCTGAGAAGTTCTCATTGAAGTAGTCGACAAATTATGTTTTGAGAGAGATGTACTGAACTTGGCTAAACTGGTAGCACTAATTAGCTTTTAAATTTTCTAAAACTACAGTTAAAATGTTAACCATTCATTCCAACCTAGCAAAAGTCAAAACCTGATTGATTTAGCATTAGAGAAATAATAGAGCACAGTTTCTCTATATTTTTATAATACTGGAAAAAGAACAGGAGTACTTGTGGCATAAGCATAAGCTTTTGTGGGCTATAGCCCACATCTTCGGATGCTGTAGCCACGAAAGCTTATGCTCAAATAAATTTGTTAGTCTCTAAGGTGCCACAAGTACTCCTGTTCTTTTTTGCAGATACAGACTAACCCGGCTGCTACTCTGAAACCTATAATACTGGACTATGTTTTTAAGGGTTACACCCCGCCCCTTTCAAATCTTGACACACTCATATATGAGTAGATTGCAACTGGAAGTTATGATGAGTACAATATCAAAAGTGGAATGCTTTTTGGAAAAGTATTTTTCTGTGATCAGGAAGGTTGTATTTCTTTTAGAGGTACATTTCCATCTAGAATTTCAGTACTGTTACTCACTGAATAGATATGCTCATCCAATATGCTTCTGTAGGAGATAACTTATACTGCGAAGCTCAAACATTCAAAATTCATGAGCCATGCCCTCACAAAATCATGAGATTTTAAAAAGTAACTTGAGTTCTTTCTGTTCGTATGCTGGTGTCACACCTTTAGTATTCACATTTTTTAAGCATTTCTCTGCCACCATGAGGGCTAGAAACTTTTTTTTTAAATGAAATCTGGGATTCGCTTGTAATCACATGAATCGAGCATCTCAGTCTTTAAGAAATGCATCATATACTGTGCTCCAATTTTATCTCTGCCAAGACCGAGCAGTGCACCAGCTGAAATAGTCCACACTGAAATGTGAACTTCTTCTGCAGACCTTTTCAGCATATTTGGAGTTGTATGTAGTACTCTCAGGGTTATAGATGGTGAGTCTTCTGGTGATCATGATTTGTTTCTTGCATTTGCTCAGGAAGCAGATGTCTTAAGTTTAGCTTCCTTTTCTTCATGTTGTGGAGTTTCCACACAACACTGAAAAGGTGCAAACATGCATAGACTGTATAGTGAGGCAGATCATTACCAGGATGTGCACACAGATCTGTCTGAATTTCACACTTTCACTAGCATATCTCATGACATTTCTTTTGTGATACTGATGTCTGCTGCCTTCCCACTAGCAAGGACTTATAACAGGGGTCGGCAACCTTTTAGAAGTGGTGTGCCGAGTCATCATTTATTCACTCTCACTTAAGGTTTCGCATGCCAGTAATATATTTTAACATTTTAATAAGGTCTCTTTCTATAACTCTATAATATATAACTAAACTATTGTTGTATGTAAAGTAAATAAGGTTTTTAAAATGTTTAAGAAGCTTCATTTAAAATTAAATTAAAATGCAGAGCCCGCCCCAGATCAGTGGCCAGGACCCAGGCAGTGTGAGTGACACTGAAAATCAACTCGCGTGCCGCCTTCGGTACCCGTGCCAGAGGTTGCCTACGCCTGACTTATAAGAAAGGTGTATGAGCATTTGCAGGAATTCAGATTTTAAAGACTTAGAGTCTGATCCTACCAGGTACTGTGTGCCTTCAACTCCTGCAGGATTTTTTTTTAAAAATTGAGAATATTTAATATTGCACAGCATTATGCAGTTAAAGGAGTTAGAACTAGTTTAAGTTTAAAACTTCACAGCTTTAGATGGTCAGGATTAAGATGGAAAATGGTCTAGTCATTCAACATATATTTTTTTACAATAAATACTTCTGTTTTTAGCAACCAATGAGAAATTCTAAACAAAAGTGAATGAGTGGGAGCCGCAGAGTGGCAAGACATGACTTTAGCAGTGGTGGCTTTTTTTGACAGGAGAAAAAGGCAAGAGGCAGAAAGGCAGGAGAGGAGACTTCTACATACTGTAGATATCCGTTTTCCTTGTCTTTCTCAAGTCCTTGAACTCGTGCTACTGAAGCAAGAAAAGACAGTTACCTTTCCTGTAACTGGTGTTTTTCAAGATGTGTTGCTGATGTCTATGCCACGATAGGTGTGCGTGCTCATCACGTGCACTGGTGAAGGAAGTTTTTCCCCTAGCAGTGCCCATAGGGGACTGCCCTAGTGACCCTTGGAGTGGTACCTCATTGGCGTGGTTTATGGGGCACTGTGTGCTCCCCCCACCCTCAGTTCCTTCTTGCAGACAACTCTGACAGAGAGAAAGGAGGGTGGGATGTGGAATAGACATGAGCAACACATCTCAAAGAACACCATTTACGGAAAAGGTAACTGTCTTTTATTCTTCGAGTGATTGCTCATGTGCATTCCACAATAGGCGATTCCAAGCTATATCTGCTGGAGGTGGGAAGGATTTCACAAACTCTCAAGACGGAGAACGGCTCTGCTGAACCCAGCATCCTCCCTGGTCTGAGAAACAATCGCATAATGCGAGGTGAACGTGTGAACTGAAGACCACACGGCATCCCTACAAATGTCCGGAATGGGGACGTGGGCCAAAAAGGCAGCCAAGAAGGCCTGCGCCCTAGTCAAGCATGCCTTCACAATTGGTGGCGGAGGGTTTCCCGCCAGGTCATAACAGGTACGGGATGCATGAGGTGATACAGTTGGAGAACCGCTGAGTGGAGATCGGCCGACGTTTCATGTGCTCGGCCGAGGTGACGAACAGTTGCGATGACTTTCTCAACAGCTTAGTCCACTCCAGTTAAAAAGCCAGAGCCCGTCTCACATCCAGCATGTGGAGGCAGCACTCCTCAATGGACGCATGGGGTTTGGGACAGAGGACTGGCAGAAAAATGTCCTGACCCATGTGATAGGCGGAGACCACCTGCAGGAAGAATGAGGGGTGTTGGCAGAGCTGGACCTTATCCTTATGAAACACCGTGTATGTGGGCTCAGAGGTCAGGGCCCTGAGTTCTGAGACCCACCAAGCCGACGTGATTGCAACCAGGAAGGCTACCTTCCACAAGAGCTGTGACCAGGAGCACGTGGCTAGCGGCTCAAACGTGGGCCTCGTGAGACAAGCCAACATCAGGTTTAGGTCCCACTGCGGGACTGGGGGCCTAACATATGGGAACAGACGATCCAACCCCTAAGGAATTGGCCAGTCATAGCAGAGAAGAATATCGTGTGGCCCTGCACCGGCAGATGGAAGGCTGATATGGTTGCCAGGTGCACCCTGACTGACCAGGGCGCTAGGCCTTGGCTCTAAGGTGAAGGAGGTAGTCCAGAACAAGCTGGATCGGGGCTGCCACTGGGGAAACATCCCGCTTGTCCACCCATCTGGAAAACTGAGACCACTTTGCCAAGTAGACTCGGCATGCGGAGGGCTGCCTGCTTTCTAGAAGAATGCGCTGAACCCCTTCTGAGCACGTCCTTTCCTCCCTACCTAACCATTGAGCAGCCACGCCATGAGGTGGAGTGCTGTTAGGCTGGGGTGGAGGAGGCAGCCCTGGGAGAGCAGGTCTGGGCAGGATGGCAACGGTCACGGCGCAGAAACCACCAGGCCCATGAGGGTCCAGTACCAATGCTGCCTGGGCCATCCCAGGGTAATGAGAAGGACCCGGGCCTTGTCCGTCTATCTTTTCTAGAACCTTTCCAATCAGTGGAAACGGGGGAAAGGAATAGAGAAACTGGCTTGAGCAGGACAGAAGGAAGGCATCAGAGATAGTGCCCCCCCAGCCTGCCCCTGGAGCAGAACCAGGGGCAGCGACGGTTCTACCAGGTTGCAAACAGGTCCACCTGGGGAGTTCCTCACACTTGGAAAAGTCTGCACCACCTCTGGGTGGAGAGACCACTCGTGCTGAGAGAAGTCCCTGCTCAAGCGATCCATCTGCACGTTCCAGGCGCCCAGCAGATGGAAGGCCTGTAGACAGATGCCATGGGCTATATAAAAGTCCCACAGCCTGAGGGCTTCGCAGTAGAGGGCAGAGGATTGGGCCTCGCCTTGCCTGTTGATGTAGAACATTGAGGCCATGTTGTCTGTGAGGACCCTGACCACCCGGCCCTCCAGGTGCAAGCGGAAGGCCATGCACACCAGCTGTACCGCCCTGAGCTCCTTGAAGTTTATGTGGAGGGTCAGATCCCGAGCCGATCACAGATCTTGGGTCTGAATGTTCCCCACATGGGCCCCCCATCCCAGGTCTGATGCATCAGACACCAGTTCCAGCAATGGAGCTCCGCCCCTGAACAGGATCCCTTTGAGTATGTTTCTCAGGGAGGACCACCACTGTAGGGAGGTGATCACTGGCTCAGGCACCATGAGGACTTTGTCCATCCTGTCCCCTGGCCTGGAAGAACTCCGAGACCAACTAGACCTGGAGGGGCCTCATCCTGAGTCCGGCTGTTGTCACCAGAAACCTTGTGACTGTGTTGATGAACCCCTTCAGGGTCTTGAACCTGTTCGATGGGAAGGAGGCTCTGACCGATGAGGCATCCAGGACTGCCCCAATAAATTCTATGCGTTGTATTGGGATGAACATGGATTTGGTGGTGTTTACCAACAGGCCCAAAGTGGTGCATGTGGATAGAAGGAGTGCCACTTGATCCTGCACCTGTGACTGGGAGCTGCCCTTAACCAACCAGTCATCCGTTTAGGGGAAGATCTGGACCCCCCGGCACCTGAGGTAGGCCGCCATCACCGACATACAGTTCGTGAATACCCTGGAGGCAATGGACAGGCCAGACGGGAGGACCATAAATTGTCAGTGTTCCTGCCCCACCATGAAATGGAGGAAGCATCTGTGCCCCTTTAAAATATGAATGCGAAAGTACGCATCCTGCAGACTGAGGGCGGCATACCAGTCCCCAGGATCCAGGGAGGGGATGATGGAGGCCAAGGAGACTATGCAGAACTTGAGATTCACCATGTACTGGTTCAGGCCTCGTAGGTGCAAGATGGGCTTGAGCCCCCGTTTGGCCTTCGGGATAAGGAAATAGTGGGAGTAGTACCCCTTGCCTTTGAACTCCCCCAGTACCGCTTTCACCACTCCTAGGCCCAGGAGCTGCCCCACCTCCTGCTCGAGCAGAGCCTCGTGCAAGGACTGCCCCAGGAGGGATGGGAGGAAGTAAACTGGAGGGTGTAGCCCCAGGAGATGGTGTTGAGGACTCATCAGTCCAAGGTCAGCCCCAACCACTCTGAGAGGAAAGCACACAACCGACTGGAGAAGCAAAGCTTTACTGAGGGTGGATCCCTGATAAGAACTGGCAGGCTGCCCCTGGGCATCCCGTCAAAACTGCCTTTTCCTCACTTGCTTGCCCTTGGAGGACCCAGGCTGGGGGGCAGGCCGAGACTGCCTCTGTGGGCGCCTCTTATAATCCCACGACTTCTTATAAGTGGTCTCCTATTTTGAATGGGTGGCCTGAGTAGGAGTGTGCTGTGGCTTGAACTTAGGTTTAGCTGTAACTGGAAGACAGAGACCCAGAGTCTGGAGAGTCCTGCAGGAGTCTTTCAGGCCATGCAACTTTGTATCTCTTTGTTCTGCAAACAGAGCTTTGCCATCAAACGGGAGGTCCTGCAGGGAGGTCTGCGCCTCGCTGGACAGACCAGGGAGCAGAAGCCATGACATCCTTCCTATGGACACCACGGAGACCATGAACCATGCCTCAGTATCATCTGCATCCAAAGCTGCCTGCAGGGTAGCCCTGGCAGCTGCTGTGCACTCCTCCACCAGTGCTTTGAACTCCTTCCTGTTGTGCTCCAGGAGGGAGTCCTCGAACTTGGGCAGGGAGCCCCACAGATTTAACTCATACTGGCCCAGGAGAGCCTGGTGGTTCACCACATGTAACTGGAAGCTCAAGAATGAATACATTTTTCTTCCAAATGAGTCCAGCCTCCTTAAATCTTTATTTTTCAGGGTAGGGGCTGGTTGGCCCTGCCATTTCCTGTGGTTGACCGACTAGACCACCAGGAAGTTAGGAGCAGGGTGGGTGTATAAATATTCATGCCCCTTGGCAGGTACTAAAGACTTGTGTTCTGCTCTCTTAGAGATGGGGGTCAATGAGGCCAGGGTTCACCACCCCTTCGTGGAGAGGCAAGGCCATCCTGCCCGGTACCAAGGAGGACAGTACATTAAACAGGGAGTCCAAGGGCTCCTTCATCTCCTCTGCTTTGTGAGTCCTTGGTGGGTCCTGAAGTCCTCCTGTGGGAGGGAGGGAGGGAGAAGGGGTCGTAATTGCCTCATCTTGGGAGGGTGAGGAGGCCAGCACAGTACTTTGTGTGTCCACCGGCACCGGAGGGTCCACCACCTGGTAGGTCTTTGGGCAGGGTGCCGAGGATGTACGTCCCACTAACTCCTTCCTTGGAGATCTGGAGAGAGAGGCCGATGGTCCTTCTGAGGCTCCAGTCACCGAGCGAGCCCTTGCCAGGGGCTGCGTCAGGGGCCATGGTGCTCACTGGTACCATTGGGCTGGCCACGGTGCCTGATGCCACTGCACCTGCTGTGGCACCGGAGCCAGCTGTTTGGCCTGGCTGGCCTGGCCCATTGATGGACGACTATGAAGGGAGGCCGGGCTAACATATGACCTGCCGCTGTCCCTGGATTGGGAGAAGCGGTGGCACCAAGACTGATGCCGACCAAGGGACCGTGATCCAAACATGGAGGACCGGTACCATTAGTAACAGCTTCTCCGCGATCGGCTCCAGCAGGCAGACGTGCGAAGGCAAGATGCTGGTAATCGACGCCTGGGGCTGGGGAGGCGGTGCCGTGGGGGGGGGTGGTCCTGGAGTGGGACGATAAACGGGAATGACGTTGACATTCGTGCCATGACCGGCTGCGATAGCCCCTCTGAGACGAGGACCTTTGGCGGTGTCTGCCTTGGTCCCATCGGTGTTCACTCCTCGAGGTGGAGCAATGCCGAGAGCGTTGGTCAGACGGAACCCAACCAGACAGCCTGGTGGGCGCCGAGGGCGATCCCTGTGAACTTTGCCCTGAATGGACACTGGGCAGTGAACAGCGTCAAGAATGTTCCCTCGACTGAGACCAGTACCGAACCAGGGGTGACTGCGGAGATCCCAGCAGTGACTTGCCTCTGGAGTGCGGGGCCGACAACGGTTGTGCTCCTGTTACCGGCATGGACATACCATCCTGGGCTGCCTTCAGGGCCTCCGGTGTGGAGGGCATCCGGACATTGGGGGAGGCCTGCTCCGAATGGGCTGGGTTCTCCGCTCGACTTGAGTTGGAGGCCTAGAGGCCGGTGGGGATCAAGGACTGCCTACATGGGTCTAGCCATTGCCCGGGTTTACTCTGGCGCCATAGTGAAGAAGGCCTCTTCCTAGCCTTCTTGATGTGCCCCGTGGATGGGGAGCGGTGCTGACTAGTCGATGGCACTGAAGGGTTGCTGTGAATCAACACTGCGGTGCCCGGTGATGACTCGGAGCAGCGGAACCGGGGTCAGCGTCAACTTCATCTGAATAGCCCAGAGCCTAATGTCTCCTTTTCTCTTTGTCCAAGGCTTAAACGACTTGCAAATCTTGCTGCGATTGTTGAGATGAGTTTCCCCCAGACAGCGTAAACAGTCTGCGTGCGGATCACTCACTGGCATAGACCGCCTAGAAGTGTCGCACGACTTAAAACCCAGGGCATGCCCCAGCCTGGGCGCTCTAGCTAAACTGAACTAACTAACTAACTACAGGTACCACATGCTACACGAACAAGCAGTTTGGGGGATGAGCTAAAGCAAAGTTCAAGCAAAGCAGTTCTGAAGCACCTTCACTGGTGGCAAGAAGGAACTGAGGGTGCGGGAAGCGCACAGCGCCCCTTATACCATGCGATGGAGGCAGCACTCCAGGGGTCACTAGGGAGCTCCCCTACAGGTACTGCTAGGGGAAAAACTTCCGGCACTAGTGCACGTAGCAAGCACACACACCTATTGTGGAATACACATGAGCAATCACTCGAAGAAGAACAGCAGGTATATAAATATCCTACAAAGATAAACACTGAAGATTACCACCACTCAATTCTTTTGAAGACTGAAAGCCGTTTTAAATGGACATTCATTAAATATTCCAGGGTACCTCTGGGAAAGTACATGAAGAGCAAAGAAATGATGCACTATTTTTAAACTGCCATGACAAAATGATGTCAGCATCTATTCTGCAGAGCTCCAATTCATATTTTTGGCTGCTATAACCACAAGCAGAATTAAAGCAAAGAGGTAGGCAAGCAGTGAAAATTTGTTATTAGAGAATGAAAGAAATGCTAACCTAGGGCAACAGCACTGATGGTAATCGCATCTCCAGTCCCTTTCCTCTGCTCTTCCTTTTTCTGCAGGCATCTTATCTGAACTGTTTGTACATCCCTAGATTTTATTTATATTTTACATCTCTCTCTCGCTCTCTCAGTAGGAATTCCAACTGACTGCACTGGCCTACTGGCAAGGGCGGAAGAGACAACCTGAAGGTTGTTCTAATGCCAAAATCAGCAAACATTTGGGAGTTATTGCTCAGTCTTTTTTTGGTCTTCATGAACTCTACGTACTGTCTGCGCATCCCTTGCAAGAACAAAATGCCAAGATGGCTTAGCTCTAAATTTAAACTATAGGAATTAATATCTTGACACTAGGGGGAAAATAAACAAAGAGAAAAAGTCTGCATATAGCAACAGAAAATACTAGAGCAATGACAGGGTCTCCCATGTGAAAGATTGAAAGAACAGTATTTTTTAGTTAGAACAGTACAAGAAAAATAAATGGTGTACATAAAGAGCCATTTAGGTGCTCCTTCTTTGGTCTTTCCCATAATACAAAACAAGAGGATAGGATAACGCACACACCCCTTATTGGCTAGATGAAAAACAATAAGAATTACTCATCCTCTTGTTTCTGAGCATAAATTAATCACCTGCTGAGGTCAAGGAAGAAATACAAACATCTAGTCATGTAAAATTGTCACAGTCAAAGGGCAGATACTTCTGCGATGTTACATCATTGAAGGGGTATCGTGAAGCTATATAATAAAGGTCAGGTAGTGCAGAGGAGGTCTGTTTCCATCTGTCACTTTTTGTAGATGTCACAGCATGGCAGCAGACCAGTTGTGGCACTTGTTAAAAGCTGTCCAAGATGAAGACCCCAACTAGCTGACAAGATGCCCCAGAACCATCCAGCTCTTGCTCCACAGTAACATGCCCACTGCAGGGGCTTGTGTGTTTCATACACAATGCACAATGATTTAAAAGAAAATTATCAGCCTTAAAAAATGTGTCATGTGAACATTTTTTATTTGCTATTAGAAACACCTACAACCACCAACTGGGTTTACAGAAAAAAATATGTCTGCTTTTCCCCCAGTACTTTTGTGCATCTGACATCTTTATACCATTCTGTGTTATGTTTCATTACTGTTTCCCTGTCCACGGTCAGGTTCCCTTTTTATGTGTGTGGACCGCCAAACACAGTCACTGAGGGAAAGAAAACACCACAGACATTGTCAAGGGAACAGGATAGTAGCTGACTTACACTTTATAAAAATGGAGTGGATTTCAAGTTTATCATGTGTTCATTACCACTCTAACCAGTATGGTTCACTGTAATATATTGGCTGTGTACAGTGGGTGCATTTAAAAAGTTCATTCCAGATTTGGAGATATTACTATTTTAGAGATACTCCTTATCCTTAAAATGGGAAAACGGGCAGAAATGGGTGATATCTGTAAGTGTAGAAAGAACTTGTTAAATGCAGCCATTGCACAGTTATGAGAAAGATCCAATTTGAATGGAAGTAAATTCAAGGTTAAACGAAGATTAACACTATCTGAGCATGTGTCACGTTTGAGACCATGATCTACATTAGCCTATGCCCTACAGCACGTAATCAAAATGGCATTCACCGAAGAGAGTTTAAACCTTAACTCTGAATATTCATGTGTTTCATGGTTTAAATCAAGTTATCTTCATTTTCATAGTTTAACTTCCTTAAAGATTTACAATAGTTGGTTTTTTTCTTTTTGAATGCCAGGTGCAGAGGAAGTGGCTTTCACTCAAAATTAGATGTCATAAGTGGTCATGCAATAAGGAAAAGAAAAAACCACAAAGACAGAATTGGACATGAATAGGAATCTTATTTTCGTGCCCAGAACACCCCTCCCTGTCACAGCTGTTTCATAAAGTACAGGTGGTGTCACAGTCCTGGGAATAAATTGAAAGGTTTTGGTGTACAATACTCAAAAAATGGATAGAATGTTTCCCTTTGCAATATACATTCCAGAACCATGGTAAAAATCACAAGAGGTCATAAATGTAGATAAAAGGAAAAATCATGCAGCGCTTAGTTTTTCTGATTCTTCCTTAGCTTAATCTTATTTGAAGCAGAAGACAACTCTGTAAATATCTTTAGTTTACATGTAAATGCACGAAGTACCTGAAGTTCCAGTCCATTGTCTTGAACAGACTGTAAAGTTAGCCCAAGCTTTCCCATTCAGTTTTGCTTAACATTAAAGACCTTGCACAGTAGCTGCACTGATAATCTTTCAAAACAGAAGACATTTTTTATTGGTTTGAGAAATATTTTCTATCACTTAAGTTGGGGATACCACTAGAACCAGTAAACTCTCTCAAAATGGAAGAAGCTTTAAAAGTTGCACAGTGTCATCATATTTGAGGACTCCAAGCATTTTAAATTTAAGTAAAAGTCAAGTGCCATTTTTAAACTCCGATTTACAGATGTCTTCGTCAGGGCCTGCAATAAAAATCAAACTACTTGATCTCCAGTACTGTGTTACAGAGACCTTTGGGGCTGTAACTGCATGGTGCAAAGCACAACTATACTAAGGAACTAATTTTTGCTGGTCTTAATTAATCATGTAAGACAGATTTCACTATATTGCATTAGCATTAATAACTAGCAACATATGTAGACTCTGCCTTAGAAATGAGTGAGCTCTGCAGATAATGTGCTCATAGTGGGAGTACCCATTCTCTCAGTTTTTCTAATTTTCCACACCACAGAGAGCAATAGTGATAGATATTCTAAAAACAGTGCACTATTGCAAGGAATAATACATTGAATTATGTCTATACAAGTAGTACAGACATGCAATTGAATCGAGTTATTTAATAAAAATGAATAGTTAAAGTACTCAGAGAGCAAAACTGCTAAAAAATAAATGAAAAGCAGCCATGAGACCATGGGAAATAGCCACACTCGAGCAAACACAAATGATCCCTCTAACCCCCACAAGAGTGGCCAATGCCAGATGCTTCAGAGATTATCTGAAAATCTCCACAAATTACTGTAAATTGTACAAAAAAGTTTCTTTCCATGTCCAGCTGACAGTTATTATACTCTGAAACTTGAGGATCAATAGACCCTTTAACTTTTTGTGCTAGTCTAAATGTTGTTATTCCGATATCCTGTGACAATGAGTTGCTCAGCTTAAATCATAACTGATGTTAGAAAGTATTTCCTTTTGACATACTTAATTTTATTGAGTGTTTTCTTGTTCTTGCATTACTAGGAAACAGGAACAGGAACTTCTGGTTGGCCTTCTCTACTCTGTTTTGTATATACCTCTAGCTCTTTCTTATTCTTCTCAGTAATTAACCAAATAGTCCTATTTTTAATTTAATTTATGAGCCCTCTGTCCTCCTCCTTCAAGCCTCATTTCTGATGCCCTTCTCCGAACTGTTTCTGTTCTGAAGTTGGCGGTCATGTGACTAAAGTTGAATGTTACATTCAAGTTGAGGCTACATCAGTATAATGATAGTATACTGCCTCTTAATTCACATTTGTCTTCCATATCTGAAAAGGTTTCTTTAAAGAAAAATTTACAATTGATCTGAAAGCACTATCAGGAATAGCAGCAATAAGTTAAGAGTTAAAAAGATTCCAAAATGTGAACATCTTTTGTAACACTTCAGAAACTTCAGTTGCAAAGCATTAATATGATTCTAGGGCTTGTCTACATCAGAAAGTTGCAGCGCTGGTGAGGGAGTTACAGCGCTGCAACTTAGGAGGTGTACACATCTGCAGGGCACCACCAGCGCTGCAACTCCTGTTTGCAGCGCTGGCCGTACTCCCGTTTTGTCTCGGGTGTAGAGGATCCAGCGCTGGTGATCCAGCGCTGGTAATCAAGTATACACACTTACCAGTGCTTTTCTTGACCTCCGTGGAATAAGCAGGTATCCCAGCATACCTGAGGAAGCCTCTGGTAATCAAGCTGGTCTCCTTCCCCGGCTTGCTCTCGCGTTCCCCGAACCCCGAGCAAGCAGGTCTCCTTCCCTGCGGTTTGCAGGGTGGTTCGGGGAACGCGAGAGCAAACTGCGGCGAAGCTGGTCTCCTTTCCCGGTTTGCTCTCTCGTTCCCCGAACCCCGAGCAAGCAGGTCTCCTTCCCTGCGGTTTGCAGGGTCGTTCGGGGAACGCGAGAGCAAACCGCGGCGAAGCTGGTCTCCTTTCCCGGTTTGCTCTCTCGTTCCCCGAACCCCCGAGCAAGCAGGTCTCTTTCCCTGCGGTTTGCAGGGTCGTTCGGGGAACGCAAGAGCAAACCGCGGCGAAGCTGGTCTCCTTTCCCGGTTTGCTCTCTCGTTCCCCGAACAAGCAGGTCTCCTTCCCTGCGGTTTGCAGGGTGGTTCGGGGAACGCGAGAGCAAACCGCGGCGAAGCTGGTCTCCTTTCCCGGTTTGCTCTCTCGTTCCCCGAACAAGCAGGTCTCCTTCCCTGCGGTTTGCAGGGGGGTTCGGGGAACGCGAGAGCAAACCGCGGCGAAGCTGGTCTCCTTCCCCGGTTTGCTCTCGCGTTCCCCGAACCCCCCTTGAAGCCGCCCAACAGCGCTGCAGTGTGGCCACATCTAACACCACTTGCAGCGCTGGTTGCTGTAAGTGTGGCCACTCTGCAGCGCTGGCCCTATACAGCTGTACTAATACAGCTGTAACAACCAGCGCTGCAAAATTTTAGATGTAGACATGGCCTTAGAAAGACTAAACTTTTTCAGTACTGGTCCCCCCTCATCACTCCTGCTGTGCTGCCATCTTCCATTAACATACTACTGAGTTCAGTTCAATGTTAGGAAAGTTCAAGTAGCAGTCAAGTAGCTAATCAAAATGCAGCCCAACGGACCATTTGCAGCTCCCTTTAGTATTTCCATATAGAACCACCATGCTACCCTGAAAAATCAAGTTTGCAATTGTCTGAATCTCTTTGATTCTTTTAATTCCCTGTATCGGGTAGAATGAAAGGAGGCAAGCAGAATACAAAATAGAAATGACTGTTTTGTATCAAAGAAAATGCAGAATAAGATGACTATAGGCCAAACAACTAGACCATGGGAAGGTCATGACAGTGAGCTGAACTTTAGGCAATAAACACACACAAAAAATCAGTCCATGCAACGTGTTACTCTGAGAAAGCAGTAGTCCAGAGACTTGATTCACAAATTGCTGTGTTGTCTAGTATGTCAAAGATCCAAACATGGGGTCCTACTTTGGCCCATCAGAACAAATATTTTTACAGAGATTTTTTTAAGTTACACACGAAGAATTTGTTGCAAGTACCATCTAGCCTGACTAAGTTCTAACTAGAATCTTTCTTTAACACTAGATGAGCAAGGTGATATACAATACAAGCATGAACTCGCATTATTCCTTTAGGAATTATGCAGAATTCAATTTATAACATAGCCCTCATTAACAGAATATTTCAACTTAATGAGCACTGGATTTGCTTTGCATCTGATAAATAGTAAAAAAGATAAAGTATTTTCCTTTTAAAAGGAGAAGGGCAGAAGAGTCATTCTTAAAGATCATTATCTTCACAAACTAAAAATCTGTTAGATATCTATCAGAATTCATTGGAAAGGTACCCATGCAAGCAATTAGCTGATTATGAAGTCCTTCTAGTGCATGATCTCTCTCTCTCTCATGTATCAGTCTAACTTCTGCAGATAAACCACACAGGAATATTAATTCAGCCACTATCTTCCTAGTTTGCCTCATCATAGCAATATTAAAAACTGCCTGCAGCATTGCAGATCTGTCAGCCTACCTTACTACAGTATATACAAAGAATGGCAGATGCCCAACAGACATCCAAGCATCATCAGGAGGGGCTTTAAAAGAGTAACTTGTTTGCATGAGGATCAGTTCATAATAGGAAAAACAAAACTGAATGAAACCAACAGTACAAGACAAGAAGGGAACACAGTATTACAAAATATGAGAGAGAGAGAGAGAGAGAGGAGGGAGGGAGGCAGGAAGGAAGGAACAGAATAAAAAAAATATTTTGAGAGATTGTTCAACCCTAACCCCTCATACCTGCACCCCACCTCGCTGAACCTCAACCCCTGCACCCAGAGCTGCCCTGCACTCAGACCCCCTGCCTCCGGGCCTGCACCACTGCACCCAGACAACCACCCACTGAGCTCCCTACACTCAAAACCCCACTCTGATGCCCCACCCCCTGCAACAGCCTGAGCCCCCACATCCAGACCCCCACACCACTGATCCACAGCTAGCTGCACCCAGCTCCCCACCCCACCAAGCCCCACTCCCCCAGTTCCCAGACCCGTTTGAGGTTTAGCCTCAACCACCTTCACCTGGAAGCCCCTGCAGAGTCCCATTGCCTCTACACCTGGAACCCCATCAACAAGCCTCTGTACATCCAGATCCACCACCGCCACCTAGACATCTCCCTCCTCCAGTGAGCTGCCTGCACCCAGATTATCCCACCAAATCCTCTCACCCCACACTGAGCCCCTCCACACTTGCACCCTGCCTGGTTGAGCCTGCCTACTCCACACCTGACGTGCCTGGCACAGAGGGGCAGGGCCCCAGGGTGTCTCTGGGGCAGATGCAGGTCTTGTGCTGTGTCATGGCTGGGTGCAGCCTCACCACCAAGTCCATGTCCTGTCTGCAGGGTGATCTCCCACCTTCAGCAAGCCAGTGGCCTGTGCTCCCCACAGTCATGTTGGAGGCACTGCATTTATTTATTGACAAATAAAACTTGCAGAATTTTTAATTTTTTGGCACAGAATGTTCTCAGGAATAGAAGCTGTATTGCCTAATACATTAGGTAATTATGTCTGTGGTAAAAATTTTAGTCTGCATTGGGCTCACATGGCAGGCACAATATTAACAATGTCCTTGGTCTATGTATAAATGTCATACTAAGATCTAAAACTGGCAACATTATTTAACAAATTACCATTTGGTACATGTACACACACACACACACACACACACACACACACTTTAACATCATTATTGTTCTGTAGTACTTTGAAGAATTACAGCTGTGGGTTCTTTAGTATACAGGTACAAAAAATAACTGAATGAAATGCCTGAAACCCTATAGACATCTAGATACAAGAAACCCACGGGTCACCATATCTATCTTCATAGATCCAGTAACCACTCCAAAGCACCAAGAAATCTGTTATCTACAGCCAGGCACTCAGATATCACAGAACGTGCTCCAAGGACAAAGTCTGGAATACACACTCAAAACTAGCTTTACCAAACAAGGACGCTCCACCAGAGAAGTAGATTGCATTATGGAATGGGCCGCCCAAATATCCTGAGAGAACCTGCTTCAATACAGAAATAAAACCCCCGCCGACTGCACCGTCCCTAGTTGCCACCTACCACCCCACACCGGAACCCATGCGGGGTATCAAACAACTACAACCAATACTCAGTGGGGACTGCATCCTGAAAGAAATCTTTCCTGAACCCTTTCTCTTGCCTTCAAACCCTCCACCCCCAACCCACAACCCAGGACGCACCAACTCAAAG
Organism: Gopherus evgoodei; assembly: GCF_007399415.2. Lineage (NCBI taxonomy): Eukaryota > Metazoa > Chordata > Testudines > Testudinidae > Gopherus > Gopherus evgoodei. The sequence goes on from NC_044332.1 coordinate 63,060,805, forward strand.
CAGCACCAGACACTCCCCCCCCCTCCCCACACACATACCACACCTTTTCAAGATCCATGGGTCCTACACATGCCTAAATGCCAAGAACAACTCTGTGGGTGAAACCAGACAGATAATCACTATGCTCTCAGATGAACTCAGGCAAGAAAATGATAGAAGACAAAAATACCATATCACCTCTGGGTGAACACTTTTTACAAAGCAATCACTATGTATGAACTATCAGGGCTCATCCCCAAAGGAAACCTGTACAACACTTTCAAAAGACAAACGTAGAAGCTTAAATTCATAACTTTGTTAGACACTAAAAATCATGGACTGAATAGACACACTTGATTTATGGCTTAGTGGGTTATAGATTGTTGTAATAACAACCACCACCCCTCCCTCCATCTGCTTTCTCTGCTCTCTCCCTTTCCTTTCCTCCCTATGACTGACTGGAGGATATTAATGGGCCACCTCACCTTGAATGATCCCTTGAAATGTGTTAACTACTTATGCTAAACAATCTGTTCCACCTTGCATGTAGCAGTGACACTCTGGAACCATGTCTACGCTAGTGAACTTACAGCAGTACTGATGCAGCTGCGCTGTTGTAATATCACTCATGTAACTGCTCTCTGTCAATGGTGGAGCATCTACACAGGCATTTAGCTGAGGCTCTATCTACACTACAGCTTATGTCAGCCTAACTTATGTCACTCATGGGTGAGAATAAATCACCCCCCTTAGCAACATAAGTTACACCGACATAAGCGCTTGTCTGCACAGCGCTATGTTGGCAGGAGGGGCGCTATGTTGGCAGGAGGGGCGCTATGTTGGCAGCTTCTCCCACCAACATAGCTTCTGCTGTTTGCAGAGGTGGTTTTATTATGCCAGCAGGAAAGCTGTCTTCCATTTGCACAGAGCGTCTTCATCAGATGTACTGCAGCAATACAATTGTGCCTCTGCAGCACTGTACATGTAGAAATGCCCTGAGTTAGTTTACCAGACCTGAAGAACTACTCTTTGTAAGCTTGAAAACTTGTCTCTCTTTACCAACAGTAAATAATATTTTTAAAAATTCATTCCCTACCAAGGCAAGTGAACACCCAGAGTAGTTAAAGCTTCAATCTGAGATAGTGTCCTACTTTATCACATAGGCCTAACAGGGGAGTGCCTCATAAAACCAGCATGCATCTGTGTCAGTGAGACATTACAAAACCATGGTTGTTTGAAAAGATCAAGCTGCCAAATGAGCTACCCTTGTGACTGTCACAGGGGCAGAAGATTTGACTGCAAAGGGAGTAGCGCTCCAGGCTAACAATGGAAGAAAATGCTGCAGCAGTTTAAATTCACTTCCTCTCCTGCTTAAACAGTCTAAAGAAAAGCTATTCTTCACAGAGGCCTAACGAAACAGTAAGAAAGTTATCATTTACATTGAGGTACCCTATCATGATTGCCCTTGGAAGTGCAGAACACAACTTTTTTTTTTCTTATTCTCATACTCTGGTCTGTTCTTGTTGCTACCCCCCAGGTATCATTTGGGTCGGTATTTCTTCTATTCAGGGATCTGTGGGCAAATTTAATATCTTTATTGTAAAAATGGATATAATACCTATTAAACTCAGAGAGCAAGAGGAAGAATGAATGGACAGGGAAAAGGTCAAGTAGATGCTTGGAAAAAAGTCTACTGATTTGTGAACAAAAACTAGCAGACACTTTCTATGAGCATCCTTGCAAGAGATGATTCATTCCTTCACAGGAAAGTTGGAGTTCTGGAGAAGAAGAATTGAAAAGCTGCTAGTATTAGAACACTGAGGTTTTTCAGAGATATCTGGAGGCAAAGAGAGCTTATGGTTCAATTTCTAGCTTTTTAGGCAGGGTGAAAAAACCAATCTCATAGCTGGATTCTCTACACTGAAATCCATTGCGTCCAAAGCACCAAAGAATGGTTTCAGGTCTTTAAAAATCAACCCAACCCACTTCCCATTCTCATACCCCATTGTAGTTGTTTCAACACCTTTTGATCAAGAGGGTATGAAATATACCTGGTGAGGAAATGTTTATTACAGAAATCATTCATATTTCTCCTGTTCTTTGACATAAACTTGACAGAAAAGTTGTTTCTTAAGAGCGAATTTACTCAGTGACCGTTTTATTTCCTGTAAAACGCTGATCAAAAACAGAAAGAAAAAATAATTACCTACACTAAGATTAGGATGAATCTTGGAGGTTTGGGGATCCCATTGGCCTAATGAAATTATTGCTTGGTGACACCTGAAGTAGTCTGTATCACAGAATCAGAGAATATTAGGGTTGGAAGAGACCTCAGGAGGTTATCTAGTCTAATCCCCTGCTCAAAGTAGGACCAACACCAACTAAATCATCCCAGCCAGGGCTTCGCCAAGCCAGGCCTTAAAAACCTCTAATGATGGAGATTCCACCACCTTCCTAGGTAACCCATTCCAGTGCTTCACCATTTTCCTAGTATAGTACTAAGCCTATAAAAGGACCAAGGAGGGGAACATTTTAACCAAACCCAATTCCCACCTCTGTGTAAAATGATGCTTCTCCGGCACCAAGAGGGAATGCTGATTATTCTGACAGAAATGTTTCTCCTACTCTTTCCAGAAGAGTGCCACGGTCTATCAAAGCAACTTGTGATTACTGATTTATTCATTGCAAGGCACATGTTTCCAGAAACAGTTCTGCTTTGTAATCATTTGAAGCGCACTTCAGCTGCTTAACTCAGATTTTTTAGGCGCCCTTGTTTCAAACCAGCACTCTCAAGCAATTTAACAAAACCAGTATTACCACGTTCTCATCGGTCTGCCCTGACCAATATTGCAGAATCTTAGGTTTGTAAGGTGTCCATTACCTCAGTACTTTTGCTACTTTCACATTTTTTAATTAAAGATGTTTCCCTCGATCAGGAATCATAGTGGTGGCTCCCTAACCTACCAACACCAAAACTTCACCCAAGAATCAGTGAATTACCAACTAGCGACCCACTTCTATGGAGAATCATCATTCCCATCCAGGAATGGAGGGGCCAAACCAAATAGCTGACTTCCAACATGACCTAAAACTGGTATTTTCAGCAGAAGCAAATTCCAGAACCAAGGCCCTGCTACTACCAATGTCCTTCTTTGGATCCTGTCACTCCCAACTCTGAGGACAGAGGGAAGAAAAGACGGTTACTCACCTTTGTAACTGTTGTTCTTCGAGATGTGTTGCTCACATCCATTCCAGTTAGGTGTGCGCGCCGCGCGTGCACGTTCGTCGGAAACTTTTTTACCCTAGCAACTCCAGTGGGCCGGCAGGTCGCCCCCTAGAGTGGCGCCGCCATGGCGCTCTATATATACCCCTGCCGGCCCGCCCGCTCCTCAGTTCCTTCTTGCCGGCTACTCCGACAGTGGGGAAGGAGGGCGGGTGCGGAATGGATGTGAGCAACACATCTCGAAGAACAACAGTTACAAAGGTGAGTAACCGTGTTTTCTTCTTCGAGTGATTGCTCACATCCATTCCAGTTAGGTGACTCCCAAGCCATACCTAGGCGGTGGGGTCGGAGTGAGAAGTCGCGGCATGGAGCACTGCAGATCCGAAGGCCGCATCCTCTCTCGACTGCTGGACCAGGACATAGTGGGAAGCAAAGGTGTGGACCGATGACCAGGTCGCTGCCCGACAGATTTCCTGGATGGGCACATGGGCTAGGAAAGCCAGCGACGACGCCTGCGTCCTGGTAGAATGCGCAGTCACACGGCCCGTAGGGACATGGGCCAAGTCATAACAAGTCCTGATACAGGACGTAACCCAAGAGGATATCCTCTGGGAGGAGATAGGAAGACCTTTCATACGGTCTGCTACCGCCACGAAAAGTTGGGGGGATTTTCGGAAGGGCTTAGTCCTCTCTATGTAGAACGCGAGAGCCCTACGGACATCCAGCGAGTGGAGCTGCTGCTCCCTGCCTGAGGAGTGAGGTTTTGGGAAAAAAACCGGAAGGAAAATCTCTTGGTTGATATGAAAGGCTGAGACCACCTTGGGCAGAAAAGCAGAGTGTGGCCTCAGCTGCACCTTATCCTTGTGGAAGACCGTATATGGGGGGTCTACCACCAGAGCTCGGAGCTCCGACACCCGTCTAGCTGAGGTGATAGCCACTAGAAAGGCAGTTTTCCAAGAGAGGTAGAGCAGGGAGCAAGTAGCTAACGGCTCAAAGGGGGGTCCCATGAGCCGGGACAACACCAGGTTAAGATCCCAGGTTGGAGTAGGGGGACGGACGTTAGGGAATAAAGGTTCCAGCCCTTTAAGGAATCTCGACACCGTCGGGTGAGAAAAAACGGAGCGACCGTCCGCACCCGGGTGAAAGGTGGAGATAGCTGCTAGGTGGACTCGCAACGACGATAAGGCCAGACCTTGCCCTTTGAGGGACAAAACGTAGTCTAAGATTTCGGAAACCGAAACCTCCATAGGGCGGAGATTTCTCTCTACGCACCAACAGGAGAAGCGCTTCCATTTCGCTGAATATGTGGCTCTTGTGGACGGTTTCCTGCTGCTCAAGAGCACCTCTCTCACAGGCGTAGAGCAGCGCAGCTCTGAACCAGTCAGCCACGCAGGAGCCACGCCGCTAGGTGCAGCGACTGCAGGTCTGGGTGACAGAGGGTCCCGTGGTCCTGGGTAATCAGGTCCGGATGAAGGGGCAGGGGAACTGGGTCGGCTATGGCCAAGTCCAGCAGCATGGTGTACCAGTGCTGCCTGGGCCACGCCGGGGCCACCATGATCACGAGAGCCCTGTCCCTGCGCACCTTCAGGAGGACCTTGTGGACCAGAGGGAACGGGGGAAATGCATAGTACAGGTGGGTCGACCACTGGATGAGGAAGGCATCCGCTATCGACCCCGGCTCCCTGCCCTGAAAGGAGCAGAACACTTGGCACTTCCCGTTCCCCTTGGACGCGAAGAGGTCCACCCGGGGATAACCCCACCTCCGGAAAATGGAGAGAGCGACGTCCGGGCGAAGGGACCACTCGTGTGACAGGAAGGATCTGCTCAATCGATCTGCCAGAGTGTTCCGTACTCCAGGGAGGAAGGAAGCCCTGAGGTGAATGGAGTGGGCTATGCAAAAGTCCCAGAGACGTATCGCCTCGTGGCACAAGGAGGAGGACCTGGTGCCGCCCTGCTTGTTGATATAGTACATGGTCGTCGTGTTGTCCGTAAACACGGCGACACAACGACCCTGAAGCTGATGACAAAACGCTTGACAAGCAAGGCGGACCGCTCTCAACTCCCGTATGTTGATGTGGAGCCCCACCTCCTCCTGGGACCACAGGCCCTGTGTCCGCAGGGTTCCTAGGTGGGCCCCCCAGCCTAGATCTGAGGCATCCGTTGTCAGGGATACCGATGGCTGAGAGGGGTGAAAGGGAAGACCCGCACATAATACGGACTGGTCTAACCACCAGCCGAGAGAATCTAAGACCTTCTGGGGGATTGTGAGTAACATGTCTAAAGGTTGCCTTTGCGGCCTGTAACGACTGATAAGCCACAGCTGGAGAGGCCTCATGTGGAGCCGAGCGTAGCCGGTCACAAAAGTGCACGCCGCCATGTGGCCTAACAGGGTTAGACATGTCCTCACTGACGTCAATGGGGCTGACCGCAAACGTAGAACGATCGCCGCCATGGTCTGGAACCGTTGCAGAGGCAGCGAGGCCCTGCCCACAGTGGCATCCAAGACGGCCCCGATAAATTCCACCTTCTGCGTGGGCCTCAGAGTGGACTTGTCTGTGTTTATCAAGAGGCCCAGACTTGCAAACATGGCGGTGATCATGCGGACATGGCTGTTGACCTGCTGTTCCGACGTGCCCCGAATCAACCAGTCGTCCAGATAAGGGAACACGTGGACACGGTTGCGCCGAAGATGCGCCACGACAACTGCCATGCATTTTGTAAACACCCTCGGGGCCGTGGACAGGCCGAATGGGAGGACTGCAAACTGATAATGAAGAGCCCCCACAACGAAGCGGAGAAAGCGTCTGTGGCGCGGCCAAATGGCAATGTGGAAATACGCGTCCTGCATGTCGAGGGCGGCGTACCAGTCTCCCGGATCCAGGGATGGAATAATGGTCCCCAGGGATACCATGCGGAACTTCAACTTCACGAGGTATTTGTTGAGTTCTCGCAGGTCGAGGATAGGCCTGAGGCCCCCCTTGGCCTTGGGGATCAGAAAGTAGCGGGAATAAAACCCTTTGCCTTTCTCGTTTTCCGGAACCGCCTCTATGGCTCCTTTGCTGAGGAGCGTCTGCACCTCCTGCCGAAGGAATTGCTCGTGAGAGGGGTCCCTGAAGAGGGACGAGGAAGGAGGGCGGGAAGGAGGAAACGAAACAAACTGCAGGCGGTATCCCATCTGCACCATACTTAAGACCCAGCGGTCCGATGTTATTTGGGACCACGCCGGGAGGAAAAACGAAAGGCGGTTTGAAAACGGAGGGAAAGGATCCATAGGGGAAACTGTTACCGCGCCCTCGGGCGCACCTTCAAAATGAAGGCTTAGGACCAGGCGGGGGTTTTGAGGAGCCTTGGTTCTGCCCCCCTTGGTTCCCAGACTGCCTGCGCCTGCCGTTCCTGCCGCGGCGCCTGTAAAGGTCCTGCCGCTGGCGGAACTGGGAAAACGGCCTACGTTGTTGCTGTTGTTGCGACCTAAAGGGTCTACGCTGCGTCACGGGGGTATGCATCCCGAGGGACCGCATGATGACCCTGTTGTCTTTTAGACTCTTGAGTCTGGGGTCTGTCTTATCGGAAAACAGGCCCTGGCCTTCGAAAGGAAGGTCCTGTATAGTGTGCTGGAGCTCCGGCGGAAGGCCGGAAACCTGCAGCCAGGAGATGCGACGCATCGTAACTCCTGACGCGAGGGTACGGGCAGCCGAGTCCGCAGCATCCAAGGAGGCTTGTAAGGCCGTGCGTGCGACCTTCTTGCCTTCGTCCAAGATGGCCGTAAACTCTTGGCGAGCATCCTGTGGCAGCAGCTCCTTAAATTTGTCCACTGCCACCCAGGAGTTAAAGGCGTATCTGCTCAGCAGGGCCTGCTGGTTAGAGACCCTGAGCTGCAGCGCCCCAGCCGAATACACCTTACGGCCAAGGAGGTCCATCCGCCTGGCCTCTCTGGACTTGGGGGCCGGAGCCTCCTGGCCGTGACGCTCCCTATCGTTCACCGATTGCACTACCAGTGAACCGGGAGTCGGGTGAACATGTAGATATTCATAGCCCCTAGAAGGGGCCATGTACTTTCTCTCGACTCCTTTCGCTGTCGGAGGGATGGAGGCCGGGGACTGCCAGATAGTATTGGCATTGGCCTGGATGGTCCGTATGAAGGGCAGGGCGACCCTGGTGGGAGCATCAGAAGAGAGGATGGTGACAATTGGGTCCTCTATCTCCGAGACCTCCTCTGCCTGCAGACTCAGGTTTTGAGCCAATCGCCTGAGGAGGTCCTGGTGCGCCCTGAGATCCAGCGGGGGGGGACTGTTGGAGGAGGTACCCGCCACCGCCTCATCCGGGGAGGAGGATGATGAGACCCCAGGCACGATAGTGTCCAACTGAGGGTCTTCCTCAGCCCTCGCCTCTGCCTCCGGAGCCACAGTGGAGTCCTGCTGTTTGGGCCCTTCGTCCCCTTCCGGGGAGGGAGGGGGGCGAGACAAGGAGGCTTCAGGGGCCCTACGCTCCGCAGTCGCCGGTCTAGCAGGGAGCTGCTGGGGGCCCTGGGCCTGATGGTATGCCCAGGGTGTCCAGAATCCCCACTGTTGTGGGCCTTGGTCTTGCAGCGGCGGATCACCGAACAGCGCCGCCTGCCGGTCGGTGCCCAGCGCATACCCGCTGTCCGTCTGGGAAGATACGGACGGCTGTCTCGAGGGCCATGGTGGGGCCGACCCTGGATGGTAAGGGTCTGCGCGGGCCGGCACGGAGGATCGTCTCGGTGCCGGGGACCGGTGCCGGGAGTCATATCGGTGCCGGGACCTATCACGGTGCCGGGATCCTGATCGGTACCGGGTGCCGCTTCGGTACCGGGACCTGCCACCAGCTCGGTGCCGGGAGGTCGACCGGGACCTGCCACCAGCTCGGTGCCGGGAGGTCGATCGGGACCTACCACCAGCTCGGCGCCGGGAGGTCGACCGAGACCGGGACCTGCCACCAGCTCGGTGCCGGGAGGTCGACCGGTGCGGCGAGTAGCGTCGGGACCTGCTCCTGGAGTCGCGGTGCCGGTGTCGCCGACTGGAGCCTGACCGCGACCGTCTCGATGCCGACCGTTGCCGCGAGTGCGACCGGTACCGCTGAGGGGAGCGGTGCCGGGACTGCGAGCGGCGTCGGGATCTGGAGCGCCCAAGACGTCGGGACCTGGATGGCGAACGACTGTCTCTGGGCGGCGCCGACAGCATGGGCTTGCCTCTGGACACAACCCGCACCGGAGGTACCGGGTGTGGCAGCCGAGTGGGCTCAGTCAGGGCAATAAGGTCCCGAGCCGAGGCGAAGGTCTCCGGTGTGGACGGGACCACTATCTCAACCCCAGATCTCCTGGGGGAGCTCGGCGGCACCGGACTCAACGGACCCGCCGGGCCCGGAGTCAACGGTGCTGACGGTGCCGGCGGCGCCGCGGCCGATGTCGAGGCCGGGCGCTCAAGCCGGGTCTGCCTGGCCGGAGTATCAGACTTCGATGGCCTTGGCTCTGATTCCGGTGCCGGAGAAGGTCGGTGCCGGGGAGTCTTCTCGGTGCCGGAGCGATCCGGTGCCGGTGCCGATACCACGGCCTGCGAAGCCGACGGGTCAAGTGCCGCCTCCATTAGGAGAGTTTGTAGCCTCTGATCCCTCTCCTTTTTTGTCCTCGGCTTAAAAGCCTTACAGATGCGGCACTTGTCAGATCTGTGCGATTCCCCGAGGCACTTCAGGCACGCTTCGTGGGGATCGCTGGTAGGCATGGGCTTCTTGCAGGCCGCACACTGTTTGAAGCCCGGCGAAACAGGCATGAGCCTGGCGCCGGGTGCCGGGAAGGGCTAAGCCCCCGGCAAAGAACTACTTAACAACTATTTAACTAAACTATCTACTTAACAAACTAATTAACAACTATATGGAACTAGAGATAACGATAGACAAGCGATAGAGATACTAGGAGAGCTAGGGACGTGGAGGACAGCTAAGCCGCGCTCCACAGTTCCAACGACCGACACGGCGGTAAGAAGGAACTGAGGAGCGGGCGGGCCGGCAGGGGTATATATAGAGCGCCATGGCGGCGCCACTCTAGGGGGCGACCTGCCGGCCCACTGGAGTTGCTAGGGTAAAAAAGTTTCCGACGAACGTGCACGCGCGGCGCGCACACCTAACTGGAATGGATGTGAGCAATCACTCGAAGAAGAACCACTGCTACAAATCACAACTGCTCTGATGGCACATGGGGCAAGAGGCTGTCTTTTAGATACCTGCATCTTAGATCATTTAGGGTTTTAAATAGAATAAGCAGCAGTACTTTGAGTGAAGAAAATTGCAGAGCTTAGCTTCAACTTCACAATCTCCTATGCACATGAGGCAACCAATTTTTCCCCACTGCTCTCTGTCCAAGATATTGGACTTCATCCATGATGACTACATCCTTTCCATCTTGTAATAGGTTTTTCTTTGTCCTTCATGCATTCTCTTTCCTCCAGGAAAGAGCCAATCTAAGATGTAGCTTGTGCTTTTGCCGTGGGGTAATCTGAGGGCATGGTCACACGACCACAGCTGCCTGTTGACCTGTGCAGTGCAATACTTCCACACTGGTTACACAATCTCTCCAATGCATTCTTAAGATTCTTCATAAACAATGCTAGTGGAGTGCATTCACCTTCACCATCCTGTTGTGTATTTTCACCACCTGCCACATTTCTAAGGTGTACAATAGTAATAGTGTACCATTGTACAATCTGATTTTCGATTGTAGATGTACCTTCTTGCTCTTCCAGATGTTTGGCAAACAAACAGAAAAACGATCAACTTGCTTTGCCAATTCTTCCCTTCACTTCCTTAGTGAGCTGGACATTTACAGATACTGTATTTCCAGTACAGTGGAGTTGTATCTTACGCAGGGATTTATGAAGATTCCAACTTGCTGGCTCTTCCTGTTCGTTGTCATCATCATCGTCTTCTGTAGACGATTTTATCAGTTCCTCTCTTTGTTAGTCAATGTTTCTCTATGGCTCTCAATTAATTCTTCAATTTCTTCATCGGGGATGTCAACGAAGCCATCACCACCCACTTGCCTAGCCACCTGAACCATGCATTTCACTTCTTTATCAATGGTCGGGAAACTATTAAAATCATTCACACGGTCTTTCCATAGGTTTCGCCAACACGCATTGACTGTTTCAAGCTCGATTGCATCCATTGCCTGTTTAATATAAGTGATGCAATCGGCAATGTTGAAGGACTTCCAACACTATATATTAAGATTGGGATCAGCATCCATAGCGCTATGTATCCGTGAGAATGTAAGCCTCATGTACATGGCCTTGAAACAGTGAATCACGCCTTGGTTGAGAGGTTGGAGGATGGAGGTGGTATTGTGGGAGAGAAAAATGACTTCAGTGTCATTATGCGCAAACCAGATTGCCTCAGGGTGGCCAGGAGCATTGTCTACGATCAGCAATACTTTAAAGTCAAGTCCTTTCTCTTCAAGGTACTGCTTGACTTCATGGAAACACTTGTGAAACCAATCCAGAAATAATGCTGCAGTTACCCAAGCCTTTTTATTTGATTGCCAGAACACAGGCAGGAGGTTTTTGTTCTTACCTTTCAGGGCACAGGGATTTGCAGCCCTGTAGAGCAAGCCCGGCTTTACTAAATGCCCAGACGCATTGCCACAAAACAACAGTCACATGGTCTTCAGCTGCTTTGAAGCCAGGGGCTTGTCTTTCTGATTTCAAAATGTAAGTGCGGTTGGGCATTTTGTTGCAGAAGACCCCAGTCTCATCAGTGCTAAGAACTTGTTCCAGAAGATAGCCTTTTTGTTCTATGATTTTCTTTAATTGTTCGGGGTAGGCTTTTGCTGCCTCTTCATTGGCAGATGCAGCTTCACCAGTAGTCTGCACATTTTTGAGATTGAAGCAGTTCCTAAAACTGTTAAGTCAACCTTGGCTGGCTTTGAATTCCTTCTCATCAGAAGGCTTTGGCGGGAGGTTTGCATAGAGCACAGAGACTAAGAGCCTTTTCTAGCAACATGTTGCCATCGATAGGCACACGTTTATGGTTCATGTCTTCCAGGCATAAGTTTAATGCCTTTTCAGTCTTCACTAAAGTCCTACCACGCACCTGGCTCGTCACCTTAGGAGTTATTGGAGCACTTGATGCCACGGCTTGACGAATTTCTCTCACTAGAATCTTGATGGCATGGATGCTATATTCGTTGTAGCCATATTTCTGTGCCACCTTTAAGATCGACATACTGTCTCTCAATAAGTCCAACACAGACAGTTTTTCCTCGAGCATAGGAACAAATCACTTTTTCTTCAGTTGAGCACCAGATGAAGTAGTTGGCTTATGTTTAGGGGCCACATTGTATGAAGAATATGTATCTTTAAACACTAGAATCACACTCAGCGCAGCGAGATGCTCATACTATGAAAGGCATGTGGGAACTGAGATCGACTGAGGGAACAGCAGATTCACGTTTCCCATCTCATGCTCACTCCAGGGCATACATTCATTGCGCACATATAGTTGAATTCGCGTAAGTTAAATGTGCGTATGATGCAACTCCACTGTATAGACAAGTCATCAACTATTGCATACTCTTCTCCATCAATCAGACATCTGCCAGCATCAAGAGCATTCACTCCTATCTCCGTGATCTTCATCTTCTGCATACTGATACAAAGTTCCACTTTGGCCACTTCTGCTTGTATGCTCATAAAGAGTCTTTTTATTTAATCCAAGCTGGCATCCAGTATGACTAGATCATCTGCAAAATCTAAATCTCGCAGCTGATCTCTTGCTCAACACCAGTGTCATCGGCAGCAGTTGTCGCTCTTCTCATCAGTCTATGACAATGCAGAAGAGAAGTGGAGATAAGACATAACCTTACCTTAACACCATGTAACAATCTTGAACTATTCCATGCCTCCACTCTTTCCAGATGCAGCACATACAGATTTGTCACACACAGCTTTTATCAAATTAACAATCCTTGTTGGAATCCCATGGTGTCTCAAGATCTTCTCTGTGGACACTATCATATGCTTTTGTAAAATCAAGGAAGTTAAGCCATCTTTTGCTGGTATTTTAAGCCTCTCTCAATAAGTCTTCCAAAAGGAAAATTTGGTTTGAACACAAGCTTCTACATTGAAATACTTGAATACTTTATCAACAGCAGCTTTCATCCTATTCAAAATGATAATTCAGAACACTTCTCCAGGTATAGATATGAGTGTCACCCCTCTCCAATTATCACAAATAAATTGGTCCCCTTTTGCAGGGATTTTGCAGTTACCTACTGAAGACTGGAGAAGAGTTATCTCCTTTTCCCAAACCATTCTGTACAACCTGCAGATGCACAACCACTTCCTCCCCAGCTTTTAACATTTCAGCATCAATATCACAGCCTGGTACATTACCACTCTTCTGTAGGTTTATGGCCTCAGTTACTTCCTCAAAATCAATTACCTTTAATAATATAGAAAAGTCTGCTATTTCTTCCCACCTATCAATGTGTTAATTGTTCTGGTTGGTTAAGCACAGCCTGGAAACATTCCATCCAATGGGCTTTCCGTACTTCCTTTGTGGTTAAAACTGTACCACCTCAAGCCTTCACAATACCACAACAGTTCAAGAACTGTAGTTATCAGCTGTTTAAATACTAGAAAAAGCTTTTTAGAATCCCCTCTCTTATACATGACCTCAGCTTCTCTCACTTTATTTTCTTCCCATTCTCTCTTATCTCTTCTAGCCAATCTTTTAACTTCCTTGTCTTTGTCTGCATATTCCTATTGCAGAATAGCTTTTACTGCTCTCTCATTTTTGTTGAATTTTCTTCTTTAATTATTTCCTCTCTTCAACAAGCTTCCCTACATTTGGTTGGAAACATTCTTCTTTCTTAGATCTTCTCACTCCCTTTGTAATCCTGGCTGCATCCACACTTACTTCTTTGAAAAACTGACATTGTTCTTCTATAACAGTATTGGTCCCAGGATAAGAACGCAAGAGAGAGGATAATATTTTTTACTGAACCAAATTCTGTTGGTGAGAGAGACAAGCTTTCAGACCTGAAGAAGAACTCTGTGTAAGCTTGTCTGTCACTAACAGAAGTTGGTCCAAGAAAACCTATAACCACCTCACCTATAATAACCTCACCTACCTTGTCTCTCAATTGTCTCCTATGTCATCCATCAGCGTCTTTAACTCTTCAGATCTACTGCTAAATTGCAGCTTGAAATGCATCGTCACTCTGGATCTATTCACTTTCTAGTATCATATATATCTTCTGCCTTTAATGGTGTTACCTTCGTTAGTTTTATTTTGATAGTTCTAATAATAAGATGGGGGGAAATGTGACATGAGCACTCGTACACACCCTGGAATCCAACAGTTCCCACATGCAATTCTTGTCTTAAACAGGGTATCTTCACAGTTAAGGTTCAGATGATTCACTTCTTTGTTGCTTTGGTTCTCAATCATCATAGAGTTGAGGATTTGCTGGTTGACTATCTTGTCTTTCATCCAGCAGATCAAGGATTTTCGCTGTTGGTGTCTGTATTTGCAAATCTGTGACAGACTCATTTTATCTCTGGTTTGTTTCCATAGAAAAGCATTTTTATGGGGACAGGCTGTTAGCCTGGTTTACAATCCCATACCAAGAGGACAAAAATGCAGAGCCCAGCATCCAAATATAATATGGGTTTTTCAGACTACCATAGCTAAAATGTGTACTGTTGTATTTCTGCACTAGCCAAAGGCTACATGTGGGTTTCAAAAGGTATGCCCAGGTACAACACACAGCAGTCCAACCTAGAGATGATGAAGACAGAAAAACAAACATGGTGGGTATGATGCTCTGTACCTCGGAGAACACCCTACACCCCCCATGTTCATCTTTATAAAATGATTATGTGGTATCCAATGCAAAGTTTGTCATGTCAGGTGTCTTCAGAAGGCTCATGATGCACTGAGCATTGTTTTTATGGTGATGTTATAGTAACTGTTGTTACAATAATGCTATAGGTTGTAATTTCATGTATATAGTTATGAGGCTGAAAATGTGTCATCATGGCTTAAAAAAAGCCCAGGCAAAAACTCTCCAAGAGCAGAGGGGCAGTTCAAACTCATCAAGGAATGTATGGGACAAACCCAGCCCCGCCTCACAGGAACAAAGGACACTGGCCTAGGCAGTAACAAAGGATTTGTTGGACTCAAGTAAGTCACCCCCCTTCCTTTGGCCAGTTTGGGACTATAATGGGGTAATGCTCATCTGACTCTGAAGGGTGGGGGAGGGGCAAAGCCAAGAGGGAAGAAAGAACATGATAAAAGGGAGAGACATTTGCCATGCTCTTCCTCTCTCTTCCACTTCCGTCTACAGACGCCACCACCAAGCGACTGAAGTGCTGATCAAAGGGGAGAGTCTGGCTTAAGGGCAATCAGTCAGCCTGTGGTGAGAAGCATCTAAGCTTGTAAGGGCACTGAAAGTGTTAAGATCAGCTTAGAATGTGTTTTGCTTTTATTTCATTTGACCAAATCTGACTTTTTGTACTTTGACTTATAATCACTTAAAATCTATCTTCTGTAGTTAATAAATCTGTTTGCTTATTTTACCTGAAGCAGTGCGTTTGGTTTCAAGCATGTCAGAGACTCCCCTTGGGATAACAAGCCTGGTGCATATCAATTTCTTTGTTAAGCTTGCATCGTTCAACAGGCATAAATGGACATTGCAAGATGGAGGCTCCTAGGATTGTGTCTGGGACTGGAGATATTGATTAATGTCTTTCGGTTGCACAATTCAAGCAGCTTACATGCCGGAAGCTATGCATGAACAGCCCAGGAGTAGGGGTTCTCACAGCAGAGCAGGGTAAGCTGGCTCCCAGAGTCAAGGATTGGAGTGACCTAGTAGATCACCAGTCCAGATAACATCAGGGGAACATCACAGTGGGGTCTGCACCTCAGGGGTAAGGATGCACTCATTTAAACAACTCAACTTAATTTCCATTGTCACTAAAGAATTAAAACAGATTAATCCAGTAAGTGTCAAGGTGGTGACCCACTGACTGTTGATAAACTTATACCCCTCAAATGAGGGTGCAGACACAGCCCTAGTCAAATCCTCAGTGTTTCCCTGTGCCAACAAGTATATCTTCCAGCTTATCTGGAATGAGTTTATGTGAGCTGGCTTTCTTCCAGGTCCCTCCATCTGCCAGAGACTGGAAATGCAATCCATCATCCTACAGAGATCAATCACCAGTGTTGTCACAGTAGCCAGTACTGAGTATAATACCATGAAAAGGAAAGAGGGGTAACTGGTGAGAGGGCTATTGTCAAATGCTCACTTCTGAGGCAAGGACTGTGTTATAGCATATTTAAGTACCTCCAGGAATTCATTCCCCTTCAAGCAGGCATTAACAATTCTCGTAAGTAATGGGACTACCTTCACCCCCACTAGTTTCCACCAGCCAAGAATTGTTTAAGAATCCCTCTGCCAGGGCTTCCTTTGTAACTATAACCAGAAACCCATAGTCCCCTCCACCTGATCATATAACCCATTACATAATAATAGAGTTTAAAGAGAGATCAGCCTGGACCAAACTTCTGAATACCCAAAAACTTTGGAGGAGTTCAGATACAGATCTTCTAACTTCACTGCTCACATTATCTAATATTTTACACAATCTGATTGTACTCTGCCTCGGGGCTGGACTCCGAAAGTTCAGATATTTGTTGTCTCCACAAGACATGGCAAAAATCATATGCAATTTACTAGTGCAATGTAGAAAACAAGCATTAGAGTGGGAAGCTGTGTATCACTCATGAACAGCTGAGTGACTAGAGAAGATATTAATCTTAAGTAGCAACCAGAAAGAGGAATACCAGAGGATAGCCAGAGAGAATGGTAATTGGAAGGCAATTTAAAGAGATTGTCAGAGGGTCAAGCAGCTTGAATTAATTTTGTTTACCTTTTACAGGGCACAATGCCATTGAGGCAACTGCTGTTTTATTGTCAAGATGAGGATTTGTTCAATACATCCACGGCCTCTAGTCTTTCCTGATAAGTTTCTCACAATCTCATGGAGTTTGAAAAGATTTTTAAAATTAACAAATTAGCATATTAATTTATCATTCATTATGCTGCATTTCTCAAAAATGTATTCTCTGTAGGGTTTTATGGCTGTTCAGATAAACCTAGAAATAAACATGCAACTCTAGGATAAACCTACTGTACATGTTCATTTTGAAAAAGTTCACCCACACAAATTATGTGAAACATTTAATTTTTATACTAGGTAGTTTAGCTGTCTATATATGACAAGGCAAACAGAAGTGCAGTTAAAATCCTTCAGCAAATATGAGATACTTTTACTCTCTCTGCTCCAACTATCAATGTCCTTAATCTGACGTAAACAGAGGAGAGTTCTGCAATCCACAAATGTAATCAATACAAGTGTCCATGACTAAAAGTAAGACAAACTATACAGATGGAAAACTTCACAAATGGAGATTAATTTAGCTGGCTTGACTTTTGGGGTTAGTTCACCTTTCTTGTATTACGTGATCATCTACTTATATTACATGATTCTTTTCTGTACACAGAGCATAATCCTTTTGTCTATATATTTAATGAAGAATTAGCATTTGTACTTTAAAATAAAAACTTCTACTCTTTTGTGTTCAAACGGCATGTATTTATGCAGCATTTTAGTGTTCCACTTTGGGATAGAACTATTTAGAGAAAGAGGAAATAATAGCATTACATTTTTTTTAAAAAGTGTTCCCTAAATAGTTACATACATACACATACACCACTGCGAAAAAAAACACCGCACCTTCTCATGTTGCCAGGTGGGAAGTGGCGAGGGATGTGCTGGCCATGGCTTCCCGCCTCCCCCATTGGCCTGGAACAGCAAACCGCGGCCAGTGGGAGATGCGATCGGCTGAACCTGCCGACGCAAAGGATAAATAAACTGGCCCGGCCCACCAGGGTGCTTACCCTGGCGAGCCGCATGCCAGAGGTTGCCGACCCCTGTTATAGATTAAAGAACAGATGTAAATTGTATATATATAGTAGTCCTCTTTGTGACTGGACCTTATGCCTGCCTGCAGCTCCACTGACTTCAATGAATTACACTGCACAAGAGAAGGGATCTACCTACATGGGTCAGATTTCAGATTAATGCCTTAATTTACTGTGACAGCCTAAATGGGTATCATACTGTATAGCACACTAGTGAAGGCAGACTACTGCATTGCTCAACACTAAAAAAAGTGAATGCAGCATTTTATAATTATTTTTGGAATTATAAATCTTTCAGTCAGCTGAAATTAAACCTGCCTCAAGAGCTCAAAAGCAGCATCAAAATTAATATATTAAATAGAACTTTTAAAATAATATTAATAAAAAATTAAATACTGTGGTGATGTGGTCTCAAGAGATACCTATAATAGTCTAGTCTGAAAGTGTTGAAATTACTATTGTTCGTTACTCTAACAGTAGGATTTCATGAACTATTTGTCCAAAGCTATCACTGAGAGTCTGCAGTGGATGAAACAGAAAAATGGTAAACCTCTCATGTTTACTGTCTTGTAATTACCCAGCACGGAAATAACTGAATAACCAAAATAGATTCCAAAGATAATATATTACAAAGAAAGCAATGGAAATATATCTTTATTTTTGGAGCTGATGGGTACATATTTAAGGCTGTCAATTAACCATAGTTAACTCACGCGATTAATTCAAAAAAATTAACTGCGATTAAAAAATTAATCACGCTATTAAACAATAGAATACTAGCTTAAATTAATTAAATATTTTTGGACGTGTTTCTACATTTTCAAATATACTGATTTCTATTACAACACAAAATAAAAAGTGTACAGTGCTCACTTTATATTATTTTTATTACAAATATTTGCACTGTAAAAATGAAAAAAAAAGTATTTTTCAATTCACCTCATACAAGTACAGTAGTGCAATCTCTTGACCGTGAAAGCGTAACTTATGAATGTTAATTTTTTTTGTCACATAACTGCACTCAAAAACAAAAGAATGTAAAACTTTAGAGCCTACAGGTCCACTCAATCCTACTTCTCGTTCAGCCAATTGCTAAGACAAACAACTTTGTTTAAATTTACAGAAGATACTGCTGCCCACGTCTTGTTTACAATGTCACCTGAAAGTGAGAACAGGCATTCACATGGCACTTTTGTAACGGTGTTGCAAGATATTTGCTTGCCAGATATGCTAAACATTCATATGACCCTTCATGCTTTGGCCACCATTCCAGAGGACTTGCTTCCATGCTGATGAAGCTCATTAAAAAAATAATGCGTCAATTAAATTTGTGACTGTACTCTTTGGGGGAAAATTGTATGTTTCCTGTTCTGTTTTACCCATATTCTGCCATATATTTCATGTTATAGCCGTCTCGGATGATGGCCCAGCACATGTTCGTTTTAAGAACACTTTCACAGCAGACTTGATAAAACGCAAAGAAGGCACCAGTGTGAGATTTCTAAGGATAGATAAAGCACTCAACCCAAGGTTTAAGAATCTGAAGTACCTTCCAAAATCTGAGAGGGATGAGGTGTGGAGCATGCTTTCAGATGTCTTAAAAAAGCAACACTCCGATGAGGAAACTACAGAACCCAACGCACCAATAAAGAAAATCAATCTTCTGCTTCTGGCATCTGACTCAGATGATGAAAATGAACATGTGTCGGTCCATTCTGCTTTGGATCATTATTGAGCAGAACCCATCATCAGCATGGACGCATGTCTTCTGGAATGGTGGTTGAAGCATGAAGGGACATATGAATCTTTAGCACATTTAGCACGTAAATATCGTGTGATGTACTACAACACTGCCATGCGAACGCCTGGTCTTACTTTCAGCTGACATTGTAAACAGGATGTGGGCAGCATTATCTCCTGCAAATTGTAACCAAACTTGTTTGTCTGAGCGAATGACTGAAGTAGGACTCAGTGAACTTATAGGTTCTAAAGTTTTACATTGTTTTATTTCTGAATGCAGTTATTTTTTGTACATAATTCTACACTTGCAAGTTCAGTTTTCACTATAAAGAGATTGCACTACAGTACTTGTATTAGGTGAACTGAAATATACTTTTTTTGTTCTTTACAGTGCAAATATTTGTTATCAAAAATAAATACAAAATTAGCCCTTTGTATACTGTGTTGTAATTAAAATCAATATATTTGAAAATGTAGAAAACAACCAAAAATATTTAAATAAATGGTATTCTATTATTAACAACACAATTAATTGTGATTAATTTTTTTAATCACTTGACAGTCCTAGAATATTTACATATAAAAATTAGTTGATAACTCAGGTACTATTTATCTATAAATATAAAGTGAGCACTGTACACTTTGTATTCTGTGTTGTAATTGAAATCAATATATTTGAAAATGTAGAAAACATCCAAAAATACTTAAATAAGTGGTATTCTATTACTGTTTAACAGCGCGATTAATCACGATTAATTTTTATCAGGGTGCTGTTCTACATTTGGATGGCTTCTTAACTTCATTGTAGAACTGATAAATGAAATTGTTTTTAATTGTTCACTTTATTAATGTAACTTCTGTTCACCATTCACTACACTTGCCTACACTGTAACTTCTGTTCCATATTGTAATTCAAACCCCATTTTAAAACACTCACTCCATTTTGTAAAAGCTTTCTCCAACCTTCATTTTTGCAAACCCTGCTGCAATCTTATTAGTTTAGATGTGTGAATGAGGTATGTATGAATGATGGAATCAACTGCCAGCCCCAGCCTGTCCTGATGAGATAAAGTTCAAATACCAACGGCTGAAGACCTAGACAACAGCCCTAAACAAAGTAAGAAGCATCCACCCTCAAAAGAAAAGGACAACAGAACAACAGAAGGAAGATCAAAGCCAGGTCCAAGGCTGAAAGTCATGCCTGCAATTGATGGGTGATCAATCTAAACCCAGAGGCAGCGTGACACAGCAAGACCTATAGACTTTGAATCCAAACTAAGGCCATGTCTACATCTAAAATTTTGCAGCGCTGGTAGTTACAGCTGTATTAGTACAGCTGTATAGGGCCAGCGCTGCAGAGTGGCCACACTTACAGCAACCAGCGCTGCAAGTGGTGTTAGATGTGGCCACACTGCAGCGCTGTTGGGCGGCTTCAAGGGGGGGTTCGGGGAACGGGAGAGCAAACCGGGAAAGGAGACCAGCTTCGCCGCGGTTTGCTCTCGCGTTCCCCGAACCCCTCTGCAAACCGCAGGGAAGGAGACCAGCTTGCTCGGGGTTCGGGGAACGAGAGAGCAAACCGGGAAAGGAGACCAGCTTCGCCGCGGTTTGCTCTCGCGTTCCCGAACCCCTTGCAAACCGCAGGGAAGGAGACCTGCTTGCTCGGGGTTCCGGGAACGAGAGAGCAAGCCGGGAAAGGAGACCCGCTTCGCCGCGGTTTGCTCTCGCGTTCCCGAACCCCCTGCAAACCGCAGGGAAGGAGACCTGCTTGCTCGGGGCTCCGGGAACTAGAGAGCAAACCGGGAAAGGAGACCCGCTTCGCTGCGGTTTGCTCTCGCGTTCCCGGAGCCCCTGCAAACCGCAGGGAAGGAGACCTGCTTGCTCAGGGAACGGGAGAGCAAACCGCGGCGAAGCTGGTCTCCTTTCCCGGTTTGCTCTCGCGTTCCCGGAGCCACCCAGCAAACCGCAGGGAAGGAGACCTGCTTGCTCGGGGCTCCGGGAACTAGAGAGCAAACCGGGAAAGGAGACCCGCTTCGCCGCGGTTTGCTCTCGCGTTCCCGGAGCCACCCTGCAAACCGCGGGGAAGGAGACCTGCTTGCTCGGGGAACGGGAGAGCAAACCGCGGCGAAGCTGGTCTCCTTTCCCGGTTTGCTCTCGCGTTCCCGAACCCCCCTGCAAACCGCAGGGAAGGAGACCTGCTTGCTCGGGGTTCCAGGAACGCGAGAGCAAGCTGGGGAAGGAGACCAGCTTGATTACCAGAGGCTTCCTCCTTCCACGGAGGTCAAGAAAAGCGCTGGTAAGTGTTTACATTGGATTACCAGCGCTGGATCACCAGCGCTGGATCCTCTACACCCGAGACAAAACGGGAGTACGGCCAGCGCTGCAAACAGGGAGTTGCAGCGCTGGTGATGCCCTGCAGATGTGTACACCTTCAAAGTTGCAGCGCTGTAACTCCCTCACCAGCGCTGCAACTTTCTGATGTAGACAAGCCCTAAAAGCCTATAAAAAAGAAGGGTAAGATGAGAGACTCTGGGTAACATTCTGCTGCCAACATGGAAGAACATCGGTGCCTGCCCAACAGAGATCCAGCTCAGCCTTGTGCCCAGCTTTCCTGGCCAGTTAGCTGCCACAAGCTACGAACTCAAGCTGCAAAATCAAGCCATGAACTTATGCTATCTTCAGGACTGGTAACTATACAGCAGATGCAGAACACCTGATGAATGTGGATGTGTGTGTGTGTGTGAATGTGTGTATGTGTTTGTGTATAGGTATTAGGTATAGTGTGTGTGTGTGTGTGTGTGTGTGTGTGTGTGTGTGTGTGTGTGTATTAGGTATAATGTGTGTGTATAAGAATTAAGATATTAGTTATTAGTCATAAATTGTTATCATAATAAATGTGGCATCTTTGCCTTGTCCCCTTTAATAAGATCCTGCTGGTTTTTACTGGTCTAATATAATTGGTACAACATCATTACAGCTAGGAAACTGCCTTTTGGAAGGACTAGTATTTCTGGTTGAAAGAAAAGGAAAGGAAAGGAAAGGAAAGGAAAAAGAAAAAAGAAACCAAAACCCTCACATTCAACCTAACCAACTTCTAGCTTGAAATGGCTGGCAATAGGCCTCTTAACATGCAAGAACATGAGATTAAGGGCATGTCTACATGTACAGTGCTGCAGCAGCACAACTGTACCAATTCAGCTGTGCCACTGCAGCACACCTGGTGAAGACATTCTATGCTAGCAGGAGAGAGCTCTCCCTTCAGCCTAATAAAATTACCTCTGTGAATGGCAGAAGCTACGTGGGCTGGAGAAGATCTCAGGAGGCGGTTTACTCATACCCCTGAAATTTAAGATATGCTGACATAACTGTAATATAGACATAGCCTTCGTTATGTAATATATGTCACCTGGGGTGTGAATAAACCACGCCCTTAGGTGACATAAGTTACACCAACAAAGAGCTTCTACCATTCGCAGAGGTGGTTTTATTATACTGATGGAAGAACTCTCTCCCGCCAGCACAGAGCGTCTCCACCAGACATGCTGCAATGGTGCAGCTGCATCTTCAGCTGCAGTGCTGTACATTCCTTTAGCCTCCACCACCCTTATTCCACTCACCTGTTCTGTACCGCCCTGAAGCTACCTGAGAATTCAGATGTACCTAAGGAGGCACCAGAAGAGCAAACTATTTGGCTCTTAAAAAAAGCCCCCTTCCCCCTGCCCCCGGGTTCCTACTGAAGACTGCAGAATTTAGCCCAGACTTTTTTACATTTAAAAAAGGTAATTTAGTGACAATGAAAGCTGAAAGCCTTAAGGAGACTGAAGAGCTTTTCTTGGCCACAGAACAAGTGCACCCTAGTAGCCGCTGTACAAATACAGTGCACATAGCAGTTGTGAAAGTTAGCACAGAATGACTGCCGATAAATATCTATATATTTTAAATTGGGCCTATAGATGCTAAAACTGTGAAACGGACAAAACCCAGAAGAAAATGGACAGAATAACTCTATCCACTTTAGGAATTGCTGAGTTACTTTTTATGGCCTGGGTTAGATGATTGTTGTGTTCTTCCCTGGCTTTAAAAATTTATGGCTGGTACTGAATCAAAATTTAAAGGAGAACACGCTTTATAGCAATTGTGCAGTTCCTCCACTACCTTGGCACAAGCCTTTAACTAACATTAGCACTGAAAGCTATACGAGACTCCTGCCGAAGCAGGATGCTGTATTTGATACTGCCTTGGTGAGAATTTGTTAGTAATTTCTTGCATTGGCAATGTGGATGCACAAACAAGGAAAAGAGCAGCTCGAAGTCCATTAGAAACTTAAGACAGTGTCCCTTTTTGCCAGCTCCTCAAAGGAACTCCATAGGAAACTCTTTCCTTGCTTCTAGGAAGATGTTATGAGGGGGAAAAAGGAATTATGTTGTGAAAGTAGAATGAATTATATCATAGAAGTAGAATGAATTAAAGAAATGCTGTATGTTCCTTTAAGCAGGAATGAGGAATGTTGAGATAAAGTTGTCAGGAAGAGGAACATTAAGGTATTGAACAATGGGTCCACTTAAACTGATGGTGGGACATTAACAGGAGATTGGGGAGAGTTAATAAGGACAGGAGATATGTGTCTAGGCATAGGTAAACGTATCAGTTCTGCTCCCTTTGTAATCTTGTAAATTTTGTGCCCTTTTATCTGTATAAATAAGGTGGTTTGAGCCTTTTATGGTGCTCACATTTTCTGGGTGTATTAGCAGAGCGCTTTTGCTAACAAACAGAGTGGTCTGACAAATTGTGAGTACTGAATCTGACTGTGACAATTTGAATAAATCTTCTCTCATCAAGGTGCTTAGAGCTCTGCTTGAGCAAAATAAACATCCTAGGTAGCAATATAAAAACAACATGGACTGTGAAAATCGGTCAGACTGTAAGGATCTTTTAAGGACTAAAATCTTGACTTGTGATTTGTCTTTATTATTTCAGTTTTCTCCTCCAAAAGCAGAGCAACAAGTAAGTCAGAAAAGTTTAAGTAGCAATTTGAGCAAGATACATCTTAACCTTTTATTCATGCACCTAGTAAGAGGCAAGAATAAATAATCTAGACATTTATAATGTAAAAGTAAACGCCCAGAAATAATAAAAATAGTACTGTAGCACTATTATTCCTGCCACGCTATACACAATTATCTTCAACAGTAAGACAAGAGAGGAAGCGTGTGACTGAGTAATGGCAGTATGTTTCAAGTGACGGCCATTACAATTTAACAACCTGGGAAGTGACACGTTCTCCTAAAAGTGCCTTGTTACAGTATCTTATTTTTGTTGTGAATTCCATTTCATAACAGGAAAGAAACTGATACTGCTGAGCATTACTGAGTTACATTAGAGAGCATTATCAAAGCTGGCCAGAAAGCTTTACTTGGTCCTGAGGGTCAAAATTATTTAACTGTACCTAAGATTTTAGAGTCATGTTTAAACAGCCATCATTATAAGCTAGTGAAATTTCCCAGGAAACTGGACAAAATAATATGAGCAGGGTGCCACTCAACTCCTTCTCCATCCATGACTAAGTTCTTCTTTCCTAATTATCTATCCAGGTATTATATGGCCCATATTACCATAGTATCTGAGCACGAGTTCTCTGCATACCCACAACCACTCACTCCCTCTTTGCCTGCAGCACAGCTCAGGCCTTGGTTACACATGAAGACTGTATTGCTTTAACTACACTGGCTTAATTAAAGTGGTACAGCGCCTAGTGTGGACACAGTTATATTGCTATAAAGGTGTCTTATATCAGCAGAGCCATTACCATAGAGAGTGGTCCCCAACCTTTTTGTCTGGGGGGTGCCAGATGAAGAACCGTGGCGGGTCGAGCATCCGCCGAAATGCCACTGAATTTGGTAGTATTTCGGCAGCACCGCCTCTCAATGACGTCGCTTGTCGACGGCAAGCAGCATCATCGAGAGGCGTCGCCGCTGAAATGCTGCTGAATTTCGAAGGCATTTCGGCAGATGCTAGACCGCCGCCAGGACGCGAGCACATTTAGATGCCCGCATGGTGCCCATGGGCACCTAGTTGGGGAACGCTGCCATAGAGAAGGAGAATAAACTACATCAATATAAGGCAACATTATACTGATACCACCGCATTCACATTAAGGGTTGTACCATTTTATTGGGGTACAAAAAAATTACAACCTATCTGAAATAGTTATACTGGTACAAAACCTGGGTGTAGACAAGGCCTCAGGCTGTTGAAATTCCTGTCCTTACCTCTCCTCCCTCCGCCCCTCCCCTCCCCACCCCTCCCACTCACCAGCTTTGGAAATGGGCAACAGGATGGATCACTTGATGATTACCTGTTCTGGGGCATCTGGCACTGGCAACTGTTGGAAGACAGGATACTGGGCTAGATGGACCTTTGGTCTGACCCAGTATGGCCGTTCTTATGTTCTTACGGCTATGCACAGTCTGGCTATGATCCCATGCCTGGACTGGAAAACCTGGTTGTGGGGTGGAAGCAATAACTCCCAAACGAACAAGAGCACTGGATACCTGCTTGGGCCCACCGGCACCAGAGGCAGACAGGGAACTGGGGATAGCAATCTCTGGCTGGTGGGTCATGTGTGTGCAGCATTTAGTGCAGGACTGCTGAAAGACTCTAGCCCTATGTGGATACACAGTCCTAGAGACATACTGCTGCCACTGGACTTAAATACACTGAGAGATGTCAACAAAAATGTCAGCCCAACAAAACTAAAACTAGTAAGAGAACTTTTCAAATGACATTTTATTCAAACTATGACACGTTTAAACTAAAGACTATCTATTCTAACAAATAGGATTGTGCAGTATGTGCTTTTCTTGTCAAACCACAGGAACTACTGGACATAACAGGGAAGGAGATTTTTACATCTTGGTTGATGCTGAGGCTGCGGTGTAATTAAAAGTTATTAAAAAATCTGCTTTATTGCTTATTTGGCTAGGTATTGGCTACCCTATTAAAATCTGTTAAAGGACAGACAAAACACGAGGACAGATTTGCACAAAACCAAGTAATCAAACTTCTTGAGATTGGGACAAAATGTTAGTGTACTGCCTCCTCTCCCAAATCTGTCCCTATATACTGTGAAAATGTATTAAATGGGCATGAGCGATTAAATGGTTTCAAATCCAACAATATGGCTTTCAAGACCCCCATTCCAGTTCTGCTATTACACTTCAGTCCTTGCCTGCATCACTGCACTCAAACTAGTCCATTCTCTATTCACAAGCCTCTTTCAGTAGAGGTTGACAACCCAGTTATGTAGTGTGAAGCCTGTGTAGCAGCTAATTTTCCACTCCACTAGAAGGAGACCAGTAACTCACATCTTTTTATGACACAGTTTCAGTTTTTACTTTGGGGTTCCCCAAATGAAAACCAATTAATCAGTTCTGCCATCTTATTTCTGAAGAGCTCATAACATGTAGTGCTTTCAGCTAAAGGGTATCAGTGTTACTGTGTCTTTACACGATAAAATAAGGTTGGAATTCAACAGTTTTCACACCTACCTGCTACATTGAGCTTTTCAACTGCTCCTAAGCTGGGAGCAGCAGTGGTGGTACTGTTGGTAGAGTTTGCTCCTGTGCCATTAATTACAAGGTTCTCCACCTTGGACTCTAGCTTGCCAATACGCTCCAAGATATTATCCAATAAGACTGCAAGAGTTTTCTTTAGATCTATAACAAATGAAAAACAAACCATGTAACATCACACTGGATACCACATCGACACATCAGACACTCATCACTGACACCTCATATCAATCAAATAAAAAAAGAGAAGCTAATGCAAATACTACTCTGCAGCCCAGCAGTGATCACATACCATTTCACCATTACAGGTCCCCCCTCAGCCACAGCAAGTGTCTTAAAATTGTTGGAGAAATCAGATTGTATTTAGAAATCTGTTGTGGAGCTCCTCTCATCATATAAATATATTAGAGTTGTCAATTAATCGCAGTTAATTCACGCAATTAACTCAAAAAAATTAATCGCTGTTTTAATCACACTGTTAAACAGAATACCAATTTATTAAATATTTTTGATGTTTTTCTACATTTTCAAATATATTAATTTCAATTAAAACAAAGCATACAAGGTGTACTGTGCTCACTTTATATTATTTTTTATTATAAAGTTTCATTGTAAAAATGATAAAAGAAATATTATTTTTCACTTCACCTCATACAAGTACAGTAGTGCAATCTCTTGATCGTGAAAGTGCAATTTACAAATGTAGATTTTTTTTTGTTAAATAACTGCACTCAAAAACAAAAGAATGTAAAACTTTAGAGCCTACAAGTCCACTCAGTCATACTTCTTGTTCAGCCAATCACTAAAACAAACAAATTTGTCTACATTTATGGGAGATAATGCTGCCCACTTCTTATTTACAATGTCACTTGAAAGTGAGAACAGATGTTTGCATGGCACTTTTGTAGCTGGTATTGCAAGATATTTATGTATCAGATATCCTAAACATTCATATGCTCCTTCATGCTTTGGCCACCGTTCAGAGGACATGCTTCCATGCTGATGCTGCCCATTAAAAAACCAATGCATTAGTTAAATTTATGACTGAACTCCTTGGGGGAGAATTGTACATCTCTTACTCTGTTTTACCAGCATTCTGCCATATATTTCATGTTATAGCAGTCTCTGATGATGACCCAGTACACGTTGCTCATTTTAAGAACACTTTCACTGCAGATGTAACAAAACACAAAGAAGGCACCAGTGTTAAATTTCTACAGACAGATACAACACTTGACCCAAGGTTTAAGACTCTGAGGTGCCGTCCAAAATCTCCGATGCAGAAATCACAAAATCCAAACCTCCAAAAAAGAAAATCAACCTTCTGCCAGTGGCATCTGACTCAGATGATGAAAATGAACATGTCAGTCCACAATGCTTTGGATCATTATCAAGCAGAACCCACCATTAGCATGGACGGATATCCTCTCGAATGATGGCTGAAGCATGAAGGGACGTAAGAATCTTTAGCGCACCTGGCATGTAAATGCTTTGTGACACTGGCTACAACAGTGCCATGCAAATACCTGTTCTCACTTTCAGATGGCATTATAAACAAGAAGCAGACAGCATTATCTTCTGCAAATGTACACAAACTTGTTTGTCTGAGCGATTGGCTGAACAAGAAGTAGAACTGAGTGGACTTATAGGCTCTACAGTTTTACATTGTTTTATCTTTGAATGCCAGTTTCTTTTGTACATAATTCTACATTTGTAAGCTCATCTTTCATGATCAAGAGATTGCACTACAGTACCTGTCATGGGAGAATTGAAAAAAATACTATTTATTTGGTTTTTTATAGTGCAAATATTTGTTATAAAAATAAATATAAAATTAGCCCTTTGTACACTATGCTGTAATTAAAATCAATATATTTGAAAATGTAGAAAAACATCCAAAAATATTTAAATAAATGGTATTCTATTATTAACAGCACGATTAATTGTGATTTTTATCACTTGACAGTCCTAGAATATTTACATATAAAACTAGTTGATCGCCCAGGTACTATTTATGATCATCATGGATGAGAATTAAATTAATCAAGACAAAAACTAGACTGGAATTAATATTAGCACTCAGGAATATCTCATTCATGAACAATTACCCTATGCAAGAACTATTTTTCCATTCTGTGCAAATTAAGACATACGCTCCTCTGGTCACAGAACTGATCTATATAACTATTTTGTGAAGCACACTGTAAGAAACAGATCACAAACTGAATTTCTATAATTTACATAGCTGGATATCTATGTGTGTGTCTTTATAATTAAGATAAAACTGTATCCATATACATTTACGCATGCTGTATCTGTGTTTGTATATATACTTGTATTATACATCTGCTTATATAGTTATATATGCAGGTAATTTACACACACGTTTTTTCTATTCAGATATTATGGTAATAGGGTAGGCAATATACACACGCTTGTAACCAGTTATCCTGTGTATACCAATGAACTTGTGAGTTCTTGTTTTAAAACCAGTCAAAATTAACAATCCTGACTGCAGCACAAATTAAACTGTTAAAAGTGATAAATGGATTTATCGTTTGTAACAGTGGTACAGAAACTCTGCAAGCAGCAGCTAGAACTTAGCATTCAGTGCTTATTTGGACATGTAAATCATCAGGATCAAGTTATTTTACAGTTTTTACTTGTAAACAAGGAAACTATTCTCCTTGATTGAAAAGCATAATACCCAAATCCTTATATTACACTCAAATGCTACAGTAATGAGATTTAGCTCCACATTTGTGTTCCATTAAATGAACAGCCTATGGGATGTTCTAGTGAATGAAAAATGCCCCATCACTAAAAAAACAGGGCTCAGTTCTCATTCAGACTGAGCAAAGCCAGCAAATAACTTTCACACTGTTACATCATTAGGGCCCTAACAAATTCGTGGTCCACTTTGGTCAATTTCTCTGACATAGGATTTTAAAATCCATTTATTTCATGATTTCAGCTATTTAAATGTGTTGTTTCATGTTGGTGTAATTGTAGGGGTCCTGATACAAAAAAGGTGTGTGTGTATGCGTGTGCGCAAGGGGAGATGATCGCAAGGTTATTGTAGGGAGGATTGCGGTACTGTGCTGTGGTTGCTACTGGTGGCTGGGCAGTTGGAAAGTGGCAGCTGCTGGCTGGGATCCCAGTTCTGAAGGAAGAGCTACTGCCAGCAGCAATCCAGAAGTAAGGATGGCCTGGTATGGTACTGCCATCCCTACCTTCTGCGCTGCTGCCTGCAGAGCTGGGCCTTCAGTCAGCAACCACCATTCTCCGGCCGCCCAGCTCGGAAGGCAGCAGCGCAGAAGTAAGGGTGGCCCGGTATGGTATTGCCACCTTTACCTCTGCACTGCTGCTGGTGGGGTGGCCAGAGAGCAGCGGCTGTTAGCCAGGCACCCAGCTCTGAAGGCAGCACAGAAGGAAGGGTGGCAATACTGTGACCCCCACTAAAATAACCTTGCAACTCTCTTTTGGGTCAGGACCCCCAGTTTGAGAAACACTGGTCTCCCCATGAAATCTGTATAGTATAGGGTAAAAGCACACAAAAGACCAGACTTCCTGGGAGGATGCCAGATTTCACAGTCTGGGACACATTTTTCATGGTTGTGAATTTGGTAGGGCCGTATACATTTGGCTTCTTTGTGGTCATGCAAACGCTGACTTTTATACCATATACCAATAATGTAATATACCATATCACTAGAGCCACCCCATGCAAGTAGAGCAGGGAAAAAAAATGCATATTGTGCAAAACAACATAGGAAGAATATGAGGAAGTTGATTAATGAATAACAAATAAAAAGTATAAAATTCGGAATTCAGAAAATGTTACAGAAAAGTTGACAGACTGTCATGAGGTAAAGACAATGTGGGAAAGGGGAGAAAAGGACATAATTATAGAAGGATTACAGTGCTGGCCTAAACTTTGAATGTCCTGGAGTTTGCCTATTTATGGCACTATCTCAAGAATTTACAAATATTCAACAGATGCTACCACTATGCTGTTAATCATGCAAAAATAGGTTTAAAATGTGTAATTATCTTCTTTTCATAACTTTAAAATCAAATGGTTTTCTGATCTATAATCTGACATGTGGCAGAATTTTCAATTATAATTCATACGCAGAGATTTGCTTGCTTTACACTGGGTTTAGTTTTGTCATATGGTTTTTAGTGTTTCTAATGAGTTTTTAATCAGCAGTCAAATATTTGTGCAAACAAGAGGAAGTTTGCACAAATATGGAAAGGCTGTTAA
Organism: Gopherus evgoodei; assembly: GCF_007399415.2. NCBI lineage: Eukaryota > Metazoa > Chordata > Testudines > Testudinidae > Gopherus > Gopherus evgoodei. Next base: position 63,091,578 of record NC_044332.1, read on the forward strand.
GTTGCAAGCAGGGATGGCATTGGGAGTAGGAAAATGAATTACACCTATTTTAAGGATACTGGAAATGCTGTGTTTTTCAACCTTTTTGAGCTGGTGACAAAACAAAATATGAAACCCTCCTCCCACTAGAAAAACTTGCAAGCCCCTACCTTCAGCGTTGGCCACAGGGCTTCCGCACCCTTGCGGGGCACATGACCGAAACATGTACATTCACTTCCCAGGGCCCCCTGTGGCGTGGGTCCCCAAGTAGTTGCCCTGCTTCCTACTCCCAATGCCGTCCCTGCTTGCAACCCCCGTAAACCCATCCCACAACCCCTAGGTTGAGAAAAATTGCTATATAGGATGGGAGCTCCATTTACAAGATATGTAACATAAAAGATCTTAAAGGTGTCAGTTGTCCAGAGTAGCAATGTATTTTTGGCACTGATAGAGCAAGCTCTGGATTTTGGACCAATGCAATTCTTGATTACCATTAAGCACTTGCTATAGATAGAGGGTGTGTATTATTATAGAATCACATGTAACTCCTCTAGAGCAGAGTGATGCTAATCTAATTCCTCCCATTATTAGCCATTTGAAGCCACCTCCTGGAGAGGTTTGTATATACTAGTTCAAACTGAATTCTCCAGGAACCAACAGATAAAGGATTTTGGGGTAAATAGCCTTGTTTTAAATAGACTCCAGGCCTTCTTCCTGATTGTGCAAGTGGACAGGTCTATAGAGGGTTCCAGTCCTTAGGGAAGACTCTGTGCTTGATCTGAGCTGAAGCTGTAATGAAGTTGAAACCATGAGGAAACCCCTTGGATAGGGTTTTGAGGGACTGCTCCTGCCAGAGCCCAAGTTATGGTCGGGACGGTCTCTAGTAAGGTTATTCGCATGCATGCGGGGAGGGATGGGGGATAATTGTTTTTAAATGTGTTCTCTCTGTAGTGATTTTAAACTGACTTGCATACGAAGTGCTGTGTGGTACCTTATAATAGTGGGCAATTACTCTATTACTAGTCTCTGAAGAGAACCTAAGCAGGCCTGCTTAGGCAGAGTCTCTGGCTTGGTTGTTACAGTATAGGCAGGGGTCCGTGCAATCTGGAATACCCTGGTCAGAAGGGTATTTCCACTCTAAACCCAGGGTTGTGAGTTCAATCCTTGAGGGGGCCATTTAGGGAACTAGGGTAAAAATCTGTCTGGGGATTGGTCCTGCTTTGAGCAGGGGGTTGGACTAGATGACCTCCTGAGGTCCCTTCCAACCCTAATATTCTATGATAAGAGAGGAGAAAGCCAGAGGAGAATGAAGCCTAGAGCAGGTGCCATTGCTGGACCACCGAAGAGGAACAGAGGTACAGTTGCCCTGAACTATGAGAGAGGGCTAGGAATGATTGCTGATATTAAAACATTTAAGTGTTTTGGAACCATCATGTTGAGCACATTGTTAGCCTCTGTAAATGCATGTTCTTATTACTGTTGCCCTCAGGTTCCCTACCTTCCCATTAATCTCTCTGAAATTTCTAAAGCTAGAAAACAGTTCATATAATGTGCCACCTAAAATTTTGAAACCCCAGCTTTTAAACAACATAAAGAATTAATCTTTAAGCCTAACTGTTCCCATGATATTGATTGTTAAAGTCATGCCTGATGATAAAGCAGAAGGGGTGAAATTATAGAAGCAAGATGTTAATCAGAAACACCCTATTTTAAAACATATCATTCATGGGAATTTATTGAAATTCTGTTCCCCTATAATTTTGTTAAGGAATATTTCATATGTAAAGCTTCTTGATGATTAAATGTAATGTTGATCGTCAGTCTAGCATCCTCTCTCACTAAAGTCAGGGTTTTAGTATTATGCCATTGGTGACAATAAACTAATTGGATTTCCATATTCAAAAGGAATGACAGTGACCCAAAAAAGTTAGGTAGAGAAAATACTGCTGGCTCCTAGGGAAGGCCGAGACAGTGCTACCATGGTAGTTCTTTAATGACAGAGCCTTGAAAAACGACCGGATTGACATTCAAATAGACTCCACCCTACAGGGCTAGGAAGCAATAATGGGGAACCAAATAGCCCATATCTCAATAGTTCAGGTCTCACTGAGCCACAGAAGAACGTTCAAACTACCTAAAGGGCAGCAGTCACTTAAAAGATCCATTCAGAAGAAGGCTCGAAGATGTATTAGCAAGGTTTAAAAATGGTCTGTGCGGCTAAGTGGCAAACCAAGCATACAGCATTTTAAAATTTTATTTATAACTTGTTCCAAACTAGGAACTGACCAATTTGAAAATGATCATGTCTGATCCACCCTGGCCAGACAAACAACATTTAAAACAAGTTACAATGAATGTGTTAAACAGTTCCACGAAAATAATTTAAAGGCAGGGCTCCAGAGGCCGCTGCCACTAATATCAGACTGAAGGGAAAAAGGAGAGCAAGGAACCTGCATAAAAGTACAATGCCGAAGGAGTAAAACCAGAAATAAGGTAGAATTAAAGATTAAAAAACAATGTTGCCTGCAGTGTGGCAGTGTACAAAGTACAGTGAGAAGAGTAACACAAAAAAAGGGCCTTCTACAATGCTGCCAACTGCACTAATTGGGGCAGGCTGCAGAGTAGGAAAACAGGCAAGCACCTGAAAGTTATCACTTGGGTGCAAATTAAAAAGCAGGAGGGGAAGCTAAGGATGTGTGTCTATCTGATGTGATGAAAACAAAAAATTTTCCCACCCACCCCCATTTATACTATTCTAATGTTTAAAAATAAAATTACACACAGACCAAAGTTAAAAGATGCCCATGTCTAGAACACCAGGTATAAAATAGAGGAAATATGTAAATCGGTAAAAAAAAAATGTTGCTGTGTGAAAATTAAAATGGACTGACTATTTTCAAAAGGAGACAAAACAAATGGAGGTATCAGGAGAGTTGTGATTGTTCAATGGCTATTAAAGGATGAGGCTTCAGAAACATGGCAACAGTTTGGGGAGGCTTTCATTGAATAGTGGATCAGCATCTTCTGACTACTGTGATAAATACTGACCATTAACAAGGATTTGGCCTTCAAATAAAATAGTTAGGTATATTAAAAGTTTGAGACTTAATTCGATGCACTGCCCAATGGACACCCAACTCAAGTATGGCATTATTCTTATTCATTATTCTTTAAACAGAGCACTAGTCATACTGTCACTGAAAATACTTTACTGCAAACATCTTAATCCTTCATCTTCAAAATCGCCAATTTGCACATAAAATGTGTGAGGCTGCAAAGTATATATATTTAATTATTGTTACTTTGCACTTACATAGCACCTGTTTAGCTAAGGATCTCACTCTCTTTTCTTAAACAAGAACAGTAAGTTTGTTTCCTGTGAAGTAGGTTAGGATTAGAGCAGGAGTGGGCAAACTGTGGCCCAGATCTGTGGGCCCTGTGCTCAGGGGTGGCTCCAGGTATCAGCATGCCAAGTGCATGCTTGGGGCGACAAGCCACTGGGGGCGCTCTGCCGGTTGCCGCGAGGGCGGTAGGCAGGCTGCTTTTGGCAGCTTGCCTGCGGAGGGTCTGCTGGTCCCAAAGGCAGCCTGCCTGCCATGCTTGGGGCGGCAAAATGTCTAGAGCCGCCCCTGCCTATGCTGCTCTCAAAAGTGGCCGGCATCAGGTCCCTGCGACCCCCGGGCAGGGGAGGGGGGCAGAGGGCTCTGTGCATTGCCCTTGCCTTCAGGCACCATCCCCCACAGTTCCCATTGGCTGGGAATGGGGAAATGCAGCCAATAGGAGTTTCGGGGAAGATAGCTGGAGGCGCGGCAAGGGCAGCACACGCAGAGCCCTCCGTCCCCCGCCTCCCCTAGGGCCCACTTTAGCTAATGACATCCTGTGTACTTGAATTTTGGCTAGAACACATTAATGCAGCCCTAATTTTACAAAAGATGCTATGAAACCTCTGATGACAAGTGACACTCTATGTTTTGCTGATCAGCTGAGGCTACAGCACCCTTACTTAATGATGGGACACTGGCTAAGTACTGATTCAAAGGGAAGAGCACCATCAACTGAATGAACATCACCATTCTTTGCAGAAATCTGGGCTTTCTTTGTGGGAGGTCTTCCATACAATCTAACCCAACTCTGCTTAGCTTGTGATATTTAATGGGATCACAATACAAGTTGGTATGCCTGCAGGCTGCCAGACACAAATAAAAACAATCACAGAACAAGGGTTAGTTGTTATCTAAGCCACCTAGCAATATAATAGTCAGCTGCCTAGGGGATGGTGACCTTAACCTCATGAGCAAACACATTCACGGAAACACCAGAATCTTCTCAGAGGAAACAAAGCAGTAACAGAAACTGCATACCCTCCCAGCATCTCTGGCATCTGCTGTAAAGAGGTGCTTTCATCCCACACACTGAAGTGAAAGAGGATACCCACAAAGAAAATGAACGGCTCCTAACTACGTGAGCATGCAGCCCTAATCTAGGGCATCGTAACTTACTTGTACAGGTCTAGAAGAAACACCATTAAGATTTCATTTTGATAAAATGTTGAAGAGGAAATAATCTCAATGACTAATTAGCAATTAACTTGAGATAGTCTAAAAGGGAGACTACTCTCCATCACAACAGGTGACAAAGCAAGCTGAAAACATGTGCCAGGAACACACAGTTACATCAGATTTAAAGGGACAGCATCAACCTGAAGTCTAGCCTTCCCTCTCCCTCCCCCGCCCCTCTTTTTTTAAAGCAAGAGTTTGAATAATATGCCCATATGGGAGCCCTTGCCAATATCTGTGGGTTTTACACATTTTCCCTATTTAAAAAAAAAAATCTTTATTTCTCCTCTGTTTCAGTTTAAGGACCCACACAAACATGGGAGAAAGGAAACAGTGAAACTTACTATATATAAGTGCTGTCAATAGTAGGTAAAAGATTCAGAGAAATACATGATTAAACTTGGGACTAAATACCTGGTTTTACTTTTTAAAACTGTTTTACTAAATGTAATTTTATGAAGATACAGCAAAAATCAGAACTGAAATGGAAAAGATCAAAAAACACACAAGCAATTGTCAAGTTTTTGATTATTTTTTATTCAGCATCTCTTGAATCACTTCACATATCTAAACTGAAAAATCACTTCACACATCTGAACTGACAGATCAAGTTTCTCAGTAAATGGCAACGACAGATTTTAAGCAGAGATAACAATATATAGATAATCACAGTCACAGCAGACGTAAGTACTGGGAACCTGTAGTAAAAATTAGCAGTGGACTGAATCATACTGGGTTCAAGATGGTCTCTGAAGAGAATGATGTAAATGAGTTTGGATTTTGGACTACTCACAATTCACAGCAATTTCACACCTACGCATTCTCTCTCTGAACCTTTTCTGATTCTAATTTCTCTTTTGATATGAGGTGATCAGAAATGCATGCAGTATTCAAAGACTGGGCATACCAAGGGTATTAGAAAAAATAATCCCAGCTATACAGACAAAATGATGAAGGTCTAAATTAGCTGTTGCCACACAACAAAAAAATCTTGGAGTCATTGTGAATAGTTCTGGGAGAACATCTACTCAATGTGCAGCAGTAGTCAAAAAAACTAACAGAACATTAGGAATGATTAGGGAAAGGTTAGATAACATGACAGAAAATATTATAATGCCACTATGTCAGTGGTTCTCAACCAGGGTCTTTCAGGGCAGTAAACCAACTCATCTGGATATTTGCCTAGTTTAACAAAAGGCTACATAAAAAGCACTAGGGAAGTCAGTACGAACTAAAATTTTATATAGAATCATAGAAAATTAGGCTTGGAAGAGACCTCAGGAGGTCATCTAGTCCAACTCCCTGCTCAAAGCAAGACCAATACCGACTAAATCATCCCAGCCAAGGCACTGTCAAGCCGGGCCTTAAAAACATCTAAGGATGGAAATTCCACCACCTCCCTAGGTAACCCATTCCAGTGCTTCACCGCCCTCCTAGTGAAATAGTGTTTTGTAATATCCAACCTAGACCTCCCCCACTGCAGCTTGAGACCATTGCTTCTTGTTTTGTCATCTGCCACCACTGAGAATATCCTCTTTAGAACCCCTCTTCAGGTAGTTGAAGGCTGCTATCAAATCCCTCCTCATTCGCCTCTTCTGCAGGCTAAACAAGCCCAATTCCCTCAGGCTCTCCTCGTAAGTCGTGTGCCCCACCCCCTTGATCATTTTCATTGCCCTCCACTGGATTCTCTCCAATTTGTCCACATCCCTTCTGTAATGGGGGGGCCAAAACTGGATGCAACACTCCAGATGTGGCCTCATCATGGCTGAATAGAGGGGAATAATCACTTCCCTCGATCTGCTGGCAGTGCTCCTACTAACTGCAACCCAATATGCCATTAGCCTTCTTGGCAACAGGCGCACACTGCTGACTCTCATCCAGCTTCTCACTGTAATCCCCAGGTCCTTTTCTGCAGAACTGCTGCTTAGCCAGTTGGTCCCGAGCCTGTAGCAGTGCATGGGATTCTTCCATCCTAAGTGTTGGACTCGGCACTTGTCCTTGTTGAACCTCATCAGATTTCTTTTGGCTCAATCCTCCTATTTGTCATAGGGTCCAAAATGACCTACCCTACCCTCCAGCATATCTACCTCTCCCCTCATCTTAGTGTCATCTGTGAACTTGCTGATGGTGCAATCCATCCCATTATCCAGATCATTAATAAAGATGTTGAAAACAACCGGCCCCAAGACCATATCCAGATCATTAATAAAGACGTTGAAAACAACCGGCCCCAGGACCGACCCCTGGGGCACTCCGTTTGATACCGGCTGCCAACTAGACATCGGAGCCATTGATCACTACCCGTTGAGCCTGACAATCTAGCCAGCTTTCTATTCACCTTATAGTCCATTCATCCAGCCCATACTACTTTAACTTGCTGGTAAGAATACTGTGGGAGACCGTATCAAAAGCTTTGCTAAAAGTCAAGATATATCATGTTCACTGATTTCCCAATATCCACGGAGCCAGTTATCTCATCACAGAAGGCAATCAGGTTGGTCAGGCATGACGTGCCCTTGATGAATCCATGCTGACTGTTCCTGATCACCTTCCTCTCCTCCAAGTGCTTCAAAATGGTTTCCTTGAGGACCTGCTTCATGATTTTTCCATGGACTGAGGTAAGGCTGTAGTTCCCCAAGGTTCTCCTTCTTCCCTTTTTAAAAGACAGGCACAATAGTTGCCTTTTCCCAGTAGTCCGGGACCTCGCTCGATTGCCACAAGTTTTTCAAAGATAATGGCTAATGGCTCTGGAATCACATCAGCCAATTCCCTCAGCACTTGGGATGCATTAGATCTGGACCCATGGACTTGTGCACGTCCAGCTTTTCTAAATAGTCGTTACCCTGTTCTTTCACCACTGAAGGCTGCTCAGCTCTTAAAAAAAGAATTAGATAAATTCATGGAGGATAAGTATAATCAATGGCTATTAGCCAAGATGGTAGGGGTGGAACTCCATTTCCGGGTGTCCCTAAACCTCCAACTATCAGAAGCCGGGACTGGATGATAAGGGATGGATAGCTTGAAATTACCCTGTTTTGTTCATTCCCTCTGAAGCATCAGGTACTAGCCACTGTTAGAGACAGGATATGGAGATAGATGGACCAAACGTGTTACCCAGCATGGCAGTTTTTATGTTCTTAAACAGTGTCATCACGATATTTTCTGTTTTATTAACTCTTTCCTAATAGTTCCTAACATTGTTAGATTTTGACTGCCAGTGCACATTGAGCAGATGTTTTCAGAGAACTATTCAGGATGACACTAAGATCTCTTTCTTGAGTGGTATCAGCTAATTTAAACTCCATCACTTTGTACGTATAGGTGAGATTATTTTTCCATTGTGTATTGCTTTGCATTTATCAACACAATTTCACCTGCCATTTTGTTATAGAAGTGGCAAGAGGTGTCTTCCTCTCCCCGCTGTGGGGAATGGGTGAAGGCATAAGTGCTGACTGCCGGGGAAAAATTAGTGGGTTTTCTGCACCCACCAGCAGGCAAGCTCCTCCCTCCTCGTCTCCTTCTCCCCCCGACAGCATGCCATGTCCCCACTCCTCCAAATCCCTCCCAGTACTTCTCGCCTCCCCCCCCCCCAGCTGTTTGCACTTAGGACTTTCCGGGAGGGAGGGGGAGAAGTGGGGAAGCGGCACGCTCAGGGGAGGAGGCAGAGAAGAGGTAACGCAGAGGCGGGGATTTGGGGAAAGAGGGTGGAATTGGGGTGGGGACGTTGGGGAAGCGGTGGAATCGGGGTGGGGCTGTGGCAAGGGTGGTCCACAGGCTGGAAGAGGCGGGGCCGGGGTCGAGTACCCACCAGGCAGAGGGGAAGCTGGTGCCTATGAGTGAAGCACTAGTCTAAGGACAGCCCCACCTGACACTAAAAACGCAACTGGGTCCCTTCCATCTCCCAATACAATGTCATGAAAGCAAGCTTCAGAACTATTGTTGGATGAGTATACCATATGACACTAAAGCATCACCATATCAATAAAAGCTTTTCCTTTTCTTCACCTAAGCAAAATAAGTAATTTACTGGCAGGGTATATAACTTTGACCTTGTCCGATAAATAGAATTAAGCCGAGTCTATGTGCGGGGTCATAGCAGATATCGGCACATTCACACACTTTCTCCAGCTCCGTATTGCTGAATGTTGGGGCAACATATATGTGATCTAGCTGTGCTGTTTGCATCCTTTCTACTATAAACCCAGCTGCTGCAACTTCATATTAATCATCACAGGAGTATGATACGTTCTGGGTGATCATTTTTTATGGTGTTTCTAAGACAACACTTCTTTTCAATTCTTAGGCATGTTTCAAACTCTAGCACCTTCCCCTTGTATCACTGAGACTCTTCCACGTGGGTTCTCAGTTTTCCAAGGTTTTATACACACTCCAATTCATCTTTCAACAAAGAAGAATAATGTGAACTGAAACCAGACCATTTTGAGAAGAATCTCTCTGGCAAGGCTGAAGAACAAACTTTGGTTCTCAGCCAGTGGAAACGCAGGAACTGCGTTGGTCACTGCCAGCTATTAATAATCTTAGCTTGGAATTTTTCTGTAAGAATAGAAAAAACTTAAGCATCAAATTCAAACCGCAAAGGCAGAGCTGCCCCTGAATCTAGAAAGTGCAGACTAAACTAAGAGATCATAAAGTAGTTGGGGATTTGTGAGAGAGTGACTTGATTGTTCCTATTGATGACTGGTTATATTCTGTCTGCTGGACAGACTGTGGCCAGAAAACCCATTAATCTTAATTAGTACAGATAATTAATTTAAAACAGAATCAATGTAGTGCTGAAGTTTCCATTATAAAGGCAAATGTTTACAGCTTAACATGAGTACAAATATTACAGTTACGGAATTAATGGTGCATTTCCCCCCACAACCATCTACTCTTACAGTAATTGTACAGTTTCACTGAGGAAAACGAAGGCTGGATTTGGAGGATTCAGCACCACAGAACCCTACTCTGCTGGGGCTTTGAGCCCAATAGGCTTAAGGGACAGGACTGGTAAATCAGTAATTAAGACTATGGGAGAGAATGACCAGTGGACTGAAGAAACCATAAGGCACTACTTCAACCTACAGCAGAATGGCTCCACTGCTCCTCCACACCTTGTGAGCAGAGGATTTCCTCCCACTGTCCTTGGAGAGATTGCCGGTACACAGCTTGGTCAATTTGGCTGTATGATGAGCTCAATTTTTGGGGCCATAATTAATGTTGAGAAAACAAATTAATTAACCCGCATTTTCTAGGAAGCTTCTAGGTATTCTAGAATATGTACTCACCATATGCTGTCATTGTCCCAACATAAGGCCCATCAACCACATTTCTATTTTCTTCTGCCAATGCTTTGATATATCTTTTGCTGAGATCCAATATCTGCTCACGAAGCACTGAACTGCTTTCATGCTGAGTTCGCTGCTGAATAGTAAAATGCAGAAGCATCATTCCCCAAATAAAGCCAAAAGTCACCAGAAAAAAGCCAAGTTTCTGAGAAGATAGTTTCCATGGAGTAAAGAATGCCATGGCTTCCCAACAGCTTCACAATCTCTGCACGGGTTCTTAAAGCATGAAACCAAGGAGCAAATGCATGGTCCAGGTATGTAAAGATCACAATGCAGGAATCAATCTCACTCTGGTGCATTAGTCAGTGTATTTCCTCCTTTCAGTTCCATCCTGCTGCTGCCGAAACAAAGAAAAAAAGGCACAAGGTCACCATAAAGTACTAGAGTATCTCCAAGCTGTATTTTGTTTGTACTGTAACTTTTGCTAAAATATGAGTAGAAAACATGCTTTCTTTGTAAATTAATTTTTTATACTTTACAATATGAATCAGAGCAGGAACAAGCTGGGAAAAGATTTGGAAAGAGAACAAATATTAAAAAATTAAATGCATGTTAACCCAGCGTAGAACACCTTTGAAAATTTGGACTAAATTCAATTCTTTAAAAAGTTTTCGATCTGGATTTCGAGGTAAAGGTATTTTAGTGCAATGGGTGAATGAAGATCTTATCTTGCCAATATAGTGGATTTAAAACAATCCTACCATAATTCTTTTCTCAGAGAACAAGTAATTTTAGCTGGCAGTGACAGTGCTATTTGTTTCTGGCAAGAGATAGGGCATATGGCTAGATAGGTGATAGGAAAGGGGATTCTCTCAAGGGAAAAAGGAAAAAAAGTGTTCTGTGTTATTTAAGCAAACGCATGCTCTCCTGCCTTATATTACAAGTATTCAGAGGATTGTAAGAATCTCTTATTGTTTTTGTGTGGCCTCAGTGCCGTGTGTCACAGAGGAATAGCTTCAAAGTTATTTCATCATGACTAAGAGTTCAATCAGCACATTTCTGTGCCACACTTATGAATATATTTCTGAACTGTCACACTACACCATTTTGTGTTTTAAAATGCTCTCACTGTTCTAATTTCAGCATCTGCAATTTCAGCGAAGAGTTAGTATATGACTACCTAAAAATCAAGTAGTGGCTCCATTTTTGCATAACACTCAAAACCTAGCCAACACCCAATTTTGGGAACGTATTAGTTAATGTTAAACAGAACAAGGAAAGCTTACTTAGGAAGTTTCAAGTCAGGTTTTTTAGCATAAAACATTGTAAAATAGAGAAATACTAAAAGGAAATTAAGTGTAACCTAGCTTAATAAAGCATTATCCTTTTAACTTTATAAATGTTCCCAAACAGGACTATAGAACACACAATGTTCTCTTTCTATTTTGTACTTGCACAGATAATGTAGATGTTGCCTGTTTTAATAGAGTAAACTTGATATGCCTGCTAGCACTGCTGTACATACTTATGGGCACATCAAAAATTCTATCAGAAGCCTTGCTTTTAGTAGAATTAACCACTCCTTAGAGGAAAATGGCCACCTCGGGCCAGAATATAGTGCAAAAAAGTCTTGTGCATGCACTTTCATTAGTGAAATACAATTAGTCCAAAGATCATTATGTACCAAAGGGAGTTCTGCTGTGCATCTATTTTGCTTTAATTCCTGTAATGCTGAAAAGTTCCATTTATAGTTTTGCTTTGTACCCATGCTAGCTTTAAAAAGGGCTGGTGTGAGAAAAATTGAAATTGTTTGTACTTGTTTTTGCTATAGATAACGTAGCATACCGTTCAAGTGAACTTTGGTTAGGTACGCTTCAGAAACCCATCCAGAAAGAAGTAAAATTGTTTTACTAGTTCTATCTCCAAAAGCCTAGGGAGGCTAAAACATTTCCTGGTGATCACACTGGGGAAGTTCTATTCTTTCCATTTAATTCTATTCTGAGAACTCTTTTTCCAATCACCTATATTGGAAAATATATGGATTTAAAGTTTTGCCATTCTCTTGTAATATCCAAGTGTGAAAATGCTGGAAAGTCAATAAGTAAAAACACTCTATGATTTAAAATCAAAGACATCCAAGACACAAATTCCCACAATGAACTGAAATTTCATATAAAAGTTGTCAGCCCTATATTAATAAAATTTTTAACCATTACAATTATATTTCTTTCCATAATTATATTGTGCTTGAAGACTGGGCAAGGCAAAACAAGAGTACACAAAATGCATGGCATAAATGAGGTTGTGATGTTGCACTCTATATGATTTTATGAAAATATGCTAATAAGTGAGAATATAACAACTGGAATATGCTTCATGCAAAAGGCCTCTTGTAAGGTATCATTACAAAGCTTATAATCTACTGAGTGTGGTCATCCTATTTGTATAAATGTATCATTCTTGTATCTGAAACTAGAAATATGAAATATAACTCTAAGATCATATTGTAACTATGCGAAGTGTGGGCCACTAATAGTGGCTTGGAATCTAGATAAAAAGAACGAGGAGTACTTGTGGCATCTTAGAGACTAACAAATTTATTTGAGTATAAGCTTTCATGGGGTGATGAAGTGGGCTTTAGCCCACGAAAGCTTATGCCCAAATAAATTTGTTAATCTCTAAGGTGCCACAAGTATTCCTCGTTCTTTTTGCTGATACAGACTAACACGGCTACCACTCTGAAACCTGGAATCTTGATGGCTCCCATCAAGTAGGACAATTCGCTGTAAATGGTTCTGTTTACTTGCAAGCCTTCCTGTGAGTCAGGCAAAGAAGAATGAAGGCTTGGGGTCTCACAGGACATGTGACCATGTCACCTGGTACTGGAATCCATCTTAAACCTGGTGCTTTTCCTGTTAGAAGAAGGGGTGGGTACCCAGCGAGAAAAGATTCCCACCATGTGCCAAAGGTATATAAAGGGGTGAAACAGAACAACGAGGGCTGCAGTCATGAAAAAAACCCTACCTACCACCTGAGCTGGAACAAGGACCAGGGGAAATGATTGTGCCCAGACTAGAAGGGAGTCTAGTCTGTGAAAGAAGCTTATTGGAACATCTCTGAGGGTGAGATTTACCTGTATTCAGTTTCTTAAACATATTAGGCCTAGACTTGCGTGTTTTATTTTGCTTGGTAAGTTACTTTGTTCTGTCTGTTATTACCTGGAACTACTTAAATCCTACTTTTTATACTTAATAAAATCACTTTTGCTTATTAATTAACCCAGAGTATGCAATTAATACCTGGGGGAGCAAACAGCTGTGCATCTCTCTCTATTAGTGTTGTAGAGGGCGGAAAATTTATTAGTTTACCCTGTATAAGCTTTATACAGAGTAAAACAGATTTATATGGGGTTGGATTCCATTGGGAGTTGGGCGTCCGGGTGCTGGAAACAGGAACACTTGCTAAGCCATTTTCAGTTAAGTCTAGTAGTTCAGACCCTGGGTCTGTGTTGCAGCAGATTAGCGTATCTGGCTCCACAAGGTAGGGTTCTGAAGTCCCAAGCTGGCAGGAAAGATGGGCTCAGAGGTAGTCTCTGCATATCAGGTGACAGTCCCAAAGGGGTCTCTGAGAACAAATCCATCACAGAGGTCTGTGACAAAGTTCCTCCTCTATCTTGGTGAGTCCTGCGCTTATTGGCAGATTTGCTCACCTCAGCGATCTCCTCCACAATCTGGATCAACTCTTCCTGTGTCTGATCAGGAGTTGGGAGGTTTGGGGGGAACTCAGACCCGCCCTCTACTCTGGGTTCCAGCCCAGGGCCCTATGGATTTGCAGCTGTCTATAGTGCCTCTTCTAACAGTTGTGTGACAGCTACACCTCCCTGGGCTACTTCCCCAAGGCCTCCTCCAAACACCTTCTTTATCCTCACCACAGGACCTTCCTCCTGGTGTCTGATAATGCTTGTACTCCTTAGTCCTCCAGCAGCATACCCTCTCAGTCTCAGCTCCTTGTGTCTCTTGCTCCCAGCTCCTCACACGCACTTCCTCTCATCTGGCTCCTCCCCATCTGACTGGAGAGAGCTCCTTTTAAAACCCAGGTGCCCTGATTAGCCTGCCTTGATTGGCTGCAGGTGTTCTAATCAGCCTGTCTGCCTTAATGGGTTCTAGCAAGTTCCTGACTACTCTAGTACAGACCCTGCTCTGATCACTCAGGGAACAGAAAACGACTTACCCAGTGACCAGTATATTTGCCCTCTACCAGACTCCTGCACCCCACTGGCCTGAGTCTGTCACATATCCCTCCTCCCTGCTCAACACCAAAGGGTTGGGCAGTTTGGGAAGCCAGATAGGGCACACGTGACAAGCCATCGGCACTGCCGTGACGGCTCCCTGCTCTGTGTTGCACATGGAACTGGAAAGGTTGGAGGGATAAGAACCACCTGGTAACCCTTGTGTTCTTCTCCTTGTTCCACTGCATCCATTGGAGAGGGGCATGGTTGGTCACGAGGACAAATCTGCGCCCGAGTAAGTAGTCGCGCAATGCTTCCATGGCCCTTTTTACGGCAAGGTACTCCCTCTCCAGCACTGCATATTTTTGTTTCCTCAGAAGGAGTTTCCTACTGAGGTAGAGAATCGGGTGTTCCTCCTCCCTGACCATCTGTGATAGGACGGCCCCCAACCCTACTTCCGATGCATCCGTCTGCAGGATAAATACCTTGGTGAAATCAGGGGCTAGTAGGACAGGGTTACTGCAGAGGGCAGTCCTTAGATCTGTGAATGCTTCCTCTGCTGCATCAGACCACTTCACCAGATCAGGTCCATAGGCTTTTACTAGGTCAGTCAGGGGACTTGCCCTTGTGGCAAAGTGGGGGATAAATCTTTGGTAATATCCCACAACACCTAGGAATGCCCGGACTTGTTTCTTGCGACATGGTCGCGGCCAATTTTGGATGGCCTCCAACTTGTTCACTTGGGGTTTTACCAGACCTTTTCCCACAATGTAGCCAAGATATTTGACCTCCGTAAACCCTACAGCGCACTTGGCAGGATTTGCTGTAAGGCCAGCTCGCCTGAAGGTATCAAGGACTGCCTCCACCTTCTCTAGGTGACTTTCCCAGTCTGAGATATGAAAGACCACATCGTCCAAGTAGGCAGCAGCATAACTGTTATGCGGGCGTAATAGCTTATCCATGAGGCGCTGGAAAGTAGCTGGATCCCCATGTAGTCCAAAAGGGAGGACAGTATATTGAAAAAGACCCTCTGGTGTAGAGAACGCAATCTTTTCCTTTGCGTCTTCTGCAAGGGGAATCTGCCAGTACCCCTTTGTCAAGTCTAGAGTAGTCAAGTACTGGGCATTCCCCACACGGTCCGCTAGCTCATCTATGCGAGATATGGGGTACACGTCAAACTGGGATACTTCATTTAGTCGCTAGAAGTCATTGCAAAACCTTGTGGTGCCATCAGGTTTGGGCACCAGCACGATTGGGCTGGACCACTGACTGTGGGATTCTTTGATGATCCCCAACTCGAGCATTTTTTTTACTTCTGCTTTTATTTCCTCCCTTTTGGCCGCTGGCACCTGATAGGGCCTCATTGTTATTCTGGCCCCAGGGTTCGTGACGACGTGGCGATACATCTCGGTTGTTCGACCCAGTTTTGTCGAGAACACATCTTGGTTCCGGAAGATCATCGCAGACACCTCATTCTTCTGGTCTGGTTTAAATCAGGAGACACTCACACCTGTTTGGAAGGCTTGTTTTCCTGGGTTAGGTCTTTTTGGACACTTATGCATGCCTCTTGTGCATGCCAGGGTTTCAGAAGGTTGATGTGATAAATCTGTTCTTGTTTTCGGTGTCCTGGCTGCCGCACCTTGTAGATTACTTCTCCCACAGGTTCAACCACCTCTGCCATTGGGCCAGAAGCTTGCTTTCTGCCATGGGTACCAACACCATCACCCGATCCCCTGATTGGAACTGTCAGACTTTTGCCTGGTGATTGTAATAGGTTCTCTGGGCCTCTTGGGTCTTTTCCAAATGTTCCTGTACAATAGGAGTGACACAGGCTATCCGGTCTCGCATCTGTATTACATGTTCTATTATCTTTCTCCCCTCATTGGGTTCCTCTTCCCAGATCTCTTTGGCAATGTCTAGTATGCCACAGGGGTGACACCCGTATAATAACTCGAAGTGGGAAAACCCAGTTGACGCCTGAGGTACCTCCCGGATAGCGAACATAAGGTAGGGTAGTAGGGCGTCCCAATCCTTCCAGTCCCGACTTACCAACTTCCTTATCATAGCCTGAGGGTTCGGTTAAACCTTTCTACCAACCCATCAGTCTGTGGATGGTAGACTGAAGTTCTCAGGGTATGTATATGGAGCAGCGTACAGAGGTCCTTCATTAGTTTTGACATAAATGAGTTCCTTGATCTGTTAATATCTCCTTTGGTAGCCCCACTCGGGCAAAGATCCCTAGCAGCTCTTTGGCTATCGTTTTAGAGGCTGTGTTCCGCAGGGTGATGGCTTCTGGGTAGCAAGTAGCATAGTCCAAAACAACAAGTATATATTGGTGGCCCCGAGCCGTCTTCTCCAGGGGTCCCACTAGGTCCATGGCTATTCGCTCAAAGGGGACCTCTATGATGGGAAGGGGTACTAAAGGTGCCCTCAGGTGGGGACGGGGACCGTGCAGCTGACACTCTGGGCAGGACGCATAGTACCCCCGTACTTCTTCGTGTACTCCGGGCCAGAAGAACCGTCGTAGGACTCGTGCCAGGGTCTTCTCTACCCCCAAATGCCCCCCAAAAAGGTGACTATGAGCAAGACTTAATACAGCATTCAGGTGTTTGTGAGGTACTAGGATCTGCTGTGTCTTCTGCCCCTGTACTGGTGCAACTCGGTATAAGAAATTCTTCTTCATTATGGAGTAGGGTCCTGGGTCCCTGGGTTTTCCCTTCCACAGGGACCCCATCTATTTCAGTCACTTTCTTCCTAATGTTGTCGTACCTTGGGTCTTTGGCCTGGTCTCGTCCAAAATTTCCTCTTCCGGGACTAATCTGTCCAAGATCTAGGGGCCCAGTCTCTGTTGCCTCCACTGGTTCAGAAACCCTAGGGTGGGGGTCAGACTCGGGTGCTTCTCTCTCCGGGGTGGCCTCCTTTTCAGCTGCTCGGGTCCGCCTGCCTACGAGAGCAACCCTCTGGCTTTGAGTCAGTATTCAGGTTCCCAAGGCCTTAGCTGCCCTCCTTTCCCTTTTCGACTTTCTACCACGTCTGGGAATGGAAAATAAATCTGGGGATATTTCAGAGAAAACTGGGGGTTGACAGTCTACTGTGGATGCCTCACTAACTTCAGGGTTCCCCTTTTCCTCCAATACTCCTACTGGGATTAAGTTTCCAAACCCTGGGAAGTCCCTCCTTATGAGCACTGGGTATGCGAGTTTAGGGACTACACCTGCTGCTACCTCAGTAGTGTTCCCCTGAATTTCGAGTTTTACTGGGATGGTGGGCTAGTAACCAGCTGTCCCATGGACGCACGTTATCCCTGTACGCTTAGCCCGCAGCAACTGACTACACTTCACAAGCTTCCCCGAGATAAGCGTGATAGCACTCCCCAAATCAACCAGTGCTGTGGTCTCTACCCCATTTAGCTTTACTGGTCTGGTATACATATGTGGGGTTAGTGAGACCCCCACAAGGTGGATTAGGGAGCATGGGTCTGCCCAGTTCCCCAGGTTACACTGCATCGGCTCCTCAGCACTGGGACATTGTGCAGCTATATGTCCCCATTCCCCGCAGGCATAACATCTATATGGAGCCCTAGGCATTCCCCGGTCTCTTGGTTTGGGCAGTCCAACCTCATGATCCTCTTCTCTCTCAGTTCTCTGATTCTCTGTGGCTTCTGCTGAGCCTTCAGCTCCTCTCTTTTTCCACCTGGGCTTCCCTGGTGGCCCCGTCACTCAAGCTCTAGGGCTTAGTGCTGCTAGTTTAACCCGGGGTGCTTCTTCCTTCACTGGTCGGGTCAGCTCCCTCGCTGTCCTTCACCTCTCTACCAGTGCAACAACCTCATCATAGGTGGAGGGTTCGTTCTGGCTTACCCAGGTACGAAGGTCTGGCGGTAGTCCCCTCATGTATCAGTCAATGACCAGAACCTCTAGTATCTCTTCCGGACTCCGGGATTCCGTTCGCAATCACTTTTGTGCGAGATGGATGAGGTCATACAATTGGGACCGTGGGGTTTTATTTTCCTGGTACCTCCACTTGTGATACTGCTGGGCCTGCACTGCAGTCGTTACCCCGGATCTGGCCAGGATCTCTGCTTTCAGCTGGGGGTAGTCTGCTGCAGCCTCTTCAGGCAGATCATAGTAATCCTTCTGGGCCTCTCCACACAGGAATGGGGCAAGGATGCCAGGCCACTGACCTCGAGGTCAGGCCTCCCGTAGGGCTGTCCTCTCAAAGGCCAGAAGGTATGCCTCTATATCATCCTCCCACGTCATTTTCTGCAGCCAATGGTATGAACTGCGTCCTATCATGGCCGTGGTTCAGCTCTGTAAGGGTCTTTACCTGGTTTACCAGTTCTCGCAACGCAGCTCGGTCTTGAGAAGCCTGGTCCATCAGCAGGTGATTAGTCTCTTGCTGCAGCCGCACTGCCTCCTGTTGGGCAGCTGTCTGGACACGGGTAGCCTCCTGCTGGGCCGCCATAGCTTGTATCAATGCCCGCACTAAATCTTCCATTGTGGTGAAAAAAAATAAATCCTCTACTTTTTTTTTTTTAAATCACCCTCCTTCTTCTGCCACACTGTGCACACCAATATCGCACTCCTGACACCAGTTGTGACAAAGTTCCTCCTCTACCTTTGTGGGTCCTGCGCTTATTGGCAGATTTGCTCACCTCAGTGATCTCCTCCACAGTCTGGAGCAGCTCTTCCTGTGTCTGATCAGGAGTTGGGAGGTTTGGGGGAACCCGGACCCGCCCTCTACTCTGGGTTCCAGCCCAGGGCCCTATGGATTTGCAGCTGTCTACAGTGCCTCTTCTAACAGTTGTGTGACAGCTACACCTCCCTGGGCTACTTCCCCAAGGTCTCCTCCAAACACCTTCTTTATCCTCACCACAGGACCTTCCTCCTGGTGTCTGATAATGCTTGTACTCCTTAGTCCTCCAGCAGCATACCCTCTCAGTCTCAGCTCCTTGTGTTTCTTGCTCCCAGCTCCTCACATGCACTTCCTCTCATCTGGCTCCTCCCCATCTGACTGGAGAGAGCTCCTTTTAAAACCCAGGTGCCCTGATTAGAACACCTGCAGCCAATCAAGGCAGGCTAATCAGCCTGTCTGCCTTAATGGGTTCTAGCAAGTTCCTGACTACTCTAGTGCAGACCCTGCTCTGGTCACTCGGGGAACAGAAAACTACTCACCCAGTGACTAGTATATTTGCCCTCTACCAGACTCCTACACCCCACTGGCCTGGGTCTGTCACAGGTCCTATAAGGTTTTTATTGATGTTTGTTTAGGGCAGAGATTCCCAAACTAAGGGTGCAGCCTGTGCGAGGGGTGATAAGATTATCCAGGGGCACAAAGACCTGATGGGGCCAGGCTGAAAGGCTGGTGTCAAGAGAGGGCTCTGTCCATTGGGGGATGCAGACAGGGCTCTGTGCAGGTGGTCTCAGCTGCCAGGATCAAGCTCCCTGTATGCCTCATTCCCCCACTGTTGCAGCTGCCATCACCAGCAGTTATGTTCCTCTGATAGGGATGTTGGCAAAGACTCCGGGAGCAAGGAACAGAAGGCTACACCCCAAGAATACTGACACCCCTCCCTCACCAAACAGTGCCTCTTCCTGACCGTGACCCTGACCCTTCAGTGCCCCATCCACTTGCCCTGCCAGACAGAGCCTGCACAGGGAAAGTAGACCTGGCCAAGCTCAAGCTCTGGATGGATAAAATTAACATTAACAAAAAACAAACAAACAAACAAACAATGTAAAAACTGCCATTTTCACAAAAAAATGTTAACACTGTCAATTTTTGAAGGCATTAGAATTTTTCTTGGACTTAAAACAAAATACATGTAATAGATTCTCTTGCAGATTTGTGTATTGAATATGATAGGAAGAAAACTAATGCAATGGAATCCAGTGAAGATCATGAGCTGAACTGAAGTGTGCATAACAAATTAGTTAAAATTTCCATGAAAAAGATTACAGGGAGGAAGAAAGACTACCCAACCTCCTTCGTGTGACTACGAACAAGATGAATGTTCCAGCTTCCACGGTCTAAATAAAAGTAGCCACTCTGGACAACTACTCAATAATTTAGTCTACTAATTCTTAGTTTAGGAATTTTAATGTCTAGGAGCTTGATTAATACTCAGAATCCTATAGCCAGGTGATCTTTAGTTTCATAGTACCATTGAGTATATGAGGACTTAAATACATGTATGAAGACAAGTTCTCTGCTCCAAAGAGCTTGAAATTTAGGGCCCTGATTCTGCAAAGACTTATGCAAAGACTTCAGCAGGACTTCTCACAGTATGAAGCTCAGCATCTACATAGTCTTGTCGGGATAAGAGCCTAAACTGTCAACACACAAAGGCCAGAAGGGCACTTCGAAGTTCAGAAACCAGGTATGCAGCATAAAACAGATTTTTGTGGTATTGTTTTGGTGGAGAGCCATGAAAGTAATTACAACTGAACTCAATTACAGTTAAACACACAAACACACAATTTCTTATTGTAAGCTACTTTGAATGGTTCATAGATTCATAGACTCTAGGACTGGAAGGGACCTCGAGAGGTCATCGAGTCCAGTCCCCTGCCCTCATGGCAGGACCAAATATTGTCTAGACCATCCCTTATAGACATTTATCTAACCTACTCTTAAATATCTCCAGAGATGGAGATTCCACAACTTCCCTAGGCAATCTATTCCAGTGTTTAACTACCCTGACAGTTAGGAACTTTTTCCAAATGTCCAACCTAAATCTCCCTTGCTGCAGTTTAAGCCCATTGCTTCTTCTTCTATCA
Organism: Gopherus evgoodei; assembly: GCF_007399415.2. Taxonomy (NCBI): domain Eukaryota; kingdom Metazoa; phylum Chordata; order Testudines; family Testudinidae; genus Gopherus; species Gopherus evgoodei. Next base: position 63,112,405 of record NC_044332.1, read on the forward strand.
TTGGAGGCTAAGATGAAAGTTTTCTCCCTCCTCCTGATGACACCCTTTTAGATACCTGAAAACTGCTATCATGTCCCCTCTCAGTCTTCTCTTTTCCAAACTAAACAAACCCAATTCCTTCAGCCTTCCTTCATAGGTCATGTTCTCATGACCTTTAATCATTCTTGTTGCTCTTCGCTGGACCCTCTCCAATTTCTCCACATCTTTCTTGAAATGCGGTGCCCAGAACTGGACACAATACTCCAGCTGAGGCCTGACCAGCGCAGAGTAAAGCGGAAGAATGACTTCTTCTGTCTTGTTTACAACACACCTGTTAATGCATCCCAGAATCACGTTTGCTTTTTTTGCAACAGTATCACACTGTTGACTCATATTAAGCTTGTGGTCTACTATGACCCCTAGATCTCTTTCTGCCATACTCCTTCCTAGACAGTCTCTTCCCATTCTGTATGCGTGAAACTGATTGTTCCTTCCTAAGTGGAGCACTTTGCATTTATCTTTATTGAACTTCATCCTGTTTACCTCAGACCATTTCTCCAATTTGTCTTTGAATGGTTGCCTATGTACTTTGAGGTGTTTGGTGACCTTAGAGAGTCCCTTCTTCATGCATAGTAACATGAGCTAAACAATCACCAGGTTTAAATACATTGGGACTGGTAGCACAATATTTTTAGTGAGGCCTCAAATCAGGAATTCTCTCCTCCACAGTTTAACAGAACCTGAATTAGTTGATTAGCATGCTTCAAAATCTGTTTTCCCCAAAACATCATCATCATGTATTCTTGAGTTTGAGTGGACGAGAGGGACCTTAGATGGTAGACATTGTTCCACATGTATATTTTGTACATGTCTCTAAAGTGATTGGCAAAAGTTAAAAAAAAAATCTGGTCTCTGATTTGGCTCACGGATGTGGGGATCTAACTACTTTAGATGGGACTGCACCACAACCTAAAATACCAAATACTCCATTAAGTACTGTACAGAAGTAGATTTGATGTAAAAGCATTTGAGAATTGTAACCAAGCAGAATTATCTTTAGATAAGGTGCTGAAAATAGCTGATAGGCCAAACAAAACAAAAAAACTGTATGAGAACACTCTGCTGGAAATAGCCAGGAATTTATGTTATTTATGTGTTCTAACAAAAAAAGAAGCTCTTTATTTAAGAGCAATTTGAAATGCATCTCTTTAAGCAAAAATGGTAAGTAAGTCACATCACCCCAACTAAAATTGACACTCAGGCTATACAAGTTTTTCATGTTTCTGAAATTTTCTTCATAAAAAGAAGTTCATGATAATTGCAACACTACAAAAAAATTGGATCAGAATCATCTTCAGTAATTAAGAAAATAGTTAGCCCTTTTTCTACTGAATTAATCACTCTGATAAGAAACTGCCAGTTTCTGATATTTCATGCCAGTACGAGGGAAAAAAAAACACCACTTCTTAAAACAAACAAACACAAACATGTTTTCAGCAATTTCATGAAACAAGCAATGCCCCCCCCCATTTTTTTTTTAATAAAACACACAGTCCAGTTATAAAAGGCACAGTGGTCCCCTACTCGCTACACTGGAATATTTGGTAAAAAGAACCCCATCACTTTATTTAGACTAAGGATACGTCTACACCATGGGTGCTACATGCCACAGCTGCAGCTACACCACATTTGCCCCATAGCGTAGATGCTTCTTACATCAATGAAAGGGATTTTTCCATTGATGTAGGTAATCCACCTACCCAAGCAGCAGTAGCTAGGTTGACAAAAGAATTCTTCCATCAGCTAGCCATATCTAAACTGGGGTTTAGGTTGACTTACCTACAGTGCTAGGTGGTGTGAACTTCTCATACTCCAAGCAACGTAGCTACAATAATCTAAATTAAGAGTAGATCAGGGCTAAATTATTCAGGCAAAGACTCTATAAAGTGCCCTACAAACATATGGTGCTATTTCTATGTTAAATAATAAATGGCATACCTTACTCAGCATTCTAAGCCATCTAATTGACATTGTAATGTACAAAACTACAAAGAGTATATCTACACAGCAAACGCTAAGCACTAGTGTAGTTGCCTGAGCTAGCGCAGGTAACAACAGCAGTTAAGACAGTGCAGTACAGGTAGTGCAAGTCTGGCACAGATCCCAGGTAGGGACAAAGCACTGTGCTACTGTGTCTGCTGTTATTACCCATGCTACCTGGATTCAAGCTAGCTAGTATAGGCAAGCCCATGAGTTTTTGCTGTGTAGATACACCCTCAAGTAGCAGTGTGATCTGTAGACCCAGACTGACGCAGTTCTCATATTGAAAAGTGCATACTAATTTAAATTCCTTGCTATCAAATATCCAAAGTTAAAAAAAATCCTCTGGTGCACTCTGATGCAGAGAGGTGGAAAACCCTTTACACTCAACATAAGAACGGCCATACTGGTTCAGACCAAAGTTCCATCAAGCCCAGTTATCCTGTCCTCTGACAGTGGCCAATGGCAGGTGCCCCAAAGGGAATAAACAGACAGGTTATCATCAAGTGATCCAGGCCCTGTCACCCAATCCCAGCTTCTGGCAAACAGAGGCTAGAGACACCATTCCTGCCGATCCTGGCTAATAGCCATTCATGGACCTATCTTCCATGAATCTATCTAGCTCCATTCCACCCAAATATTGTAATAAATAAATCCACATTAAAACCAAGGCTAACCTGATATTTATTCACTTCAGAGTTTCATGCCTCCCTATTTACATTAATCCTGGTTTCTTTTTAAATAAAGTCTATATCCCACAGTGTGAAATATACGTCCATTCAGATTTGTTTAAATACACCTCTACCCCAATATAACGTGACTTGATATAACACGAATTAGGATATAACACAGTAAAGCAGAGCTCTGGGGAGTGGGGCTGCACGCCCTGGCAGATCAAAGCAAGTTCAATATAACACAGTTTCATCTATAACGTGGTAAGATTTTTTGGCTCCCAAGGACAGCTTTATATCGGGGTAGAGGTGTACTGTAAAGTCAGATAGAACTATTGTGTCATCTTTAACTCACTACCTTGCATACAAGTACCACTGCTTATATGGACATTAGGTTAGACTACCATATGTGATCGTACAACATGTGTTGAGATGGTCAAGCAGAATGGGCTCTTTTGATTTGTTAAACAATACTGAGATAAGATTTAACAGCCAAAATATCATGTAAATGTTAATTCTTGTTCTGCTACAAAGTTTTATAAAGATTGATTACACATAGCATGTATCTTATTTAAAAAAAAAATCTGTTGCAGAAGAATTACAGAAGTTTACGATTTTTTTTAAACACATATATATTTGTGACCTTTTCTTTTCAGTCTGTACTAATAAGAGGTCAGGTGATAACAGAAGTTTGGGACAGTGTTGCGCCACAGTCTCGGTTCAAGGTATGGTTCAGTAGTTCTATGAATCAGTGATGCACTTATAACTATGGAGCGCTGGAAAGCAGCATACTTAGCGCACACAGCTCATAACTAATCAAATGTGTACTTTCGAAATGATAGATTTATGACCTCCATGCAAATATTTTCCAGACTCTAAGATCTTTTTTAAAAATGGAAAACACTATATTTCTCTGTTTGTATTGTTTCTGCAATACGCAGCAACACACTACTGTGTTATGGAGTCTGCAGTTCAATAGGCTGAAACCACCGCCACCTCCATTCAGATGGATAGGCTGCTAATGTGGAGGTTGGATTATGATTATCTAAATGCCAATCCTATCAAAAGCATTCCAAATACACCAGACACACATGCAGTAGAACACCACTGTGAGTGGACACATCTGGCATGACCCCAACATTCCACAGAAAAGTGATGCCAGGACCCGTGCTCTATGCATCAGGCAATGGACTAACCAATTTAAAGAGACGCATATGCATGCGCTCATGTAAATTCTGAAGCTAACTGGGATAGCAAGCTCTAGTACTAGTGACACATGTAAGTAAGGGCAAAAATTCCAGCTAAAATATACACATATTAACTTTTACTAGTAATGCTAACCTACCTCACAGTAGATGGTGTGCTGCATATAAGATAGTGTTGGTATGTTCAGATCAATCCATCAAGAGCAAATTAATAGCAGGGTATCGCAGCATACATCCCACCTAGTTTTCACAGCGTTGGCTAGTCTCTATTCAGAAACAGCTCTAAGTCTCGGTCACAGTTTGTTCAGACTTGCTTTCTTTAATTTCTTGTATGGCTTCAGATAATATGCAACATGTGTTTTCCTTCCCTCTCCTAGAGACTGATTCATCTCCCCTTTTAGAGACACAGCATTACTGGTGAGGTGGGTTACTGACTTGCTCTGTGTGGTAATTTTACACAGTTCATTAAATTTAAATAATGGAACTGCCAATGAAAGATGGACAAAAAAGGCAGTTCATTTTAGAATTAAGTTCATCTGCAGTTTTACTTCAATCGAGATGACTACACAGAAATCAACTGATAAAAGCTAATATATGAAGCAGAAAAACAGACTTGAAGAAATGCTAGATTGGGGCAGGCAATCTATGGCATGCGTGCCAAAGGCGGCACGTGAGCTGATTTTCAGTGGCACTCACACTGCCCGGGTCCTGGCCACTGGTCCAGGGGGCTCTGCATTTTAATTTAGTTTTAAATGAAGCTTCTTAAACATTTTTAAAACCTTATTTACTTTACATACAACAATAGTTTAGTTATATATTACAGACTTACAGAAAGAGACCTAAAACCATTAAAATGTATTACTGGCATGCGGAATCTTAAATTAGAGCGAATAAATGAAGACTCGGCACACCACCTCTGAAAGGTTGCTGACCCCTGCGCTAGATTCTGAAAAAAGTCTCTAGTTTATATGATCAACACATTATCTATTGTTGGACAGTTTGCAACACCACAGACCTTTTCAATACACAATATACATGGTACCAAAATGTCTGATATTATATTTGAACAAATAATGGAAACTAGGGAATGCCTATGGAATTACAAAAGGCATGCATATATATAAACAAGATTTTTTTTTAACTTGTTTTTCTGCAACTGTTTTTTACTTGCTATTCTGCACCTGTAACACCAGCATCTAAACAATCATGGTTCAGAAAGTGTTTGCACATTGGTAAGTTCTTTGGAATTTCTCGTATTTGTGGGGGCAGAAGGGAGGTGGAGAGGGCAGTTATACCAGCCAGAGTGCATAAAATTTTTAGTTTTTATTAGTTGCCTCCTGCTTGCTTCACCCAGAAGGGAATGTCTATGCATCAGGCAACGAAAGCAGCAACCAAGTCACAGAAAGATGAAAAATGGAATTTAATTATTAAGTGTTAATTATCAATCCTGTCTGTATTTTAATGCCTCAAACACATCATCCTCTTCCCATTTATCAACACGGTAATTTACAATGGTCAAAGAGAAGCCAAGTACCTAGTGTTTCTTGGACTAGAATATTTGTAGCCAACACTCATCTGATGTGAGATCTATACAACAAATACAGCCAGATCCAAAGCTCACTCACTTCAATGGGAAGGCTCCCACTGACTTCAGTGAACTTTGAATTAGCCCACAATGAACTTTTTAGCTACCTTATGGTTTGGTAAGTTTACATCTTAATGATTTCCACTTTTCACATCTGAAGCAGACAATCTGATAAAATGCAAAACTCACCACAGCTAGCAAGAGGACAGATGCACTCTGGATCAAACAGTGCCTCTAGGGCAAACACCAGTAAGCAAATGAAAACTGTGTCAACCCATGCACAGCGCCTACTGTCTTAGCCTGAAGGAGCCGTCCTCCATATCTTACAGAGAGCAAAGGTATGTGAAAGCTATGTGATAAAGAGTTAACCCCTTCAATAGCTTCTTTTACCCCAGTTATTAAAAGCACATTTCAGAATTTAAATTGCTTAACACAAAATAAATGCACACAGCAGCTACCTTAACTGCATTAAGAATTCTTGAAAGACATTTTTGTTATTTTCCCGACTTTTTTTTTTTTAAAACAGAATGCTCTCCTCCCTCTCTCTCTCTCTCGCTCCCCTAACCCTCAACTACACCTCAAATGGGGCACAGAATAACCACCTCCGGATGCAAGTCAACACAGTGAGAGAAGCAGAATGATGCCAGGTTGACAGCTGAGGCAGGAGGGACAGACTGAGGGAGATTAGAAGTAAAAATATATATTTATTTTTCTTTTCTTTTTAAAGAAGAAAGTGTAGGGGAAATTGAGGTACACCTCGAACCTCAATGTAACGTGACCCAATATAACATGAATTCAGATATAACGCGGTAAAGCTCTGAGGCGGCGGGGCTGCGCACTCCAGCGGATCAAAGCAAGTTTGGTATAATGCGGTTTCACCTATAATGCAGTAAGACTTTTTTGCCTCCCGAGGACAGTGTTATATCAGGATAGAGGTGTACTGGGGACAAGAGCAGCCTTTGGTGAGATGCCATTAAAAAAATATCACCTTTCGCCTTGAACAAGTAGCCTACCTTCACCCTCAAAAATAGCTTTGTCACTTGTGAACCGGAGAGGAGGCAACCCAAAGATTTTTTATGGAAGTCCCTGATTATACTAAGTATTTTGAAATCTTTCTAGTTTCTAACCAAGCATACCACAAGATGAAGCTTAGCTACACAGAAATGGGCAGCAGCAGATGCTCCTCTCTTCAGGCTAGTGATCTAGTTACTTGTCACCTGATTTTGTGATGCCTGGAGAGATTAAGGGCTTTGCTACACTCAAAACTTCAAAGCGCTGTGTGAGTGTGGTCACAGCGCCAGAGCTGGGAGGGAGTGCTCTCAGCGCTGCACGTACTCCACCTCCTCATGGGGATTAGCTTGCAGCGCTGGGAGCTGCACTCCCAGTGCTACAGCACTGTTTACACTGGTGCTTTACAGAGCTGTATCTTGCAGCGCTCAGGGGGGTGTTTTTTTCACACCCCTGAGCGAGAAAGTTGCAGCGCTGTAAAGCGCCAGTGTAGCCAAGGCCTAAAACAGTAACAATCCCTCCTTCAGAGATTTATTTATTTATTTATTGCAAGTACAAATCTCACTCTGATGCAAATCAGAAGTTTTGTTGTTCTAAAAAATGAATACAGCAAAATAAACCTCGAATCCACGGTGTTGGGATCATTACTCTTCAGTGTGTTGTACTGGGTAGGTTCAACATAAATATCCTTCCCCATTATCCCGACTAAAAATAGGCAACTCATTTCCAGTTCAGCACCTGCAGCTCTTCCTTTCCTTTTACCTTCTTAAAAGATTTCTGAAAAACCACCAATGGGGCAGAGCACCTACCTTCTACATTTGTTCTGTACTTTATTGTCTCCACTGCAGCTTTAAACTGTAAATTATTTGGAATAGGATCTACTGTACTGCCTTGTGCAAGCTAATGATATTAAATTATAAACAAATAACTCAGACTGGCTGCAATCTGTGATTTCAGCATGTATAATCAACTGTCTCCACAACCAGAGTAAACTTTTCATCAGAAGAAAATACAAAATATGCTGGAAAATTAATGTTCTGGAATTATGCTCTGGGACAACATTTTGCAGGGGCTCTGCTCTCTATCCACTATTCTGAGGCTCATGGAAGCTACAGTTCCCATTTATGGAAAAGAGAAACCTGTTGTGCTAGCCAGTTGGGAGTGCTGAATTAGGTATAACAAGATGACCCAATAATGAAACAGATGCCCAGCCAAGTGACTCAAAGCTCATACTTCTTCAGAGCTTCTAATGCAGACTAGGCTTGGAAAGACAATGATCTGATAGTAAAGAGATGTTGCAGAACAAGTACATATGGCCCCACTGATCCTGTTTTTAATCCTTAGGGGTTTATTTATCTGTAGCAGAGTAGCAATGATAGCCATAACAGCACTCAGAACATCACTACAGGTTAGCCTGATTTATGAGTGCAAGCATCAAAAGGAAATCAGTGGTACTGCAGTGCATTCCAAGCCTGTCAGTAAGAGTGTGATTTTGAAGTTAAGGGAACCAGATAAGATTAAAAGACCCAGAAGGCAGGGGTCAGAGATGTGGAGTAGGATAATACAGAGATATGTAAGAACTTGAAAACCAGTGAGAGGCACATTAATGCCATTGTTCGAGATAATATACAGCTTCGTTTTCTTTAAACCAAAGCTCCAGAGAAAAATGCTGGAAATAAAAATGTGTGATTACTCAAGTTTCCTGCTGATTTTGTCACAAATCTACTTAAGGTGACTCAAGTTAAACACTGAAATGGCTTTATACATTTAGACAGAAGCACAGAAGAATGACAAAAAGTGTCCCACAATGGAAAGAACTTTGACTATTTCAGGAAAGAGGAATGAAGCAACCTAAGCAAATGGCAGGAGGTTAATAGCCTTTCATTTTGTCACTGTCTCAAAATGCCTTTATTTGGGAAACTAGAAAAACAAGCTGAAATTAGAATTCATTCACAAACATTACATTCTCTTCCCAGTCCTGACAAGAGCTACTCAGATGAGATGACAGAAGATGGCAGGCCTGAACACTGATTTTCTTCCACAATTCAAACCTCACATCTCCAATAAAACTTCAAGGCCTGAGGTAGTAGTTTTTCAATGAAAGAGCAGAACTGCTTTATGATATCTGATCTTTTTAAAAAAGCAAATAAAGAAATAACTGATTCTCTGCCCGTAAGTCTACTCTGAAGAAAAGCTTGAGAAAGAGTCAATCAACATACAATTTGGAGGAAAGGTCTTCTCATAGTTTTTAAAGCAACAAGTAAAAACTGTGCAAGAGTCCTTTAGAAATGTGTTTGCTCATTTGCAAACTATTTAATCCATTTTTAGTAAATCCAAAAGTGGGAGCAATGGATGAAGAACCTCATCAGGTTTCCAACATGATTACCACCACTTCCCCTCACTTCCACACTGACAAATATTAGTTTACATATGAGTTATACTATGTAACTTATTTTAGACAATCCATAAAACTGTACTTTCTAAACAGCATGCAGGTCTAATGATTCAGAGCCCAATCCTGAAAGGTGCAGAGAATTTCTAGTAGAATTCAACAATTCCTAGTAAAATGATAATGATGAAGTTAACCCTTCTCATAGAATCACAGAAGATTAGGGTTGGAAGAGACCTCAGCAGGTCATCTAGTTGAATCCCCTGCTCAAAGCAGGACCAACACTAACTAAATCATCCCAGGCAAGGCTTTGTCAAGTCGGGCCCTAAAAACCTTCAAGGATGGAGATTCCACCACCTCCCTAGGTAACCCATTCCTTGTGAAATAGCGTTTCCTAATATCCAAACTAGACCTTCCCCATTGTAATTTGAGACCATTGCTCCTTGTTCTGTCATCTCCTATCACTGAGAACAGCCAAGCTCCATCCTTTTTGGAACCCCACTTCAGGTAGTTGAAGGCTGCTATCACTCTTCTCTTTTACAGACTAATAACCCCAGTTCCCTCAGCCTCTTCTCGTAAGTCACGTGTCCAGTCCCCTAATAATTTTCGTTGCCCTCCGCTGGACTCTCTCCAATTTGTCCACATCCCTTCTGTAGTGGGGGGACCAAAACTCGACATAATACTCCAGGAATGGCCTCACCATAGAGGGGAATAATCACTTCCCTCGATTAGCTCCTACTAATATAGCCCAATATGCCATTGGCCTTCTTGGCAACAAGGGCACACTGCTGACCCTGAGCCTTGGTCTAGACTTAAAATATAGAATTGACCTAGCTGTAACACTCAGGGGTGCGAAAAATTCACATCTAAGGTGCCTTTGTTAAGCTAACCTAACCCCCAGTGTAGACACAGCTTCCATCAATGTAGGAAGCACTATGGGAGCTACAGCAGCTTAGCTACAGTTGTGCTCCTGTACTTCCCATATTGTAGACATGCCCTTTGTTAGCAATTCTGTTAGTCTGGGGGAAAAAATCCACTCTCCTAAAGATGGTAGTAATAAAGAAGAATGATAAAACTTATAAACTTATAAATTTTATTTGTATACCTGTAATAACTAAATACTATATCTTATTATTTAGTGTATTTTGTTACCAAAGTAAGCTAAGTACTCCACACATGCACAGAGAAAGTGGAATTCACACAGGAAGACAACGTACCACATGGAAGGTCTAAGGCAGAGATGGGCAAACTTTTTGGCCCGAGGGTCACATCTGGGTAGGGAAATTGTATGGCAGGCCATGAATGCTCACAAAACTGGGGGTTGTGGTGTGAGGGGGTGCAGGCTCTGGGGTGGGGCCAGAAATGAGTAGTTCAGGGTGCAGGACGAGGCTCTGGGCTGGGGTGGGGGGAGTGACGGCTCTGACTAGGAGTGCAGGCTCTGGGGTGGGGTTGGAGGTGCATGAGGATGCTCCAGGCTGGAACTGAGCGGGTTGGAGGGTGGGAGAGAGATCAGGGCTAGGGCTGGGGCCTGGCAGTGCTTACCTCAAGCAACTCCTGGAAGCAGCGGCATGTCCCCTCTCTGGCTCCTATGCGGAAGCGCGGCCAGGCTGCTCTGCGCATTGTCCGTCCACAGGCATTGCCTCTGCAGCTCCCATTGGACGCGGTTCTTGGCCAACAGGAGCAGCGGGGGGAGCGCGCAGAGTCCCCTGGTTGCCCCTATGCATAGGAGCTGGGGGTGGGGCACGCTGCTGCTTCTGGGACTTGGGCAGACCCACGGCACGTGCAGAGTGGGGACAACCGCCAATCCCGCTCCCTGGCTGGAGCATCGGAGTGGGGCAAGCCCCAGACCCTGCTCTCCAGAGGGAGCTTGAGGGCCGGATTAAAACATCTGAAGGGCCGGATGAGGCCCCCGGGCCATAGTTTGCCCACCCCTGGTCTAAGGTCACTAGAGTGTTCTATGCCTCAACCAGCCTGCTCTCCTCTGTGCTCTACTTGACTCCTACACAAAGGGCTTGTCTACATCAGAAAGTTGCAGCGCTGGTGAGGGAGTTACAGCGCTGCAACTTAGAAGGTGTACACATCTGCAGGGCACCACCAGCGCTGCAACTCCCTGTTTGCAGCGCTGGCCGTACTCCCGTTTTGTCTCGGGTGTAGAGGATCCAGCGCTGGTGATCCAGCGCTGGTAATCCAATGTAGACACTTACCAGCGCTTTTCTTGACCTCCGTGGAAGGAGGAAGCCTCTGGTAATCAAGCTGGTTTCCTTTCCCGGTTTGCTCTCTCGGTCCCGGAGCCAGCCAGCAAACCGCAGGGAAGGAGACCTGCTTGCTCGGGGTTCCAGGACCGAGAGAGCAAACCGGGAAAGGAAACCAGCTTCGCCGCGGTTTGCTCTCTCGGTCCCGGAGCCAGCCAGCAAACCGCGGGGAAGGAGACCTGCTTGCTCGGGGTTCCGGGACCGAGAGAGCAAACCGGGAACGCCGCGGTTTGCTCTCTCGGTCCCGGAGCCAGCCAGCAAACCGCGGGGAAGGAGACCTGCTTGCTCGGGGTTCCGGGACCGAGAGAGCAAACCGGGAACGCCGCGGTTTGCTCTCTCGGTCCCGGAGCCAGCCAGCAAACCGCGGGGAAGGAGACCTGCTTGCTCGGGGTTCCGGGACCGAGAGAGCAAACCGGGAACGCCGCGGTTTGCTCTCTCGGTCCCGGAACCCCGAGCAAGCAGGTCTCCTTCCCCGCGGTTTGCTGGCTGGCTCCGGGACCGAGAGAGCAAACCGCGGCGTTCCCGGTTTGCTCTCTCGGTCCCGGAACCCCGAGCAAGCAGGTCTCCTTCCCCGCGGTTTGCTGGCTGGCTCCGGGACCGAGAGAGCAAACCGCGGCGTTCCCGGTTTGCTCTCTCGGTCCCGGAACCCCGAGCAAGCAGGTCTCCTTCCCCGCGGTTTGCTGGCTGGCTCCGGGACCGAGAGAGCAAACCGCGGCGAAGCTGGTTTCCTTTCCCGGTTTGCTCTCTCGGTCCGGAACCCCCCTTGAAGCCGCCCAACAGCGCTGCAGTGTGGCCACATCTAACACCACTTGCAGCGCTGGTTGCTGTAAGTGTGGCCACTCTGCAGCGCTGGCCCTATACAGCTGTACTAATACAGCTGTAACAACCAGCGCTGCAAAATTTTAGATGTAGACATGGCCAAAGAAAGACTCTCACCACATCAGGGCTAGACAAGGGGGTCATTGACATACTGAAAGCACTTAAGCACACATCTCACTAACAGGCTCTCGCATACACTGAATAAAGCACAAATCACCCTAACACCACCACCTGAATGAGACCTCTTGGCAGAAGAGCAGTTACCACTTTCTACATCCTATCCAAGAAAAAAGGAAGAAGCCACCCTAGTGCAGTTCTGTTCAACCCCCAGGGACCATAGGCAAGTTAACAGCACCTCTCATTCCACGTTATCCCAGACCTCATATCTGTGTGAACAACTGATCTTTATTCCTTACTAGAATGTAACTGACCAACACAAGTAGTGCAATCCTTGACCTTACCCAGGCCAGAATCCAGACAGACCAAGGTCAGAAAAGGTATTATTTTAGGTTTATGTGAAGCATGATCTGTTTTGCAAGGAAGGATACAAACTTGGTGAAGCTGAGCACTATAATTCTGCGTAACATTTTTATATTTTTATGTGTGTGTTATTCAGGTGACCTGTGAATGCACCTCGCTGGAACAGTCATACTGCACACTCTTTTTTTTAAATAATTTTTTTTAAAAGATGTAGTTAAAATTAAAAATAGCTGTGTCAGCACAACTAGAGACATACATGATGCAAACAGCCTCTCATCCATCATCCGCATCAATGAAATGCTCCACAAATAAGCACAGTTCAAAGAAAAATTAAAACCAACCAGATTTTGAAAAAAATAGTTTTCCATAAAATCCTGTAATTAGTCCAGTTTCAAAGCTTAAATGCCAATGAGGTGGAACTCCCACAGGCAACTGAGTCTTCCTCAACTGAAATATTTAAACTAAAATACAACCAAATTTTAAAAATTATGGGAAATGAACAATCCATTTTAAGCACCTGTATATTACTGAGTCACAGGAAGAATAAAGCCTTTTAAAAAAAATTCTCAGCTTAAACAAAGTCTTTTGTTGCGTTTTTTTTCTTGCTATATGGGCAAGTTTTGAACCTGAGTCAGCATATAAAATTTCTTCCTACAGATTTGTTCTTGGCAAGCATTTTCAATATAGTCTATTTTCTGAGACTAGACCAGTAGTTCCCAAACTGGGGTTCATGAACCCTTGGTGGTTCTCAGAAAGTTACAGGGGGTTCTTGGGGAAAAATTCCCTAATGGTGGACAGAGCTTTCCCTAGGGACCCCGGGCAGCAAGGGGCCAGCAGCCCAGCGTTCCTGGACTTCCAAGAGCTAAGCAGATCGAAACAAGCATTCCTACCACACTGAGGAGCATCAATTTCATGACTCCTTATAAGAAAGGGCAAGGGAGGTGGATAATTTTTGCTGTATTTAAAATTAAATAGGCAGCTAGTATTGTTTTTAAAATGATTATGAACAACAAGTTTAAGCTTTGTTATAACATGCGCTGTTTGCCTGGACTGCTCAAGACCTGAATGCTTGTGTAGGAGGAACTCTGAGTTGGCTTCTTAAATACCTTCATGCTGTTTCACATCTGATACTCCTTGATGAACCATAGGACCCTTGTCTTATAACAGGCTTATTCAAAGTGATATAAGCTACAAGTGAGATCTTGGAAGAGTGATGCCGTTTTCATAATATAAGAAAAATACTGTAATGATAAATAATACTTAATAATAAATGTGTAATAAGCATGTCATAAAAACAAATGTTATATTTCCAAGATCACTGCTTTTATAATTTATACTCGGGTAAAGGAGAAAATCCGTGGAAATGTTCATTTTTAGAGTGGGGTTCGTGAGACTTAACATTTTAGTGAAAGGGGTTCACAGATTATTAAAGTTTGGGAACCACTGGACTAGACAAACTGTAAATATAAGCACTATCTGAGAAAGGATAGAATTTAATGGAATTAGAATTTTGGTAATTAAAGAAGAGTCATCTGTTTGCAAACAACTGTGCTATAGCTTATTCCAATCCTTACTTATTTCTGCATAGAAGTTCTTTTCTCAAATTAGTTGAAGAGCTGACAATTAAAATTTGCCTCTGATTTAAATTTCAAAGTTAGTCACAGCTGTGTAGATCAGTTGCTTAATACTTTGAATACATATTTCCTGTACTGAATGTACATTTTCATATTTATTATATTACTAACATATCAATGGATGAGACCAAAGGATTAGCAAGTATTTTGTCATCTACAAAAAGAGAAAAATATTAGAAACCATCTCACATCATGCAATAACATTTGTCTTATATCATCTTTGAAATGCCAGCTTGCAAAACTAAAGGCAGGTAAGCATTTTCCAGGTGCTTATTCACTCAGCTGATATGAATATTTTGTAGAATAATTTTGCTGGTTCAGCAATTGAGTTATTCTGACACTGCTCATCGCTTTTCACTCTAAACTGTCAGATTCTCATAAACCACAGTTATATCACTCCCAGGACTTGAGATTTATTTTTGAAGGGCTTGCTGAAGTGTGATACATGCTGCTATACAGGATAATATAAAAATACCAGGAAATCTGTGACTACAGCTGTCACCATGCAACACATACCACGGCCACTCAGAACTCCATAGCAACAATAGGGACAGAACCCACATCCTTCCGCTCCAAAAGCACAGGCCGAACTACGTGACTTAAAGGAAAATTGCACATAGCTTTTAGTAGTTATAGGGCCTGTCATCAACAGCTGATCAGGTCTGATTCCATCCAGCAGAAACCAGTGGTACATACAGATTATTGGATTACTTGCTATCTAGTACCTTTTAAAAGTTGAATTTTTTTAGGGTTGTCAAGCAACTAAAAAAATTAATCGCATGATTAAAAATATTAATCACTATTAATCGCACTGTTAAATAACAGAATACCATTTATTAAATATTTTTGAATCTTTTCTACGTTTTCAAATATATTGCTTCCAATTCCAACACAGAATACAAAGTATATAGTGCTCACTTTTTGATTACAAATATTTGCACTGTAAAAAACAAAATAAATAGTATTTTTCAATTCATCTAATACAAGTACTGTAGTGCAATCTCTATCATGAAAGTTGAACTTACAAATGTAGAATAAGGTACAAAAAAATAACGGCATTCAGAAATAAAACAATGTAAAACTTTAGAGCCTAACAAGTCCACTCAGTCCTACTTCAGTCAACTGCTCAGACAACCAAGTTTGTTTACAATTTTCAGGAGATAATGGTGCCTGCTTCTTACTTACAATGTCACCTGAAAGTGAGAACAGGTGTTCACATGTCACTGTTGTAGCTGGCATCGCAAGATGTTTACATGCCAGACGTGGTAAAGATTCACGTGTCCCTTCACGCTTCAACCACTGTTCCAGAGGCCATGCATCCATGCTGATGGGTTCTGCTCGATAACAATCTAAAGCAGATTGATGCAAGTTCATTTTCATCATCTGAGTCAGATACCACCGGCAGAAGGTTGACTTTTTTTTGGTGGTTTGGGTTCTGTAGTTTCCGCATCTGAGTGTTGCTCTTTTCAGATTTCCGAAAGCATACTCCACACCCCATCCCTCTCAGATTTTGGATGGCATTTCAGATTCTTAAACCTTAGGTCGAGTGCTGTAGGTGAATTGAAAAATACTGCTTATTCTTTCATTTTAACAGCGCAAATATTTGTAATAAAACTCATATAAAGTGAGCACTGTCCACTTTGTATTCTGTGTTTAATAGAAATCAATATATATGAAAATGTAGAAAAACATCCAAAAATATTTAATACATTTCTATTGGTACTCTATTGTTTAAAGTGTGATTAATTGTGATTAATTTTTTTGAGTTAATTGCATGAGTTAACTAGCAACTGCTAGGTAGATAAATTTAATTCACAGAGCCCTAGTTTTGAAATTACAATTACCTTGTTACCAACTCTACCCTTATCATGGACCTTTACCACAGAAATTGCTAGTTAACTAGTTTTGAAGCTGCCCTTTATTTAAACCAGTGAGAAGTAGTAAAATGTAATAGTGAAGGCTACTAAACAGACACAGTATATCAGAAACCTATACCACTCTTAGACATGAAAACTTAATTTGATTATAGATGTGAAAATATATCATATTTCAAGTCAAGGACTCCTGGAGTATGGCCATCAGCACAAACTGCATACATAGGAATTTTACCCTATTAAACAGGTTTCATCTTAATCAGACATCATATTTCTTTTGAGCGGTCTACAAATGTAACTCGGGGGGATCTCAAACTCTCATTGCCTGGACCACATCTTTACAATGGGGTCTCAGATCACCTCTCCTCCAGTTTACAAGCACACTACTGCAACAAATGCAATTGCTTACGTAGAAAATATTAGCCAAGTGTGTCAATACACTTTGAATGTACTATTTTGCCCTTTTGTCTCCTTCACTCCTTATCTCTCCCCCATCTCTTCGGGTCCCATCACTCTGTCTCAATTTCCCTGACACTGAGAGCTCTCCCAGCACTGCAGGTACTCCACCTCCCCAAAGGGATTAGCTTACAGCGCTGGGGCACCCGTGAGCGAGAAAGCTGCACCAGTGTAAAGTGCCAATGTAGCCAAGGCCATAGTCACGTCATCCCTCTCATCCTCCCCCTGCATATGCTTTCCTGCTGCTTGGTTCCCATCTTTCCTGGACATGCTGCCCACTGCCTCATTCCCTTCTCCACTGCACCTTCCTCTCCTAATGGTGGCTGGCCACTCTAGTCCCATTCATACTTCTTGTCCGTATGAGTATCTCCTATTTTTTCTCTTCTTCCTCTTCAGAGTTAGCTAATACCAGGCTCGTTCCTCCTCCTCTCCAGCTGCAAATTTTGCAGGCATCTCCTGGCTCCTTCCAATACAGGAAATATGAAACTGCTGGTAACAAGGAGGATCAGCACCCACAAACAGGGCCGGCGCTTCCATTTAGGCAGCCCAGGCAATTGCCTAGGGCGCCAGTATTATTGGGGGGCGGCATTTTGCCGGGGGGGGGGGGGAGGGCGGCAGGCGGCTCCAGTGAGTGGACCTGCCGCAGTCGTGCCAGCGGAGGGTCCCCTGGTCCCATGGCTCCAGTGGAGCTGCCGCAGGCATTCCTGCAGACAGTCCGCTGCTCCCGCGGCTCCGGTGGACCTCCTGCAGGCACGGCTGTGGCAGCTCCACCGGAGCCGCAGACGAGCTGACCCTCTCCGCAGACATGACTGCGGCAGGTCCACCGGAGCCGCGGAACCAGCGCGCGGGGCTGCGAAATGCCCATGTGCCTAGGGCGCTAAAAACACTAGCGCCGGTCCTACCCACAGACCAGCAGCATTCCACAGAACACAGTTTGAGAATCACTACAATAAAACAATGCTGTTCCTGCACCAACTCTTACCTATTTCCTGATCCTTCCCACAAAGACTTTTATTCCCATCAAAGCACCAGGTGAGGTGAGGGAGAGGGGGAGTATTTGAGGGACCTATCTTGCATTGTCAGAAAGACCGACTGACCTAACATGTTTCTTCTCTAATTTCTATGATTTTATCAATTCCTTCAAAAACTGTGACTTTTCTTAAATTGTTTTGAGTTCTATACTGGTCTTCTCCACTGGTCTTCTGTATGAAAGTTTAATTTCATTCCTATTTACATGGGGTTAGAGGAGCAGTTCCTTAGAAAATTAATTACATAGCTCTACATATGACACACATGCAGAGTAAGTTACATATAGATAGATATGGTGCTGAGTCCTACCTAGCACTCTCTTCATTTTTAGGGCAAACCTATCTGTCTCAGTTCAGGAGATCTTTCACAAAACAAAACAGAAAGAAATGGAGAGATTTTATAGGTGTATATGTGCTTTTGCTGTTTAAGGCTATGGATGAATAGCATCTCCAAGAAAAGCTGAGGGGGAGGGGGGATGGGCAAGATTCTGACCCACATTCTTGATATACGTAAGAACTTGTAGTGTTTCATTGGCTCAATATATGATGCAAACACAGGATGGCAATATATATACACAACAAAGTTGTAGGAAAAAGAAAAAAAAAAGCAAAAATTAGCTTTGATGAGCTGAAAATGACTGGAAGATGGATAATGTGTCAAGCTGAACAAGAAATTAAAAGATCTGGCAGAAAAAAAAGAAGCACATGCCCCAAGGTCTGAGATAACAACACAATTCAGTGGAAATCAAAAAGGAAGCAAACAAGACAGTTATTAAGCAGATGAAAAAATGTTTTTAACAAAAGTTACCTGACAGGCAAGATGCATTTAGACAATGGCAGTGTAAATGAAATAATTGAATGCACAGAGCTATTCTGACCCAAAGGAAACCGATCAAAGATGACATCATACAATAAAAGATTAGAGAAGGTTGCTAATTCACAGATCTCAAATTGTAATTGTAAACAGGGAATCATCATCACATGGGTGACTTTATAGTGGAGTCCCGCAGGGACTGGTTCTTGGTCCTACACTAGTTAACATTTTTATTGACTTGGAAGAAAACCTAATATCACTGATAAAGTTTACAGATGACCCAAAAATTGGGGGAGTGGTAAATAACGAAGAGGACAGGTCACTGATACAGAATGATTTGAATTGCTTGGTAAGCTGGACACAAGCAAACAATATGCATTTTAATATGGCTAAATGTATGCATCTAGGAACAGAAAATGTAGTTGTAGGATGGGGGACTCTATCCTTGGAAGCAGAGACTATGAAAAAGATTTGGGGATTTTGTTCATTTGCTTTGGATTTACTCTTGAGCAAAGTCTTAAAAAGCAGAATAAGTATTTTTCCACTCTACAATAACTCAAAGAGCTGAACGGAATCCTCCTAACACTTCTGGTCTAAGGCCAAGCATCATGCCCAAAGCATTCTGTACTATATTAGGACTGCATAACCTTTGGGCTTATAATGGAAGCCATGACATAGCTAACTGCTGGTAACTACTGCTATGACAGTAGTTCAGATTTTTAAAAGTATTTTTTAAAGTATTGAAGATGCAGATAGGCGCATGGTAGGATTTTCAAAGGCACGTAATTCCTATTGAAGTCAGTGGCAGACACGCATTTAAGCACTTTTGAAACTAACTGGGCAACTATCCGCACCTAAACACCTTTAACAATCTGGCCCTAAAGAACTGCTACTCAGAAATGGAGAACTGTTGGCAGTTAGCACCTCTGAAAATAAGGCCCTAAGATTTTGATCCTGCCAACACTTGGGGCTTGTCTACACTTACATTTTATAGTGCTCTAACTTGCTGGTTCAGGGGTTTGAAAAATCACCCCCCTGAGCGCAGCAAGTCTGAGCCTTTAAAGTGCTACCGTAGACAGGCTCCAATCCCCTCGTGGAGGTGGATTACCAGGAGCACTTTCCCAGCGCTCACACGCAACCACACTTTCACTTCAAAGCCCTGATATGGGAGTGCTCCTGCGTCAGTGCTTTGAAGTTTCCAGAGTAGACATACCGTTATTCATGTGAATAGTCTTAACCCTCATGCAATATCTGAGAGAAAGAAGATCCTTAGCACATGTAATAACGAAAAGAGCTATGCATTTCCTTTAGGATAAGTACTACAGTATAGTTAAAGTTAAACTACATATTAGAAACTTAGCGTAAGAACTACACATTCAAAACTTTCTGAAACATTCCCCTTGTCACTTGTAGGTCTCCATGTTTGGTCTCAGCTCAAAGTTGAATTTTAGAAAAAAGTAAGTCCAAAGATGTGCTTGATTGACATTTGTTCAACTACTTCTCAGTTTCTCAGTTAAAAAAAACACACCCTTTGTTGCTGACAAATTAAGCACTCACATTTAAGCCAGTTTAACGTTACAGTTACAGTTGTAATCACTCAAAGGCCAGGAAATGCAAACATTAAGGTTCTTAATGCAATCATAATTTGTACATATTGTACACAGGGAAAAGCCTGGCTCCACTGAAGTCACAGTTTTGCTGACTGACTTCAATGGAACCTGTATTTATCCATGAAATATTTAAGTTGCTAATTATATTGTTAAATATAATCCTAATATGCACTGGGCCCACACCTACCCTCAAGCATACATGCACAACCCCAGCACAGGTTAGCATTACAAATAAACTCAAAGAAGATTTTTTTTGGTGGGGTGACAGGGAGGGGGAAGGATGGAAAGGATCTTATATGTGCAATTCAGGTAGGATCAAGTCATTATGTGCATAATAGTATGTCTACACTGCACAACTCTTGCAGTGGTGAAGATTGTACATACACTGCACTCTAGCACAAGTACAAACAGCAGGGTAGATGAGGCACTGCTTAGGCAAGTAAAGACATGCCAGAACTTTAGGATATATATATAGTTCTCTGCACATCCAAGCCTCTCCTTATTTTTTCAGGGTAGTATTCTGCTGCCTCCTTGCTGCTGGAGCCTTTCACTGCCATGTGTAGGTACACAGGGTGGACACTGTGGCATTTGGCTACAGATGTAGTGCCTGTACCCTACACAGCGCTGCCAGTGTAGACAGGGTTATGTTTTAAATGAGTAACCTTATGTTTATGCATTTATACTGGAATATATAGTGGTAGACACTATACACTGCATTACATACACACCCCAGGAGAGGTGGTCAAACACGGGAAAAAGCATTCACAAATGTATTGGTGAAATCTAACCCATGATTATATTTGTTCGTATATTTGTGCTCCTTTTGGTTCATTTTTACAGAACACTCAGAGTCCAGTTTTCTTGCTGAATGTTTGTTATGACCTACTATTCTTAGATAAATCCATACTTGTATGCAAGCAAGAGTATACGAGAAAGAACATTAGCTATTCACTCTTCTGATATAGTTTGTCTTCCAGTTAGGGAACAGAACTATATTATGTGATCAATCACAGTGAATAACCATAATACTCTATTTGCGGCTAATCCACAGACTATTTTTTTTCTGGAAAATGATTACAGTTATTAGGAATAAAACAAATTCAGGACAATTGTGATCAGTTCACAAAGCATCTGAGAACAAGAAAAAATGTACTGTAAAAATGGCCTCTTAACTTGCAAGGCATTCCCCCACAAAATACAGATAGGAAGAAAGACATGGTCCAAAGGTAGGATGGAAAAATAACTGACCTTCTGGATAGGACTCTTCTATAATCTAACTTGGCACTTGGATACTATAAGCAATAGGCACATTAGAAATATTAACGAGTTGGGCTGTAAGAAAGTGTGCACCAAACCTTTGGGAGTAAGTAGCTCATGGGTCAAAGAGTCAAACTCCCAAATCTGGAGAGTTAACAGTCTCATCACATTGACTCTGAGTCCTGCAGTCTTGTATGTTTAGTAAATTATATATCAGAGCAGAGGTGGTCAGAGTAAGGCCCGTGGGCCGCATCCGGCCCATGGGACCGTCCTGCCTGGCCGCCGAGCTCCTGGCCAGGGAGGCTCGCCCCCAGCCCCTATCCTGCAGCCTCAGCTCACTGTGCCACCAGGCAGCTCAGCACCGGTGCACCCCCCACAGGGGGAGAGCAAGGGAGAGCAGGGAGGGAGGCTCACCCGCAGCCTCAGAGGAGCAGGAGTGCTGTGAGCATGGGCTGGAAGACTCAGGAGGAGCACTGAGCGGGGTGGGATCCTAGGGGGATGGTTAGGGGCAGGGGGGTTCCAGGAGGGGACAGGGAGGGGGGATTGGATGGGGTTGGGAGTCCCAGTGGGCCTGTCAGGGGCAGATATGTGGATAGGGGTCAGGGGGGCAATCAGGGAACTGGGAGCATATGGGTTGGATAGGGGGTGGGCAGATAGGGATGGGGGGTCCTGGGAGGGGGCAGTTAGGGGACAAGGAACGGGGGGTGGATGGGCTGGGGGTTCTGAGGGGGCAGTCAGGGGGCCGGAAGTGGGAGGGGGCCAGGTTGTTTGGGGAGACACAGCCTTCCCTACCCAGCCCTCCATACTATTTCACAACCCCGATATGGCCCTCGGGCAAAAAAGTTTGCCCACTCCTATATTAGAGCCAAGTCTTTTAATCCAAGATGCTAACCAGTTGCTTTCTGCAGGGAGTATCCTTCACTATTTTTATAAACACAACCAATACTGCATTGGGAGAGGTGGCCTTCCTAACATATGACAAGGCTGAAAGATTCTGCAAGGGTTGCAGCAATCACAGACAACTGTTCCATTTTCCTGAAGCTCATTAGCATTGCACAGCTGTTGCCACACACTGTAACAATGCCAGCCTCAGGGGATCTGACAAATACAGGTCACAGTGAAGGTAAGTAGTAAAAGATTAGAAGACAAATCCAAAAAATGATTTACCCTTTGCAGACTGCAGCAGATTAACCCACCAGTGGCAGCAGCAGTCTGTTTCCATTCCTTGACAAGTTCATTGGCCAAAATAGACAGCTTTCTGGGAGGAGAAGGCACATTAAAATGTCCCCAGGTGTCTCTGTACAGGTAATTAAAGATCACAGGGACTCTGGGCAATTTTCTTTAGAAAAACGAGAAAAGAAGGGAAAAAAATTCTCACTACTTGCATCTCAGATGAGCAAATGGAGACTGTATAGGAGTCTATTCTCCCTTTAAGTAAAATGCATAGGTCCAAATTACTTTAATGGGCTACAACACTGCACACGCAGAGGAGACAAGATCCCATGACAAACAATATGTGCTCAGAGTACTAACTAGAAATAAACTGCTTGAGTAAGCCTGCAACTAGGATCACTCCTTACTTCTTCCTGGCTCTCAGACTCATTTTAGAACCCTTTTGTAGTCACTTCTCTGATTTGTGAAATTAGTATACTACCACCTACCTCAAAAGGATGTTACAGTTTAACTGATTTATTTTCATAAGAGCTGATTTTAAGCTATAAGAAATTATTTATGTTGAAATCCAATTAAAAAAATAATCAAAAGTATAGATATCATCAATTAATAGCGATCTGGGTGTCCCAAAAGCCATAGGTCAGTCTAAGAATGAGGATTACTTTATAAAAAGCAGTCTTGATGTTTTAAATTGAAAATAACCAAACATATATAAATTAAATTGCACTATCTTCTGAGTGTTGAGGAGAATCAACAAGTTAAAAGTCTATTTTAAAAAATCATTATCTGTGTCACTTTAAAACCCTAAGCTTATTAAAAAAAAAATCTTTAAAAATCAAATCTACTTTTAAAAAAGTCATGCTCTTTTTTCACTTTCTGCTTCTCTCTCAGCTCAAATAATGAAAGGAGTCATTTTTACGCACTAAAATAATCTGTCAGTGTGTGCAGTGAATACTAGAGGGAAATGTTTCAATCTAAACAGAACTGTTGTCTTTAGGAAATTAAAAAAAACTAATACATTTCTGTATACCGTTAAGTTTTGTTTAAAAAAAATAACAAAAACTAAAGTTGTATTGGCTGACAACCCTCTGGAAGACAATTCCATCACTGAAAAACTTCATGAAACTGCAAATTCTCTGCAGAAATCCACAGTTCACATTCGTTTTATACAATATCATTAGCAGTGTCCTGCCTCAAATATTAGAGGAGAAAGCATGACTAAATAAAAGCAGCATCTCTTTAGATTCATGTTATCAGTATTATGCCTCACACCTCCTACATTCATTAACAGGCAGTCATATGCCTAGATGAGAACAGATTTAAAAATTTTATTAAGATGTAAAAAAAAGTGAACGGTTCAGAGTTTAAGCATAGAAGTTTCTGGTTATCAGGGAATAACATACAAATTATCAAGGGTGCAAAATTTGGTTTAAGATTAGGTGGCATAAGGACTACATACTCTGTAATATCCCTGATTGAGGGGAAAAGGTTGATGGGTCAAAGTACAGACATGGAGATATGAGGGTATGAAGCTCATAAAGTGGCTATGTTCGGGTGTTGAGTATAATGAGTGGATATGATGATGAGGATGGATTGACCATCATTTGGTGAGATTTAACGTTCAGGGAGTTTACGGTTCCAGTTCATATGATCCAACAGAGAAAGTGTCTTGTTCTCTTTTCTCGTAGTCAAAGAATGATGTCACTCTAGCTCACGCCTCCTGGTACTGTGCTCGATGTAGATGTCTGTGGACCATCGGATGGTGTCTGAGACCATGAGACACCACATGAACCATGCATAGCGTCGACCAATCCCGCAGGTCCACAGCACTTGCTCGTTGCAGGGGTCCCAGACGCCCAGGGCTCCGATGATCAGGGCGCCTATCTGCACCTTGTAGCCCTTCGCTCTCAGGGTGTCGACCAAGGGGGTGTACTTTTCCAGCTTACGAGCTCAGGCTTCATGAAATGCCGGGGTCCTGTTCTCAAAGGAGACCGTGACGTCAACAAGGATGATCTTCTTCTGGGCCTTGTTGGTGAAGACAATGTTAGGTCGTAGCTGGCTGTTGGTACCGGGGATAGTGCAGTTCACAGAGATCTCCCCAAGGCATAGTGCGATGTCTTTCACCAGGCGGTTCTGGATGGTGTTGTGGCCCAGCTTCCAGGCTCTGGAGTGGAGTATGCAGCTGCACAGGATGTGGGGCAGGGTCTAGGCCCAGTTTACACTTAAAAATTTGACTGATCTGGCTACGTTGCTGAGAGCTATGAAAAATTTTGTGCCCTAAGCCCTGTGGTTAGGTCCACCTAACCCTCCATTTCTCCCCAGTGAAGGCGCAGGTTAAGTCGATGGAGAAATTCTTCCATCGACCCAACTACAGCCTCTCGGATAAGAGGATTAACTACATTGATGGAAAAACTCTTTCCATAGATTAGGAAACATCTATGCTACAGTGTTACATCAGCACAGCTGCAACACTGTAGTTGTGCCACTATAATCCAGACATATCCTCATGTGTTATGTACTTACATCAAAGTAACTGCAGATTCCTGAACTGTCTGGATTTTACTTTTTGAATTAAGAATGGTATAGCAGTAAAATAAGGACAATCTTCATCTTTAGAAGAAAAAGTTCATTCACCTGGCCCAGCTCACATGAAATTTTATAAAGGTAACAAATGTTTCTGCCCAAGAATAAATTGGGAGCTGTATAGAAAAAGAAGATGTTTATATTTTTAAGGTGGGGGGGATGTCCATAAGTGGCATTTCAGAGCCTAACTCTGAGACATTTTTGCTCAAAACCAAGTCAGTTTTGACACTGTATGTAAGAGCTGAATTGGAAACTAAGATTAACATCCAGTTTTCAAAATGCTTTAAAATATCAAAAAAAAATTTTCATAAAAACTGGGACCTGAGTCTGTAGTCTTTTAATAGGAACAATTTCCATTTACTTCAATGGGAGTTTTACCAAATTCAGTACTGCCAACCCCAAGCATTTAAAAACCCAGAGTCAGGCCTCTGCAAATAATCATACTGGTTAAAAAATCGTGACATGTTGGAACATAATAGATGTTGGGGTATTTATTTGCATTCTGTTTTTCGAGAGCTTGTTTCATATTTTCAAGCTTTTCTCTGCCACCATACGAGCTAGAAACTTTCTTTAATTCTTTAATTATTTTTTTAGAAATAGAAGCAGAGATCCTCATGTAATCTAATAACTTCAAAAGTTGAGACTTTAAAAATATCCCATAACAATTCTGCAAAATAGAAATTGCACGAGTTAGCAACACCGCTGATTTGAGGCTCTGGAATAAAGAAAGACACTTTCTTTAGGAGACAGAAGTAAGGGAACTTAAATATATGAAGGCAGGATGGGATTTCCCTGTAATTTCCCCCTTTACCAATAGCTCCGTGTACACTAGATTTTGCTTTTCTTACGTCTCCTGGCTGCTATTGCTGATGCAGCTCCAGATATCCTACCGCTACTGTAGCCTGGCTGATAGTATTATTTTTTCTCACCACTTCTCTAACCTTGCTCAGAGAAGGTCTAGACATCTCAGTGGTTAACAAGCCAGTCAGGGGCTATGTGCTTTCCCATCTACACTAGTGTTTCCAATTGTTACCACCAGTGGAACTGCACCATTATTAGCTAAATATGGGTATCACAGTTACAGGTCTAGCTGCACCCTGACCCCCAGGTCAGGTGTCAGGCCTCATGCCCTTACCTTTCCTGGGGTGGAATCACACAATTCTTCCATGCTTACGCTGAGTCCTTGAGCTGCAGTACCCTGTATATTGACAACTGTTTACCCACACAGGTCCAACTGGGTTTGACACTTGCAGATCTGCCCTTTGAGAATTTGTGATTAGTGGTGAATACAGTGACCAGACAGCCTACTTACACCAAAGTATTGTTTAATCTTAACAGCAGGAATACAGCATAGCATAACACAAAAAGGATTTTAAAACAACAAAAAACTTGCATGTGTTTATTTCACCTAAGCCCTAGATGCTTGTGAAATGACTTTTGAAAGGCCTAGCTTCTTCACATCCTCCAGCAGGGTCTGCCTGTGTGAGAACAGCTTCTCAGCAGCAATTACCTAACTTCTGGACAGAGAGTCTAAGGCCTGGTCTACACTTCGGAGTTAGGCTGAATTTAGCTGCACAAGGTGGATTTAAAAATGAATGCGTCCACACAATCAACCCCGTTCTGTTGACCTAAAGGGCTCTTAAAATCGACTTCTGTACTCCTCCCGGCAAGAAGAGTAGCACTAAAATCGACTTTGCTGGGTCAAATTTGGGGTACTGCGGACGCAAATCAATGGTATTGGCCTCTGGGAGCTATCCCAGAGTGCTCCATTGTGACCACTTTGCACAGCACTCTGAACTCTGATGCATTAGCCAGGTACATAGGAAAAGCTCCAGAAACTTTTTAATTTCATTTCCTGTTTGGTCAGCATGGCGAACTCAGCAGCACAGGTGACCATGCAGTTTCCCCAGAATCGTAGAGTGTAGAATATTTCTACGCTCGCCCTATCATCTCCATCCTTGAGGTTATCGCAGATTAGAAGGCAAAAAAAACGCACTCACAATGACATGTTTTCTGAGCTCATGCTGCACTGATAGGGCACAGCTTAATGCATGGAGGCATTCAGTGGCAGAGGCCAGGAAAGAATAAAGTGAGCACGAAGAGCGGAGGCAGGACGCGATGCTGAGGCTAATGGGAGAGCAAACAGACATGAAGTGTCTGTTGGAGCTGCAGGAAAGCCAAGATACAGACCCCCGTTGCATCCACTGTATAACTGCCTACCCTCCTCATGTTCCATAGCCTTCTCACCCAGATGCCAAAGAAAGCCGGGGGGTTAGGGAGTGGGGTGAAGCTCTGGGCATCCAGCCACTCCACTCCAGAGGATGGCCCAAGCAACAGAAGGCTGTCATTCAAACAGTTTGGTTTTTAATGTGGTTACAATAAGCAATGTGGCCTTGTCCTTCCCTCCTCCCCCCACTGCACCTGGGCTACCTTGTTCGTTATCTCACTTTTTTTTAATTAATAAAACTAATAAAAATAATGCATGGTTTCAAAACAATAGTTACTTTATTTCGAAGGGTGGTTGGCTTACAGGGAACTAAAATCAACAAAGGGGGCAGGTTTGCATCAAGGAGAAACACACATAACTGTCACACTGTACCCTGGCCAGTCATGAAACTGGTTTTCAAAGCCTCTCTGATGTGCAGCGCGCCTTGCTGTGCTCTTCTAATCGCTCTGGTGTCTGGCTCAAAACGATTGCCTGCCGCTGCTTTCATGGAGGGAGGGGTGACAGACGACATGTACCCAAAACCACTGGAAGCAATGTTTTTGCTCCATCGGGCATTGGGAGCTCAACCCAGAATTCCAATGAGTGGTGGAGACTGTGGGATAGCTACCCAGAGTGCACCACTCTGTAAGTTGATGTTAGCTATGGTAGTGAGGATGCATTCCGCTGACTTAATGTGCTTAGTGTGGACATATGCAATCAACTATATAAAATCGATTTCTAAAAATCAACTTCTATAAAATCGCCCTAGTTTTGAAGTGTAGACATACCCTGTTTAGAGTCCTTCTGATCTGTAGTTTCCCAGACAAGCTGTGTAATTTGGAACCCAGAGGGTAAGATCTTTATAGTTATGAAATGCTCAGGCATTGTCTCTTAACAACCCTGAAGTGTTTATCAGAAGATGTCTTATGTGAACTCTGTCCCTTTTCCTGCTTGTTATTTTAATAGCCTGCTAGTAAACTATCAGAGGGTAGCCGTGTTAGTCTGGATCTGTAAAAGCAGCAAAGAATCCTGTGGCACCTTATAGACTAACAGACGTTTTGGAGCATGAGCTTTCGTGGGTGAATACCCACTTCCTCAGATGCATGTAATGGAAATATCCAGGGGCAGGTATATATATGTGTGCTAGCAAGCAAGCTAGAGATAACGAGGTCAGTTCAATCAGGGAGGATGAGGCCCTGTTCTAGCAGTTGAGGTGTGAAAACCAAGAGAGGAGAAACTGGTTCTTGCCAATAATAGAACAGGGCCTCATCCTCCCTGATTGAACTGACCTCGTTATCTCTAGCTTGCTTGCTAGCACATATATATATACCTGCCCCTGGATATTTCCATTACATGCATCTGAGGAAGTGGGTATTCACCCACGAAAGCTCATGCTCCAAAACGTCTGTTAGTCTATAAGGTGCCACAGGATTCTTTGCTGCTTTTGCTAGTAAACTAAATCAACATATCCATACAATAAGCATCTCAATAACCAGGTCACAATACAGGATTCATAAATCACTACAGAGCAACTCCAGGTCTATCACAATGGGAGTTTAAAGGGAAGAGGTCTAGTATAAACAGGTCTTAACTGAGGCCCTTTCACTGCCAGCATCACAAAAGACACTTCAATTGTAATCACCTTCCATCAGTATTAGCCTCAAACTCCAGCTGTAATTAAATTTCACATACAGTTTTTCAGACTACTGGAATGAGCTAAATGACTCCGGGTTTCCTTAAACTGTCACTTTCACGGCATATGTTAATTTGTGACACACCCATATATGATTACAGCTTTTTCCTGAGTTTGCATATTTTTATATAACAACCTGGCCTCCCCCTGTTCCTTAGATATAATCACTTAAAGATTAAAATAGCACTGAAACAAGCACTTTTTTAGTCAAATGAATTCAATTCGTTTTATTCATTTATAAAGTTAAAAAAAAATCTAGTCAAGCTAAATGGAGATATTTCCCTATATAACAAAAGTTTACAACTCAGAACCCAGTTCTCAGAAGGAAAGTCATAATAAGCCCTACATTGCATTTACCCTTCCTGGAATTTGTTCTTTTAACTAACAATAAAGACAGTTCATCTTAAATTTGCCTAAGACTTGGCTGTCTAAAGAGAGGTGAGAGCTGGGCTGTCCAGAATAAGGAATGCTAGGAACAGCGCACTTATATCTAGGTGAAATCAGGCATATGCCAAAGCAGGGTGCTTCAGGAAAAACCTGCCAGCCTGTTAGATAACATTTTTGCCTGTGAGAGATTAATAAACCACATGCACATCATTTTCCAAATTCACTGTTGCATGTTCTACTGTCTTTTTTTAAACTCAACACTACAACCCAGTACAGAAGAAAGAGTAGAGCGAGGTTCTATACACAATACATTGACTAAAGGGGGGGAAATCTGAATTCTATCCTTTGTACTTATCCTCCACAGACTTCCCTATTTTTAAGAGGCTAGAACAACAAAGAACATATATATATATAAAGACAACAGACATCACAATATTCTAGCAATAAAAAGTTTGGTTAGCTCAAGCCATAGGAAAAATGAGAAATTACTTTTCAAAGCAGGAGTAGAAATTTTAATGACAGCCAGAAACTCTTTGTATTGTGAGTATGAAAGTCTGTTTCTCTCTCCAAGAGTTGCTCCCTCAGCACACTCAGGGCAGGTATACTCTTAAACGGCTGCAGCTAAGACACTACTACACCAATGGGAGAGCTTCTCCCATGGGCATAGTTAATCCACCTCCACAAGAGGCAGTAGCTATGTCAACAGGAAAACTCTCCCCTCAACATAGTGCTAGCTACATGAGGGCTTAGGTTGGTATAACTGCTTTGCTCAGGGGTGTGGATTTCTCACACCTCTGAGCAACATAGTTATACTAATTTAAGTTTATAGTGTAGACCTTGCACTAGTTTCTTCCACTCATTAAAAAGGTCAGAGAAATACACGCCTTTTTAAAAAGCAGCAAGAGATACTCTCCCCTCAATTCAGTCACAAAACAAATGGAAAAGAAGAAAAGAATAATATCAAACAAAACTGGAGACTGTCCTCCAGCTGCATTCTCCTCATTCTTACCTGCCACTATGCTGTTTTGTAATAATACTTGACTATCTGTGCCATTTGGCTCATGATCTCAAAGTGTTTTATATATTGAGCCCTTAATAAATTAATAAAGTATTCCCCTCATTTTTCATGTGAGGAAACTGAGGCAGAGAGACTGCCTAGCTTTAGGGTCACACAAAAAGTCTGCAGCAGATCTGTCAATAGAATACAGCTCTTGACTTCTGGTCTCCCACCCTAACCAATAGACATGCCTCCCGCCCTAAAGTGTTATTGACATGGCCCTGTTCGAAAAAAGTTTCTGACTAGGTTAATTACTAGGCCTAACTAGGAATAAATTGCATACAACATAGGAGTCAAGTTTCTTCACATCAGCCACATACAAAAAGAGGACTCAGGAAAAAAAGTGGCTGCGTAGAGCAGGGATGGGCCTGTCCCATCTAATCCCCCGTTCCCTGACAGCCTCTCTGAGACCCCCACCCCATTCACACACACCCCGCTCCCTGTCCCCTGACTGCCCCCAGACTCTTCCCACCCCCCTCCAACCCCTTCTCTTATTCCTGACAGCCTCCCAGGAGCCCTTTCCCCATTCAACCCCCCGTTTCCTCCTCTGACTACCATCCACACCCCCGCCCCCTGACCATCACCTCGAACTCCCCTGCCTTCTATCCAACTCCTTCTGCTCCCTGCCCCCTTACCACGCTGCCTGACGGCGCTGGAGCCGGGCCACGCCGCCACCGCCACCACGCAGCACTGGGTCAGGCCGGACTCTGCAGCTGCACTGCCCCAGGAGCTCACTGCCCCAGCACCCAGAGCATTGCACCAGCAGGAGAGCAAGCTGAGGCTGTGGGGTAGAGGGAACAGAAGGGAAGCCCCCTGCTGCACCCCACATCCCAACCCATGCGCTGAGCCCCCTGCTGCACCCACATCCAACCCTGTGCTCTGAGCCCCTGCTGCATCCCACACCCCTTTTGCACCCCAATCCCCTGCCCTGCACCCCAACGCCCTGCCGAGCCCCCTGCCTGAACCTCAACCCTGTACTTCACCCCAACCCCCTGCCACATCCCACACCCCTCCTGCACCCCAACCCCCTCCCCTGAGTCCTCTGCTGCACCCCACACCGCAACCCCCTGCCCTGAGCCCCCTACGGCATCCCACACCCCTTCTGCATCCACCCCCTGCCTGCACCCCATTCCCTGCTGCACCTCAACTCCCTGAACCCCCGCCACACCCCTCATGCACCCTCTGGGGGCAGGAAAAGGGTGGAGTTCGGGTAGGGACTTGAGGGAAGGGGTTGGAATGGGAGCAGGGAAGGAGTAGGAAGAGGTGGGGCCTCATAGATAGGGTGGAGTGGGGGCAGCAAGGGGGGGTGTCAGTGATGCAGCCCTTAAGCCAATGAACTAGCCCTCATGTGGCCCGAGTGGTCATTTGCAGTTGAGACCCCTAATTTAGTTGGTGTTGGTCCTGCTTTGAGCAGGGGATTGGATTAGAAGACCTCCTGGGGTCTCTTCCAACCTTAATATTCTATGATTCTAAACACACTGCAGCCCCTTCATTTAAATTAAACTTGACTCACTCAAAACAAAAATAAAATTAAATCCCTGTTCAAGCTTTACCTCAATTCATTCTGACAGAATAAATTGTTTTTAAACTGAACATTTTAGGATAGTAACAACACATATTTGTTAAGTGACCTTTCTACAAGAATGCTCAAATGTTGTAGAAACAAACTGGCTAATATGCTTGTTAGCACTGCTAATTTTTCACAAAGAAAGCCATTCCAGAAATCGAATTTCCTGTTCATGTAAAATCACATGCATCTCTAGTAGTGTTTCACAATTCAGGCATCTTTATGAATCAAGATTTTCAAGGACGATTCAAAGTTTTCAGAGTACTCCTATTCATTAACCCAGCAGGTCTTTGCAAAGACACTCAGCAATCTCATAGTTTAAGATGAATTATATTGTTACCGAAGTACACCAACATGCTGATTGTCTCGGCAGCCTTTACTTACAAGAAAGAATGAGTAGTAACTGAGGTAATATCTCATTAGACCAACTTCTGTTGGTGGAAAGTAAGCTTGTACTTTCTAATAACAGAAATTGGTCCAATAGAACAGTCTACTTCACCTGCCTTGTGTCTTTCACATCCTGGGACCAAAGTGTGTACAACAGCACTGCAAAAAATAACGAGATTCTTTCAATATAAACTGATGCCAGACGCACAGTACTAAACAGAACTACGTTAATATGAGGTATTTTTTAGTTTGTACTAGTGTCTACATGGGGCAGTTACGGAGCAACACTTTAGGGAGTGCTGCAATTCACTCTTGCATTGTCTGAACAGGGCCACATAGACAAACAATAAGATTGTTCGCAACTCCATGTCAGTGATCAAGCTTGTGACCTTAATGAACCAAGATAATGGAATTTAGGCATGCAGACAACTCCAGAGGTACCAAACCATTGTACTGTGTGGACTTGCAAAGAAAAATTACAGCAACTTCTGAGCCTAAATCAATGTGATGTTTCAAGTCTCTCACCACGACATTTCCTTGAACCATAATTAGATAAATATATGTTGCATGGACTGTTCATACAGCAGATGAGTAGGGAATTTTTAGACTAAGAATACATTTGTGTTTTTAATTCAGGCTAGAAAGGAATCCTTTGCAGCTTGCTAAAAATAAGGAGACATATTCTTACAATGAAAGCTTCTCTGCCTACAAGGTAACCTGCTTACTCTGGCAGCAATTTCACCACATCTGGTCTTTCAGGCCCTCTCCACAATACACACCTTTGGGAAATGTTTCCCAATGGTTTTAAACAAATATGTTTGCCTCACTTCTCAGAATGCAATCATGAACATAGCTCTAATCAATGGTTTTCCTTAACCAGCTTAGCTATAGTACCAACAGGACTCTACAAAGTTTGCTGGAGAACCACTTCAGTTATGTTTTTGAGGCAGTCCCTGAATGCACAACACTATGCCAAACAACCACCAACTTCGAAGTTTCTACTTCCAACCTAGATATTAAATAGAAATTCAGGATGATTAAATATCCAAACATAGGTGTGTGTTATATTCCATTCCATTATTCCACAATCCATTTTAAACAGAAGCCTTTGTTTTCCTCTTAAGCAGGTTGGGTCCTGTTTTTCTCTATTGATTTGTGGATTTAATACTTTTAAGATGCTACTTTAGGAAGCATAGAACTCATTTTGAAGTTGTCTGTTGGTTTGGCTACATTCAAAACTCCAAAGCGCTACCATAGGAGCGCTTCCGCGGCAGCGCTTTGAAGTACGAGTGTGGTTGCAGCGCCAGCGCTGAGAGAGAGCTCTCCTAACGCTGCAGGTACTCCACCTCCCTGTGGGGATTAGCTTGCAGCGCTGGGAGCCGAGCTCCCAGCACTGGGGCACTGTTTATACTGGCGCTTTGCAGCGCTGTAACTTGCTGTGCTCAGGGGTGTGTTTTTTTCATACCCCTGAGCGAGAAAGTTGCAGTGCTGTAAAGCACCAGAGTAGCCAAGGCCTGTGAAACAACAATTTCCAGGGTCACTGTGCGAGTGAGAAAGATTAGGCTGATAGCTCTCAAGATTCGTGGGAGTAGAAGTTTCCACATGTGTAATAAATGTGCTTAATTTATATGTAGAATTCAGTCAAGCTCTTTCCCCATATAATGGCCTTTTTCATACGTCATAGTTCACAGAATAATGTCCTATTATCCATGTATCTGTACTATATATTCCTTTCCGCATGGACAAGACAAACCAGCTCTGCCAAACGCCCTTCTTCGGCAAAAACAGAGCAACTTTCTGTGCATTTCTGCAGCATTCAGGCCAGCTTCAGGAACATATAAAACTGTCTAGAAAAGATCTACTCCTCCAGCACTTTAGGAAATATAGGGGAATTAGGCACCTTACATTAACAGAAGATTAAATAAGGTATCAATTATTTGTATTCCTGTAGCACCTAAAAGCCATAAGTGAAATTAAGGCCTTATTGTGCTTGGCACTGTACGTACGTAGTCAGAGAGTGCGCCTTACTCCCAAAGCTTACAACCTAAACAAACAAGACAGGTGAAGAGTGGGAAAGGAGAAAGAATGTAAGGCTGTGTCTACACTGCCACTTTCAGCGCTAAAACTTTAGTCATTCAGGGGTGCGAAAAAACACCTCCTTGAGCGACAAAAGTTTTAGCACTGAAAAGCGCCAATATAGACAGCACTTTATCACCAGAAACCATGCTCCCATCGATAAAGCTACCACTCCCTCTTTGGGGTGAGGGTTTGTTTTTGTTTTTAAATCACCATGAGAGCTCTCTCCCAGGCGATACAGTGTGTCTACACTGCCTGCATCACAGTGCAGCTGTGGCAGCGCTGCCGCAGACACACTGTAACATTGTTAGTGCAGACATACCCTAACATACAAGTAGAGTGAACAATGTGATGACTAGAAGAGTCATGTTAGCTTAAAAGTTCGGGATTTGTACTTAGTTTTGTTTGTTTGGAGGGTTGGGTTTTGTTAGGAGCGGGTTAGTTAAATGGCAAGACAAATATTCTCTCCCTTTCTTCTTCAGGGAGGAAGAGAGGGAAGAAGTTTAAATAAAAACCTCTTAGCCCATACGGCTGCAAAGATAGCCTTACATACAAATTAATCCACTGTTGTCGTCCCAAGTCTGCAGAGACCCACTTCGCCCCTGCTCTGAGCTTTGTTGATAAAACCCGAGTCAGTTTTCCTGCTGCTATATAGAATCATTGGTTCTCATCAGTTCCATTCTTTGGCAGCTGGTGTATAAAAGTAGGAACAGCAGAAGAGGCAAGCACTATTCAATCTGGAAATGGACCAAATGGGCATGGTAAAGCAGTAGGATGTACATTCAGCAAACTGAGGAAGAAAAAGACTGAAGTCACCCCATATATCTCAGCAGCTGCTAGAAGACAGAGGCCTTGGCTACACTGGCGCTTTACAGCGCTGCAACTTTCTCGCTCAGGGGTGTGAAAAACACCCCCCTGAGTGCAGCAAGTTACAAAGCTGCACAGTGCCAATGTAAACAGTGCCCCAGCGCTGGGAGCGCGGCTCCCAGCATTGCAAGCTAGTCCCCACGGGGAGGTGGAGTACCTGCAGCGCTAGGAGAGCTCTCTCCCAGCGCTAGCACCGCGACCACACTCGCACTTCAAAGCGCTGCTGCAGGAGCGCTCCCACGACAGCACTTTGGAGTTTCGAGTGTAGCCAAGCCCTTGGTGGTGGGGATGGATAGTAGGCAAGTGGACACAGTCACCTTTATCTCTTCCCACAGAGGCCACATCAGTAGCTTTCAAGACACTGCTGAAGGAGATGGCAGCAAGACAGCTGAGGCAGTCTCTCTGGAAGCCTCCCAACCCATCCGAGACAAACTACCAGATCTCTTTCCACTGGCACAGTGGCCCTGGGAGAGCCACAGGAGTACAGCTCCTTCCCATCACAGCAGCAGCAAAGGAGAATAAGGAAGTAGGCCTGTGTCTGGGTTTAGGTACAACCAGGGATGTCACACAGAGCATGTCTGTTAGTCTATAAGGTGCCACAGGATTCTTTGCTGCTTTTACAGATCCAGACTAACATGGCTACCCCTCTGATACTTGACACAGAGCATGACATCTCCTGCAGTGACGTGACCCCTAAGTAATCACTGACATGAAAACTTCACTAAACCATGATGGGATATCCTCATTAGTGCTGAATGTAATAATCAGCCTCATGGCTTTTGTGAGGGGACCACAATGAGGGAGGTGAGGAGAGAGAAAGTAGGTCAAGCGCAATCCAATCTTTTGTCCTTTGATGGCACAGACTGGTGCAAGTTTCTGTCCTAACTGCAACCCACTTACTGAGATCAGGAATGAGACTACAAACCAATTTTACATAAATCATCCAAATTGCCAGCAGATCATAACCACTTTCAGTCGCTACCAGCCCACATTTTATTTGAAACTGCATCTTGAGGTGAAAAGGCTCCTTTATCTTGTGGCAGCTTCAGCAATTACTAA
Organism: Gopherus evgoodei; assembly: GCF_007399415.2. Classification (NCBI taxonomy): domain Eukaryota; kingdom Metazoa; phylum Chordata; order Testudines; family Testudinidae; genus Gopherus; species Gopherus evgoodei. The sequence continues at coordinate 63,148,561 of NC_044332.1, forward strand.
CACAATAAAAGGAATATTAGAGAAGTAGTCGATGCATTTTTAGCCGTCTTTTAATGAAGTTTAGCAGCTGGTAAAAGGGAGGATGACCAATATCATGTGTCCAGTCAGCTTTACATAAAACCCTAGCAAGTGCCATGCAGCCCACGTTCTAGAAATGTATGCCTAATCCCAAATCATCCCATCTTGCTCACCCATGCCTGTATTTCACATGGACTTTTCAATCAGACTTCTGCCTCATTCTGTCTGTAACATTTGCTGTTCACTGTACTAATTATATGCCTGATTCCACTACCAAAAATCAGTAGTTACTCAAGTGGAAACAACGGTAACCTCACAATAACACAGCTACTAAATTGTGACACCTCTGTACTTACAAGAGCAGACAAAGTTGAAATTAGAACCTAGTGAAAGTATTACAATGTCATCCATAAATACCGTATATCACTAGCATGTTATAATTTAAGCAACAACACGGTTTCACAAGCTTATGGACTGTCCAATCACCTCTGTGTGGTTTTTCTTCCAATGTAAACAGAAAAAAAGGGGAAACTAAAAACAGCTATAGGATGCAAAATTCTGTAAAGAACATCTCAAGATTAAGGACACAGATTGGTCGATTTTCCATTGCCTTGCACTTTGTGCAGTCTTTTATATTTATACAAAAGGAGCTTCACACACTACCATTCTGATCTGGTAGCATTTTTGTACAGGTGTGACTACATAACATATAAACAATGGAGAATCAGCAAGTGATGGAAAGAGCGCTACACTTGTTTATCTTTCAAATGAACACACTCAGTAGATACAACACACTCCTAGGGATAAATATGGCATTACATAGCAAGGTTTACCTTTTACAATTTATGAAGAGATGAAAGTGACTACTGCCAAGGAGAAACAAACATCTGGTGGATAACATTCATATACTGTACAATTTTTGAAGCAGCAATAGGAACTGTGCTCCTTCCATGTGAATGTGTGTGCTGACAAGTGATCTACCCTTTGGCTATTCTAAAAACAGCCAGCCACAAGACAACATGAAGAAAAAAATCCCCACAGGAAAGTCTCTCAGACATTTTTATACAGAGTATGTGAGAGAAACCTCGAGATATAAAAAATAATAATAAATAAATAAATCAGTGTATGTCCTCTATCTAAAGACAATGCAGAATTATAATTTTGAAGAAAGTTTTCCCTATATTTAGGCATTCAAAGGTCATATATTTTACACAAACAGAATGAATTTCACCAGCTGGAAGAGGTACAGTGCATAATTCACCTTGAAATCACAGGGTTTAATCCACTGAGATTTCCGTGTGCCTTGGGGTCTTTGTTTTTCTAAAGCAACACAGGAAAAATTTAAAGATCTGTCAGTTTTCATCTGAAAATCACATTCCTAAACTGGATTAGCTGGTAACCTAAAATACCAACCATTCATCTCAGAAGTCATGAGCTCATGTACCCCAGAAAGTCCTGAACAAACCACTAACCAAAGGAAACAATGTCAGACTCCAAATCATATCACTCTGGAGCAGCATCAAATTTTCTATTTCAGAGCTGTCACATTATAATTTTTTCTTATGGTTCCTACATGAATTATTAGAAACAGAAGAGCTCTTTGTTTATACAGAGACTGACACCAAAAATCACATTTCAGCATAATTTTAGTCTTAAAATAAAATTTAAGAAAATAAATAGTTTAGCTACAGCTGTGGGAGACATATGCCTCTTAGTGCAGCTCTGCTGCCGACAAAAAAAGATCCCTACCATCCTGCTCCAGGGTTTCTAAAAACAAGCATAATATAACACAGTACACTGAAACTTGACAATAAAATCTGTTTCCCCATCAACTTTGTGTCGTATCCCACCTTCCAATAACTAGACTGATTTGCTGCTTATTGGCTCATTAGGGCCCTGATCCTGCGAACATCTATGCATGTTAACAATCCCACTGAAGTACAACACACAAAAAATGTAAATTTCTGGCAGTTTTAGATCTTCAGTATATTTAACCTGTCCTGCAAAATGGCACATCTGGAGAAACTTGCTCTTAGTATTAGAATGAATAGACTCTGCTCCTTTTTTTGGTCTAAATGACATTGCAAAGTCTATAGACTCATTTAAATTGAAGTTTTATATGAACTTTGTAAGTCTTATGTATGGTCCTGCTCTTGTCCTCCAGCAACATAATTCCCTAAAGGAACATGCCGGAAAGGGAAGAAGATGGGAAACAGTGCTCATAGGAAGAATAATTTTTAAACAACTAGGAAGAACACTCAATTGTAGTTTGTGTCTGTAAGAAAACAGTCAATTTTAGAAAACAGGATTTCTCTGTCTAGAAGGATGGGAGCTCAATTATCCAAAGCCATGACATTTTGGGAGATTAATTATTTATTGACAAATATGTTGCCAAAATAAAACACGTAATATAACAAACTACAGAAAACCTCTACTAAACACATCACTTCTTCCTGCAAACGCATCATAATCATAAATCAAATATTATTTAGAACTGTTTTGCAGTGACATTTATGAGTTATGTGGATGAATGACTTAAGTCTGTTTAAGACAAAAAAAACTAGCAGGCAAGGAAAGTGGTTTGACTGACAAGTACTTAGACAATACCTTATCCAACTCTTTGATAAGCAACATTAAACCTCTTGTATTAAGAATTATCATTATTGCCTCTGTATATGTCCTGCTCTGTAGCCTGTTCATCACTTTTTCATATGCCCATGACTAAATTATACTAAATCACAGCTTTAGGGGCAGGCAACTTCCTGTCTCTCAAAATGATCCATTCAGCTAACTGTTAATCCAATCTACAAACCAGCTCTAATCACAGGGAAGATGTTTCACAAATTGGAAGGATCATTTTAAACATTGTGAAGAGATAGCTGAAAACCCTGATGCTAAAGATGGGTTCACTTGTTCCCTAAAGAACATATTTACCATCCCTATCTTGTGAACATGTGCTAAGTACTAGGAGGGGCAGAAAAGCAGCTGAAGGTGGTATAGCCATACCAGAGGGAGTGGCAAAGTAGCCAAGGTTACCCCCTCCTTCTCCATCCTGCAACACCTCCTGGGACGTAGAACTGTGTTCACATTAGCTCCCTCTTGCCCCTCGCTCAGTCTATTCAACCTGGACAACACTCTACCTGTCTCCATGTTCTCTCCTTTTTCCTCACCTCCTCCCTTTAATGCCCTCTCTCGTTTCCTTTGTCCGATCACTTCCCAACAAAACCGCACCCTAGAAAAATAAAAAAGCCAACCAGCAAAATAACCCTGTGGCATTAGTATGTTTGCAGATCGCCACATTGCTCATTTTCATTGCATGTTATATTTGTTCTCAATATCTGAGAAACACAGATCAAAAATGTTTTAAAACTCAACATTAATTCAGACCTGATATATTGTGTGCCCGCCATTCCAAAGTTGCCAGGATCTCTGCCCGAGGGCCAGTCTACACTGGCAACGCTAAAGCTCTCCCAGTGCTCTAAAAAAAACCCACCTCCATGAGGGGCACGGCTGGTGCACTGTTTACACTGGGGCTTTACAGCACTGAAACGTGCTGCGCTCAGGAGTGTGTTTTTTCACACCTCTGAGAGAGAAAGTTGCAGTGCTGTAAATTGCCAGGGTAGACAAGCCCTTACATTGAGAGAAGATTCAATGAAAGCAATTTTGTAATTTGAACTTAACTAAATAACTTAAATGTGGGTGTCATTCGAAATGGACAACACAAGATGTATCTAAAAGGGTTTACTTGCTGGGTGGTAGAAATTGCATGCGTCAGCAATGAGGACTATTAACACTGGAACACTAATTATAAAGAACCAAGTTAAAATATTTCAGACCAGCTAATCAATTTTTTTAAATTAAAATTACGATTTTTATTTAAAAATAATAATGAAAAAAATACTACCCAGAGCCGCAAGCTGAAATATGACTATTTCAGCAATCTTCTAACTTTTAGTTACTGCTCAGGGTTTGACAAACTGTGAATGGGTGGTAACATGACTATGTACTGAATGGCTCTGTGGACTGCTGTTTACCCATCTTCAGATGAGATGTTATTGATTGGAATTTGCTTCTCTGCTAACAACATAGGAAAGGTAAGTGTCTTTTCACACTTGTACCTTGCCGTCAGTTCAAAACGGAATAGTCACCATTTAAAAGAGGCTTTTCATGTTCCCAAACAGCAGACCAGAAAACTGTTTCCTTATTGCATAGTCCTAAAATGTATTTCTTTAAAGAAGTTAATAGCTACAGCACCTGAATGGGCAAACATTTAAACACCTCTAAGGCCTTGGCTACACTGGCACTTTACAGCACTGCAACTTTCTCGCTCAGGGGTGTGGAAAAAAACACCCCCCTGAGCGCAGCAAGTTACAGCGCTGCAAAGCACCAGTGTAAACAGTGCCCCAGCGCTGGGAGCGTGGCTCCCAGCGCAGCGCTGCAAGCTAATCCCTACAGGGAGGTGGAGTACCTGCAGCGCTGGGAGAGCTCTCTCCCAGTGCTGGCGCTGCAACCACACTCGTACTTTAAAGCGCTGCTGCAGGAGCGCTCTCACAGCAGCGCTTTGGAGTTTTGAGTGTAGCCAAGCCCTAAGGTGTTTCTGAAATAGCACTTACTTATTTGTTAGGATCAAACTCCATCAATTATTAGTCCATTTGAAGTTAGAATAACTTTTTGGCAGATAAAAAAGGCTCCATAAAAATCTGTTTGTTCTACCAACTATGAAGCACTAACTAAAGTTTTCACGACTCTAAATCCTTTTCCAGCTGGCAATATTAAAACATTGATAAAATCTTTTATAAAATAGAAATGTTCTTAACATCAAGTCAAGCCAGTCAAGTTAGAAAATAACATTTACCCAGGCACACAATAATGACTTCCATGGTCTTCATCCTGAAAACAAACATTAGTGGTTGGGTGTTAAAGTTGTTCTGGAGAAAAACATGGATCTAGGAGCAGCTTAGTACTAGTAACAAATCTGTGACTTCATCAACACTGTGTGATACAGGCTTTCGCACAGATCTACACCAGAAGACAAACCCCAGAAAGGAATTCATTTCATTATTTTCTGCTGGCAAAAATACATCAAATATTTTTAATAGAAGCGTGGATTCTTAACATTAGGGAGAAGAATGGTGTTCCAAGATGCACTTAGCTAACAGATCAGTTAAGAGTAGCACTGCTGTAAACAGAGGAAGGAAATGAAAGGGGGGTGGTGACCACCATGGTGACAAGTGTAGCATAAAAAAGCACAGCCTATCCACATAAATCATTTTTAAAACCTTCCTACGTCCTTAACACTATTGCCAGAGGATCAAAATTTTGAATTTCAACAGGTTATATTGGGGTAGAGGTGTATGTGATAATGGTTTCCAATCAAATGCCAGCAATAAAATTAATGGTGGCTTCATAATCTCCTCTACCCAAAGATCCTGATGTGTCAACTGCAAATGTACCTATTTCATTGGCTGATTTATCGAGCAATTCTAGTTATATATATAATGCAATTAGCAGTCGGCATACCCCTGTAGTCCTAACTGTAGAGCCATATAGACAAGCCCTCAGTTGCACAAAGGGTGACTATGATTCATTCAACATTATATGCATATTTCAATATTAAGTATTTGTTTAAAATAAGATTATTGTTGTGTTACGGCTGATATAATTATAGCTACACTTCAGTAACAAAAGCATATCCTTCAACAGTTGAACAAGGACTGTGATAAGTTTATTATAATGATAATCATGCTTGGAAGCATTAGATTTTTATCAGTAAATGTCAGTAAACATCAATTTCACCAAACACATGCAAACAGAGGAAAAAAATCTTTCCACTGATAGCTGAAATTTACAGATCGGCAAAGTGAGAAAAATACTGCTTGATAACTTATTAGAGTTTGATTTAAGGATATTTACTTTGTATGTTTTGACACCAGATGCTGACAGTTTGTATTTTAACAGTTATAAAGCTTTATTTTTTTTGAATCTCAGTGTCTGACATGCATCTGACGAAGTGGGTATTGACCCACGAAAGCTCATGCTCCAAAATGTCTGTTAGTCTATAAGGTGCCAGAGGACTCTTGGCTGCTTTTACAGTGTCTGTTAAATTATTAGTCTGACCCCTGCATAATTTCCCATAACTGTGACACTTTAAAAATCAATAATAAATATTTTTAAAATGCTTAAAATAAACAAACAGATATTACCTAACAAAATTACAAAAAACAAAATTCTGCAAAGCATAATTATAACATTGTTCTTTTCTCTATGTATGATGCATTCCTTTGAAGCAAATCATACTTCATGTCATTACAAGGGAACACAGAACAACCTAGTTTGGAATTTGGTAGCTTGTAAATAGAGAAAACAACTGTTTAGATGCAAGACTAATTGGAAACAAGTGCATCCACCATTTTGCTCCCAGTAAGAACAGAAATTAGAACCACATTTCTATGGTCTGCTTTTAGCAATTTTTACAGATACAACAACAACTGATCCTCCCAGGGAACATAATCCGGAATCATGATGCTGAATGGTCACAACACTATACATTATATGGCATAATCCATTTATTAAACAAGAATCGTAAAAGCTTGCTTATTCCCTGACAATAAGCAAAACATTTTATATAACTTTGTCATACCATTTTCCTTCCTTTTGATTAATTTCACACTTAATAATGGACATGAATTCTTTGAGTAATGATGTCTGTAACTAACTAAATCAACCTCACCCTGCATCAATGTGCTGGGGCACCCAGAACCCACATGTCATGCAATGGAAGGGAACAGCTAGTAATACAGCAGGGCTGGAGGAGTACGATTGGCTGTTCTTGTTCAGGAAAAATAATGTCTCTGGAGAATGGCCTGACAGCAGAAATGCTGCATATTTATGTGCTTGCAAGTAATATTTGGAAAAGCTTTAAATACACTTAAAGTTTATCTCTGAATAATTACTACTTGAACATTTAAACTTCACTGTTTCAATCTCTAAAGGTATCCCAAACAGTCTTCTTGTAATAGCAGAGAATCACTTGTAAAAAGCCATATTCTACCGGAAGAAGGTATTTTAAACAAGCAAAAGAGATTTTGCCTTTGGAAGCCATTTATGAAACTGATATTTTCATCAGAAAAAGTTAATAGCAATATGGGTCATCTACCCAACTCAATGTTTAGGAAACTGAAAATTTGGCTGGTTTTTTAACATAAGCCACCTGCTGTGGTTTAGAGGAGTCAACAGACCATGAAATTATGTCAGCTGTACAGAATATCAGTGAAAATTCTACTTAAATCAACTACTATACACTCTACTTTCAACTGGAAATAAGGCATATCATCTATACCAGGGGTCGGCAACCTTTCAGAAGTGGTGTGCCAAGTCTTCATTTATTCACTCTAATTTAAGGTTTCGCGTGCCGGTCATATATTTTAATGTTTTTTAGAAGGTCTCTCTCTACAAGTCTATATATTATATAACTAAACTAATGTTGTATTGTAAAATAAACAAGGTTTTCAAAACCTTTAAGAAGCTTCATTTAAAATTAAATTAAAATGTTGATCTTACGCCACCAACCCACTCAGCCCGCTGCTGGTCTGGGGTTCTGTTCACCTAGGTCGGCAGTGGGCTGAGTGGGGCCTGCGGCCGGGACCCCAGCTGGGAAGGGTCTGGCAGCCAGAACCCCAGACCGGCAGCGGGCTGTGTGGGGCTGGTGGCCGGGACCCCAGACCAGCAGTGGGCTGAGCAGCTCAGCTCACTGCCACTCAGGGATTCCAACCTCCAGCTCCTGCCAGCCGTGATCCCGGCTGCCGGACCCGTTCAGTCCAGTGCTGGTCTGGGGTCCCAGCCCTGCCCACATACAGTGGATATCTACCTTCTCCCTGGTTCTGGCCCATCTCTTCCCCTCTCTGCACTGAACTGAGAGTTGCAGTGGACCAAGAACAGGGCTGGGGGTGAAGGGTCTGGCCAGGAGCTAAAATGAAGGAGGGGGCTCAGGGTTGGGGCAGGAGGTTTGCGTGTGGGGACACTTACCTGGGCAACTCCCATGTGGTGTGAGGGGTGCAGGTGGGAATGTGAGGGCTTGTCTACATCAGAAAGTTGCAGCGCTGGTGAGGGAGTTACAGCGCTGCAACTTTGGAGGTGTACACATCTGCAGGGCATCACCAGCGCTGCAACTCCCTGTTTGCAGCGCTGGCCGTACTCCCGTTTTGTCTCGGGTGTAGAAGATCCAGCGCTGGTGATCCAGCGCTGGTAATCCAATGTAGACACTTACCAGCGCTTTTCTTGACCTCCGTGGAATAAGCAGGTATCCCAGCATACCTGAGGATACCTCTCTGGTAATCAAGAAAACTCCTCTGCCCTGTGCTCACCTGACCCCTCCTTTAAATGCCCCGGGAAATTTCAAAAATCACCTTCCTGTTTGCTCAGTCAGGCGTGGAGTGCAATTAATCAATCAATCATTCAGCGACCATGCCTCCACGCAACAAACGAGCCCCAGCATGGACCAATGCAGAGCTGCAGGATCTAATTAGTGTGTGGGGAGATGAGGCTGTTCAAACACAGCTGCGCTCCAGAAGGAGAAACTATGATACCTATGGTCAGATATCGCAGTCCATGATGAGAAGGGGCCACGAACGGGACGCCTTGCAATGCAGAGTAAAAATTAAGGAGATGAGGAGTGCATACTGCAAAGCCCGTGAGGGAAACCGACGCTCAGGAGCAGCCCCCACAACCTGCAGGTTTTACAAGGAGCTGGATGCCATTCTGGGGTGTGACCCCACCGTGAATCCTAGGAGCACGATGGAGAGTTCAGAGCAGGGAGAAGTGGGGGATGGTGTAGAGGATGAATACAGTGATGCTACTGGCGTTGAGGGGGACACCCCGGAGTCTCAGGACACAGGCAGCCAGGAGCTCTTCTCCAGCCCTGAGGAGACTAGCCAGTCGCAGCAGCTGGAAACAGACGTTGATGAGGAAGCTGAGGATCGTGCTCGTGGTAAGTAGATTGCAATGCTTTGTGATAGCAGGATTTTCGTTATGGCTGACTGCATGCATGCCTAAACGTGGAATAGCCCATTGATGTGATCTATTACATCTGTGTAATCTGCCTGAGTAATCTCTTGAAAAGTTGCAGCTAGATCTTGGGCAATGTGCTTTATCAAGTTTATAGGGAGAGCCACCGTGGTCCCTGTCCCGGTCAGGCTAACTCGTCCGATCCACTGTGCAGCGAGGGGTGGGGGGACCATGGCCGCACACAGGCAAGCTGCATAGGGGCCAGGGCGGTATCCGCATTCCTGTAGAAGACCCTCCCTCTCTTCCTTGGTAACACGCAGCAGTGATATGTCTGGCATTATGAAAGCCTGTGGATAGTTTAGGGATAATTGAGGGCAGGGAGCTAGAATCACGGCTCCCCAGCGCAAGGCGCTCTGTTTCCTCTGCCCCAATCCACCCCCCCCGCCCTTCCCAGCACGTAGGCATCCAGGCGGTGTGCTTTTTCCTCACCCAGCCCCCCTTCCAAGCGGGAACCGTGCCCTGCGGTGTGCTCTGTCCTTCCCCCAGCCCCCCTTCCAAGCGGGAACCGTGCCCTGCGGTGTGCTCTGTCCTTCCCCCCCCACCTTCCAAGCGGGAACCCTGCCCTGCGGGGTGCTTTTTCCTCACCCAGCCCCCCTTCCAAGCGGGAACCGTGCCCTGCGGTGTGCTCTGTCCTTCCCCCAGCCCCCCTTCCAAGCGGGAACCGTGCCCTGCGGTGTGCTCTGTCCTTCCCCCCCCCTCCAAGCGGGAACCCTGCCCTGCGGGGTGCTCTGTCCTTACCCCAGCCCCCCTTCCAAGCAGGAACCAAGGTATCCCAGTAACATGGGAGAATTTTAAGCAAAAGTACTCACCCCATTGCTAGACATGTCTTAGCTTTCTTGACCTCTACAGTGTTATGTGAGGTATGTGAGAGGGATGCTACCTACAGTTTCAAATGTCCTTCAAAAGTTGATAATAAACAATGATGCCCCTGTGTATTACATGTCTCTATCTCTATTTTTTCTAGGCAACTCGAGTAATGCAGCTGTATCACCGGCCTCACGTAGATTGCAGAATTTGAGGCGCAATCCTAGGAAATCAAAAGAGGAACTGATCAAGACCGTTCTGAACCACTACAACAGGGAAAGTAGGAAGACTGAGGAATGGAGAAAAACTGTACATGAATGGAGGCTGACTGAAAGCAGGAGACAGGAATTGTCTGCCAAAAGAATAGCGAGGCAGATGATGAGACTCCTGTCTCACCAAACCAAGTCTTTTGAGTCTCTTGTAGCCATGCAGACAAATATATACCGTGATAGCCCACAGCCTTCCCAAAGCACTGTTCCTTGTCCCCCTGTGTATCCTCAAAATAGCTTTATGCAGCACCCAGTTCCTTATTATCATCAGCTGCCCCCAACACCTATAAGATCACCTACTAACGAAGATATGTATAATTCTTACCCAGTGCACTCCACCCCCATCATTCTGCAGCAAAGTAATGGTGAGTTGCATCAGACAGTGACAAATGAGTAAAATAGGAAATAGTAAAACCTCTGAATGTACCGTGAGCCACCCATACCCCCTTACATGTTTTTTACTGTATGACAAATAAAAGGTTTTGGTTTGTATTTCTTTCCATATGTTTTATTGGTGATAGAAATGGTAAATTATACACAGCAAGGTAACGCAAAGCACAACACATGCACCAAACATTACTGCTGGCTCTCAGCATCAAATTGCTCCCTTATAGCATCCCTAATCCTTGAAGCCCTTTCCTGGGCCTCCCTATTAGCCCTGCTCTCTGGCTGAGCAAACTCATTCTCCAAACGTCTAACCTCGGAGGTCCATTCCTCACTGAACCTTTCACCCTTCCCTTCACAAATATTATGGAGGGTGCAGCACGCGGATATAACAGCGGTTATGCTGCTTTCCATCAAATCTAGCTTCCCGTACAGGCTGCGCCAGCGAGCTTTCAAACGGCCAAAAGCACGCTCCACAGTCATTCTACAGCGGCTCAACCTGTAGTTGAACCGTTCCTTGCTCCTGTCAAGCTTCCCTGTATATGGTTTCATGAGCCATGGCATTAATGGGTAAGCGGGGTCTCCCAGAATCACGATGGGCATTTCCACGTCCCCTACTGTTATCTTGTGATCTGGGAAAAAGGTCCCGGCCCTAAGCCTCCTGAACAGGGCACTGTTCCTAAATATGCGTGCATCGTGCACCTTTCCAGGCCATCCAGAGTAGATGTCAGTGAAATGCCCACGGTGATCCACAAGCGCTTGCAGAACCACGGAGAAGTACCCCTTGCGATTAATATACTCCAATGCCAGGTGGGGTGGAGAGATAATAGGAATATGCGTCCCATCTACTGCCCCTCCACAGTTAGGGAATCCCATTTCTGCAAAGCCATCTAAAATGTCCTGCACGTTCCCAAGAGTCACGGTTCTTCTTGTCAGTGTTCGATTAATGGCCCTGCAAACTTGCATCAGCACCATTCCAACAGTGGACTTTCCCACTCCGAACTGGTTCGCCACCGATCGGAAACAGTCTGGAGTTGCCAGCTTCCAGATTGCAATAGCCACCCGCTTCTCCACAGAAAGGGCATCTCTAAATCTCGTGTTCATGCGCCGCAGGTTGGGGGTGAGATCATCACAAAGTGCCATGAAAGTGGCTTTCCTCATACGAAAGTTCTGCAGCCACTGCTCGTCATCCCATGATTGCAGGACGATGTGATCCCACCACTCAGTGCTGGTTTCACGAGCCCAAACGCGCCGGTCCACGGAGCAGAGCACGTCTGTTATTGCCACTAGCAATGTACTGTCTGCACATTGAGGCGATTCAGTACCATCGTCCGACTCCTCAATGTCAGTCGCATGCACATTTAGCAGCTTAAGGAATAGATCCACATCCAGGCGAGATGTGCTGGCAATAGTCATTAGTAAGGTAGTCAGTAGCTGAGGATCCATTCTTGAAAGATAATGCAGAAAAAGCGCTCTACAGTCACAATGCTGCCACAGTGCTCCGCATGTGTACCAAAGCAATGCTGGCCGTTGGAACAGGAACAGGAAGCAGAAGGACAATCACACTTCCTTCCCCTTCCCACAAGCCCCAGCGCCGCTGTGGGACGAGGTGCTCTGTGGGATAGCCGCCCACAATGCATCACTCCCAACAGCGCTGAAGTGTGGCCACATCTAACAGCACTTGCAGCGCTGCTAGCTGTAAGTGTGGACACTCTGCAGCGCTGGCCCTATACAGCTGTACTAATACAGCTATAACAACCAGCGCTGCAAAGTTTTAGATGTAGACATGGCCTGAGTAAGGGTGCAGGGGCTCCCGTTTGGTGCTCAGGGTGGGAGTGGGGATATGCAGGGTGTATGGGATGTGAGGGGGGCTGGGGATGTGAGAGGTACAAGAGTCAGGGCAGAGGGCTGAGGGCATGTGAGCGGGGTGCAGGTGTCAGGGTAGAGGGGCTGGGTATGTGTGGGGGTGCCAGTGAGGGCTGGGGTCAAGGGGGGTCAAGGAGTCAACAGAGGGCTGGGTGATACAGGGCTCAGGGCAGGGGCCTGGGAGTGTGCAGGGCTCAGAGCAGAGGGCTGGGTGACTGCACCCTCCAGAACCCCCAACCCCCCCTGCTCCTTGTCCCGACTACCCCCTCCTGGGACCCCACCCCCTATCTAAGCCTCCCTGCCCCTTATCTCCTGACTGCCCCCCCTAGGACCCTACTCCCTACCTGTCCCCTGACTGCCCCAACCCTTATCCACACCCCCACACCCAGACAGACCCCCTGGACTCCCACGCCTATCTAATCACTCCCCGCCCCCTGACAGAATCCCCAGAACTCTGGACTCATACAACCCCCCCATCCGCTCCCTGCCTGCCCCAACCCCTCTCCATACCCCTACCTCCTGGCAGTCCCCCCAGAACTCCCAACTCATCCAACCCCCCCAGCTCCTTGTCCCCTGACCACCGCCTCCAGAGACCCCCCCACCATAACTGCTCCCCCAGGACCTTCTTTGCCTGTCCCAACTGCCCTGACCCCTATCCACCCCCCAAACAGACTCCGGGACTCATATGCCCCATCCAACCCCCCCTTCTCCCTGACTGCCACCTCCAGAGACCCCCACCCCTAACCACCCCCCAGTATACCACCCCTCCATCCTGCTCCCTGTCCTTTGACTGCCCCCACCCCTTACCCAACCCCCCCCAGCCCCGGAACCGACCCCCTTACCATGAGGCTCTTCGCTCATCCGGAGCCCTGCCGCCGCTGCCGCCACCCCCCGGCGTGCAGCCCTGCTTCGCCCCGCCCCTCAGAGTGCTGTGCGCGCAGCAGCAGGACTCCGGGTGAGTCGGGAGCGTCTTTCCCTCCCCAGGGAACCAAACGCTGCCCCACGGGAGCGTGCAGCCCCAGCCCCCGAGAGCTCTGCGTGGGTGGCGGCAGGGGTCTGGGGGAAGGCGGGGGAGGGGCCGGCGGATTGCTGTACTAAGCCAGCGCTCTGGCGCGGGACCGCGGACCCCACGGCTTGCCGTGTCGGCAGGATTTTTAATTACACGCGGAGTCCCAGCAGGCAGCCGCATGCCATTAAAAATTGGGAAGCGCGCCATAGGCTGCCAACCCCTGATCTATACTGTAGCTAAGTCTCTTTCAGATAATCATTACGCTTATAATAAAATACAGCTATAAACTGTAGTTCAAAATATAGCTATGAACTATTACTCCTTGACAATGTTTTTAATTTTGATCTTTGCTTCCAATTAATAAAGGGAAATTGCAATACGAAAAGGAAATATGTTAAATCATTATCTAAATACAAGGAAGAATAATTATTTTTCAAACACCGCTATAGGTAAGAGGCAGTTATGCTGGCAGCAGGATGATATAGAATAGGGCACAGAAAATGCAGCTCAGAATACATTTCTAAAGAAGAAAATTTCTATAGCACAAAACTGACTGCTGATTACCATGCTGACCAGTGTTTTCTCATTACTACCATATCCTCCCACCATCAGTTTACCGTTTCTAAACCTACTGCTATATAGTCTTATCCTTAGATTACAAAACTCAACACGGCAGCGACCCTCTTTTTGTAATGTGCCTGTACAGCACCTAGCACAGTAGTGCTGTAAGCCATAACTGGGGACCATAGGCAGTACCATAATGAAAAAAAAAATACAATCAAAAGCACGCTAGGCACTTTACAGGCAATAAGAGGACTGGCTTCCTCCTACGAAGTTCACAATCTTACAATGCAAAGGATATTATATATAAATATATATAAACACACACTGCCTTATTTCTACTGTGTTCAATAAGGAGCTGTATTTCCTTTGTCCTAGTTGACTGGAGTTACTGCTGGGAAGCATCAGTGGAATGGCAGCTCCCACTAAGAGACCAATTACAGTTACGACTATAATGAAACAGTGACAGGTATTTCTAACCCACTGTTTTGAAGACTCATACTGGATACACGAGACGGCGTACAATAAAGATTTCATTGGGAAGAATGTAGGGAATGCACATTACTCACAAGAGCTTATACAGGCCTCCCAAGCTCATGGCAATAAAGCATTTATATCATACCACCCCAGAATATATATTTTGCTTACACCACATTTTACTGAGGCCATGTCTACATCTAAAATTTTGCAGCGCTGGTTGTTACAGCTGTATTAGTACAGCTGTATAGGGCCAGCGCTGCAGAGTGGCCACACTTACAGCAACCAGCGCTGCAAGTGGTGTTAGATGTGGCCACACTGCAGCGCTGTTGGGCGGCTTCAAGGGGGGTTCCGGGACCGAGAGAGCAAACCGGGAAAGGAAACCAGCTTCGCCGCGGTTTGCTCTCTCGGTCCCGGAGCCAGCCAGCAAACCGCAGGGAAGGAGACCTGCTTGCTCGGGGTTCCGGGACCGAGAGAGCAAACCGGGAACGCCGCGGTTTGCTCTCTCGGTCCCGGAGCCAGCCAGCAAACCGCGGGGAAGGAGACCTGCTTGCTCGGGGTTCCGGGACCGAGAGAGCAAACCGGGAACGCCGCGGTTTGCTCTCTCGGTCCCGGAGCCAGCCAGCAAACCGCGGGGAAGGAGACCTGCTTGCTCGGGGTTCCGGGACCGAGAGAGCAAACCGGGAACGCCGCGGTTTGCTCTCTCGGTCCCGGAGCCAGCCAGCAAACCGCGGGGAAGGAGACCTGCTTGCTCGGGGTTCCGGGACCGAGAGAGCAAACCGGGAACGCCGCGGTTTGCTCTCTCGGTCCCGGAGCCAGCCAGCAAACCGCGGGGAAGGAGACCTGCTTGCTCGGGGTTCCGGGACCGAGAGAGCAAACCGCGGCGAAGCTGGTTTCCTTTCCCGGTTTGCTCTCTCGGTCCCGGAACCCCGAGCAAGCAGGTCTCCTTCCCCGCGGTTTGCTGGCTGGCTCCGGGACCGAGAGAGCAAACCGCGGCGTTCCCGGTTTGCTCTCTCGGTCCCGGAACCCCGAGCAAGCAGGTCTCCTTCCCCGCGGTTTGCTGGCTGGCTCCGGGACCGAGAGAGCAAACCGCGGCGTTCCCGGTTTGCTCTCTCGGTCCCGGAACCCCGAGCAAGCAGGTCTCCTTCCCTGCGGTTTGCTGGCTGGCTCCGGGACCGAGAGAGCAAACCGGGAAAGGAAACCAGCTTGATTACCAGAGGCTTCCTCCTTCCACGGAGGTCAAGAAAAGCGCTGGTGAGTGTCTACATTGCATTACCAGCGCTGGATCACCAGCGCTGGATCCTCTACACCCGAGACAAAACGGGAGTACGGCCAGCGCTGCAAACAGGGAGTTGCAGCGCTGGTGATGCCCTGCAGGTGTGGACACTCTCAAAGTTGCAGCGCTGTAACTCCCTCACCAGCGCTGCAACTTTCTGATGTAGACAAGCCCTCAGATAAAAGCCTGTGGCGCTTCCCGGAGGGCACACAGGCTTGTGAGGCACCTTGCTACCACCTACCCTAGCGTGAGGAAGCCTTGTCTGTGCCTGCCACAGGTCAGCTCCTCAACTCCACTGGCCACAGCCAACACAATCCCTCCCCTCTAGATCCACACAGGGCCCACTCACTCTCATCCAGGTTAGCAATAGACATGCTCCAACCCCTGAGCCCTACAAGCATCTCCTTGCTTCACTGGACACTCACAGTATTCACAGATTTGCTGCTTCCAAAGAAGCAGTACATCTTAGCTTACTGCTTACACTTCCAACGCACAACTAAAACATGCGTACAGAAGAATGTCAGAGTTACGGACAGCAGAGTTAGCAACTAACCAGACATCAACACACCTCATTTGGAACTGGAAGTACGCAATCAGTAAGCAGCAGAGAGAGAAAAAAAAACAAATACAATACAGTACTGCAGCGGTTCTAAAACTGTGGATTGGGACCCCAAAGTTGGTCAAGACCCCATTTTAATGGGATTGCTAGAGCCAGCATTAGACTTGCTGGGACCCAGGGCTGAAGCCTGACCTCCACCCACACCTGGAGTGATGAGGTTCAGGCCCCCCACTCCGCAGATCATGTAGTAACTTTGTTATCAGAAGCGGGTGGCAGTACAATGAAGCTTGAAAACCCTTGAAGTACTGTGTTAAACCTAAACCACTAAAAAATAAAGGGAAAACAGTATTCTTATTCTGCATAGTAAAATTTTAAAGCTGAATTAAGTCAATATTCAGTTGTAAACTTCTGAAAGAACAACCATAACGTTTTGTTCAGAGTTATGAACATTTCAGAGTTTTGAACAACCTCCATTCCCAAGGTGTTCATAATTGAGGGTCTACTATATAGTGAAATAAGAAAAAGTTTATGTAACAAGGTACAGAACATAAGAACAGCCATACTCAGTCAGACCAAAGTCCATTCAGCCCAGTATCCTGTCTACTGACAGTGGCCAGTGCCAGGTGCCCCAGAGGGAGTGAACCTAACAGGCAATGATCAAGTGATCTCTCTCCTGCCATCCATCTCCACCCTCTGACAAACAGAGGCTAGGGACACCATTCCTTACCCATCCTGGGTGATAACCATTAATGGACATGACCTCCATAAATTTATCTAGTTCTCTTTTAAACCACGTTATAAGATTCAAGTGACAGCAAGTAATAGTATTGGAAACAAATTTTACATACAAAATATAATCATAGCCCACATTCTAGAACTTAGATTTACTTAACGAGATACTTTCAAGTCTTATAAAGCAACGTGCAGCCAAGTCCTTCCAGAATTTTGCAGCTAGGCTTGGCTGTGATCTTCCATTCATGAGACATGTCATGGTGTCAGCTTGATTCCCCGGTGAAGGATCCAGACTTTTCTGTTTGCACCCCCAGACATGGCAGAACAATCCATTGTCCTTATTCATAAACAGTTCGCCTCCTGCCAGCTGTTTTTCCTTGTCGATTTTGCAATCTGTTTCAGCATCTGGATCAGTATGCAAACAGGTCTATGTTGTGAGACATGCAATACACAATGACAGACAAGGAGGTAAGTGTGTTACCCTCTGTCTGGAAGGAACTTGTCCGAGATATGTCACATCCTGATTACCTGCCTTAAGAACATAATTTTCAGAATATACACAACTCATAAATATTATTTATATATGTATTTTGCAATGACAAAATAACCACAAGTGGGCTATTGGCCCTTTGACACCTCACAGGCCACCCTTTAATGGAAAATTATACATATATCTGACTCAGGGGATCCCTGTAAAACTCCATGTACCCTTGGGCCCTCTGCTAGTTGGGACCGAGAAGTCCCTAGATCACCAAGGCATTTTAGAAGTGGTAGAGTTCTATAATTTACCAAGACTAATTTTTCTTATCCTCCTGCATGTAAAGCCAGATGACAAAGTCATCTGTAATGTCCTTAGAGGAGAGGAAAAATAACTAATATATGTTAAAATTATCTTAAAGTTTCTTCAGATGTCAATGTTAAGGTCCAATCTCTCATAACCAGCCAAGGCTAGAAGAAAATGCTTTGTACTACTTGAAATGGGAAGATGCCCAATTCTAAACTGTTCCCATTTCTAGCTTGGGTGATTTATGCTATCCTGTCAAGGCAGATTATTTTATCTAAGAGTACTTGGGCGGAAGGGCAGTGGGGAGGTCTATATTTTTGAAGGTAAGGAGAAACATTTTAATTTTTCTAAATGCAACTTTTAGAAAGCCACTCAGAAATTTGAAGCATTGGAAAGAGTCTTGGTGGAAATTAATTAGTGGACTGAGTATAGGTGAGATCAGTAAGGGGCATGATAAATTCATCATACAGATAATCACCATCTGTGTTTTAAATTTCTAAATGTGACAGGAATTAAAACACCTATGCCACTCACTTATACTACACAATTAACTGTTAAGTGCCCAATCTAAATCCCTGCAAAAAACCTGAGTAAATGTTTGTTTTGGTGCGCATTACTCTTATAATGATTACCTGCTTATCTGCCAATTTGTACTGGACCTTCCTGTATGAATTAGCAAGTTTTTACTGTGTACTCCTGTAAAGGCATAAATGCAGACTGAGTGAGAAGTTGGATTAACAGGATTCAGTTACTGAATGCAAAGTCAAAGTCAGTTATCTCAACTTCTTCAGCTCCCATGTTTGGTTTCCTGGTACAAATCCCATTGTTGGCAGGAGCCTGTGCCGATACTACCAGAGCCCAAAAGTTAATCTGGTTTCAAAAGAATCAATGTTCAAACAAACTGCTCACAACATTGACTTCTTGTCACCATAATATGGCTTCTCGTTAAAAAATGCAAAGGGAAAAATATTTCAGTCCTTTCCCTTACACCACCCAATACCCCATATGCCAAGATTTTCAGAAGTGACTAGCGATTTGAGGTGCACTATGCGAGACACCTTAGAGGAGACCAATTTTCATAAAGAATTAATCACCACCCTCTGAAAGTCAGGCCTTGTTACGATGTCTCAGATAAGGGACCCAAAATTTGAGGCACCCAAAATCATTAGCCACATATGGAAATCCATCTCCCCACCTCCTTTAAAAACAAGCAAAACAAAACAGTCATGTTTTTAAAGCAGAGGAATATGCCTCTCTCTACATATGACATGGAGATACAGGAAATAGAAGTCTTCAGTCCTAGCAAGAGACTAAGTAACTACTGAAATTTTATCTGCACACAGAAAATTAAGACAAAATTTTCTTATTATTGAGTAGATTAACTAATGCTCACAAAGTGCTATAAAAATGAAAAGCACTTTATATACTATTATTAAATTTAAAAAAGTATGTTGAATATATGAAAACACAAAGTATCACATGCAAAAACATTCAAACAACTTCTAAAAACAAATCTTAAACAAGTGACAACTAAATCATCTTGAGACCAATAAAATGAACAAGTGATATATTTAGCTTCATTGCATCATCTTCTTTCTAGAGATGGAGTTCCTTCAAATGTGGCAAGTTAAAGTAGTAGCCACCTTATTTAGCATGTGTGATTTAAAAAAAAAAAAAAAAATCCCATCTCTACCAGGAAGTGAGGGCACACTTTTCTCCCTCCACACAGATGACCCACTTTAAATAGTCTTATATAAGTATAAATGAGGTTAGATTTGTCTTATCACATATCTGCACTTATATTTTTCAGTCTGCACCACATTCACGTGTTAAAAATGTCCCCAAACTTGTTCAGCTAAAATGATCTAACAAGCTGGGGTGGGTCACAATCATTTGTACTCAATGGGACAAAGCTGGTGCTCATTAAAAGCAGAAATGATCCCTTTAAGTTTCATGAAGAATGAGCATGCTCGCTCTCTCTGGTATATTTTATTTTCAGAGCAGAGCAGCCACTCTCTCCTAGGAAGAGAACACAAGCCATCCCTGAGGCAGTATCAACAAACTAACAGAGCGTTTCCCGAAACCAGGTGGTTTCCAAGCAACAAGCAGAAGTGGATATGTTTCAGCACTGGGTGAAGTGGATGACATTTCTCTTGCCTACCTCCATCAGGGTACTGCAAGGCTTAATTAGTGTTTGAAAAGCTTTTAGCTACTGTAATTGAAAGCCCTAAATATTTTGTAATTCCAGAATAGTTTAGGGTTCTGTTGTTGTTGTTAGTACATAGTGGGAGAGGGAGAGAAGAGATAAATGTCCCTTTCAGTAGCTTTCTTGTAGCATTATCAGCAGACTGCCCTAAAGGACCACACTGAGGACCATTACTAAGAAAAAGCACAGTCAAGTACCCATGTGAGAGAGGTAAACTGAACAGAAAGACCACATCTCAACAAACTGCAGCAGCAGGAAATCACCTAAAACTTCCCTTTGGCAGACATTACCCATTTCCTCTAGGGCTTTGTCTACACTAGAAAACTTCGTCACCATGTTACAGCAGTGCCAACAATGTGCAGTGGCAGTAGTAGTAACAATATACGTTAAGGGGTTTTTACCACTGCACCATAAAAACCTCTCAGCAAGTTATAACACAGTGATGCCTGCTCCTGCCTATACTAGTAGATTAGCTATTGTTGCTGTAACATGGGTACTAATTTTTCCAGAGCTCATGCATCCTAGAATTAAAGGAACAGCCACAGCCCTAAATGGATGTAACCAACTGCAAACTGGTTCTCTGGCAGCCCAACATCAAAAAAAGTCCTCTTGAATACAAAAGGAAATTAAATGGACAATAAGTTGCTTTGGAAGTTTGCTTCCATTTCTAGCAAGGTTAAATTAAGTTACTCTAAAAAAATCTAAACCTAAACAAACTAATCTCTTTAGATCTATAAAAACAAGTTAAAGAGAATAGCCTGAGTTGATCTCGTGAATAAAATTGAACGGCAGTTATCAAAAACATTGTGTAATAAAACTTCATGAATGGCACTAAAATGAATAAATGTTGCTCTAATTTTTCCTTACTAGTCAAGAAGGCCTTCTCTGTGCGAAAGAAATACAAAGAGGTAGAGAAAGACAACACTCAACAGGGACTTCAATCAATAACCAGAAATAAATGTAACTACAGTGGAACATATTTGCTCATAGCTTTAGGATTAATTAGTTGGATAGCTCTGAGAGAAATATGAAAAAGGTGTAAACACAATAGAATTACCGGTACTTTAATTCTCCTCTTCTAGTCTCACCACGCAGAAACTTGCATGCTCAACATTGTAGCCCCTAAACCAGAGGCACAAGTACTCTACAGGTAACAGAGGACATGTTTTCAAGTCATTTCCCAGGATCAAGTTGATGTTAGCAAAGAAACAGGGTGAGAAACATATCGGTTCTTAGATGAGGTTAACAGTGATGAACTGAAGACCTCTTGGTGGAAAATTAGCCTTGATTCTTTCATACAACAAATAAAACTAAGGGTATGTCTACACTACGAAATTAGGGCGATTTTATAGAAGTCGATTTTTAGAAATTGATTTTATACAGTCAATTGCTTATGTCCACACTAAGTGCATTAAGTCAGCGGAATGCATCCTCACTACCGTGGCTAACATCAACTTACGGAGTGGTGCACCGTGAATAGCTATCCCACAGTTCCTGCAGTCTCCGCCGCCCATTGGAATTCTGAGTTAAGCTCCCAATGCCTGAGGGGGCAAAAACATTGTTGTGGGTGGTTTTGGATACGTGTCGTCAGTCACCCCTCCCTCTCTCCCTCTGTGAAAACGGCAGACAATCTTTTCGCACCAGACACCAGGGCGATCAGAAGAGCACAGCAAGGCACGCTGCGCATCAGAGAGGCTTTGAAAACCAGTTTCATGACTAGCCAGGCTTCAGTGTAAGAATTGTGTGTGCTTCTCCTTTATGCAAACCTGTCCCCTTTGTTGATTTTAATTCCCTGTAAGCCAACCACCCCCTCTCCTTCAAAATAAAGTAACTATTGTTTTGAAACCATGCATTCTTTCTTTATTAATTAAAAAAAAATGAGATAATGGACAAGTTAGCCCAGGGGAGTGGGGGGAAGAGAGGAGGGAGGGACAAGGCCACGTTGCTTATTGTAGCCAGACTAAAAATCAAACTGTTTGAATGACAGCCTTCTGTTGCTTGGGCCATCCTCTGCAGCGGAGTGGCTGGGTGCCTAGAGCCTTCCCTCCCTCCCCCATCACCTTGCCTTCTTGGGCATCTGGGTGAGGAGGGTAGACGGTTATACAGTGGATGCAGTGGGGATCTGTATCTTGTTGGCTTTCCTGCAGCTCCAACAGATGCTTCATCATGTCTGTTTGCTCCCCCAACAGATGCTTCATCATGTCCACTTGCTCCCCCATTAGCTCAGCATCGTGTCCTGCCTCCGCTCTTTGTGCTCACTTAATTCTTTCCTTCCCTCTGCCACTGAATGCCTCCATGCATTAAGCTGTGCCCTATCAGGGCGGGAGGATTGCATGAGCTCGGAAAACATGTCACCGCAAGTGCGGTTTTTTTGCCTTCTAATCTGCAATAACCTCAGGAACAAAGATGATAGGGGGAACGTAAGAATATTCTACGCTCTACGATTCTGGGGGAACTGCATGGTCACCTGTGCTGCTGAGTTCACCATGCTGACCAAACAGGAAACGAAATTAAAAAGTTCCTGGGGCTTTTCTTGTGTAGCTGGCTAATGCATCAGAGTTCAAAGTGCTGTCTAAAGTTCCAGTCCGTGTATTGAAGATCTGTGACCCGTTTGTACTATCTATCAGGGTGAGACATTGTTTGATTCAAATCTTGTTTAGTTATAGAACTCAGATTGTGAACTTCCTTTTATTTCTTAGGTGACCAACTTTGATCTCTATGCCTACTACTTATAATCACTTAAAATCTATCTTTCTGTAATTAATAAATCTGTTTTATATTTTACCTAAAACAGTGCATTTTGGTTGAATTGCTTGAGAAATCTGAGATCAGCTTACAAAGGCTGTGTGTCCCCTCTCCACACTGAGGGAGGGGCAGACTGGGTAATGAACTTACACTGCTCAGGCTTCTGACCAAGGCAAGACAGTATATTCTGGTGGTGCAAGACTGGGGAGCTGAGGGAAACTGACTGAAGCCTCCCTATGGTTGGTTCACGAGTGGCCGGGAGAAGCATTCGTGTAACTAAGTTGGGTGTGTCCCTCCCTTTGAATATCTGTGTAAGTGCAATACCTGCCAGAGGTCTGTAGTTTGTCATAGCATCACAGTATGAGAGGGATACCCCCAGCTTGGTGGGACAACGGGCTCAGCGGTCCTACAGTTCAGGCTGCACCCTGGGAATCCTGTCACAATAACTGAGTTCAAAAAAGACCTGGATAGGTTCATGGAGGATAGGTCCATCAGTGGTTATTAGCCCAGGAGGATAGGTCCATCAGTGGCTATTAGCCAAGATGATCAGGGATGCAACCTCATGCTTGTGGTGACCCTAAACCTTTCCCAGAAGCCAGGAGTGGAAGATGGGGGTGAATCACTCCTGAACTGCCCTGTTCTTTACATTCCCCCAAAACTCTGATACAGGCCTCTGTCAGAGCCAGGATGCTAGGCAAGATGGGCCATGGTCCGACCCAGTAGAGCAGCTCTTATATGCTATGGTCTTATGCTCTTTATTCATTCCAGAACATAGAGGGATGTCTGTGCATGGCTTCAAATTTATCAGATAGCTACTAGCTACAGATGTAAGAAATGTAACCCGTGCCCAGGATTAAAGGTAGCTCCTCGACAGGAATCTCAGCACCCTCTTACTTCCCAGCACTGAAAGGGATAGGAGTAAGTGTGGAAAGCAGAGAGACAGGAAAAAAAAAAAAAAAAAAAAGGTTGATGACTTCTTAACTGGGCTTTTGCGTAGCAGCAGGGTCCATTTTCGTTCTTATCTGAGGATAGCAGATTTAGTTCTCTGGCTAATAGGTAACATTTCCAAGTTATATATAGGTTCATGGGTAAACATGAGTGGACGGCTGTGTGGACACTGGGCAGGCATTAGAAACAGGGATGAGAGAAGTTTGAAAAGAAGTAGAATGAAAACTAAGAAATTTCAGAGGGGGAGGTAGAAAGGAAGAATCGGTCTAGAATTCGAGAGATCTGGTTTTCATACTGAGGTCTGCCACAAACTTCCTGTGTGACCTCAGGCCATCAAGACCTTGTGCCTCAATCGCTAATTTGTAGGGGAAGAACACCTATTTTCTCCCAACATTTGTCTGTCTTGTCTATTTTGACTGTAAGCTCTTTGTTTCTTACTAGGTGTAAGAAACCATTCGGAGAGATGCTACCGTAGTAGCAGTAGTAGTAGAAGAGAATGATGATCAGAAAGGAAATCAACATTGAAGACAATTCTGGAAAAGATGCACCATGATCTAGTCTAGGAGAAAAGAAAAGTGGAGTGAAGCCAGGAAGTGAAAGAAGGTATGCCCAAAACCATGCAATAAGTACAGTTACTAGAATAGGATTCAATTAATATATTTTTGGAAAAACTTCAATGTCGTTTTTCAATAATGCTTTTTTGCATTATTCAAGCTCTATAGCACATCAAATACTATTTGACAAGCATATTTGATAAATCCTGGCAAAGTTCTAATAACATATTTGACAAATATTTGTTCTGCTCTGTCATTATCATTATCTGTCATTATTTGGTTAGAAAACTGAATTAAAATGTTATACGCAGTAGATAATAAACAGTGCAAAAAACTGATTCACCTTTATATTGCAGGGGCTTTGGCCACACAATTTACATCCTGGCTAACTGGCTTAGTTCTCAGATTAGAAGGCACTGGCGAAATTTTTAAGTCCTGTAAGTTTCCAACGCCAGAAAGACTTGCCAGAATAACTTCCACCTACTTACCATGCTGCATTTTAAGTTGTATCATCAAATCTTTTTAATAAAGTGACAAATCTGAAGTTATTTCAAGAACACGGTGGGTGGTATCTTTAAAAATATTCTGTAGCCTGTGAAAGGGCAAGAGCATGCACACAGAGTATCTTCCTTTTGTAATGGATTATACTTCATTGATTTTAACAATTGGTATTATTCATATAGCATCAGACATGCACTAGACACTTATAGAACAAGAGAAGGATTTTAAAATAGTTTGTAAAAGATACACAGAAAAGACAAAACAAGGACACTAAAATCCATATTGATAGTATGTATTTAGTCACATTGGTCTTCTTCCATAAAAGCTCATAAGTAATTATATAAATAGGGATCATTTTACCCACCAGTGAAATGACCCTTCAGATGGAACATGAATTCTGTTTAACAACATGTACCAACATTACTCCGCAGTCTAGCACAGGAAGTGCAGAATCTAATTATTTAAATTGGAGTTTGGCTAGGATCACAAGAGCTAATGCCTCTTCTTGTGAAAAGTGCCATGAGACCTCAGTTTTAATTTTCATCTCAACAGTGCATCTCACAAAACAATATAAACATTAGACAGTAAAATTCGGAGACAAAAGGACATGGCAAACCCTTTGGGCTAACAATCAGCATTTTAAACTAGCAGGAGAAATGTTAATTTGAGTTGTAGCTTCTGACTTTCATGGGACAGCTGAATGCAGGGCTATGTCTACGCTCACAGCAGTGTGTAGAGTACAGGCACTGTACATGTAGCAACACGCTGCAGTGAAATGGCAGGCTGCATCCATGCTTGTCACTGAGGTGTGTAGCTACACATAGCAGTGAAAGGCTTTGACAGCAGGGAGGTGAAGGGTGTGGGCTCTGGGAGACAGTTTGGGTGCAAGGTGGGGCTCCAGGTTGGGGCAGAGTGTTGGGGTGCAGAAGGGAGTACAAGGTGCTGGCTCTGGGAGGAGGGTCAGGGCTGGAGCTTGGAGTGGAGGGGGCTCGGGGTGCTGGCTCAGGACTGGGGTGCTGGCTCCTCCCAGGCAGCACTTATCTACGGCAGCTCCTGGTTGACAGGCGCAGCAAGGCTAAGGCAGGCTCCCTGTCTACCCCAGACCCACGCTGCTCCCCGGAAAGGGCCAACCTATCCCTGCGTCCCCTGGGGGGAAGGGGCATAGGGCACGTGGCTCCGCATGCTGCCCCTCTCTGCAAGCACCGCCCCTGCAGCTCTTACAGCCAATGGGAGCTGTGGGGGCAGTGCTTGCAGGCAGGAGCAGCACGCAGAGGGAGACCTCTGCCTTCCGCTGCCCCTGGGGCCGTGAGGCCCCACTGGCCACTTCTGGGAGCACCATGGGGCCAGGGTACAGAGTCTGCCCTAGTAGCAGCCACACTGCACCACCGGAGATCACGATCGACTGGGAGATCCGTTAGGATTGACTGGTTGGTGACCACTGCCCTAGGGGCTTCACGTGTATAGGACACTCTCCTTGCCTAAACTGTGCCTCACCAGCTGTAGCACGAAGGAGCAACAAAAGAAAAACCCAAATCACGCTTCATTCTGAAGCAACCCAATTAGCCAACCCAGGAACAGCAATGGGTAAGTCTGAAGAGATTTATTATCAACAATCCTGGTTCAGAATGACACTGGCCAGGAGCTTAAAGCTGAGGGAGGGAGGAAGGCAGGCATAAAGAAGCTCTAAGTTTTAAGACTTAGCGGACTGCAGAAACCCCACACCCTGGATGTGGGAAAGAAAAATACACTCGTGCTACATTTTCAACTATAAAAAGAATTCATTCTCTGGGTAATTTTCCTTTGAGACATGCTAAATGTAAACTTTATGTAGACTAATTGCCCTGTATATTTTAATTATAGTGATATTTTTCAAAGTATGCTCTTTATACAAGGATCACTGTTTTGTTCATTCAAAGGGCTCTCTATTTTCTCTATTCTAGACATCCCACCACATATCCCAATATCTTGGTAGGTAAGAAGGCACTCTTGGAAACTTTTACAGTAGTTTAATCAATACAAGCATTTTGTTGTAATATAACAGTGTGTGCAAACTACCTGAGTGGTGGAGCAGCTATGATGCTAGGACATTAATGAAGCTACAAGACTTCAGCAGAAACTCAACAGATGCTTAATCCGAACAGGCCTTTTCTCTCCTAATCACTTACTGCCCTCAGTAAAAAGCCTAAAAATACCCAAGACTCATTGTGCTAAATGCTGCACACAGAAGGCAGAGCTAGCTATGGTCCAAGCCTCCAAACCCAGTGCTTAATTGTAATGAAAGAGGTGCCAGGGCTCAAGCCATTAGGTGCTTGGGTTCAAGCAATTTTTTTTACATTCATAACTGATGCAGCAAGCCCAGAGGTGCCAGGGCTATGAACTGCCAAGCCTGGAAGTGCCGGTGCTCAGCACTGTCGAAACCCCAAAGACCATAAGTAAATGAGTGTGCAGTTACTTACATCATCACAGAATTTAACCCATTACACTGGATTGCTTGTTACATTACCCTATCTATACACTGCAATGGGGTCTTTCCTTTTACTGTAGGCCACTGGCCTGAATTCAGTCAGATGGCTGTTCAATTGTCAGTGTTAATGAGTTGGTGATTTCAGCCCAGTTCTTGGTGTACTGGTGGAAACTTCCCAGAATCTCCACCTCAGCTAATACTAACTGGCACTTTGCAAAGTGGCCAAGGACTAAATGGACTGTCTTAGCCACTTTCTCACCCCCATCAGTAGTCCCCCAAGCAATCTGGGTTAAAAATACAGGAAGGTTGAAAGGAAGATAGAACTACTGTTGCTAACTTTCCCCACATCCGGTATCGTAAAGTCAATGGGGATATCAATTCAGAAACTCTCTCAAGCAATAAATATTCATACTTTTGAAAAGATTCAAGCAAAAGTAGTTGGCAATAAACAATTATTACCTTTGAATAGAAGTCAATGCAATTTTCCCTAGCAGAGATGTCAAAACATTAAGGTCTATTTAACTGTCTCCTTCTCCATTTTAGACAGAGACCTCTGATCAAACACTTTGCCATGAACATATAACACTAATTCAGACTTGTTTCCTATGTATTAAAAACAGATTTCTGACGCTCTCTTTTCTACTAGTTTAGTTATTTCATCTCCCTGACAAGTCAGTGGAAAAATCAGAGGAAATTTTTCAACAGCAATTAGAGATTACAGCACTAGCTGCAGGAAGCATTTCCTTACCAACATAAAATACATCCTCAAAACTGAAAAGGAAGTAAGGTTATGAAAGTGACAAGAGCAAGGAGTCTATGAAACATTCACTGAGACTATATATTTTAAATACTTAGTTGCACAAGTCAATAGATTACCAGTCTGAAATATTAAAGCAACTGGTGATTGTTAAAAATCTAATGGCCTGAAAAATCTGCTATTCAAAACTAAAGCCATTTGTGAATGAGTACCAAAAATATTTAAAAATAAATATGTTTCCGCAAAGTAAAGATGAGAGAGACCTGTAACCTCAATCTCCACCCCTAACTTCCCACTCCATGTACCAAAATTTCTAAAAATTATATATATAAATTCCCACCCATTTTAGAGCCTTTCATATCAGTACTGAAACTGGAGAGAATTTTTCCACCTACAGATCTCATAACTTCTTAATTGTAGGATTTACAGTGAAAACCCTAATCGATCTATAACCATAGCAGCATAGCAAATGTTGTGACAAATTTACCCACGGACTTCTACAAGACAAAAATAATTGTCGTGCTCTGAAGGCATTATTTGATTTAAATTCCATCTTTATTACATTTTAAGAAATAATAAAAGAAATATTACCTAGGTAGGCATAAGAAGTATTCTGCATTACTGCATCTAAAGACTGTTTCTACAATTCATTTATTGATTTATAGAAACAAACTCAGCTGGTATTTGGCAGAGAACAATGGCTATTATTCAACTGTATGAAGAGTACAATTGATAAAAAAAATTTAAAATATGCACGTAACTAATCAGTATAACACAATTACAAGCTCATAATACTTAAAATTTGTTCATCAAGAATCTTATCTATAACAATCACATAAAATTAGCCAGATATCTGAGATGCGGAATACACTAAAAATAAACTGTTAGAAATGCTGAACAGCATTTCTGTCCTGTACGTAGTATGTTTTCAAACTGTTAGTAGTGATGTTTACATAATTTAGATAGATTAAATAAACCTAAAAGAAAGCAAATACACTGAATAGTTTTTTTGTGACAGTCAATGTCAGTCAAGTGGGATTCCATAAGTACAGGAAGAGATACAATGACTAAAATATCTATTTTTTGCAGTTACTTAGTATAAGAAATCGTAAGGCATCTACATGATCATAGCCAAATTGGAATAAACTAGCTCTAAGCATTTGAACAGATGTGCATTCTGTTCTATGCAGCATGAAGTATAAATTCTACAGTTTAACTGCCAAGTTACATGTATATTTCCTGTATAGTATGCGCCACACCCTTTCCTGTACTACCAGATAACAGGAAATACATCCATCTCTTTCACAAAATTTTGGTATAATAGAATCATAGAAGCGGAACGGACTGTGAGAGGTCATCTAGTCCTGACCCCTGCACTCGTGTCAGGGGGTAAGTATTATCTAAACCATTCCTGACAGGTGTTTGTCTAACCTGCTCTTAAAAATCTCCAGTGATGGAGATTCTACGATTTCCTTAGTAAATTTATTCCAGTGCTTAACCAGGTGCAGCAGGTTTGTATAATTTTTGGTGGTTCCCAGACAGGTCCAAGTCTCATCTCCCCCACCCCCGCCCCACTCAAGGCTCTGGGAGAGAGTTTGGATGCAGGAGAGGTTGAGTTCTGGGAGGGAGTTTGGGAGCAAGCTCTGGGCTGGGACAGGCAGTTGAGATTCAGGAGGGGCGCAAGGGGCGAGCGTTTGCGTGCGAGCTCTGGACTGGGGCAAGGAGTGGGGTACAGAAGAGGGTGCAGGGGACGGGCGTTGGGAGGCAGGCTCTGGGCTGGGGCAGGGGTGCGGGAGAGAGTGAGGGGTGCAGCACTTACCTCAGTTGGCTCCCAAAAGCAACCAGCACCCCCTCTGACGGCAGCTCCTAGGTGTGTGGGGGGGGAACTGGAGGGGTCTGTACCTAGATGTAGCACCTTGCATTTGGTTATATTAAAATACACTTTGCTCAAATGGGCCCAGCTAACCAAGTGTCCAGATCGCTCTGGATGATTCCTCATTTTTTACCACTCTAGCAATCATTGTGTCATCTGCAAATTTTATCAGCTGAGATTTTACGTTTGCGTCTAGATCACTGATAAGTACACCTCTACCCCAATATAACGCTGCCCTCAGGAGCCAAAAAAATCTTACTGCGTTATAAGTGAAACCTCGTTATATTGAACTTGCTTTGATCCTCCGGAGCACTGCTTTACCGCGTTATATCCAAATTCATGTTACATCGGGTCGCGTTATATCAGGGTAGAGGTGTATTTGAACACAGTATAAGACAGGGCTTTGGAGCTGTGCTCTGGCTCCAGGCAAAAACCTGCAGCTCCACTGCTCCAGAGCTGCTCCGCACTCCAGCTTTGGGCTCCACTCCAAAGCCCTGGTATAAGAATAATAATATTCAGCTCAATTGTTACTGAAGCATTATTTCTAGGGTTCCTACATTTTGTAATGAAAGACTGAAATCTGATCTATTATGACATTCATTTTCCTATGTATCTACTAGACTGAGCATAATCTTATGCCTGCAGGGACTCAGAATAAAACACTGCTTCACAAATGAAAACTATATACTAGAATATTGTCATTTAATTTATATTAATTCTGTAACTTGTTCAACTCAAAGACTGTACCAATATTCCTGTTTCCATAACAGGAAAAACAATGACTTGCAATACAAGGTGAATGTTAATAGTGGAAGTTGCAGTGAAGGATTAAAAAAGTAGAAAAAAGAGTAAGAAAAGTCATTCTAAATAAAACCATGAAGAAAATAGTTCAGCAAAATAAGGAACCACCAGATTAGATTGCTTGTCCAATAAAAAAAGATTCTCAGTGGCTCAACAAATTTAACCAGTTTTAAGCCAATATAATTTCATTTACCAAATGGCTTCCACCAGTTCAAATCAATATTAAATCCTATCTTCAGTTAAACCAGTGCAATTTTCTGCATAGATAAGAAGCAGAATTTTCAGAAACACCCAAATCCCATTTTCAAAAGTGACTTTCACACAAAAGTGACTGATCTACATAAAATATTAGGTCAATCCAGTTAGGTAGCTCAGGGGTGTAAAAAATCCACACTCCTGAGTGATATAGTTAAGCCAACCTAACTCCTGGTATAGACAAAGCTAGGTCACCAAAAGAATTCTTCCATCAATCTAGCTACCATTTCTCGGAGAGGTGGATAACCTACACTGATGGGAAAAACCCTTGTCAGGGTAGGTAGTGTGTACACTAAAGTGCTATCGCATCATAGCTGCAGCTAGCTATTGTAGCGTTTCAAGTGTATGCAAGCCCTTGGGTTTCTAAGTCCTCCTGACTTTCAATGATACTTCTAAGTTTTGAAAATGTGTAGCCTGCTAAGTAGGGTGACCAGATATCAAGTGCGAAAAATCAGGATGAGATGGGGGGGGGGAGGGGAAGAGAATATGTGCCTATATAAGAAAAAGCCCAAAATATCGGGATTGTCCCTATAGAATCAGGACATCTGGCCACTCTGTCACTTAGGATCCTCTAAAATTGTTACTCCAGGCCCATATATCAGATTATATTTCTAGGTGACTAGATTGGCAAAACCAGTTTGGGGCACCCTATTATTACACAAAATGTATTTAATGTTACAGATTATTTTGAGAGCACGATATAAAGGGAAAGAGAATAGAGAATACAATCCCAATTTTTTGGTAGTTTCCAGAGAATCCTCCACAACAGTTTCAAGGCACAGCAGAGTTTCATTACATGTGCCACTTTAAACATTTTCTGCATAATTACTGAAAGAGTAAGCGACACCTATTGTGAGGTATCTGACTCCTTTAGAATGCTGACACATAAATACCTAAAAAAAAAAAAAAAGACAAGAACTGTTTTAAGTGAGAAATTAATAGTGTTGTCAGCATACAGAACTTCTTTAATTTTTACATACTGGACAGGTAAGGCACTAACTGCTGTTCGATTTAATTGCTATGGGCTCTAAAATAAAAATGTGTGAAAGGAGGACATTTAGTAATATTTTTGTAGAATGGTTAACATATAGTAATGAAATGTATTTAATCAATTTAGGTCCAAAAACTAAACCACTGGAAGGCAGCGAAAAGAACAGCTACATGGAAAAAAAAAAAATTTTTTTCCACATCAAGCAAAAGCAATGCCACAGGGGAAGGTATGTTCAGAATCAGGTTATGTAAGACTCTTGTGTTCAGAGCTACAGTATATTTGCCTTTTACAAATCCATACTTAGTTGTTAAGGAGTTTGAAGGAGAATGCTTTCTAACTGAAGGGTAAAAGTTTCAGCAAAAGAAATCTCTGAATTCACTTTAGTACGAGAACTATGTATATTACTACCTTAGTCAATAGATCTGTCAAATTTACTTGTCAGTTATCAAGGTTCAGCGTGAGTAGAAGGGGGGGGAGTGTTCTGTTTTCACCTGCTTTTTATTTAATGCACAGAGAGGGTCGTTCTTCAAACAATTTTCAGTTTAGGACACAGGGGCTTACTATACAAGTCTGAAATTTTTTTCATAGTAAAGCCACCAGGCTTCAGGTGCCTCTCTGGAAAATAAGTATGTCTGCTTGTATCCCTTTTTCAGAAAGGGGGCTAATTTAGTTGGTAGTTCGTCAAGGATTTTGAAATTAAGCAATGAAAAGAGACACTGAGGTCATTCTCCATTTCTTTTTCAGAAAAGGAACTACAGTATTTATCATAAGAAAAGCAAAGAGTCCTGCGGCATGCATTCGACGAAGTGGGTGTTCACCCACGAAAGCTCATGCTCCAATATGTCTGTTAGTCTATAAGGTGCCATAGGACTCTCCGCTGCTTCTACAGATCCAGACTAACACGACTACCCATCTGATACTTGACAGTATTTATCGTGTAACCCATCAGGTATGTAGGAATTAAATGAGAAAGGAAAGGTCATTTTGAGGTTAAAGAATTAAAGTGTCAAGACTAGCAACATCCCCATGAAGGATAAGACTTTTGGGGATCAGATAGTACTTTTAAATAGATTCTGATTTTTAGCTTTCAAGTCACTAGCTATTAAACACCCTATCTCTACGAGAGTCTGAATAGAATTTTGTAATTCCAGCCTATAGTAATAGAGTGAAACTATTTCATAGTTAATATTTCCAGCACCAGTTCACCCACACACATAAAATGCACTTTAAGCAGTTTCTTTTTAAACCAGAACTTCAATTTTCACACAACAATGCACTGAAACAACATGGGAGTTTCATTTTACGCACAAAGTTCACGATCAACAAATTTCAGTGTGAGTGAGAGAGAGAGACTGTGTCAAGACTAGACGCGCATCAGATTATATTCATTTTATTTCTGCTGTTTACTCTGGCCTGTTAGAATAACTCCCTTTAAAAACTCATGAAGTGGTACATCCGATAACAGACCCCTGTGTTGCAATTTTGAAAGCTTCCCATATTGCACTTTAAGTTAAACAAGTCTGTTCAAAAGGAGAAGAAATTCTGTTTATTTGAACATCCATTAGCAACACAGTTCAGGCAGCATCTGATAAGTTTCACACTTAGTAGATGAAATTAGGGCAAGTTTATGTTGTATATGAAGCGAGACCAATTGAGATAAACTCATGTTAGTTACTGAAAGTCTATTTAGGAAAAAGAAAAGCGTTAGGTTTTAGCAAATGAATTATGAGAATCAGACTTTTATGTTCAGTGAAATAAGCACTAGTCATCAGATTACCTTCAGCCAGGTATCATGCCCTTACAGGACTTGCATGTCTAATGGAACACATTTGATTAAAGACAGTCTATCAGAAATGGAATCTAGAATAGCATATAAAAGCATCTCCCGTAATGAGGGATACCACCAAGACAAGGATCTTTCCTGATAGTGGAGAAAGAACAGAGAAATTTAATCATGTGGAATATTTGATATCCAAGATATTCTCCCAGATGTTTCACGAGAGTGTAGAACAACTGCAGCTCGAAAATCCCTACAGCTCTGACTCTTTCAAGAGATCATTGTTCACATACGTAGTGCCTTTGAAGTTAGAGGGACTGTATGAGAGAGGGTTGTTGCATAGCTGAGGTGCAAATATTTCCAAGTAGTAAGATGCCTACCTGGAAGCAAAGGAATGGGGAGAATGACCTCAGAAAAATCAACCCATAGAAACCATTTAACTTCTTCACAGTCACAAAGTAAATAGAATTTACCTTAAGCAACAAAGGGCAGACAAAGCTGGTTAATTAACAGATTTTCCACAAACAGAATTGTCATAAATGTATTTGAGGACACTTAAGGATGTTCTCAAGACAGGAGGTCTTGTACAGGTCTCATTGTATGTTCACTTATTTCCATCTTAACTGGGCCATTTAACATACTAGAAAATAATGTTATAAATCAACAGACAAAATATGAAAAAGGAGAAATCATTTTGTAAACAACTGAGGAAACACACAAGTAAGAGGAAGAACATTAGGTTCCCTCAAATGCAGAAAAGTAGGAGCCTTAAGAATCAGCACAGTAGTGAACATACTGCAATCTTACATACGCAAGTATGTAGAGTCCTCCAGCTAAGTAGAATGTAAGAGTTTCTGATGCCCTTTTCTTAGGTCTAAGTAGATAGCACGATTTATTGTTACAGATAACACAGAAAGGAGGCAGTAACAAACAACTGAAATAGCTGCTGGACTTTGTTCCCAACACCTCCCTCCAGTATGACCTGTTCTTCAAGGGAATCATCTTATATAACATTTTTATTACTGACCTTGGCACAAAAAGTGAGTGTGCGCTAATAAAATTAGCGGATGAGACAAAGTTGAGAAGTACTGCTGATATGGAGGACCAACGATCATACAATAAGATCTGGATGATCTTGTAAAATGCAGTAATAGAACTGGGATGAAATTTAATAGTGCAAGGCCATGCATTTAGAAGTTTTGCTATAAACAGGGGAAGTATCAGTAGGAAGTGAGAGGAGAAAGACCTGGGTGTATTGGTTGATTACAAGATGACTATGGGCCATCAATGTGATGCAGCCATGAAAAAGGCTAATGCAGTCCTAGGATGCATCAGGTGAGGTAGTTCCAGTAAAGAGAGGGAAGTGTTAGTACCATTATGCAAGGCACTGGTGAGATCTCATCTGGAATACTGTGTGCAGTTCTGGTCTCCCATGTTTAAGAAAGACTAATTCAAACTGAAACAAGTGCAGATAAGGGCTACTAGGATGATCCGAGGAATGGAAAACCTACCTTATGAGAGGAGACTCAAAGAGCTCGGCTTGTTTATCCTAACCAAAAGAAGGCCGAGGGGAGATATGACTGCTCTCTTATAAATACGTTAGCGGTATACACACCATGGAGGGAGAGGACTTATTTAACTTAAGCACCAATGTTGAGACAAGAACAAATGATTATAAACTGGCCATCAGCAAGTTTAGGCTTGAAATTAGATGTAGGTTTCTAACCATCAGAGGAGTGAAGTTCTGGAACAGCCTTCCAAGGGGAGCAGTAGGGGCAAAAAAACTAACTGGCTTCAAGACTGAGCTTGATAAGTTTATGGAGGGCATGGTACGATGGGACTGCCTACAATGGCATGTGGCCCACTGGTGACTGCCAGTAGTAAAATTCCCCAACTGCTGGAGATGGGACACTAGATGTGCAGGGCTCTGAGTTACTACAGAGAATTCTTTCTGAGGTATCTGCCTAGTCGGTCTTACCCACATCCGCAGGGTCTAACTGACCACCATATTTGGGGTCAGGAAGGAATTTTCCTTTGGGTCAGATTGGCTGAGGCCCTGGAAATTTTTCACCTTCTTCTGCAGCATGTGTCACTTGCAGGTTTAAACTAGTGTAAATGGTGAATTCTCTATAACTTGAAGTCTTTAAGCCATGATTTGAGGACTTCAGTAACTCAGCCAGCGGTTAGGGGTCTATTTCAGGGGTGGGTGAGGTTCTGTGGCCTACAACGTACAGGAGGTCTGACTAGATGATCACGATCATCTCTTCTGACTTAAAGTCTATGACTAGTTTTTCACACACACAACCAAATACTTCAGTAATTGAACTATTTCTCATATAGTGTTAAAAGGAAAGAAATCATTAGTTCTATTTTTCAACACTTGGGAAGCACACAGATACTATGTTGCCACATGAGTAGATAGACTAAACAGTGGACTCCAAAACCGCTCTGCCCAGAAGTAGAGAAAAAATTCCATGATCTTTCATAGAATATCAGGGTTGGAAGGGACCTCAGGAGGTCATCTAGTCCAACCCCCTACTCAAAGCAGGACCAATCCCCAGACAGATTTTTGCCCCAGATCCCTAAATGGCCCCCTCAAGGATTGAACTCACAACCCTAAGTTTAGCAGGCTAATGTTCAAACCACTGAGCTATCCCTCCCCATGCCGTTTTGGAAATGGAAGCTTGATACCACTTAAATTGATTACAGAAAAGGAATTTCCTCATCAGCTTCACAACTATCAGATTAGCACTGGTTCAGCAAAGTCAGTCTCTAGGGAGAAGAACGTGACATCCCTTACAGGGTCCCCTTTGAAGCACCATTGCAACGTGCTCTGGAAGCAGAGTAAGCCATGATGAAGTCTGTGAATTTTTTTTTGACACATGTGCATAAATAAGGATTCTGCTAGAATCTAGATCTCTCCATTTTTACCACACTTTTTTGGGAGGCTGCATTATTTATTTTGCAGGTATGTTCTTGGTATAGCCAGCCTGCACTGCACTTACCACTGCACCTGCTACCCCAGCGACACTACTATTTTAGAGCACTTAGTTCATTGGCGCTAGCACAACTATATCTATGCGAGTTGGGAATCACATCCCCAACTTCAAGTGTAGACATAGCCCTAGAATGCAAGCTGTTGAGGGCATGGACCTTCGGTTCAGACTAGTCTGTAAAGCACTTTGCACACTATTACTGGCAGTAAATTATTAAATGAAAAAAAATATCTGTGCCAAATGATTGTATTGCTGCATTGCACTTTGGAGGCAACATGTGGAGAAAAGTTACATACTACTCTCTTGGTATTAGAATGGGGTCAGGAGACAAGCCAATTGAAAATTCTGCTGCCACACCTAAGAAAATCGAAGTTGTTTAAAGAGAAATGCTTTCAAGATTTTAAGAAAATCAGAAGAGGCTCCTGAAATTGTGTATTCTCTCAGTTTCACCAAAGAGAAATGTTAGGGTATCAAGACGAAAAAAATGATCCCCAAAAGCAACAACTGTCTTCATTATATACCCATTCACACATGCAGGTCATATGAATATCTATTTTGGCTGTTATGATTTCCTTTGTCTCCTTAAACATGCCTCTGAAGATTCTATTTTACAAAACAGATTAAGGATTTTAGATAATCTGTCCTCAATGTTGCTAGTTCCTTCTTCAGTTTCAGACGATCAATTTCTGGAAGTCCGATCATTCTGATTTAACTCACATTAATTCAATCACTGTCTTTACTTTCAATATTCTTTCAATCATGCCTGAGGGAGCTGGCTCCCCCTCAGGCAGCAAAAAGGATTTATCTTCCAGCAACAAAGGAGTGAGTTTTACTTACTTAATCTTATTCTATCGTGGGGAGAGGGGAGCCCATGGCACAGGAGTGTTTGCAAGCACACACAAATTTACCACTGAAGAAGGAAGCCATGTGGGCACCTCTGAAAACTAACTGCTTCATTTATTTCAGAAAGGTATAGCACAGGAAATGGCAGTGCAAGTTTCCCCACATACAGTGGAAACTCCAGGCAAGATCTGAGAAAGTTCCCATTCATTCAATCTTTGGCCTGTCTGCTGAGGCTGCCAATAATGGTTCCACCTATATTTTTGTGATAAATACAGTTGTGCACTAGGAATCAGAGACCCACCAAATTCACAAGCCACAAAAGATAGTAATATTTCATTACCAACCTAGACTGGATTCATATCAATGATCTATGGGTAAATGGTTCAAATTACAATTACAAATACCAGAAACCATCTAGTCCTCCCCTATTTTTACAGTAAGGTTCAGTGACTTTTTGAAACTGAGACACTATTTTGAAAGTGATAAAAACGACAGTGCTTGCTGTGAAATGAGTTAGTCTCTGTTGATTTGCTAGCAAACAGGTGTCCACATACCCAAACCCACCAACTACTGCTCTTGCCAGACTCAGCAGAGAGCAGATACAGAAAATGAAATATCCTCCCTAACAGTCAGGTTTCGGGTTCATTTTGGGGTAGGAAACATGAGCTGCCACTACCTGTATTATACCTTTTCTGTGGATAGGTAATTTCAACCCCAGGCTTTCAAGCTAGCACCATCCCAGACTCCAAAATCCGCATATAAAAAGGATGAAAAAAATGGAATATGTTACATGAGAAAGGGGGATAGGAACAATAAAGCCAACAAAATTCATCTTCAAGCCACATGTCCAAGCTTGTTCTGCAGAGGTGAAGCACTTGGTAATCACTTACCTGGTGTGCACACCTCCTTTTTTCTGTATTTAGGGACATGAACCACCCAGCTACACCACCCACAACACCTTAAGTATGCAGGTGACAGAGCTTTCCCTGAAGTGGTCAGTATCGTGTGACATATCCTTAGGTACCCCCCACCCACTCATCCCTATTCCAAAAAATAACCCCAGAGGTTTTCAGTGTTTTTCTCTCAGTATGACCACCTCCTCTTTTCTGAAAAAAATCACACTACAGTGGCTTTTGCATAATTTCAGGGGGTTTTTGCATTTTAATTCTCTGTGCAGCAATGTCAGTACTGCCAAAATGTTTGTTTGTTACTGGACAGGAGAAAGGGTATTTTATCAATAAACACAGGCAATAGCTTTACAATAGTTTGTAGTCTACTAAATCTATACGCATACACACATACTAAATATTACACAGAAAAACACATGAAAAAAAAAGTTACAATTGCACAGAAAAGCACTAAAAAACTGGGAAAAGCCAGAATTAAAGCGGCTGTGTAATCTTAATTCCGTCCCGTTATAGTCTTTAAGAGATGATCAAACAAACACAAGACACCCCCATTTCATTCAGTGGATAGGATGGAACTGCTTGGGGATGAATCAGTCGTGTTGTCAAAGAGGCTGTTGTCAACAGGACCCCTACATCATTTGTCACAGAAGCTGGATGACGGGTAGTGAATGAGGCAAGGGATTGTATCAAGAGACAAGACAATCTAGTGGTTAAGAAAGCTGAATGCCACCTGTAAAACTGGAGCTCCTATGTGATGCTGGGCAACTCACTTAAATTACAACATTCACAGATGGCCACTAACTATGGGTTTGGCTACATTTGGAATTTCAAAGCGCTGCCGAAGTGTGAGTGTAGTCAGAGCGGCAGCGCTGGGAGAGAGCCAGCGCTGCATGTAAACCACATCCCTTACGGGTGTAGCGTGCAGCGCTGGGAGCCGCGCTC
This sequence comes from Gopherus evgoodei, assembly GCF_007399415.2. Lineage (NCBI taxonomy): Eukaryota > Metazoa > Chordata > Testudines > Testudinidae > Gopherus > Gopherus evgoodei. Next base: position 63,187,924 of record NC_044332.1, read on the forward strand.
CCAGCGCTGCTGCCCTGATTACACTGACGCTTTACAGCGCTGTATCTTGCAGCACTCAGGGGGGTGTTTTTTCACACCCCAGTTGCAGCGCTGTAAAGTGTGAGTGTAGCCAAGCCCTAAGGAGACCCAGTTTTCTAGATGCCCAGCGTCAGACAACTGGGGGCAGATTTGCAGGAGTGCTGAGCACTTACCAAGTTCCATTGACGTGAATTGGAACTGTGCTCTGAACATGAATAACTACTCACTCAGAGAATGAGGTGTGACGGGTTGGATCACAGAAACACCCCTGGGAGCTGCCAACTGATGTGCCAAGACTACCTCTGCTCCAGTTTTCCCTGCCAGCTCAGGATTCCAGCACCCTGTCTTGCTGAGCCAGACACTCCCATCTGCTCCAAAACAGACCCAGGGTCTGAACTCCTTGCCCCAAAGCTGCAGGTTTACCTGAAAACAGCTCACAGAAGTGTGCTTCTCTTTAGCACTCAGATGCCCAACTCCCAATTGGGTCTAAACCCAAATAAATCCACAGAAGTGAGCTGTAGCCCATGAAAGCTTAGACAGAACAAAGTAAGTCACCAAGCAAAATAAAATAAAATGTGTAAATCTATGTCTAACCAAACTGAATACAGGTCATCTCACCCTCAGAGATGCTTCAGTAAGTTTTTTTTCCCCTCAGACTGAACACCTTCCACGCCTGGGCACAATTCTTTCCCTTGGTACAGCTCTTGTTCCAGCTCAGGTGGTGGCTAGGGGATTCTTCATGATGGCTCCTCTCTGTCTTTGTTCTCTTCCACCCCTTTATATATCTTTTGCATAAGGCAGGAATCCTTTTGTCCCTCTCTTGAGTTCCCACCCACTCCCTCTCAATGGAAAGTCACCAGGTTAAAGGCAGATTCCAGTTCACCTGACATGATCACATGTCACTGCAAGACATCATTACCCACTTGCCAGCACACACACATACAGGAAGACTTACAGGTAAAACACAGCCATTTGCAGACAATGGTCCTAGTTAATGCGAGTCATCAAGATTCCAAACCACCATTAATGGCCCACACTTTACATAATTACAATAGGCCCTCAGAGTTATATTTCATATTTCTAGGTTCAGATACAAGAGTGGTATATTTATAAAAGTAAGATGACCACACTCAGTAGATTATAAGCTTTGTAATGATACCTTACAAGAGACCTTTTACATGAAGCATATTCCAGTTACATTATATTCACTTCTTATTAAATTTTTAAAAAGTCATATAGACTGCACCATGTCACATGAGGCAGGGGTCATATGGAAAAAACCAGCATGCGATCATGTAATGAAGATTGTATCATAATGTATGTGCACAAGTGAGCCGAATTAAGGTTGCATCAGCAACCTTAAATCTCATATTTCCTAATGTCTGAGTAGCTGACTTTGCAACCGTACAATTCTTTCAGCACAGTTTTTTGGATGTAATATACACTTGAATGACTTCAGCCTCGGGAATAAATCCCTATCTAAAGGGATTCCTGACACGATAAACTATAATGATGGAGTTGTCAAGGCTACTGAGGTTTCTACTTTGAAGTTCATTGACCATAACTGCTCCCATCAGCCTGCAAGGGGAAAACATGGGCACTAACGGGACTGTATTCAATACTTGAAAGATAATATGTAGATTCCAGTCAGACATTAACACTGATGGAATTTTTATTGAAAGAAAATGAGAGGATGGGGACCTTCTGAACAATGCCTCATTTTCTAAAATGAAAATAACTAAAATTTCCACTCAAATTTTATTTCCACATCATACTGAATATTACATGCTTGTACATAAAGTACCTGCCAAAAAATTAGTCAGAAAAACTCTAAAGTGTGCAGAAAAATAACCTTATTTGATCTATATCTGAAACGTACAAATGCTTAAATAAGGCCTGATGTTGCATTCCCTACATAGTTTGCATTTCCATAGGTTTTAGGGGGAGATTTGGATGCACAAGAAATACAGAACCAGGAAAACAAAGAGTACTGTAATTTCCAATCTGCAACAAAATTAATTATATTGATAGCAAAAAACACTAAGTAGACCAAGGGAAAACAAAACTTGTCTGGCACAGATCACAACAGTTTGAATGAACCTTTTAACAGTTTCACATCTTGAAATTTACATACTCCTCCTGTTTGGAGGAAAATGAAAAGCGCAAGACAAACCAAAACTCACCCCAAACCACAGTTGAGCTGCCAGTTAATCTAAAAGATTTACACGGCACTGAAAGTCTTGTATCAAACCTGGTCTCTGTAACATAAGCATAACTCATCTTTTGCTATTGAAACATTTGTCCTCCCCGTACTGTCTATTTGTCATCCTTTGCTTCCTTATGTCTGAATTACTGTTAAGCTCCTTGTGGAAAGTACCTGTCTTTTCACATCTTCCATAAAGCATCATCCATGGCTATGACTCTGCTCAAAATGATTCTTTAGGTTAGTAACAAAACCCCAGTGAACTCTACCAGATTTGGGGTGTTTATTCCAAGATTTTCACACAGCTCCATTAAACGCTCTGTCCCCCATCAGACTTGGCATGAACAATACTTTGCTCAACGCTACACCTGCCCTCAATAACACACTACAGTTCGGTCACTGGTCACCTAGGGGGGCTAGAGAGTTACGGGGTATTACACAGGGTTAGTGTGATGAAGACAGCCTGAATAAGACTTTACAGCATTTACAGCTACTGCCTAGAAAGGCAAGACCACCACAGCTTACTAGCTAGCACGTATAGATCTGCAGGAGCAGAGGGCATGGCTAGAGGCACCTCTGTGTGTATGTGTCTCTCCAAGCCCTGTTCCTCCCCACAGGCACGTGTCCATGTGTCTCCGCTCTCTGTCCGCACAGATGCGCTGTATCTGGGAGTCTCAATGCCCTCCCTCCCCCCCGCAACAGGCGCTCTGTGTCCAGGTGTCTTCACCATCGCCCCCCCTACAGGCACTCTGTGTCTGGGTCTCTCCCCCCACCGGCACTGAGTGTGTGTGTCTCCATGTCCTGTCCCCCCACCCTGCGTGCCAGGTGCTGAGTGTTCGGTGCTGTCTGTCTGTGTGTGCCCGTGTCCCATTCCCCCCCAACCCACCTGTGCCAGGGGCTGTGTCCTCCCTACACCCCCAACCCCACCTGTGCCAGGGGCTGTGTGTCCATGTCCTCCTCTTCCCGCCCCGCCACACTGTGTGTGTGTGTATTCTTCCCCTGCGCCAGGGGCTGTGCGTGTCCTGTGCTTCCCCCTCTGTGTGTGTATGTGTGTCCAAGTGTGTCATGCCTCCACTCCCCCGGGACAGGTGGGCTGCCTGTGTGTCCGAGTGTCCCTCCCCCCGCCCCCAGGCACAGGGGCGCTATGTGTGCGCCTTTTTCCCCGCCCCCAGGCACAAGGGCGCTATGTGTGCGCCCTTTTCCCCGGCCCCAGGCACAAGGGCGCTATGTGTGCGCCCTTTTCCCCGCCCCCAGGCACAAGGGTGCTATGTGTGCGCCCTTTTCCCCGCCCCCAGGCACAAGGGCGCTATGTGTGCGCCCTTTTCCCCGCCCCCAGGCACAAGGGCGCTATGTGTGCGCCCTTTTCCCCGCCCCCAGGCACAAGGGCGCTATGTGTGCGCCCTTTTCCCCGCCCCCAGGCACAAGGGCGCTATGTGTGCGCCCTTTTCCCCGCCCCCAGGCACAAGGGCGCTATGTGTGCGCCCTTTTCCCCGCCCCCAGGCACAAGGGCGCTATGTGTGCGTGTGTGTGTCCAAGTGTGTGTGTCTGTCTGTCCCCCCTGAAACAGGGGAGCTGTGCATGTGTCCAAATCCCCCCCCAGGCACAGGGGCGCTGTGTATGTGTCCGAGTCCCCCATGCCCCCCAGGCACCGGGGCGCTGTGTGTGTCCGAGTCCCCCATGCCCCCCAGGCACAGGGGCGCTGTGTGTGTCTGAGTCCCCCATGGCCCCCAGGCACAGGGGCGCTGTGTGTGTCCGAGTCCCCCATGCCCCCCAGGCACAGGGGCGCTGTGTGTGTCCGTGGTCCGAGTATCCCGTGCTCCTAAGCACGGGCTGTGTGTGTGTCCGTGGTCCAAATCTCTCCCCTCCCCTCGCAGAGGGGTGCTGTGTGTCTGTGGTCTGAGTCTCCCCCACCGCACAGGGGTGCTGTGTTTGTGTATCCCTCCCCTGCCACAGGGGCGGGGTTTGTGTGTTCGTTCTCCTCCCCCACCCCGCGCACAGGGGCACTGTGTGTGTGTATGTCCGAGTTGTCCCCCCCACCCGGCACAAGGGCGCAGTGTGTGTGTGTGTCCGAGTCTCATCCCTGGCACAGGGGTGCTGTGTGTGTCCGAGTCCCTCCCCTCCCCCCAGGCAAGGGGCACTCTGTGTGTGTGTGTCCGTCCGAGTCCCCCCTCCAGGCACAGGGGCGCTATGCGTCCATGGTCCGAGTCTCCCCCCACCTCCTCGCAAAGGGGTGCTCTGTGTGTCTGTGGTCTGAGTCTTCCGCCGCCACCCCCTGCACAGGGGTGCTGTGTTTGTGTATCTCTCCCTCCCTCCCCACAGGGGCGGGGTGTGTGTCCGAGTCCCCCCCATCCCAGGCACAGAGGCGCTGTGTGTGTGTCCGAGTCCGCCTCTCCCGGCACAGAGGCAGTGTGTGTGTGTATGTATGTCCGAGTTGTCCCCAGTACCCGGCACAGGGGCGGTATGTGTGTGTCCCCGAGTCCCCCCCCCCCGGCACAGGGGCGGTATGTGTGTGTCCCCGAGTCCCCCCCCCCCCGGCACAGGGGCGGTATGTGTGTGTCCCCGAGTCCCCCCCCCCGGCACAGGGGCGGTATGTGTGTGTCCTCGAGTCCCCCCCACCGGCACAGGGGCGGTATGTGTGTGTCCCCGAGTCCCCCCCCCGGCACAGGGGCGGTATGTGTGTGTCCTCGAGTCCCCCCCACCGGCACAGGGGCGGTATGTGTGTGTCCTCGAGTCCCCCCCACCGGCACAGGGGCGGTATGTGTGTGTCCCCGAGTCGTCCCCCCCCCCCGCACAGCGGTGGTATGTGTGTGTCCCCTAGTCTCCCCCCCCCGCCCGGCACAGGGGTGTTGTATGTGTGTGTCCCTGAGTCTCCCCCCCACGGCACAGAGGCGCCGTGTGTGTGTCCGTGTCCCCCCAGGCACAGGGGCTCCGTGTGTGTGTTCGTGTCCATCTCCCCCAAGCACAGGGGCGCCGTGTGTGTGTGTGTGTCCGTTTCCCCCCCAGACACAGGGACGCCGTGTGTGTGTGTGTCCGTTTCCCCCCAGACACAGGGGAGCCGTGTGTGTGTGTGTGTCCGTTTCCCCCCAGACACAGGGACGCCGTGTGTGTGTGTCCGTTTCCCCCCAGGCACACGGGCGCTGTGTGTGTGTGTGTTGTGCTTCCCCCCAGCTGTCCGCAAGGAGCCCGAGCTCGCCGCTCCCGCCAAGCTGGGGATGGGCAGGGACCCGCGCGCCGCTCACCTCCTTCCACGCCGAGCCGAGCCGAGCCCATCGCCCATCATCCGCCGAGGCCGCCAATGCGCCGCGCCGGGGAGCAGCTGCGGCGCCACAGCTGGGGCCGGCACCTGGGAGTGGTGGCGAGGTCAGGGAGGCTGGCGGACAGGGAGCGTCTGCAAAGTGCACGTCCGGTCGGGAGCGTGCACCGCAAGGGAGCGTCTGCAAAGTGCACGCCTGGTTGGGAGCGCGCACCGCAAGGGAGCGTCTGCAAAGTGCACGTCCGGCCGGGAGCGCGCAAAGCAAAGGATCCTCTGCAAGCTGCTTGCAGCCCGTGCGGGCGCATAGACAACAAGGGAGCATCTGCAAAATATACACCCCACCCGCCAGAGCCATGCACAGACAGCCCGCAAGAGCAAGGGAGCTAATTTTCATGTGGGGAGCTCATCAGATCTACAGAGACAAAGGGGCTGATTTAAGATCTTTTATGGGACCAATTTCTGTTACTGAGAGAGACAAACTTCCGAGCTACACAAGTGCAGGAAGAGCTCTGTGTAGCTTGAAAGTTTGTCTCTTTCACCGCCAACAGAAGTTGGTCCAATAAAATATCTCACTGCACCCAGCTTGTCTACTATCCTGGGAGCAACAGGGCTACACCACTTCTTGTACTCTCAGGCAGGGAGGGACATCAAATCCCCAGTGTTGTTGGGGTGGGTGAGTGCCCGCACAACTACCCATCACCAGCAGAGAATATCAAGTTACCAGCACAGCCAAAGATTGCTTGCAAACTGCTAGTGTAAGTATTGTTGGGGAGAGTGCACAGCCATCAAGCCCAAGAAAGGAACATCTGCAAAGTATCAGGCTGCCCAGAGGTCATGTATAATAATATAGTCCAACTAGCCATGATGCACCAAATCCCTGATCAATAAAGAACTGTGTCCAATAAGGGTGCAACTGGGAGCCATCTGCATATTCACATCCTCACCACAGACTGCACAAAAGCTAAATCCAATCAGGGACTGTCTGCAAGCTTCTCAGCTTACCTTGCCTCAAATGCTCCCCATGACACATGCTGGCTCTGGGAATGCATGTAGGTTTGGCCCACTGGGATAATAGGAGGCCAAATCCTCAACTGGTGTAATCCACTGAAGCCGGGGGTTTGGTTCAGGCACCTCTACTGCTATCATGTTTCCCATCACTCAGAGGCTCCCCAGCCTTTCCTTAGCTGAAGCCTCTCTTGCAATGGATTTGTATATTGGCAACTCCCAAATTCACTCAAGCCACCTTCCATTTTAGAATTTTAAGGCACCTTAATTTTCTGAGATGTAAAGATTACACTCTCCCTTTTAGAGATGAGGTGCAGAGATGTGACATGTCTTGCTCAAGTTCATCCACTGAGTTGATGTTAGCTCTCCCACTACCTTGGAATAGCCACAAGCCTCTCCTTGCCCTCTTTCACTGTCTTCCTTTTCTCCTATCATTGTCAGTCTCTCCTCTCTTTATTTTCTCCACCATTTTCTTCAGCCAGCCCTTGATCCTTTCTGCCTGCACTTTCCAGTGGTCCTCTCCTCTTCGTATGTTCCAGTTTCCTTCGTCAATCCTTTTCCTCCTTGTCACCCATCTGGTCCTATTTTCCTTCACCATCATCCTATTCACACCCCCAACATTGAACACCTGCATCCTGTCTCATCTTCCCTATTCACACATGTACTTGATCCCTTCCAGGGATGACAAGGGTCGCTGCAGCTGCTGCTCAGAGCCCAGTAGTATAAGCATGAGGCTGCAAGTTCTGGTCTCTTCTGCTTCCCCATTTTCTGTCTCTCCTCTGCTGCCTGAGCCACTTTCTGTGCTGCACTGACTGCTACCAAGAGGTTAAGGAAGCCAGCAAGAGGAAGTGTCAAAGACAGGATGGAAGCAGTATGTCCTAGTGTTTGGTAGAAGGACCTGCATCTGAATCTTGTTCCCTTGCTACAGCCATGAGTTGAGTTATATTTCATCTAGGGTGCATGATAGCAGGACAAATCTTTGACTGTCACTGGGGGAGTGATAATTAGCAGATATAGACTTACTACCACTATCTGCTAAAGGTATCACTTTAAATTCACTTGTGTTTGGAGATGGAAATGTCTCCCAAAATGTGTGAGATAGTGGTTGGGACAAGATTTTGCCTGTGATAGTAATCTTTTGTCTGAAGGATGTGGATTAATTACATCAACTAACTTTTTCTAAACATTGCACAGTGAAGAGATATTTGCAGTACAGTATATTTGATTTTTCATTTATCAACTTGTTTATAAAATACAGTTTTAAAATTACTAAGGTGCCTAGTCTAAGCTGTAGTGTTTGGGACCATAGTGCAAAATGCTGTAAGACATTTTTATAAGGGAGGAAATGAATAAATTGAGAGTGGCTTGACAGACTCTATTGAATGCAGCCGTTAGAGGAGTGTGTTTTCCCAATCTGCATGCACATAGCTTAAGGGAATGCAAATAGAATATGGGTGACATCTGGTGGCCAATATCACTCTGGTGGTTCACAGGAATCATGCCCTTTAATAAGGAGTCTAAAGTAAAGTTTCTAATTCTGGTTAATGCTAACATAAGACTAAAAGAAGAATTTGTACAGTTTATTGTAAGTTCTGCAAACTAAAATTCATATTCTTGTGTTGAGATCTTCATGTATTGTGAACTATCAGAGACCACAGAAATTAAGCAAAATTAAATTGCTTGTAAATGGATATGTCTTTTTGATTACAATACAAAGTCTTTGCTAGTATTTAATACTATCCAATATTTTTTCTAAGGGGTGGAAAATTGTTGTTCACGCAATGCTTGCTGAAGGGCACTTGTTTATAACCACAAGCATCAGAGCCATCATCAACAATGATGCTGTGCAATGTGGAGTTTTACATATTATTGAGTATTATTCTATGATCATGTGTTGCCAGTTGGAAAATCTCACTGAGATTTAATGAGAGGTTTGGGATTTGAAATTTTCCCAGGCATCCAGTGATCAAAGCCCTGGCCTTCTTCCTGTGCAAAAGATGAGTAGGCTTCTGAAAAGTTCCACTATGATTTTCACGGAGGCTCTCATGATAAAGAAACAAAACGGTGAAAGGATGATAACGAACACACTTTGATTTTCTTCCATTTGTTATGCTTGTAAAATAGGAAGCTCACATCAACTGGCTGACCCCAGATTAGTCACTTTTGTGGCAAAGATGCTCAGATATTAAAATACCATTTCATCAAACTGCCCGTAGCTGCTTAAAACAAAACTCCCAGTAAACCTGTTACAGAGGGGAAGGGAAGATCCAATGGCCCCTTGTTTATACATTACAATACAACTTCATACTGTATAGTGTGTATATCTCAAAATGTTTTACAAAGCTAAATAAAAGAGTACAGTAACAACAGAGAATTAACCAGGCAGATGAGAGTTGGGTGGGTTGCTCAGCCATTACCAAAATAGGGGAAAACTGAAGAGAATGAGAAGGGAAGAAAGAAGATGAAGGTAGAAAGTTAGAGGCAAAGAGGGAGTTAAAGGCTGGAGAGGGTTAAGGATGGGGAATGTTGCAGAGCAAGCTTGCCCTTTTATTTGTTTATTTTTTATTTGCACGTTTAACAAGCATTCAAATATAGATTTTTCATGGTGCTACATGCAGTAATTTCCAAGCATTTCTTAACATTTGTTCTCTTGTTCCATTGAGTTTATTTGTCACATGCTTTCCTGTTCTATTGCTGGGAGCTTTTTGAAATTTAAATACATTTCTGAATCAAATAATTTCAGATCCAATTGTCATTTCTTTACATTGTAATAATTTCAAAAAAATATTAAAACCTACATATAAATCTAAGACTGAGGAAAATGGAACTATAAGACTTCTATGGAATTACCCCAATTTACACCAGCTGAGGATCTGACCCAATAAATGCAAGCAACAAGAATCTTATGTAGTGGCATAGTCACACATTAAAAGGTTCCATAAACTGGTGCTGTTTTTCTGGTTGATTATTTTTCTGTTCCCCCGAAGTTGCAGATACAATCTTGTCATTGATGGATCATAAGAACTCCTCTGTGTCATGTCACCAAGGGATGACATTTCCCTGCCAAGGTCAGCCTCAGGTTTGTGGTGGAGACAAGTAGACTGGGTAACAGTGTCACATCCTCATCAACCTACATGGTTGTATAACAATGAAGTTCTGGCTCATTTAGCATAAAGGACAGAAGCACTGTTTAAAAGGCCTTGGACATCTGTGGGCTAAGAGTAGATGTGGGAGTGGATATGGACTCTGTATGATGTTGTTAAATAGAATGAGCCTTCATCTGCTTTTCAAATCTAATGGGTTTGATTCTCCACTGCATCTTTTGTAACCATTAACTAATTCAAATAGTAATGTTTTACACTCATTTTTCACAGTTGGGCACAAACAGGATGACCGGATGTCCTGATTTTATAGGGATAGTCCTGATATTTGAGGCTTTTTTTTTTTTAACATGGGCTCTTATTACCTCTCACCCCCACCCTGATTTTTCACGTTTGCTATCTGGTCACCCTATGCAAAAGGTACTAGGCACACAGTATTTTTAAATTTGACTACAAACTAAAATTGCATTCTTGTCATGAAACAAGATAATATTCACAACAGATTCAGGTTCAGCTGAAGCAACATCAGGTTTTAATCCAGAACCTAGCAGATAAGGAGCCAGGCACCCATAGCAATGAGCAGACAATGACCAGTACTTTCTGGGTTCATATATAGCTGCCATGGGCAGTCTCTGGTGAGCAGTGACCAATAGGGGGTAAGCTAGATTCATGTAATTGCATGCCCTGCACAGGCTGCATGAGTTCTTTACAGCCTGTGTTGTTTTATTTGGGTTTCTTTTTAAAAAAATCTCTTTGGCCCAGGAAGAATTAGCCCTCACTGAAGTCACGACTCAGCTTGCATTGAAGACAATGGAAAGACACCCATTTACTACAGTGAGAGTTGGAGATGAGGCCCTGTGAATGTGCAAGTCTTGAGTCTAGGAGTGGGAACGCAGCAAAGCTGCCCTGGCTAGCAACTTCCCAGGGGCACTGACCTGTTGTGCTGGTCCATTTTTTTCTCTCTGATCCTGATTCGCCAGCCTTTTGTTTTCAGCTACCTGGGGCAGGGAGGAGGGACTGTGGTGGCGGAAGGGGTGGCGAGAGGAAAGGAACACATTTTCCACCCTCGTTGGCAAAATGGTGAAGGTTGCTCCTTTCCATTCTTTTATAGCCTCCCATGCAGACCAGGGTTTAACTCTGCAGCTCTTGAGGTTCTCAGTGGTTCAAGCATTCTGGAACTCATCATCTGCTGATTTAAAAACAAAGAGTGTAAGCTACTATTCACCTTGGGCACTGGTCCTGCTGTATAGAACTGACAAAGCTCCTGCACACTGACTTCTAACAAGTACTATGAATACTCTAGGATTTTACCTCAGCATCTGAGGGACACAGTCCCTGATTTTCTGTAGTTTTGTCCTCCAGGTCTGTTGTCCATTTCTCATGTTGTTAGCTCCAAGGGGAAGGCCTTATATTCCTCTTTTACTGTAGAATTCCATGAACATCTATGATGCTATATAAAAAAGAACAATAAATGATGTCAAGCTTGTGAAATGGTATTAAATACTCATTTACTCTCAGTGAAAATCACAGCAGTAATCACAGCACATCTCATAGATGTGCTGGAAAATCCTGACTCTGGGGAATCAAATTCCACTCTTATTTACTACTGTGCAAGCTCATTGATATCGGTGGTGTTGTACCAGTGTAACAGAGAGCAGAATTTAGCCCAGGGTGTCTAATTAAATCTCTGTGACAATATTACCAGTGCATCAAAGATCTCTAGCCTGATGCTCTAATCAACAACATGGTCTTTTCTACGGCAAGTTTCTAAGGCAGTACCCTCTCCCCATCTGCACTCACATGCCACCCCAGCCCTGGGCTCTCCCCCCAAACCTACACCTTCCTGCTATCCCAGCCCTGAGTCACTGGTAACTCGCTCCCAGGGCAGGTCATTCAGCAGGAATTTTGGATGTGCACAAAACACAGACAGGATTGGTTCCCATATAGTTACAGAACTGCAATAAAATGAAACAATTTTCAGCTTGTGGTAGATACGCTGGAGGGTAGAGGTAGGATACAGAGGGACCTAGACAAATTAGAGGATTGGACCAAAAGAAATCTGATGAGGTTCAACAAGGACAAGTCCAGAGTCCTGCACTTAGAACGGAAGAATCCCATGCACTGCTACAGACTAGGGACTGAATGGCTAGGCAGCAGTTCTGCAGAAAAGGACCTAGGGGTTACAGTGGATGAGAAGCTGGATACGAGTCAGCAGTCTGCCACTGTTGTCAAGAAGGCTAATGGGATTTTGGGCTATATAAGTAGGGGCATTGCCAGCAGATCGAGGGATGTGATCATATTCGCCATTGGTGAGGCCTCATTTGGAGTATTGTGTCCGGTTTTGGGCCCCATACTACAAGAAGGATGTGGTAAAATTGGAAAAAGTCCAGAGGCCAACAAAGTCCAGAGGCCAACAAAAATGATTAGGGGATTGGCGCACATGACTTATGAGGAGAGGCTGAGGGAACTAGAATTGTTTAGTCTGCAGAAGAGAAGAATGGGGCGGGGGGATTTGATAGCTGATTTCAGCTATCTGAAAGGTGGTTCCAAAGAGGATGGATTTGGATCTAGACTGTTCTCAGTGGTACCAGATGACAGAACAAGGAGTAATGGTCTCAAGTTGCAGTGGGGGAGGTTTAGGTTGGATATTAGGAAAAGCTTTTTCACTAGGAGGGTGATGAAGCACTGGGATGGTTTACCTAGGGAGGTGGTGGAATCTCCTTCCTTAGAGGTTTTTAAGGTCAGGCTTGACAAAGCCCTGGCTGGAATGACAGTTGAGGATTGGTCCTGCTTCGAGCAGGGGGTTGGACTAGATGACCTCCTGAGGTCCCTTCCAACCCTGATATTCTATGAAAGGCATTTATAGCTGCTGACAAGACAGGCTGTATTGCAATGGGTGCTCAGACAAAACAAAACAAAACAGCAACAACAAAAAGTCACCACTGGCTTTGCATGAGTTTCTTCGTAGTAAAGGAAAATGGTTTACCATATTTGATATCTGAGGAAATATCTATCCTGAACACCCCAGTAGAGATACATAACTCTAACTGGAGCCCTGGCTGATGTTTTATTTACTTAGAAATGCCTACCACTTACAAATATTCAAAGAACTAAAACAACTGCCCTCAAATGGGCAGACATATAACCTCTCTCTACTATCATCCAATCCCCCTCTTGCCCACTGACAATAAGGATGCTGCTAGACATAGAACTTAAAGGCAAACGCAAAAATCATTACATTAATCTTGCATTGCTTTCTAAGAGCTGCTAAATTCTGACTATGCTAGATCACAAAGGGGAGTTAATTGCATATCTGAAGACCTTTTGCAGAGAGTCCTCCCTCCCCCTCCCCGCAGCCTTCTGGAAGAAATTCAGCACTGTGGACAGACAGAAAAAATATTCAGCTCAATGGCAGATTCTGAGATAGAGCTCATCCTTGTACTGTGAGCTCTAAGATAACTAGATCCCAGGCCATTCAAGGCTTTATATGTGATAAATAACCACCTTGAATAGAATCCAGAAGGGAACTGGCAGCCAGTGCAGGTCATGTTATGTGCTCAAGGCAGCCCGCTCATTTTAATGGACATTATTTCACACAAGAAAAGGCTAGTAGGAGACTGACCATATATTATTTGTGCATGAAATTCAAATATCACAGTCTGTGGATTGTAGAAAACAAAGGTGAGGGTAAGAATTTATTTTAAAAGCTATAACTTTATTTTATCTTTCTCTTTGCCATTGTCGTATGATGGATCAGCAATGGCTGACCTAGCACAATCTTGGTGTCATCTCTAAATCCAGCCCCAATGTGGTAGTGTCACTCAATAAAAGTGGAAGTTGAGTTCAGCCTTCAGTATGTCTGGCTTTTCTTTCTGCTAGCAGTGTCTCTCTCAGTTCTGGAAATCCAGGCTGCTCCCCTCCTTTTCGCAGCTCATGGAGGTGGATCAAAGTTTTGGCACCACACACTGGCCACACCCCCTCTGCTCCCGCTTGTTGTTAGATGACAGCTGTAAAACTTGTATAACAATATTAGTAACATACTCCAGACTAACTATGTATGGTGGATCCCCTCCGAGATCCCCTCCAAAATCACAAGATCCCACTCATCATCTAACCCTTGGACCATTCAGGATGGGTACAGCTGTGGAAGACACTGCTAGAAGAAAGGAAATTAAGGTAAGAAATTATCTGTTCTGCCGCCAAGTGTCTCCTATGTTCTGTCTGTCTGGGAAGTACCAAGCAGCAAACAGATGTAGGGAGGGTTATAGAAAAGCTCAGAAAGAGGAGAGAAAAAAGATGTTGTCCCTCCCGGTTTATAGGATTTGCTCAAAAGGCAAAATTATTTTTGGGTGACCACCTGTAGTACCTTGCTGCCAAAGAAAGCCTGACAGGGAGGCCACCTGTGAAGACCAAGACTATAACAGGGTAAAAAAATAGGTCCATCAGTGGCTATAAGGCAGGGTGGGCAGGGATGGTGTCCCTAGCCTCTGTTTGCCAGAAGTTGAGAATGGGAGACAGGGGATGACTCGATGATTACCCGTTGTGTTCATTCCCTCTGGCATTGAGTCATTGGCATTTTGGGTGAAAAGATATGCAAGGTGGGAGGGTATCAAAGCCTGAGTCTGAACGTCTACACAACAATTAAGCAGCCCCTTATCCCGATCCCCCCCGAGCCCTAGTCAGCTGGCAGGGGCCAGCTGTGGGTGCAGTGTAGACATACCCTCAGCCAATGCTACACAACACAGAAGCACCCATAGTTACAGCACAGGTGCTGACAACCCCTCACTGGTCTGAGTGAACCCCCAAAGCATCACACTTAGAATGTACAAGTAGAAAATTGCTTAATAGATCAAGCAGACTGCAGAATCTGGCCTTTTGTCTATAGCAATAGATTACTATAAACTTAGTCATGGTTTGTCATAAAATTAAAGAGCCTTTCTCTAGGCTGACTAAGTAATTCAGCAGTGTAGCAGGCGATGTAGCATAAGGCAGAAATTTAAGTAGACCAAGTGCTTCTTTGTTAAATATGATGTAGATTTGTGGCTTACTGAATTGGTTCTTTACAGTGTCATTGGGGACCAGAATCAATGACAAGCAGAAAGGGCAAACTTCCTATCAGAAGAGTCAGAGCTTAGAGCATTGTGATTTTTTTTGTTTTGTTAGCGTGGGTAGAACAGGGAGTTAGATCAAACCAATGTTGGACGGTGCCAGAAAAGAGAATATTGTGCATATGACTTAACATTAGTCATTGTCCTAAAAGTAGTAAGTATTGAGTTACATAGATATGTCAAATCACACAGTAACATAAAATGTCAACAACCTGCTTTCAGCAGGTATAATCTTGCTCTTGCCTGCTGAAGCTGGAGATGGAGAAGAAGGGCAGTCTCAGTGGTGCAGTCATTTTCAGAACCATCCTACCAGCAGTACCAGGTTTACAATGGTGTCATGGTGCCGGACCCACACTGGGAAGGGTCCCATTATGGACCTGTCTAACCCATCCACACAGCTGGGTCTGGCCCCTCTCCTGGAGCAGTCCAGCGCCCAGGCCTTGGTGTGTGACTGTTTCCAAGCCGGCAGTCCCGCTCGCCTGTAGGGGGCTTGCTGCCCAGCAGCTAGGCTCTGCCATATGGGCTGGGCAGTGCTGCTGGATGTGGGATCAGTGGGAACGGCCAGTACAGGTGAGCTCTCAGGGGTCACGGCCCAGGGATCTGCCTTGGTGCCTGTGACAGTATCGGGACTCATCACCCGGCACCTCTCGCTGGTGACTCTAGAAATTAGCTCTGTCCATTGGAGTGCCTTCTCCTGGTGGTGTCCCATCTGTCACTCCACCCTCGGTTGGCGTCTCTGGACCCGCATCACTCCCTGCTCAGAGGCGTCCTCTTCGAGGCCACTGCCCTCTGGCAGTGCCCCTCAGTCCATCCACACTCCATTCCAGGGGTTAGTGATCAGTAGTCCTACACTCTAGCAACCATGTCCAACGACATCCTCTGAGTCCAATCCCTCTTGTCAGGGATCTGGCATAATCTGTAATGGCCGCTCCCTATGGCCAATGGCTGGGTGTACTGCGGGGGAGGGGAAGGGGGGACCAAGGCCCACCCTCTACTCTGGGTCCTGACCCAGGAATCCTCTGGCGGGAGCCTTGCTGTCCTCCTTCTCTCCCCTTCGCTGTCTGCTTCCCTGGGCCACTTCCCCTACGGCCTCTTGCACCAACTAGGCCCTTAGCCTGGCAGGCTACGGGCTAGAGCTCCCTAGCCTCCCCAGGCCTGGCCAGCACTGCGCTGTCCACAGTGCTGCTCTCCCACCTTGACAGACAGACAGACAGGCTGAGCCTGGCCCTGATTGGCTGTCTCCAAACTGGGCCCTGATTGGCTCCCAATAAGCCTTTCTTTGATTGGCTCCCTGTCTGTGCCTTGACCTACTGCAGCCCACGCTCCCAGGGAGTCCGCCCCACTACACTGCCCAGTGCAGCTCTGACTCCAAGAAGTCTCTGCTGCCTGGCATCTGTGGGGCCCCACCCACTTCCCAGGGTCCAAGCCGCCTGGGATTGGTGCAGAGACCAGGCCAATCTCAGCCAGTGGAAGGGGGAGGGGCAGGGGAAGCTCAGATGGGCCCCACCAGGCGAGTGGGTCCTGAGGGAGTCCAGCTCAGGAAGGCCCTGCTCCCGCTCCGACCTGGTTGATCCTGCCACTCCCCGGGGACCAGAGCGACCCCTGCCTTGGTGCCAGCCACAGCCGCACTGCCAGCTCAGCCTGGCAGACACAGTCACCTTCCAGTGGGTCTAGTGAGTGTAGCCTGGGGGCAGGGCATGGGGGAGTGGGTCTGTGGGGAGCACTGGGGGATTGGGGAGGTCTGTGTCGGTGGGGGTGCTGGGCAGCGTGTGTCAGTGGGGGGAGGGCTGGGCAGTGGAGGGGTATTTGGGTTGGGGCACTGGGTGGGGGGTGATGGTGTGCAGGGCACTGTGCAGTTGTGGTAGTGGGTCTGTGTATGTGGGATCTCTGGCAGGGATACGCTGGGCATAGATGTCTGTGGGGAGGCACTGTGCAGTTGTGGTGGGGGCTTGTGAGGGGGGTCCATGGGCAGGAAAGGTGCTGGGCATAGGGATTGTGGGTGCAGCGGATGGTGTGGTGCAGCACGGGTCTACCCAAGAGGGGAAAGGGCATGCTGGCAGTGCAGGGCCGGATGAGACAGTGTACGTCTGGCAACTGCTGGTTTGTGAACAGTGTCCTTGTGCTGCACTGGGCAGGGCAGAGCAGGGCCACAATGCCGTGCCCCATTGCCTCCGACTGCCCCTGGCTCTGGGGACTAACCTCCCACCTGCGCCATGCCCCATAGCTCCCATGGGGGCCCACAAATATGTTTCGTGCTGGGCCCACAAAAGGTTAATCTGGCCCTGCCTACCAGGTGGGGCAGTGTGAGAAGAAGTCTTCAGGGAGGAATGCATCACAGGTTCACTCTACTGTTGTGAAGTTGTAATGCATTGGTGGGTGTGGAAGCAGGGCCCTCTCCTAGCACTCTCTTAAGATCCTGATTGGAGAGGGGAGAACCTGGCTGCCTGGGAACTGCAGAAGGGTGTAGGTTGGCGGGGGAGAGCCCAGGGCTGGGGTGGCAAGGGGATGCGGGTGTGGGGAGGGCACAGGTGCCCAAAATCAACATACTTACCTCTTAGTGCACTCACATAACCCAGGCACTGACCCTCCATATAGCTGTCTATTTTATTTTCATATTGACATATATGGATTTCTTTTGCTATGTTGGAAAACTCAAGAATAAAACCAGAGACATCTGGTTAAAATGTTCCGTGTGTAACCAACACCCAAAATGGGGGTACAACTTA
This sequence comes from Gopherus evgoodei, assembly GCF_007399415.2. Classification (NCBI taxonomy): domain Eukaryota; kingdom Metazoa; phylum Chordata; order Testudines; family Testudinidae; genus Gopherus; species Gopherus evgoodei. The sequence continues at coordinate 63,205,338 of NC_044332.1, forward strand.
CATCAAACTCTTGATAAATACACCTACTGTAGTTAATGTACAAAGGTATATTTGGCTTTAAAATTAGTGCATGCTGTAGAAAATGTGATCAAAATCTTAATTTTAAAGATATATTTTGTATCATACTCATGCTTCTGCTACTGACAGTTATAGGCTTGCTACAGAAAAGACTTGCTAGGGCATGCAGCCCATCCCCCTACAAATGCAGGATCATACCTTACACAATATATTTGCTAATGCTTGGTCCTGTCTGTTTTAAATGTCCCAAGCGATGGATCTTCCAGCACTTCCCTTGAGAGATTTTTCCAGAGACTAACACATTTAATGGATATTCCAAAGGCTAATAGATCTTGCTAAACTTCCTCAATTTCCTTTCTTAATTTCATCCTATTACTCCCAATTGCACCCATTTATATCACTAAATAGTTCCTCTCCCTCTTTGTTTTTGCACCTTTCAAACGTTTGTGGGTTTATCTTATTTTAAGGCCTAATTTAAATCTTATTGAAGTCAGTGGAAGGACTCCCATTGACCTTAATGGGCTTTAGCTCAGACCTTAAATTGTTATTATGTCACCTTAGGTTTCAATTAGCCAAGCTCTACAAATTTAACTATTTTATCTTTCCTTTCCTCTATTCTGCATCGGTTTCTTTCAGATTTACAGGTTTTCTCCTCCTATCAACTGGGCCCAAGCTCAAAAAGGTGGTTAATACTTGACAGCTTTCTAGGATAGGGTTTAGAGGTCTTGGTCAATAAAAAGACTACAATGTGTATGGAAATATAAATAGCAGAGATGATCTTTGAAATCATGGTCTCCTGGCTCTTAGTTTAGTGGGCTTTATCCCATGCTACAAGGAATTTGGACACTTTTGCTGACTGATTAGGATGCCCTGCACAATCTGGCACAAAGCAATGTTGTGTTTACACACATTTTGTAAAATTGTTGAAAGAAAGCAATGAATGAAGTCAGAGAAATGGTGAGAGTTGAGTTTATCTGAACTCAGAGAATTGTTGATTAGTGGGTTCCTAGCCTGATGAGGTTATAGAATTGCTTTGATTTTGATGGAACAACTTGCTGTCCCTTTTGGGCACTTCTTTTCTGGGGAGCAATTGGTGACTTGCTAAACACAGCAGGGAGATTGGAACAGCAGCAGTACCACAATACTGTCCACCACCATCATCATCATCATCATCATCATGTATAGGCACTCATGGATTTACCAGTAGACCATATAAATCTATCACCATCTCCATGGTCATGTTCTGAGCAGCTTTTGAGATGTGTGATTTCTGCAATCTTTCCCCTCCTTTGGTGTCCAACAGGATCTTGTAGCCATCTCCCATATGGAACACGAATGATGTTAAAGCCCAAGGATCAGCCCATTCCTTGTGTTGTTGTCTTAATTTGAAAGTATAGTTTTTCCAACACACTTACTTGTACATGTTTGTAGAGATGTGAGGACTCACCCTGCGGCGCCTCCTGCTGGTCATCCAGGGAATTAGCTTGTCCAGCCTTTGGAGCACCCTCTACAGGCCAATGTCCTGCTTGTTGCTGGCCCCACGTGTCCCTCCTGGACCCCGGTGACCCTTTAGCTTGGGTGCTACCTCCTGGCAGTACCCCCACATTCTGGGCTACCCTTCCCGGGGAATCTCCACCCTCTATCCCCACCTTGCCTCAGAGTTCACTGCCAGTCCTCATCTAGCCTTCACACACTGGGGAAGACATCAGTCCATATCACTCATCATCAGCAGGAGGGGTTTCAACCTCCTGCCTCCGCCTACCCCCAGGCTGCACCCCTGCAATCCCAGTACCTATTTGGCCTTAGACAAGGCCTGCAGCCTGGAAGTTTTCCAGGCAGGAGCTCCCCAGCTCCCTTACCCTATTCCCCAGCACTGCTCCACTCTAGTACCTTTCAGTTCCCAGGCAGCCAGGTCCTCCTCTCTCTACCACTAGAGAGGAACTGCCTGAGCTCCTGGCTTACAATCCTTTTATAGGGCCAACTGCGTCCTGAATGGGACATGGCCCCAGCTGTGGCTGTTTCCCCAATCAGCCAAGACTTGCTGCTTTGCCCTGCCACAGCCCTCTCCCAGGGCTGTATTAAACCCTCCAAGGTAGGAGCGGGTGACCACCCCGCTACAGTGGTCCTCTTAGGTTAAATTAGATTTTGGGCCTATTAGCCTTGACAGTATCTCCTTAATGTTGGGGACAATGGATGGGAGTGCAATACACAGTGCAGAAAACTATTAAAAAAGTAATAACATCTCTTGCTTCAGGGCATAAACTGATCACCAAAAGGGCTGGGAAAGAAATGTTACTCTCATGGGCAGCATTGACTAATTGTTTAGATCAGGGGTTGGCAACCTACGGCACACATGCCAAAGGTGGCACGCAAGCTGATTTTTGATGGCATGCGCTGCTCTGGCGTTCCGGTTGCTGCCCCGTTGCCAGATGGGGTCCCGGCCGCCAGCCCTGCTCATCCTGCTACTGGCCTGGGGTTCTGCTCACCGAGGCCAGCAGGAGACTGAGCAGGGCTGGCGGCTGGGACCCCAACTGGCAAGGGGCTGGCAGCCGGAACCCTAGGCCGGCAGCAGGCTGAGTGCTACTGGTACCCCAGACTGGCAGCGGGCTGAGCAGGACCAGCGGCTGGACCCCAGACCGGCAGCAGGCTGAGCGGGGTTGGTGGCTGGAAGCCCAGACAACAATCCCAGGGAAGAGTCACACTAAATTGATAAGATCTGCATTTTAATTTTATTTTAAATGAAGCTTGTTAAATATTTTTAAAACCTTATTTACTTTAAACACAACAATAGTTTATTGATATAATATAGACAGAGAGAGACCTACAAATGTTAAGGCACGGGAAACCTTAAATTACACACATTACACATTGGCACACCACTTCTGAAAGGTTGCCAACCTCTGGTTTAGATGCATTACTGGGTTTTTCACCTACCTTCCCTGTACAGTAGAGACAGAACACCAGACTTGATGAACCAATGTTCTGATCCAATATAACAACTTTTATGATCCCAGACACAATCAGCTTTTTTAATTAAGAGATAAAGAGTAGAATTATTGTTGAATGATTAGAAGAAAAAGCAGATGGGAAGTAATTTCCAAAGGAACAGTAGTCAGTTGTAAATATATGGTGAACCAGCGGGGAAACTTGAGGCACTGCATAGGAACAATTCACCTGCATCCTGGATAAACTCAGTCTTTATTGCAAAAGGATTATGAGAATACTGTAAGAGTTCATTCCAAATTTGCAGGAAAGGAAGTTTGACTTGAAACTGAACATGATAAAATACTGAAGGATCATTCTATTATGGCCTGAGTGATTGCCATTTAGAATAGGAATTAAGAAGCTAAAGTCTGGTTTGACGGCGGACTAATTTTTTTTAATTAAACAGCAGAATGTTGTTATAATCCAGCAAAGATGGGGGTGCTGTTTTAGTGGAGCAAGCTTCTGCTGAGAGAAATTGTTTGGGGTTGAATTAATTCACAGAGACAACTGCAGTTGTAAGATATGGCAATAATGTCTCTGTGGAACTAGGAGCATGGTTCAAATAACAGAATCAAGGAAAATTGATTTGCAGCATCTTAACAATACAGGTGAAGAATTCTCTTCCTGAGGGTCCTTGCATGTGACCTTGACATTGCGGGTCAAGTCCTACAGACCTGGGGTATATTTCCCTGCATAAGGATTGAAGAAGGATTACAGTATTTGTCTGTATATTTGTATAAGAAAGTGTTTTTGAAGGATCCACTTCAATTCCCAGTGACCATAAGGTCACTGGCCATGCCTGGCACCTTTAGTTCCTTGGGCTAGCTTAGTGCTTCATTGAATTAAAACATACATGTTGTATACTCTAAAGAAAAGCAACTCAAATGATTTCACACTTTGTTTCTTCTCTTCATGTCTTTCTTCTTGCTTACAGAAGGAAATACTTTGGGGGAAAAGAATCCAGCACCAACATTTAAAAAGAAACAACCAACCAACTGAATAGGGAACTGTAGCAAACCAGCACCAGATCCTACTTTCCTTAAAGCATCAAAACTCCTGCTGTCTGCATGATTTGGCTCCAAACACCAAGTAAGACATAGCCAGCATGAGTCTTTAAGAGTGATATTTGAAAAGTGATATTAAAATGTTGGCTAAAGTTCATTATGAAATTTGTAGTATGCAATTATTATGATGACAAACATATGTAGCTTGTCATCTCTGTCAGGTAGAAACTGTCAGTAATACCATACTCATACAAAAAGTAGTATGTGTGTGAAGCATCTAGTACAATGGGGTGTCAATCCTTGATTGGGGCTAGTAGGTGCCGCCACAGTCCAAAATAATGTTAAATAACAAAATAACTACCTCAAAAACATATAATACATTTTTAAAGAATGGGAAGAAAAACACAGGTAAAAATCTCTTCCAAGACATAAGGAAATATTTGAGAACTTTATTCCTTCTTTCAATTACTAGGACTCTTGGATAGTCAACCTGGTTACAGGGCACTGTCTGTTATTCACTTTGCAAATAGTCACCATGTTTTAAAACTTCTATTGCTGCAATTTGCCACAAGCATTTGAAGGAGATATTTCCTGTCTGATGTGACAGCTTGTTATTCCCTTTTACATTTTAGCTGACTCAGTCATGACTTCATGTCAAATTGCTCATGCTACACCGTGACATGTCTGATCACATGAGCTCAGACGTCTTCATGAGTGCAGCATAAGATCACCTGTTTTGGGGAAGAATATATATGAAAATCCTGTTGAAAAGTAGGATTTGATTTGAGCTTGTTCTGGCAGATATTTGGCTTCAATAAGAAAAAAAATAATCTGAAGCTTTCATCTGTGCATTACGGAATATAATAATATTGAAGCTAGATGTAAATGTATTCAGAACAATAATAAATGAGGCAGCTTTTACAATATTTATTTGAAAATGAATGGTATGGCATGTTTTAAATAGATTAGATATGTGAAAAATATATCACATTATATCACAAATGTATCATAATCTGGTGTGATTTGTATTATTCTTTCTAGTACTTTTATTTCTTCATCACTTTTGTTTGAACAAAAAGATTCACCTATACACAATTAGATATTGTTTATGATTTTTATTAATTTTTACCAGTTTACACCAATAACAACAGAATGTTTTTTTACAGAGCACCACAAACATTCATGATGCATTGTTGTATGGATTCATGACACCAGGAATGATCATTTGGGGCTAAATTCTGGAAAAGAGGGACTGTGATTAAGGCATTGGCTTGGGTCTTAGAAGACTTGGCAGGGGGTGTCAATTTCTGGTTCTGCCACAGAAGTGTTGGGCAAGTCACTTACCTCCTGATTCAGCAAAGTACTTAAGTAGATGTGGAACATTTAAGCCAATGGAACTGCTTGTAGTGAGGCTGAGTGGCCTCCCTCTATGCGGGAGAGCGAGGGTTTACTACACACTCCTTGGTGGGTGGAGCCTTGCCTGCTCCGACCCTCACCGGAAGTGTTGGCGTGGGGCTGGAAGTATAAGAGGAAGGCCCTGCAGCCCAGTTGGGGTGGAATCCCTGGAAGAGAAGGATGCTCCTGCTGTGCCCAGGAGAGGAACCTACCCACAGCTGTGCAATAGCCGCAGAAGTGGGAGACCTCAATGAGAGTGGCCTGGATTGCTGGCTGTGGTGTACTCTGAGGAGCCCGACGAGCCCTGGAAGCAAGAGGTACCAAACCTCGGGGAGGCAGGAAGTGCCCAGGAGCAGCCACGGAGCAGCCAGCTGCGGAGCCAGGAGTGGCTCAGTAAGTGTGTTGTGGCTGGATTCCCGTTGACACAGGGGCAGCCAATCCTGCCTCTGCTAGGGCTCTGGGCTGTGACGTGGGGGAGTAGGGTGGGCCCGCGTCCTCCTGACACCCAACCCTGGCGTGGCAGACTCCCTACGCTGTGCAGGGGAACTCCGACCCTGAAGAAGGAGCCTCCCTTACCAGCTCCCTTATAGACTGTTGTTTGCTGGCTGCCCAAGCCCTGCCCAGGCTAAAGCCAGCCTTAAGCTGGCCGCCTGAGCCTTGAGGCCTGAACCAGCTACATAGACTGTGATTGTCTTGCTGCCAGCCAGAGCCCCCTTTAGCCGGTGTTTAATTGCTAGCAGTATGAGCCTCCCCAAGCCCAGACTAAAGCCTGACCATGACTGTCTGGTGCCCAGCCCTATTGTGGGGCTGGGAACTAGAAGACCTGGGGGGCCTTGCTCCACCTTGGGTGGAGACAAGGGCCCTAGACTGTTCTGCAGCTTCGTGCCCTGGCCAGACAAGCCCAAAGGCAACCTGAACGAGTGGCCTCCCTCCAAGCAGGTGAGCGAGGGTCCACTACACTGCTCATGTGCTTACACTTATGCATATGCTTACATACCCCCCTGAGTCAGGGTTTTATTCACACAGTGCCTCAGTTTTCCCTTTCAGCACACCTTTCTGTGTGTTTGAACAGTACCTAGCACAATGGAGTCTTGGTCTCCGATGATCACTGTAAAGTGCTACTGTAATAAAAACAAATCCTCCTGACCTAACTCAGATTAATGGCAATCGGACCACTTCCCCACGTAACGTGACCTTTGTAATGCTTATGGAAAAATGGTAGTGTTCAAGGAAACATGGCAATGAGAAAGACATAGGTATGTTCCTGAGTGTGGTTTCTTGTTCCCTGGCTTCAGCATGAAAGGATGTCCATTTTTTCAAATGCCTCATGCCTTCACTACAAATGAGAGAAAGTATAATAAGGAGATTCAGAGCGGTATTAGACATTGCAGAAACAATTCACAGAGATGTCCATTGCTTTAAACTATAAGTAGAGTAATTTGCCACCAGGCCTCTAATGACCTCCTTGAAAAGTAAAATCAGTTACAGTAGTGATGTCTTTTGTTTATTTTTGCTGCCTCCTTATCTGAATCACTTAAATGTCCATTGAGCGAGAGGATAGTATTTTAGTACATTTTGTGTTATTGATGTATGTGCACTATAGAGCACCACAGGGCTTGCAGAATCAAAGCATCATCAGCTAATGAATGAATGTGCAGCATTTTGCGCATGTACTATGGAGCACATGTACATGTTAAGTTGTAGTAGTATTAATGCAAAAGAAGAAGAAAAATCTGGAGCTACAGAGCAATTTAAGGCTCAATTAAAATTAGAGACTAGTTGAATTCTAAATGTTAAGATGTGTTTGAAATCTGAGCCCAAACAGATCTGAATTCCATTAACGGTCTCTATCTTTCTTACCATCCAGCCTGAAACTCCATATCAGAACACCTTCCTAATATTGGAGAGAACAGCACTTGAAGCCTGAACCCATCTTGATTAAAAGCACCCATCAATAGAAACTCTTTGCACATCTATCTGTCTAATCTAATCTATCTAATCAATAAATATTGGTTGTTCCTTTGGAACTAATAGTGGATGGAACCTAACAAAATTCCCTTTATTTCCTCTGTGGTTAGGAGAAAGGCACCCATCCTTCCTACTCACCAGGTAATTTGTCTTTGTCTAGTGACACTTCACCTCTGCCTTTTTCTCCTTCCTTGGTCTCTTTTTTAAAACAGTTCTGTAGCCAGCTGGGGTATTTGCCTGAACCACTTCACTCTGCTGTCTGGTGTGGATTCTGCTGCGAAAGGTTAAATGGGCTCTTCTGACTCACTGAGACAGGTCATTCATTGTTCCAACTGGATGTGGATATGGGAGGTATGAATGGTTCTCTAGGATGGGGAAAGAGTATTTTGGGGGACTGTGGGGTAGTCAAGACTGGGGAGAAGATTTGAGGTGATAAAGCCAAGCCCCAGAAAAAGGGGTCAAGTATAGACTTTACATATTGTGTTTGTAAAGCAGTGTGGGACATGTGTCTGCTTGTAGATTCTTCATAGAAATATAACCAGCTTTATTGCCTTTAATATATTCTTGGCTTTAAAAGAAAAAAAAAGTACAATAAATCCTGATTCTGCAAGACCTGTGTGCACTAAAGTTAATTGAATTCGGTAAAGTTGTGTGTCAAGGACTTGCAGGATTGTGACCATACATAAAAAAACATAAAAAAACAAAAACATAACAGTACAAAAGAGAGAGACACCAGGCAGAAGCCCTTCCTTCAAAGCTTACAGAATATTTTTACTTTGCAAACAGAAAATTCTTGCCACTCTTTTTGAGGGTTGTTAATGTATTAAGTAACCTTGAAAGATCAGACTCTTCAGACTTCAATACAAAAACATTTCTAACCGGAATATTTCATTCATCAAGAGTACTGTAGTTTAACCTTGTGACAATGTATTTGTTGTTATAAGTGTCTGAACTGCACTGTAGATAAAAGAAAGGGATGCAATTAAGACTTAGAAACCCAGAGGAGTTGAAAAAAAATTAGACAAGTTTTCTGGCATACTCCTGACACTGTAGCAATGTACTGTAGCAATGTATACAGTACAGTACATTTTTGCTACTATTACGGCTGACCAAGGTAACATCATTCTGTATATAATCATATGCATACCAGGGACGTCATCAACCAACATTAGGAGTTCTTTCTGCCAGTGGATCATCTATACTCGTCCATACAAGGGATGGAAGCTAATATTTCAATCTTGTTTGGTGGATCAGACCCTTAACTCCCTTTATTTTTCTCTGTAGTTCTTCTCCCATCCCCTGCCTCAACATAGGAGCCTGGTACAATCTCAGTCTTTGTGCGTCCTTGAATACAAGGAATGCTCCCAGGTGATATCATTTTCAACATGAGCTCTGTAGGGGACAGGGCCATAACCCAGGCCCTCTTCATGCCACCTAGCTCCACGAAGGAATGGATCCAGCACCCTGTGAAAGGGTGTCAGAGCAGTTGCACTCCCCTGGGCTCTTGGGCCAAAATGCCTCTAGAAGGTCCTACTGTAGTGGGACAGCTCAGCACTGGCCCTACTGCAGACTGCAGTTTTAAGACATAACCAAGCCCTCAGCCTATTGTGCCATAAATGCAGCCCTAAATGAAGCACTGTTTCTTTCAAATACGAAGAGACATTCTACCTTGCCAGCCATAGCTCTTTTTCCTTCCCATGCTCTCCTGGTGCTGTAATCCTAATCATTGTGAATCTTTCAAAATGCAGTCTTGGTTGATGCAGATCCCTTAATTAATTAAACTCTGACAAACTTTAATTCTCTCCTTCACATGTTGGCAGCACTGATATAGAGAAGTCATCCTGCTGTCCTTGAAAGCATCATGAACAACAAATAAATGATAACCTTCTCATCTCTGAAAAGCCTATAGTTAGGTGACTCAATACGGATTTGTGTACCTGGTTGTTTGAAAATTTTGGTTATTGCTTCTAGAAAATAAAAAGAGAGAGGGGAACTCCTCATTCCAAGAGTCTAGCTTCTGCCTGGCATATGGTCACTTTTATTTTAAGTTTCATTTATAGAGTGGAATTCTACACAGGATATCTAATCAGATAACTTACTGTAGGAAAGCTTCAGGCAGTTCTGACTGAAGTACTCAGTATTCACAAAAAGGGCTTTATTATGTCATGTGGCAGACCTTCAAGGTTTATGAGAGGAAGCTTTATGGATCAGTCTTACTCCGTTCCTGGAAAAAACAAAAACTGTTGGTCAGAATATGTGGTCACTGAGTGGGTGGGAGGTAATCTCCAGGAATCAATCTGGTGGATGCAAAGTACTGTTGATTCTGGTTTTAGGCCCAGGGCTGGAGCTGCATGAGCAGGATGGGCTGGAACTCTTATATTGCCTCAATATTGAGGGGAAACTCCTGGCTCAGGTTGGTTCGTAGCCATTCTTTTTTAGACCCAGGAGAGCAGTGCTGCTGGGAATTATCGTCTCTCTCTGCAACCATTTTTGCAGTCCTGGGTTCCGGCAAAGCCTACTGGAAAATAGGGGCAAATATATATTTATATGTTACCCTTTTCCCACTCCACCCCAGCCTGCTTGTTTCATCTCATCCACCTGTTTATATTTTGTCTGTCCCTCTTTGGGCAGGGAATGTCATTCATTGTATAATATCCAGCACAATGTTGCCCTGGCTTATTGTGGCCTTTAGACACTACAGTAATACAAATGTTAAATAGTAATAATGTAAGAACTACACCCTCCCCAAAGACCAGGAAGAAGCCTGATAAAAAGCAGATATTGATTGGTTTCTCCTGGATGTCATAGGCAGATAAACATACTGGCTTAGCAGCATGGCAACAGCTAATGCTCTCACAGAGAGCTGTCCTACTGCCAGTGTTACCCAGATAATACAGTTCAGCACAGTAGCAGGCTTAAAAATGACAATTGTAATTTTAAACTTTGCCGGAAGGCAATTCTGAATTTGTCCCTGGTGGGAAGAGTCTTCCGAGTTTTCAAAATTTTGGCTTGCCCATTTCTTCTGGCAGCCTGAGAAATAGCCACAATGAAGACATTTTTCCTTGCCTTCTGTGGCTCACCAGAGGACATGCAGTGTATATTTGTATATATGAGATAGTAGAAGCAGCATTTTCTTGCAACTTTCTATTCAGGTTTCTTTTATTTCCCACATATCTTGGATAGGTGCAACCCCTCCCAAGGAATACAAAATAGGTACCAAATCTGGGAAGAACCTGACTGTAATTTCTGCCTCTACTGTAGCAGAGTTCTTCATAACATCAGATACTCCTGTGCCTAGTACCACTGTCACCTGAATACTACGGAGATGAATATTAATAAATTAAAAAAATATCTTAAGAGCTAAGATGGATTGACAGACTAATGCTTATTTGATACTCGGCTATATCTATATCTACGTACTGTGCTAGGTCACTTCTGTTGAGTGCCTTGTAGAAAATAGCCTATTAGAGACATCTTTAATCTAAAAGAGTGAACTCCAGAACAGGCAGCACAGCTGGTGATAAATTCTAAGGTCAAGTGAAATGTGAAGTATCTTTAAATATTGTTGTATGTTATGCTGATAGATCTGGGAGGGATACCTGTGTTATCAGTGGATAAATTACATGCACCATCATCACTCACAAGAGGAAGAGTGGCAGCTGCATATGTCATTGGGAGGCCACATCTTATTTATTACTGTATTGTAAGAGAGCTTTGAGGTCCCACTCAGAGATTAGGTCCCATTCAGAGACTACAAACCCAGGATGGACCATGATCATCTAGTCTGACCTCTTGTATAATACAAGCCATAGAACTTTCCCAAAATAATTCCTAGAGCAGAGCTTTTCGAAAAAAACATCCAATCTTGATTTAAAAATTGCCAGTAAAAGAGAATCCACCATGATGAATCGTAAGTTGTTCCAATAGTTAATTACTCTCCCTGTTAAAAATTTACACCTTGTTTCTAGTTTGAATTTGTCTAGCTTCATTCCAGCTTTTGGAGCATGTTATGCCTTTTGTTGCTAGATTGAAGAGCCCATTATTATGTACTTATTATCCATGTAGGCCCTTACAGACTGCAGTCAAGTCATCCCTTAACCTTCTCTTTGTTAAGCTAAATAGATTGAGCTCCAAGAGTCCATCACTATAAGGCATGTTTTCTAATCCTGTAAGCATTCTCATGGCTGTTTCGTGCTGGTGCTCAAGTGGTTCAAAGTCAGATTTCCAGGTCAGGTCTGGAGTGAGGGTCAGACTCCAAGTCAGAGCCAAAGTCAATGCCAGGAATAGCAAGCAGAATCAGTTATGATAGCTCACTGGGGATCTACATAATTGCCTGAAAGTTGCCTGATATGCCTCTTAGGCTTCTATGAGGGCCAACTGGGAACCTCCAGGGTAGCTGCCAATTGCCTCTTTTGAGTGGAACATTCCATAGCGTAGGTCTGCTGTGTTTTGCAGGGAGCAGCCCTCTTATAGATGATGCTAAGTGGTGGTGTGGTGATGTCTGTGGCCTGGTGGCTCTGTTGACCAAGGTTCAAGTTCTGCTGATCCTTACAGTGGCTCCTTTCCAGTTTTTCAACATCCTTCTTGAACTGTGGAGACAGAACTGGACACACTGTTCCAGCAATCGTCACACCAATGCCAAATACAGCGGCAAAGTAACCACTCTCTTCCTTCTTGAGATTCCCCTGTTTATGCATCTAAGGATTGCATTAACCCTTTTGTCACACTGAGAGCTCATGTTCAGCTCGTTATCCACCATACTCAAATCTTCTTCAGAGTCACTGCTTCCCAGGACAGAGTCCCCCATCCTGTAAGTATGGCCAACATTCTAGTTCCTAGATGTATACGTTTACATTTAGTCTTATTAAATCACATATTGGTTGCTTGCACTCATCTTACCAAGCAATCCAGAGTGCTCTGACTCAGTGACCTGTCCTCTTCATTATTTACCACTTCCCCTATCTTTGTGTTATCTGTAAACTTCTCAGTAGTAATTTTATGTTCTCCTCCAGGTCACTGATAAAAATGTTAAATAGTGGAGGGCCAAGACCTGATCTTTGCAGGACCCCACAAGAAACACACCCCCTCAATGATGACTTCTCATTTACAATTACATTTTGAGACCCATCAGGTAGCCAGCTTTTACTACATTTAATGTGTGCTGTGTTTTTTATATCATTCTAGTTTTTTTGATCAAAATGTTGTGTGGTACCAAGTCAAATGCCTTACAGAAATCTAAGTTTATTACACCAACACTATTAACTAAACTCAAAAATCTCATCTCAGTGCTCAGTGGTTTGAGCATTGGCCTGCTAAACCTGGGGTTGTGAGTTCAATCCTTGAGGGTGCCATTTAGGGAACTGGGGTAAATCTGTCTGGGGATTAGTCCTGCTTTGAGTAGCAGGTTGGATTAGATGATCTCCTGAGGTCATTTCTAACTCTAATCATCTATGAAAAGAGACATCAGGTTAGTTTGACAGGATCTATTTATTGCATTACCCTCCTTTAATTCTTTGAGTCCCTGCCAACTGCTCTTGCTCAGTCTCTCTAGGTGTCCTAGCTATCACCTAACTGGTCCCCTTCAATTCACCTACATTTAGACCAGTCCAGCTGCTCCATTATCATGGCTGGGATTGATGTCAGACTGACAGACCTATCATTTACCCAGGTCATCCCATTTACCCTTTTTAAATATTGGCACAACTTTAGCTTTCTTCCCGTCTTCTGAAACTTGCCCAATGTTCCAAGACTTGTTGAAAATCAACATTAATGGTCCAGTGAGTTCCTCAGCCAGCTCTTTTAAAGCTCTGATGCAAGTTGTCTGGGCCTCCCGATTTAAAAATGTATTAGGCACTGTACAGATAAAATGGGCCCTTCCTCAACAGCTTGCTATCCAAGTGTAAGATGAGAGACAACAAATGAATATAACAAAGAGACAAAGGGAGCACAAGGTAACAGTGAGAGCCTCAAATTTATAGATTTAGATTTTTAAAGACAAAATTGTTCAGCTTAGAACATTTACAGTTCCAGAGCCTTAAAAGTCCACTTGTCCTGATGGTGGAATGTGTCTTTGCTTTACAGGAATTCAATGTGATTCAATGGAATATATCCTGAAGGACAAGTTGTCTCATGCAAGATGGGAGAAGTTTTAAGATGCAAGCATCCATAGAACTTTTTTTGTTGTTTTTAGATCTGATTTATTAAATGATAAAACTTCATGTCTATCTGCTTCATTTATCTGGAAATGTAGCATGTTTGCTAGGATCCTTGTGTCCCGATCTCTTACTAGGTTGCGTAGATGTTCTCTTAAGAATTGCCACTGAGGTCTGGCAGCCAAAGAGGTCAATTCTTATAGTTCATTTTGTGGCTGCTTGGATGTTGAAAGAACAGGGGAAAATAGACATGGAAGCTCTGTTTGTTTTTTATTCCTTTCAGCTCCTGTTGTAAATACCTGGATATCCAGTCTACAGAGTTTCAGCCTGGAATTCAGAAATCTCTCCTTTTCAGCAGACATACTAGGTACATGGAAAGACCGAGAATGCAAATGATAAATGTAGTGCATCACCTAATCTTGTCACGTAATCATTCATCCCAGGAGAAATACAAAGAACTTAAGTCTGTTTTCTCTGTTTTGCCCTGGATTTTTCACATTCTAGACAAGACAAAAACATAATCTCTCAACTCATCATTTCCTTCTAGAATGGACTTTAATAGATATCAACTTGAGCATGATTTGAAATGATTATAACAAATAAAGCACAGAAACAATGCTATCTCCTTCACCAGGCACAATCTGCACAAGCAGTTCAGGTGAGACACCGAAGTGAGGCTTGCATTGCTATAGATTAATGGGATATACTTGAATAGGTAAAGAGATTAAGAATGGAAATTCACAGAGGAGGGAGTGTAAGAAAATATACAGTGCATAATACAATGTGGCATTAATGTTTCTGCCACTGAACGGCTCTGAGTGCATGAATTACCTAGATAGGAAAACAAAATCCTCCATGTATTGTTGCACTTAGTGTCTCTCTTGGGCCTTTATTACACTAGAAAATATTAATCAGAATCCTGGAAATATACAGAATAAGCAAATCCCTAAAGACTTATTTATGTTGCTGTGGTGGATGGTACTGTCCTCAGTTAGTGGAGGGTGAGAAGGGAAAGAGAGACTGAGTGAAATACTGGATGGCTATTCAGTATGCCTATCTGTTCCTTTATATGCCAAGACTACAATTGTTAGGAATTACTATGCATGTCTGAATTGGTAACTGTCAGAAGGACGTGGATATTCAGGCATGTGACCAGTGTAGGAAGCAGTGCTTAACACTGATCACTTAGGGTATGTCTACACTACAGGATTATTCTGATTTTACATAAACCGGTTTTGTAAAACAGATTGTATAAAGTCAAGTGCACGCAGCCACACAAAGCGCAATAATTCGGCGGTGTGCGTCCATGTACCGAGGCTAGTGTCGATTTCTGGAGCATTGCACTGTGGGTAGCTATCCCGTAGCTATCCCATAGTTCCCACAGTTTCCCCCGCCCATTGGAATTCTGGGTTGAGATTCCAATGCATGATGGTGCAAAAACAGTGTCGTGGGTGATTCTGGGTAAATGTCGTCACTCATTCCTTCCTCCGTGAAAGCAACGGCAGACAATCATTTCATGCCCTTTTTCCCTGGATGCCCTGGCAGACGCCATAGCATGTCAACCATGGAGCCTGTTTTGCCTTTTGTCACTGTCACCATATGTGAACTGGATGCCGCTGACAGAGGCGGTACGTTAGTGGTACACAGCAGCATTCATTTGCCTTTGCAAGGTAGCAGAGATGGTTACCAGTCATTCTGTACCGTCTGCTGCTGTCATGGGTGCTCCTGGCTGGCCTCGCTGAGGTCGGCCGGGGGCGCAAAGATAAAAATGGGAATGACTCCCCAGGTCATTCCCTCCTTTATGTTTTATCTAAAAATAGAGTCAGTCCTGCCTAGAATATGGGGCAAGTGTACTAGAGAGCTAGTGCCTCAGAGAACCAGAGAGCACAGCCGCTCCGTGTCAGATCCTGCAGAAATGATGAGCTTCATGCCATTCTAGGGGGTTCCCTTGCAACAACCCCACCTGTTGCTTCCCTTCTCCCCCAACCCTCCTGGGCTACCATTGCAGTGTCCCCCCATTTGTGTGATGAAGTAATAAAGAATGCAGGAATAAGAAACACTGTTTTTAGTGAGATAAAATGAGGGGGAGGTAGCCTCCAGCTGCTATGATAGTCCAGGCAGGACATTAAACGGTGTGGGTGAGAGGAGCCCAGCATCCCGCTGCTATGATAGTCCAGGCAGTACAGAATCTTTTCTTTAGACATGAAAGGTGGGGGCTGATGGAGCTCAGCCCCCAGTTGCTATGATGAGGATGGTTACCAGCTGTTCTGTACCATCTGCCGGGAATAATCGGGAGTCATTCCCATTTTTACCCACGCGCCCCCTGCTGACTTCACCTGAGGCCAGCCAGGAGCACTCATGGGATGATGACGAGGACGGCTATCAGTCCTTTTGTACTGTAGTGTCTGCCACCGGGGAAGGGAGGGGAGAGGATGCTGCTGTTCAGTGCCACAGCACTCCGTCTACCAGCAGCATGCAGTAGACATAGGGTGACATTGAAAAAAGTCAAGAAACAATTTTTTTCCCTTTTCTTTCATGGGGGGTGGTGGGGAGTAAATTGACGAGATATACCTTGAACCATCCCGGACAATGGTTTGACCCTACAGACATGGGAGCTCAGCCAAGAATGCAAATACTTTTTGGAGACTGTGGGGACTGTGAAATAGCTGGAGTCCTCAGTCCCCTCTCCCTCCCTCCATGAGTGTCCATTTGATTCTTGGGCTTTCTGTTACGCTTGTTACACATCACTGTGCTGTGGAATCTGTATCATAGCCTGGAGATTTTTTTCAAATGCTTTGGCATTTCGTCTTCTGTAACGGAGCTCTGATAGAACAGATTTGTCTCCCCATACAACAATCAGATCCAATATATCTCGTACGGTCCATGCTGGAGCTCTTTTTTGGATTTGGGACTGCATCGCCACCCGTGTTGATCAGAGCTCCACGCTGGGCAAACAGGAAATGAAATTCAGAAGTTCTTGGGGCTTTTCCTGTTTACCTGGCCAGTGCATCCAAGTTCAGATTGCTTTCCAGAGCGGTCACAATGGTGCACTGTGGGATACCACCCAGAGGCCAATACCATCAATTTGCAGCCACACTAACCCTAATCCGATATGGCAATACCGATTTCAGTGCTACTCCTCTCATCGGGGAGGAGTACAGAAACCGGTTTAAAGAGCCCTTTATATCGATATTAAGGGCCTCGTTGTGTGGATGAGTGCGGGGTTAAATCAGTTTAATGCTGCTAAATTCGGTTTAAACGCGAAGTGTAGACCAGGCCTTAAGTATCAGCTAGTCCGTTTGTTGGTATTGGTTATACATGGAGCTTTGGAAAACAAAGACAAAGTTAGTTTTTCAGCACAGAGCTGAAGGATAATTAACACACATGTTCAAGATTCACTGTCTAAACCCAAAATATTTACTGCATTAGAACTATATACATTTGTATAGAAGAACTCTGAGTAATCCTGATCTCACCTAAGTTCAAGCTGGTTAGAAGATCACTAACATTAGTACCATGCTGTGTTCTGATGCAGGATCCTAACAACTAACACTTGGCTCACTTGCCATTATACCACTTCCAGACTGTAGCATTATTAGGCTATACTGGAATGGTCTAGACCACTAGTTTTCAATATTTTTTCATTTGTGGACCTCTACAAAACTTCAAATGGAGGCACTGACCCCTTTGGAAATCTTAGACATAGTCTGTGGACCCCCAGAGGTCTGCAGACCACAGGTTAAAAATCACTGGTCTAGACGAGTGGTCCAGATAGCTTGGTAATTTGCTTCTGGGAGTGATCAATGCTAGATTAGAAGACGACCTGAAAACCCTTTAATGAATTTCATAATGCTATACTAAATATATCATGGAGGGAAATGTCTTCCAGTCCTCACTTGGTGTTCATAATGTTGTGCCCTGATGCATGAGGACTAATAGTCCTAGTAACTTTATCCTAGCACAACTGAAGATACTATTCTTGTATATAACAGTTTAATCTTACTGTGCTTCAGTTCAGACATGGGATGACCCATGGTATCCAGCACATGAACCTGTGTTTTCCTCCAAACTCTAAAACATGCTTTGCTTTCAGCTATTCTGAGCCCTTGGAATTTTTGCACACATTCTTGGTTATGTCTCAGTTCCTTACTAGAACAGTCTAACTTACAGTGATCAAGATAGGATGTTTTGTGTTGCCTGCAGATATATATTAGCACACTTCACAAGTTTTAGCTTTAGATGTCTAAACAATTATAGTAGTTATCACTGGTACAAAGGACAAATCCTGACCTACCACAGTATAAAAATATTGAACACATTACCAAGCAGTTATACCATTAATGTCCATGCTAATTTGTTAATAGAGCCATGCCTTGAAGCATATATGATTTCACAATGCTGACAAGACAAATTACAGGATTACACACAGGTAAGGAACGGAATACAAAGACCATAAAGGAGGAGCTTAATTTAGGAAAGAACCTTGACAAAAATGAGTTTGAAGAAGTATCTTAAATGGATATTAAGGAGGAGAAAGATCCGATGGCAGAAAAGTAGTGTGAGATTGTTCTAACTGTGGGGTAGAAGAGTGACATGAAAGAAAGCACAAAAGCAAGTGTAAGAGAAAGACAGGGGATTAAATGAGCTGTAAGCAGAGAGGACTGAGGGGAGCACAGTGTGTGAGAAGGGGAGCACAAGAAAATGAGAACAGAGCTGTAGTTAAAGAAAATATTTCATAGGTCCTTGAAGGGGAGGGCAGAGGGCATGACATAAAAAAACAGTGAAGGGGTTACAGAATGTAGTTGATGTGGCTGAAGGGAAGGGAAAGAGAGGTGACTTTTGTAGTAGTATTTTCCACAGACTGTATTGGAAAGAAATGAGAAATGGGGGATCCTGGGAAAAGGATATTAGCTAAACTATTCAAACACACCTAAGTACTTTAATCACTTTTGAAAATGGAACTTAGGCACGTTTGAAAAGTATGCCCTGTTCGCATACGTTGATTGAACTAGTTTACTAAATGTATTTAGTTTATAAGCATATTGCACAATCAAGTTGGCAATTTCTCCTGTAGGCTCCTTCCAAAATCCCAGCCTAAATTCTTAGTATGCTCATTCTTACTGCAGCATACTGTGCAGAAATGCATTTTTATGTCAAATGACGTGTGAAATCAGTCTTCACATTGCTTGTACTGTGCACTACAAACTTTTTTTCCAATTGCATAATGAAACACAGTTTAACATTTTTGTGTGGCACAGGACAGGTCATGTTTTTTCCCCTCAGTTTTAGCAGCAGACATAGGTACATGACTCCAAGCAGTCTGGTTCATAATACCAGTGGCTCAAACAATGCTGTGAATTGTTTGACTTAACAAAGAATCTCTGGCCTGTGTGTGTGCTGGCAGCTATATCTGATTGGCTAGGTAAAAGGTAGTGAATTGATAGGTTCAGATGTTCTCTGATTACTTCTTATCTGGAAACAGACCTTGCTTATGCCTGCATACATCTGTAGAAGTTGTTTTCAGCTGTATAAGAGAATCAGGCGCTTCGAATCCAATCTTAACAAAAACGAATTCCAATTAAAACAAAAACAAAACAAAAATACCCTAGAAAACTTTCCAGGTTTTGTGCTGTAACCATAGCGAAGCCATCTGTTGCTTCCAAAAATGCACTGATTGTTGGTATATGCTGAGCTATTACCAGTTCCTATTGGGATAGGAGGAAAATTTAATTTTTCTTTTTTTGGCATTGGAAGAGGGTTATAATACCTGTCTTTTGGCTTTAAGCTTATGTGATGCGTCACTGCTGGTAGTCATTTTAGTTGTGTCTAGAAAAGGACATAGGCATAAGATAGATTAAAAGAAAAGCAATATTATGTAGTAGCTATTCTGGTCTCTAAGTCTCCAGTCAATAGATATTTCTTGCCTATTATACTCATAGGCGATGTCACTTTACAAATACTCTGTCCTTTGAAAGCACAGTAGTTTATTTTGAGTTAATGAGTTGGTGGAAGTCTAAGTCGAAACTGTACAACATGATTAGAGACGACATTCTTCAGAAAAGCATCAGTCTTTCACAGCATACTCACACCTTGGGAAATGAAGAAAAATGGACTAATTCGATAGGAAGCTAGTGTACATTGTCAACAGGAACAAAGAGGGGAAGGAAGACACACACAACCTATATCTGTAAAAATGCATGTGCTTGTGCCTACTGTGCTACAATGACTATAGCACTACACAGAAATCATTTGCAACATACACTTGACAGAGAAGGCTTTGAGAACAATTATAAATTCTATGGGCTAGATGTCAGACAATATTACTTAAGAGACCTGAAAATTTATATAATTCTGTAGACTAAAAAGCAGCATTGAGAACTTTGATAATATCACAGTACAATAACTTACAGTGCAGTGGGGGAAGGAAAAATTCTTCCATTCAGAACCCATAGGCTATATCATTGTAAAGATGCATGACATGCTTTTTCAGAACACTGAACAGAAAGGGAATTTAAAAAAAAAAGAGTTTTATGATGCCTTCAGTAACTTGCTACCAGTCTTTTTAAAGCTTTGAACCAAGGCTGTTGATTAATCGCAGTTAACTCACGTGATTAACTCAAAAATATTGTGTTTTAAAAAAATTAATTGTGATTAATCAGTTTTAATCGCACTGTTAAACAATAGAATACCAATTGAAATGTATTAAATATTTTGGATGTTTTTCTTTATTTTCATATATATTGTCTTCTGTTTTGTAATTGAAATCAAAGTGTATATTATTTTAATACAAATATTGGCACTGTAAAAATGAAAAATGAATAGTATTTTTCAATTCATCTCATACAAGTACTATAGTGCAATCTCTTTGTTGTTAAAGTGCACCTTACAAATGTAGATTTTTTTTGTATTACAAAACTGCACTCAGAACCAAAACAATGTAAAACTTTAGAGCCTACAAGTCCTCTCAGTCCTGCTTCTTGTTCAGCCCGTTGCTAAGACAAACGAGTTTGTTTACATTTACAGTAGATACTGCTGTCATCTTCATATTTACAATGTCACTGGAAAGTGAGAACAGGTATTTGCATGGCACTTTTGTAGCTGGTATTGCAAGATATGCTGATGATGCTTGTTAAAAAAAAATGTGTTAATTAAATTTGTGACTGACCTCCCTGGGGGAGAATTGTATGTCCCCATCCCTGTTTTACTTGCATTCTGCCATGTATTTCATGTTATAACAGTCTTTGATGATGACCTAGCTCATGTTGTTCATTTTAAGAACCCTTTCACTGCAGATTTGATAAAACGCAAAGAAGGTACCAATGTGGGATTTCTAAAGATAGCTACAGCACTTGACCCAAGGTTTAAGAGTCTGAAGTGCCTTCCAAAATCTGATTGGGATGAGGTGTGGAGCATGGTTTCAGAAGTCACGTCTTAAAAGAGAAACTACAGAACCTGAACCACCAAAAAAGAAAACCAACCTTCTGCTGGTGGCATCTGACTCAGATAATTAAAATGAACATGCGTCGGTCTGCGCTGCTTTGGATTTTTATCGGGTAGAATCCATCATCAGCATGGATGCACATCCCCTGGAATGATGGTTGAAGCACGAAGGGACATATGAATCTTTAGCACATTTGGCATGTAAATATCTTGCAGTGCCAGCTACAACAGTGCCATGCCAATGCCTGTTCTCACTTTCAGGTGATATTGTAAACAAGAAGCAGACAGCATTATCTTCTGCAAATATAAACAAACTAATTTGTCTGAGCGATTGGCTGAATAAGAAGTAGGACAGAGCAGACTTGCAGGTTCTAAAATTTGACATTATTTTATTTTTAATGCTTTTTTTGTCCATTATTCTACATTTGTAAGTTCAACTTTAATGATAAAGAGATTGTACTACAGTACTTGTATTAGGTGAATTAAAAATACTATTTCTTTTGTTTTTTTTACAGTGCAAATACTTGTAATCAAATATAAATATAAAGTGAGCAATGTACATTTTGTATTCTGTGTTGTAATTGAAACCAATATATTTGAAAATGTAGAAAACATCCAAAAATATTTAAATATATGGTATTCTATTATTAACAGTGCGATTAATTGCACTGTTAATCACGATTAATTTTTTTAATTGCTTGACAGCCTTACTTTGAATAGATTTATGCACTCTTCAAAGACAGTCAGTGGCAGTACAGGATGTCAGAGCAACACTGTAAGTTAGCAAGCCTATACAACTGATTACTAGAAAACTACAGTCCAAAACCTTTTATCAGACAGTTTTTCAACTCTTGCATACGAGGACTGATCCTGAAAATGGGTGAGCACCCTCAGCTTCCATTGAAGTCAATGCTACTTGAGAGTGCTTAGCACCTGCCATGGTCTTATACTGCTATCCTATCACGAGAGTATCTGAATGCCTTCTGTGGAAATTAGATAGCAATCCTGAAGTCCTAGTGGACTTCACGGAGTCACGGGAACTTCTCCATTTTCAGGGTCAAAAGTCTGCTTGGGTTAGGATTTGTGTTTTTGATTGTATGCTTTTGTTTATTTACTTTTGTTTGAGGTTAATTTGTTTCAAAGTATTGGTTGTTAAGGTTGTTTCTTCTTGGCTGGGATTTGTGGGGTAGACCGGTTGTCAGAATTGGGGTTAAGAGGTAGCAGGATGTCACTGTTTGAGTATCATTCTTATGATGAAAAGGCATTTTTGTTGTTGAAAAGGAAGATTTTGCCATGTTTCTAAACCTGATCTGCTTTAAAAGTTTGTTCCTTAGTTGGAACCCCTTAACTGAGAATGCTTTATCTCCAGTTCTCATTTGCTTTCTCTTGACAGTGCTCCCAGTTCTAATAATTACAAGCAACATCTAAACACCACACAGGGCTTGACCCATTAATTATGTTGAAGATTAGTTAGGCTAAGATTTGAATAACTGGGGTGTTTATTGAAATGTAGTAGGTCTTTTTTGTCTTTCTTCTTTCTCTTCTCCACCTGTGCTGCCACTCGTCTTCTTTCCCACTCAGCCAGGTTCCACTCTGTTACTCTTCCTCTGTCCACCCATTCTTTTTCTGATCTCACCAGTGCCAATCAGAGCGGGGGTCCAAGCGGGACATTTGGCCTGGGTCTCAAGCTCAAAGGAGACCTCAGATTTAGACACTTGTTAATTTTTTGGCATTTGATAAGTTTTGCAACTTGGTTTCATGCGCATCCGTATCGGACCAAAATGTGATACACTCTCTCAGTGTAGAGCTGCAAATTTAAGCAAATAAGAGATGCAATTTGGTAAAAGACAATTTTTTTAACTTACTTTGTTTTCATATATCATCATTTTTTATTTTTATTATGGCTAGGGGCCTCGAAAACTGGAAGTGGCCTGGGCCTCTCTGGACCTCTGAAAGGGTCTGGCTATCACCAACTTCTTGTCTCTGACCCACCTCCTTTCCTCTAGCCACAGAAAGTTTATTTGACGGAGAACACTCAACAAGAGCCCTTCATTCCAGTGGCCACTCCTTGTTAAAGATTACAAAAGTCCCCATCTGGTCCTGGAAATTATGAACCAAACACTGTGGCTGTGGTCTTGAGCAGGACCCATGCCCTTCTTGGTGATGAAAAAGCAACCAAGGAAGTACTGCGCCCATTGTCTGAGATTAATAAAGACTCCCAAAGGGAGGACAAGGGCCAGTTTCCTTCAAACAAGAAGCTGATAATCTCTTGTTTGATAAAGATAATTTCCTAAAATAGCCAACTTCCACCCCTTTTGTTTCCAACTGTACTTTTCTACTGCAGGAAAAGTAAACAATTGCATTTGCTGAAGCCAATGAAGTTGTCAGCAGTGTCAGGTTAGCACAGGACTGAAGGAGACAGGTTGATTAGCTGCAGCAGGAGACCTGGAGGGGCTAAGGATGTTTGAGGGAAGATGGCATATTGCTACACCAGGCCTGGAGCCTTTGGGCCAGATTTTGTCCTCATGAATGTTTCCAGCTCCCACTAACTTCGGTAGAAGCAATGCACGTGTCTGACAGGGCAGACTTTGGACTGAAGAATATAGGTACAACGATGAGGCCAACTACTAATGAAGAGCTTACGTTTCACCATTGCTTGCATTGCCTTGCTTTGTGTTTGTGGCTGTGCAACTCACTGTACTAAATTATGATACTTATTAATGGTGTGTTTGGATGACCTTGAATAGCTGACAATCACGGTCTGCTGGAGAGACTAGAATATTAACGATTAGAATGGTGCATCTTAATTTCAAATTTATAACAATTTTCTTTCTGTGGCACCTGCCATTCAGTGATGTCAAAGTGCCTTTAGAGCATTAGTGAATTAAGCCAAGGACAGTAGTGTATAAGACTTTCATATAAGAAAAGATTGAAAAGCATAGGATGGTTCAATTTAGAAAGGAAACGAGAATGATAAATTATGAATTGTGTAGAGATGGTAAATCAAGAGCTCATATGTATCCTCACTCACAATACAGGAACAAGGGGATAACCAATGAATTTGAAAGGCAATAAGTTTGAAACCAACAAAAGAAAAAAATATTTAACCATTACCTAATTAACCAGTGGAAATCACGGCCACAAATATTAACAAGGTCCATTATTTCCAAGAAGGAATTAGGTATGTGTCATGGGGCAAGTACACCCCGTCATCCTATGGGATGGGGGAGAAGAGGGCATAACTGTGGTTGAGTCCAAATGACCACTCTTAGGCTATGTCTACACTACAGGATAATTTCGAAATAACATAAACCGGTTTTATAAAACATATTATAAAGTCGATTGCATGCGTCCACACTAGGCACATTACTTCGGCGGTGTGCGTCCATGGTCCGAGGCTAGCATCGATTTCCGGAGCGTTGCACTGTGGGTAGCTATTACTTAGCTATCCCATAGTTCCCGCAGTCTCTCCTGCCCCTTGGAATTCTGGGTTGAGATCCCAGTGCCTGATGGGGCAAAAATCATTGTCACAGGTGGTTCTGGGTACAGCCTCACCCCTCCCTTCCTGAAAGCAGCAGACAACCATTTTGTGCCTTTTTTCCTGGGTGAACTGAGCAAATGCCATAGCACAGCAAGCATGGACCCTGCTCAGCTCAATAGCGCAATCGTGGATGTTGTAAACACCTCGCGCATTCTCGTGCTGTCTATGATGAACCATGAACTGCAAAGGCAGGAGAGGAGGAGGCAGCTACGGCAGCGCGGTGACGAGAGTGATGAGGACATGGACACTGAATTCTCCCTAACCGCGGGCCCCCGAGCTTTGGAGCTCCTGCTGGTAATGGGGGAGGTTCTACACATTGAACGCCGATTTTGGGCCCGGGAAACAAGCACAGACTGGTGGGACAGCATAGTTTTGCAGGTGTGGGACGATTCGCAGTGGCTGCGAAACTTTCGCATGCGTAAGAGCACTTTCTTTGAACTTTGTGACTTGCTTTCCCATGCCCTGAAATGCCAGAATACCAAGATGAGAGCAGCCCTCACAGTGGAGAAGCGAGTGGCAATAGCCCTCTGGAAGCTTGCAACGCCAGACAGCTACCGGTCAGTCGGGAATCAATTTGGAGTGGGAAAATCTACTGTGGGGCCTGCTGTGTTGCAAGTAGCCAAAGCAATCATTAAGCTGCTGCTATGAAAGGTTGTGACTTTGGGAAATGTGCAGGTCATAGTGGATGGCTTTGCGGCAATGGGATTCCCTAACTGTGGGGGGGCGATAGATGGAACCCATATCCCTATCTTGGCACCAGAGCACCAGGGCACCTAGTACATAAACTGCAAGGGGAACTTTTCAGTGGTGCTGCAAGCATTGGTGGATCACAAAGGACGTTTCACCAACATCCACGTGGGATGGCCAGGAAGGGTTCATGACGCTCACGTCTTCAGAAGCACTATTCTGTTTAAACGGCTGCAGCAAGGGACTTACTTCCCGGACCAGAAAATAACAGTTGGGGATGTTGAAATGCCTGTCGTTATCCTGGGTGACCCAGCCTACCCCTTGATGCCATGGCTCATGAAGCCATACACAGGCAGCCTGGACAGTGGTCAGGAGCTGTTCAACTACAGGCTGAGCAAGTGCAGGATGGTGGTAGAATGTGCATTTGGCCATTTAAAGGCTCGCTGGCGAACATTACTCACTCGCTCAGACCTCAGCCAAACCAATGTCCCCTTTGTTATTGCTGCTTGCTGTGTGCTCCACAATCTCTGTGAAAGTAAGGGGGAGACCTTTATGGCGGGGTGGGAGGCTGAGGCAAATCACCTGGCTGCTGATTATGCGCAGCCAGACACCAGGGCGATTAGAAGAGCTCACCAGGAAGCGGTGCACATCAGAGAAGCCTTGAAAACGAGTTTCATCACGGGCCAGGGTACGGTGTGACTGCCTTGTTTGTTTCCCCTTCATGAACCTCCCCCCCTTTATTGACTCCTTCCCTGTAAGCAACCCACTCTCCCCCTTCGATTACAGCTTGCTTAAGGAAATAAAGTCATTATCGTTTAAAAAGCATGTATTCTTTATTAAAAGTCATTCCCTGTAAGCAACCCACCCTCCCCCTTCAATTGCAGCTTGCTTAAGGAAATAAAGTCACTATCGTTTAAAAAGCATGTATTCTTTATTAAAAGTCATTCCCTGTAAGCAATCCACCCTCCCCCTTCGATTGCAGCTTGCTTAAGGAAATAAAGTCACTATTGTTTAAAAAGCATGTAATTATAAAAAGAGAAAGAGAATTAACAAGGTATCCCGAGTGTGGTTTGGGAGGAGGATAGGAGGGAAGGAAAAGGCCATTAAGAACATTTCAATGTAATGACAGCCTTTTGGTTGGACTGTCCAGGGGGGGGAAAGGGCGGGTGCACAAAGCCTTCCCCCACGCGTTCTTACACGTCTGGGTGTGGAAGATATGGAACATGGTGAGTATTGAGGGTGGTTAAACATGGGCTGTAGCGGCACTCTGTGACCCCGCTGCTCTTCCTGAAGATCCACCAGATGTCGGAGGATATCAGTTTAATCACGCAGCAGCTCCAGCGTTGCATCCCGTCACCGCTGATCTTCCTGCCTACACCTCTCATCTCAAGTGTCTCTCCTATCCTCACGTTCACTGGCATCTTTCCTGTACTTTGCTACCACGTCCTTCCACTCCCTCAGATGAGCTCTTTCATTGCGGGTTACTTCCATGATTTCAGAGAACATTTCATCTCGTGTCCTCTTCTTCCTCCACCTTATCTGAGCTAGCCTTCGGGATGGAGTAGGGAGGCTTGAAAAATGTGCAGCTGCATGAGGGAGGGAAAATAGGGAGAGAAGGATTTAAAAAGATACATTTTACAGAACAATGCTTATACTCTTTCACAGTGAACAACACTGTTCACCTTATATAGCACATGTGATTTCACTACAAGGTTGCATTTGGAAACTTTTAATATTGAGTGCCTGCGGCTCTGGTGTTACAGATCTCACAGATGCAGGTCCGGGCATCACAATTCAGCTTGCATGCGGTCATGGTAAGGCATAGCTTCTCCAGCCCTCATATACACAGTTCCCTTTGCTGCTTCTTTCCTGTTAACAAGGAGCAGCAGACGCCAGCCCCTCCCCTCCCCAATCCAATTCTCTAGAATTGCTTTACCTCTCCTCCCACCGCATGGCTGGTATCATGGAAGATCACTGCTAATCACCCCCTTTTCTCCCCCTCCCACCGCGTGGCTGGTAGCTGGGAAGATTCCTGCTGGCCAAACGCTAAAAAGCTCAGTGCTATCCTTCCTCCCCTCCCCCCGCTTTGCTACGTGCAAGGAAGGCTTTATTTTAAGCAAGAGCCCAGTAGGAAAATGGCCATTTCTGTCCTCTTAATAAAATTTCTTAATTTCAACCAGGTTACCATGAACGATATCACTCTGCTGAGGATAACAGAGCGAGATAAAGAACGGATGTTTCTTGAATGCCAGCAATCATCGGACCATATGCAGTTATGCTTTGTCATGCAATGATACCCGATTACTTGCTACATGCATGGCGTGGTAAAGTGTCCTACCATGGTGGACGGAACAAGGCTGCCTTGCCCAGAAACCTTCTGCAAAGGCTTTTGGAGTACCTCCAGGAGCGCTTCAAGGAGATGTCCCTGGAGGATTCCCACTCCATCCCCAGACATGTTAACAAACTTTTCCAGTAACTTTACTGGCCGCGAATGCATCCCAAGCCCTCATGGCAAATCAATCATTAAAAAACGCTTGCTTTTAAACCATGTTTTATATTTACAAAGGTACACTCACCAGAGGTTGTTTCCATAGCTTCACTATCTGGGCTAGTGGCTTGGGAGGGCTGGGAGGGTAATTCCATCTGAGACACAAAAAGCTCCTGGCTGTTGGAGAGAATGGAGTGCTGTGTGCTCTCTGCAAGCTCATCCTCCTCTTCCTCCTCCTCATCTTTCCCCTCCGCTGAATCCTCATCCATGGTTGAGTTTATAACCCCCACCTCGGAGATCCACGGACAAGGGAGGGTAGTGGTGGCGCAGCCCCCTAAAATTGCATGCAGCTCAGAGTAGAAGTGGCATGTTTTTGGCCTTGACCCGGACCTTCTGTTTGCTGCTTTGGTTTTCTGGTAGTCTTCCGCGGACCTTCCACTGCCGAAAGTGTGTGCACTTGGGGGAGGGACAGTGCCTCCTAGCACACAAAACTGGGGACTGTGCAACAAGGTACCATTTATTTCCTCTCTGCCATTTTTTTATGCTACTTCCTTACAGCACATGAGGATTCCATGGAGGTGTCCCATTCAGCTGCTAAACAGGCTCAATCCTGCTTAGTTTTTGTGCTCCTGAAATCACAGCTCAAGGAGAAAGGCTTGAATTAACTTAAATTTCATTTCATGGGGTTTACTCTCAGAGTAGGGTGAGGACAGGCATCAGAATCTGTCCTTATGTAAGTAACCTATGTGACATCAATGGCAGTAAATAAGGCAAGTAGGATTTGCCCCACATAATCAGCTTCACATGCCAATTTGGTTTATTTACTATGGATGCGCTGGTAGGATTGTCTGCTCAGAGAGCATGTGTGAGGGAGAGTCCACAATAATCATGAAGTTTTCTCTATTTTTATTGCCTCTTTATGCCTTTGGGATTTTTTTACTATTTTCCATTCCGCTCCTGCTGCAGTTGCTGAATGCTAGGCTATTATTGCAACTGGAGGCATTTATGCTGAGGAAAAAGTCTGACTATTCATTGTGAGTTTCCTAAGAGCCTATGGGGGAAGCCACTCACCAATCCTGAGTCTATGGATCAAAGTAAATAATGTAGCATAATATTTTTAGCAAATGTCATTACAAACCAATATCAATAGACGAGGAGAACATACATTCCCTGGCTGGGAAATTAAAAGTTACTGAACAGGACATTTCCTTGGTTATCCCTTTATACATAAATCAGTACCAAACAACTAACACTTTTTTTGCTAGACATTTACCCATCAGATATGTCAGTCCCTCTACCTGTCTGATCAAAATACATTATGAGTAGGGTCCATTTTTGTAAATTTCACAGTGATAATGTTTTAAAAATCTTTAATTTTATGATTTCACATATTAAAATCTTAAATTTCACAGTGTTGTAACAAACCACGAATATGTATTTAAAAAACAGCAAAAATATAAACATGTAAAGCCCTTAAGACTCAGCTTTTCTCAAACTGGGGTCCTGACCCAAAAAGGGGTTGCAAAGCTGTTGTAGGGGGCTGTGGTATTGCCACCTTTCTGCATTGCCTTCAGAGCTGGGTGGCTGGAGAGTGGCAGCTGCTGGCCAGGTGCCCAGCTCTAAGCACCCACACCAGCAGAAGTGCAGAAGTAAGGGTGGCATGGTCTAATGTCAGCAGTATTGCCACCCTTACTTTTGCGCTGCTGCTGGTGGTGGCACTGCCTTTAGAGCTGGGTGCCTAGCCAGCAGCTGTTGCTCTCTAGCCTTCCAGCTGTGAAGGACAGGGTAAAAGTGGACAAAAGACCAGATTTCATAGGGGAGACCAGATTTCACGGTCTGTGACACATTTTTCACGGCCATGAATTTGGTAGGGCCCTAATTATGACCTAGGGTTACACCTAAAGCTGGGCATCTGAACACTTGCAAGTTCTGGATGTGGTCGGACCAAAAGCTGCAAAGTTTAGACCACATCTACTTTCAATTTACACAGACAATCCTACTCCCGCTGGTATCAATGGCTAGTTTATTGGCTTCAATACTGTGTATCAAGTCAAGTCTGTTGACTTTAATCAGAGCAGGATTGAACTCACAGTGCTGTGCTACTTAGTAACTGTGCTATGTTTTCATGGAGTGTTATCCATTGCATTTTTAAAGATCTGAGAGGACTGATCTTTTGAGCAACACGACCGGGATTTAAAATAATCTTTTCAGTATTCCCCCCTTTTCCTCCTCCCCCATACCACTCAAAATTCAAATCCATAGTGGAGTTCAAATATCAGTACTCTTTGCCCTCAGATATCCCTGCTTTAGAAATGAGGACAACATGAACCCATAAAAGCCAAAAACAAAGTACCCCAGTCTGGAAAAACAAAGCTATAAATTAATGATCAATTATAGTGATAAAGCTTAAGGGAAATAAAAATGAAAGTGCTTTTTTCTGCACATGTTAAAATAGAATACAAAGCGCATCAAAGTTCTTAGGTGTAATTAAAACTATTGTTTTAGAGCTTAATAATTTAGCTTGATGTTTGACCTTTCTTCTCCTCCCCCCACTGAAGACAATGGGGTTTGGCAAAATTTTGGATCTTTTGTTTTTTAACTTTTGTGTGTCTAAACTGAAACTGCTAGGAAGGCTTGATTATTTCATGATCATTTTTACACAACACAATTTTTCTCATCTTCCTGAGGACTCAATCCTGTCATTCATTGGTTCCACTAAAAAGGCTGAGTAAGGACTACCTTTATTAAATATTTTTAATACGGTACTAGATTGCACTATTCAGTTTTATGTAATTTAACAATAATTTCTTTTAACTTTATGAATGAAACACCAGCAACTGCCTTTTGCTTATAGCAATCCCCTTCAAAATTGCTACTGGGAGTAGTATTTCTTACAAGTTTATCTGTGTTGTGCATTTAGAACAAGAAAATGATCACCAGTAACTTGGGTCTTTTACTCAGAACTAATCTCTTCATGCGACAGCACTAAAAGCTTTTTCCTAACATTTCCCAAGAATCATTATATAATAGCAATAAGATTTTAAAGAGATGGTATTTCTTTTAAGGGGAGACCAACTGCATGAATTTTGCATCAAAAAAGTATTGGGTGTGTTGAGGGATATATTGATTCCTCCCACACTGAAGACATGCTAGAGCATGTCACGTTTTTGAATTGAAAGATACTCAGAGACCTTTTTCCATGTATGCAAAAGAAAATCTATAATTATTATTTAAAAATTACAATGAATAATATTGTTCTGCATTCACACTCTAGATCAGCTAAGTCTAAGCATGAGAGCAGTCCCACTGACTTCAACATGCTTAAATTACCCGCACACTTAAATACCTTGCTGAACTGGAATCTATTGGTTTTATAGCATTTATTATCTTATGCACTAATACTGTTGATGAATTGGATGAAACCTTGTTATGGATTGAGTTAAAACCTACTTAAACACTGATGTGTGAACACTTCCTTCATTTAAGAGAGTTTTAAGAAACAATAAAGGCCACATGCAAACCAAGGCCTAACAGAATCTGCAAAGAAACTAGCACCATGTGTACAGGGGATGCCAGTGAGTATTGTGACCAGGTGTGTGTCCGGGAAGCTGCACACATAGTAACTACAAACAGTCAAGAACAGAGAGACTTGAGAGAGGATGAGGCAAAAAGCAAGGAAGCCAAGTAGTAGCTGGTTAGCACAGTATGACCCTATAAAAAGCTAGAGACAAAGTTTTTGGGTCTATTGGCTAAAGAGACTTGAGACTGTAAACTAAGAAACTGCTCCTTTTGTTCTTGGTTCCTCCTATGCTCAGAGAAACACGGCTTTGTACATTCCTTGTAAATAAACAAAACCGCATCAGAGAAATACTTGACTATCATCAATTTCTGCTCCAGTCTGGAACATCCTCAAAGCCTCAAACTTTCACTGGCTGCTTAGGTGAAAAAGGGACACTGATACTATATATAACATATAGTTTAGTTCTTCAGTATTGTCACTTATCTGTTCCTTCTAGCTAGATTTGGAGAGGAAACTATTGCAGTACTACTTAATCTCTCTAATCTTTTGGCACTAAAACAATTATATATCTGACATGGCATGGATTTCTTCTCTCTGACTTTTATATAAAGACCTTAGTGCACTTTTCAATGAGTAGAAGATAGAATGCCTGTATTTAGGCAACCTGTCTAATCTATAAAAGCAATGTTAAACTCGTAACAGTAACCCTGTGAAAGTGGCATTGTGTGGTTTCATGTTTACCCTTCAATAATTTCATATTTGGTTTGGTCAGTATACAAGTTGTCATGAATCCGCAGGATCAGTGCCCCCAGCTTTGGAACAGTCTCTAGGAAGAACTCCGTTAGTGTGCCAGACCTCCAACGGGTCTGATTCTTCCTGCGCCAGCTAGGCCATGTGGCCTCACCGCCGCCTTAAACTGAACCTCTAGGCTCCAGCACTCCTGTTTCACACCATGAGCTCTGTTCACCGAGTCCAACTGAGACAGACTCCTAACAGAGACCTGTACACGCCTCAGGGATTAATGTACCTCATCAAGCATTCGCAGTGACATTCAAAAAACATTGCCCAAACACTAGGGTTTATTAATCAACTGGAACACAGCATAGGAAGTCCTTAGGTTAGCACAGCGATGGGAAGGTTAAAGCATAGAACATTCTGGTAAGCCCAGAGCCCAGCTGTCTGTATTTCAATCTGACCTTCTTTGTTAGATCCCAGGTGAAAGCCCTGAATCCTTCCAGCAGCCAACTCTTATCCCCCCAGCTCATGCCTTCCCAGTCCTCTGTTCTTGAGCTGGGAAATATTGCTCAGCTTCCCTTCTGAGAGGTGGGGAAATCCATCTCCCTCTGGGTGGTTGGTTGCTAGGTGTCAGTGTCCTGGTGACTGGATTTGCCATTTTCTTCTTGGATTCTCCACTGATATGGGATTGATCTCAGCCACTCTTTTTCCAATGACCCATGCAGGTTCAGACAGCTAGATGACATTCATGTTTCTTAGTCTGCCTTGAGAGCAAACAGTCCTTTCCCATCCCCACTGGGTAACCATTCAAAACATAGGAAACTGAGGCACACATAGAGGTCATAAAAATATTACAGAAAATTCCCACTTTTTCACACAAGTAAAAAGATTTTTTCTTATACTACAAGTCCTGCAAACTCACCCTAGGATCTGATGTGACAAGCTGGCTTTTTTCTGACTCATACACTGTAAATATTCTGCAACTGGTACTTGGTTAACAACTCCACTGACAATACGTGAACCAGAAGAGAACCTAGCTCTCTATTCCAGAGCTGTATTGGGTGGGATGTTCACCCCACACTTGCTGTGAAAGGGTTAATTATGCAGACAGGCCACAGCTGAGAGGAATCAGGTGGTAAAGCAATTTCCTGATTGAGAGAGGGAGCCCAGCTGGGAGTAAGGAGCTGGGCTGGACTTACAAAAACTGGAAATTGGAAGCAGAAAGGGGCTCCTGGGAAAGTCTATAGTCACTCCCTGAGAGAAGGAAGGAGTGTCTGGAAACTACAAGGAAAGGTAACCACCTCCCTAGGAGCGGGGAGGATACCAAAACCAGAGAGGGGAAAATGCTGTATAGCAGGGGTTCTCAAACTTCATTGCACTGTGACCTACTTCTGACAACAAAAATTAATATATAACCCCAAGGAGGGGGGAGTGAAGCCTGAGCCTGCCCAAGCCCTGCTGCCCTGGGGGGCTAAAGCCAAAGCCTGAGCCCTGCTGCCATGGAGGGAATAATGCCAAAGCCTACGGGCTTCAGCACTGGGCGGGGGGGCATGTAACCTGAGCCCTGCTACCCAGGGCTGAAACTTGGGATTTGGCTTTGTCCCTGGCAGGGCTGGTGCAACCCATTAGGTTACCTAGGCAATCGCCTAGGGCGCTAACATTTGGGGGGTGGCGACCGCGCCCAGTTGGATCTTTGGCCACTCCGGTTGTTGGTGGCATTTCGGGGCTGGAACTTTCTGCTGGCTCTGTCGGGGGTGGCATTTCGGGGGCAGGACCTTCTGTTGTCTAGGGCGCCAAAAAAGCTGGTGGCGCTCCTGGGCCCCAGCTGGGCTAGCACCAGCTCTTGTGACCCACTTTGGGGTCCTGACTCACAGTTTGAGAACCCCTGCTAAATGGTAAGGAAAGGGCTCAGGGAAAGTCAGTAAGGATCCAGAAAGGAATGACCTTGACTGCTGACTAGAGGGTCCTGAGCTGGAATCTGGAGTAGAGGATGGGCCCAGGCTCCTTTGCTAGCTACTGAGGGAGGCGGTGAGTGCCAGATTACTGAGGAAACCCTTTGGTACCTTGGAAGGGTGAAATGTGTGTTGTGACCTGGCTAGAGGACTGAGTCATGAAGAGGCAGCAGCCCTACTCATGGAGCAAGAAAGGGGCTGCAGGCCCAGACAAAGAAGTGAGGAGATGGTGTGCAGTTATGGGAAGGAGTGTTGACCTCACAAGCTATTCCCTAGCGTGACCAGGAGAAGGCACCATTCTAGTGATGAGTGGAGCACCCCATCACAGGTCCTGAAGGGTGGTTAGAAGTGAAAGAAGTACAAAGATAGGGCCTATCCCTGAAAACTAGATGTTCACAGACTTTCTGTGGGAGTTCTGCACATGGTAGGGCAGAATGATTTGGTTCTTTATTTGTCGCTAAAGAAGCATATGTATCCTGGACTAAGCACATATAAGCTGATTAAGAATACACCTTCTTAATATTTAGTTAGTCAAAACTTATAGCTGCTCTATGGGTCTGATCCAAAGCTCAGCAAAGTCAGTGGGACTTTTCCCATTGGCTTCAATAGGTTTTGGATCAGGCCTTATAGAATTCATATTTTTAAGTAAAATAAAACGTTTAGGGCCAGATAGTGGCTTTTAGGCACAGACCCATGTTGGGAGTACTGCAGGAGCATCCCACCCCAGCAGGAGATCTAGCAATCATCATGACTAATTTGAGCATGATGCTTTGAAGAAGGTCGGGGAATACGTCCTCTGCATTCACCCTGTTAGAGTTTGCAGTGGGATGGGACTGGTGTAGGGAACATAATCTTTTCCCCTCTGGAGAGGACAGTGCTGCTGCTGGTTCTAGCATGGCATAGTCCCTGTGCTTACGGGAACATAAGGTCAGCAGCTGTGCACAGCCCTTTCTGGGCCCGTTCCTTCTCTCTTGTGCATCTGTATAGCAGCAGGCACAATCTTTTGTAGGTCCTCTATACAATACTGAAGTTGTTCTCCAATGATAGGCACAAGACCATCCTTCCTAAGACAGTGACCTCAGACTCAGCAGAAATATTCCCAGTGACTCTCTGTGAGATCTTGGGTAAATCACTTACGCCTATTTTTTTTAAAAAGGTGTTTAAGCATTGCTGCACTCAGTCTTGCAATGTGCAAAGAATTTAGGATCCTGACTGTCAACAGGATTTAGGCTCCTAAGTGCCCAAATCCCATTTGAAAGTGAAATTTAGGCTGTAAGTCAGTTAAGCATTGTGACACTGAGCACAGCAGTGCCAGAATACCTTAAAAATCTGGGCCTTCATCTCTGTGCCTCAGTTATTCATCCCTGAAATAGAGCTTAATACATTTCTGTACCTCATGCATATTATGAAAATATATTCATTTAAGGTTTGTGATCTGCTCAGATACCATGCTAATGAATGCCACAGAGAAGTCTATAAATGAGGAACTGTTTTATACAGTATGCCCTTTTTAATGGGAAATTGGAACCCATGGAAACTTAAGGTTTTTGTAATTATTTCTTATTGTGGGTCTAATCCTGAAGCCCTTACAGCAAAACTCACACCAGCTTCTAATGGGATCAAGAATTTTCAGTGCTATTAAAATTTGCCATGCCTATAAGTGTGCACTATAAGCCCATGGTTTTCAGAAGGAAAGTGGAAAGAAGGAGGCATTCATGCTTGTTGCGAACTGCATGCCTGTGGGAGCTTAACGACGCTTTGAAGTGATTGTTCGAGGAAAGATTAGAAAAAAGGGAATGTAAAAAATGCCTGGAGAGAGTGATGTTCTCCCATAATTGGAAGAAACAGAGCCGGTGTGGTTTGTGTGACTTTTAAAGACCTGTCAGGAGTGCTAATAAAGGATTTCAGTGAGCAGGAAAATGTAGCTGGAATCACAAGACTACTCATTAAATCCAGTATGAATCAATAGATAAATCATAACTGATTGATATAAATTTTCAAGGGACACTATTAAATAATAGGGCTCCTAATCTCTCCTACCTTAAAATTCTTCTACTCTAGAGTAAGGTGGATGACACGTAGAAATTGAGGATCCGCTTCTCTTGTCATGCCAGTAAAATGACAGTGGGTGAAATCCTAGCCTTGTTGAAGTAAATGGAAATTTTGCTGTTTACTTCAATGGGGCTAGGATTTCACTCATTGACTGTAATGCATTAACTCTGATTTACACCATGGTGAGAGAAACATCAGGCCCTGAGGGTCCTGAAGGATGGTTGGCATCAGTCACAAGAGTGAAATGCCTGCAAGCTGCATTGAAACTCTCAAAGAAAAAACACCATTAATAGAGACTCAAATTAAATGTTTACCTCCAAATTTAAAAAAAAAGTAAAAGGATGAAAAAAAAAATGCTACCATGGCTAAACAGAGTATAAGAGGTGGTTAGAGGCAAAAAGGTATCCTTTAAAAATTGGAAGTCAAATCCCACTGAGGAAAATAGAAAGGGCTATAAACTCTGGCAAGTCAAGTGTAAAAGTATAATTAAGCAGGCCAAAAAAGATTCTGAAGAGCAACTAGCAGAAGACACAAAGTAATAGCAAAATTAAGTACATCAGAAGCAGGAAGCCTGCCAAACAGTCAGTGGGGACCCTGGATGATTGAGGTGCTAAAATAGCACTCCAGGAAGACAAGACCGTTGCAGAGAAGCTAAATGAATTCTTTGCATCAGTCTTCACTGTAGAGGAATTGAGGGAGACTTCCCACAACTGAACCATTCTTTTTAGGTGACTCTGAGGAACTGTCTCAGATTGAGGAGGCTTTGTAACAAACCAATAAATTAAACAGTAATAAGTCACCAGGACCAGATGGTATTCACCCAAGAGTCCTGAAAATTCAAATATGAAAGTGCAGAACTATTAACTGAGGTATGTAACCTATCACTAAAATCAGGTACTGTACTACGTGACTGGAGGATAGCTAATATGACACCAATTTTTTAAAAAAAGGCTCTAGAGATGATCTTGGCAATTACAGGCCAGTAAGCTTAACTTCAGTACCAGGCAAAAGTGGTTAAAACTGTAGTAAAGAACAGAATTATTGGACACGTAGATAAATATGATTAGTTGGGGAAGAATCAACATAGTTTTTATGAAGGGAAATTATGCCTCACCAATCTATTAGAATTCTTTGACGAGGTCAACAAATATGTGGACAAGGAGGATCTAGTGAATATATTGTATTTGGATTTACAGAAGGCCTTTGAAAAGGTCCTTCACCAAAGGCTCTTAAGTAATGTAAGCAGTCATGGGATAACAGGAAAGGTCCTCTCATGGATAATTAACTGGTTAAAAACCAGGAAACAGAGGGGAGGAATAAATGGTCAGGGGTAAACAGCAGTGTCCCCCACGGATCTATGGTGGGACCAGTGTTTTGAATGTATTCATAAATGATCTAGAACAAGAGAAACTGTAAAATCTGAAGATGATACAAAACTACGCAAGATAGCTAAGTCCAAAGCAGACTGCAAAGAGATACAAAGGGATCTGACAAAGCTAGGTGACTGGGTAAGAAAATGGCAGACGAAATTCACTGTTGATAAATGCAAATCAGTGCACATTAGAAAACGTAATCCCAACTATACAAACAAAATGATGGGTTCTAAATTAGCTGTTCTCCCTCAAGAAAGAGATTGTGGAGTCATTGTGTATATTTCTCTGAAAACATCTGCTTAATGTGCAGTGGCAGTCAAAAAAGCTAACAGAATATTAGGAACCACTAGGAAAGGGGTATATAATAAGACAGAAAATATCATACTACTACTATATAAATCCAAGGTATGCGCAGACCTTGAATACTATGTGCAGTTCTGGACAGTGTGTTCCACATCTGCTCTGCCATGTGCCCAAGGGGTTGGCATGTCTTTAAATAAACCTATTATAGGTCCTTGCCTTTAACTATCACAATATCAATTTTATTTAATCTTTTACCTCTCTTGCATCCTGCAGCTTGCCGCCCCAGGCACATGCTTGGTGTGCTGGTGCCCGGAGCTGCCCCTGGCCACCAGCCACCTAGGATTTTAATTACTTCCAGGTGGGTCTGAGTTGGCTCATTCTTCCTTATAGGTAGGCTGGACCCTCATTGCCCTTAAAGGGCCAGTCCCTGTCACAGAGTGAAAATTGGCATTTGGAGAGAGAAGTAGGGTTCTTTCTTGCTTCTGTGTGATGTATAAAGAAGGCCTTATGGATTTTTTTCTTATATGGTATTTCCTCATCTCTGTTTTTACCTTTGATTTATTCAGAATATCTAGCTTTGGGTTCTTTACTTGTGCTAGTGATCTTAAAAATTAAAGTGGGAGCTTTTTGGTCCCTCAATTTAAGAGAGAGGTATATGTATAAACTCTTACAGAGGAAGCTTTCGTCCCAGGTGTGTAGTGGGAGTGTGAGCTGCATAGGTGTTTAAAACAACAACAGCCCTGGAGTTTTAAACAGTGACTAAAAATCCAGTTTCCAGTACCTGCTGGAAAGACTCCCATTGACTTGAATGGACAAAAGAACAGGCCCTCAGTGCCTCACATTTCCATCACCTATGATGCCTTAGTCACACCTGTCCGCCAACGAAACATAGAAGCTAAGGCCTTTTATTTCTAATGGCAAATAAATAAATTGAAAAAGCAGAAAAATAATTGATTTGGTTAAAACAAAACACCAAGTTTTATTTTCTTTTGCCAATAACCTTTAAGTTCAGTACAACGTGTGTGTCAGGGAAATTAAAAAAATTATCAGATGTTTGCTAGATGGGCAGTGGAAATATTGAGGGAGAGGGGAACTGTATTTTCTAGCTTCTCGGAGGTTAAAAGCAATGCTGAGTATCATAAATGTTAAATTAGTAAAAATACTTCACTTTTCTAACCGTAATAGAACATTGTCTCACATCCTGATATCTCAGGAATCCTCTGTATAAACTGTTTGAAAATATTTTTCACTCACATCAAAACAAAAACACTTTTGTCTCATGAGATGAAAAATATTTTTCATTTAATAACTCCACGATATGCATATTATGATAATTACAGTATATTTACAGATGAAACCATATGCTCTTGCTAAGAGGCAGGTTAATCATTTAAAAACTCCTAGTTTCAACAAAGGCTTTTATGGTGTTTAGAATTAGATAAAATACATCTGGGAAGAAAAGGGCTCTTTGCTGTTGGCAATAAATCTGTGATCAACATCTCTATCAGCCATTAGCAGCAATATTACAGCAGCTCTTGTACATTTTAGCCTTGATGTCTGGCATCCACACTTTTAAAACACTGGCTAGTTTGCTATTTGTAGGCAACATGAAGGAGAATTCCTAATCAAACTACCTAAGAGATTGTTTGTTTGTTTTTTGTTTTTGTTTTTTAGTTTAACCCCCTGTATAAGACTTGAAATTTGTCAATGCTTAGTACACTGAGTGTGTTATACCTTACAGTTTGGAGCTCCTGAGTGGTTGTCTCCATATTTATTGGCAAATAAATGCTCTTTTCTCTCTCTTTTTTTTTTTTAATCATTTTACAGTGACCTCTCGTGATTAGCTGGGTTAATCACAAATATGTATTGGAAATATATTCCCTTCTGCTCATACCTCAATTTCTGTCATTTAAATTATCTGTGTCACACACAGAACAGATGAGTTGTTTTAGTTATTCTTATAAATTCTATACCTCACTTATATAGACTCAGGAAACAAGAAACCAAAGTCAACACTTTCAAAATTGGGTCCATATCTAGAGTAGGGTTGCCAGGCGTCCATTTTTTGACTGGAATGGCCAGTCGAAATGGGACCTTGGTGGCTCCCCATTAAAAGTCCAGTCAGTGACGCAATGGGTACCCAGGGCTGAGGTACGCTTCCTGCCTGCCTTAGCTCCACGCATCTCTCAGAAGTGATCACCAGGTCCCTGCAGCCCCTAGATGCATGGGCAGCCTGGAAGGCTCTGTATGCTGCCCCTGCCCCGAGGACTGGCTCTGCAACTCCCATTGGCCAGGAGCCATGACCAATGGGAGCTGCAGGGACAAAGCCTATGGGTGCAAGGGCAGTGCATGGAGCCTTCCTGGCTGCCCATACATCTAGGGGCTGCAGGGACCTGGCAGCTGCTACCCAGGAGCCATGGTAAGTGCTGTCGAGACCCTGAACCCTATCCCACATCCCTGCCCCAACCCTGAGTCCCTGCACCCAAACTCCCGCCCAGAGCCCCCCGCAAAACCCAACACCAGAACAGAGGGCAGCCAGTCACCAGAGGTAGCAGTCAGTAGCCAATAGAGAGGGGTCAGGGGCTGCATTTCTCACAGCAGTATGCCCATGGGGCCAGGTGAGGAGGCATGGCATATGGAGGGAGACAGACAAAGCAGGGCACATGAGGCTGTTGTGGGGGGTCACATAGACTGGTGGATAGATTGGAATGGGGGCTGAATGGGAGTGGGGATGCAGGGAGGCAGGAGGATGCAAGGCCACATGGGGGTTGGGATGGTTGAGAGGGGGTACAGGCCACATGGGGACAAAGCGAGGGGGTGCAGGGATCCATGGGGACAGGGGGGAAGGGGTGCAGAGCCTATGGGAATGGAGGAGAGGGGGATATAGAAACACATGGGGATAGTCATAGGTGCATCCTGTGGGTGCTCTGGTCCTGAGCCCCCACCAGAAGCCCCCACACTATATCCCCCCCCACCTCTCTGGCACCTCCTGCCCACTGGTGGGCCCCACTGATCAGCACCTCCCCCTCCCTCCTTCCCTGTGCCTACCATGAACAGCTATTTTGCAGCATGCAGGAGGAAGGGGGGAGAAGCGAGGATGCAGCGCACTCGGGTAAGGGGACAGGGGTAGGGTGTAACTAGGTGGGAAGAGGTAGCATGGGGCCTTGGGAGAAGGCATGGAGTGGGGGCAGAGCAGGGGGTCAAGCACCCTCTGGCACTTTGGAAAGTTGGTGCCTGTGGGGGCAGGGGCCATTGTGCCTGACTAAATGGGAGAGGCTAGAAATCAGCCAGGGTTTGCATGGGGGAGACTTCCCAACTCCCTAACAATTCCTTTCACCTCCAAAAAACCTGTTGTATGCTTCTCTCACAACCCTCCAGGTTTGCTCGCAAGCTCCTTCCCAGAAATTACTTTCCTCTCCCTCAGCTCCTCCGTTATTCCTGACTCCCCCGCCAAAACTTTACACTGCTTCTGAGGGCTGCGGGAAAATGTTTCTGTACTGTAGTTTAAATAAATAATTATTCAAAGTTCTGTATTCATATGTCCAGTAAGCAATCTATTTGTCCACATTTCCTGAATCATTTTTGTTGTCTGTATGGTTACAGACATACTTCCTGACATTTATTTTTAAATAAATTACTGAAATAATTGAAACTGGTGTGACTATATTGTGTTATTTTGACAAATAAAATATGAAGAATTTTGTAGAATTTGTGCTCAGAATTTTTATATTTTTTGGAGCAGAATTCCCCCTGGACTACATTTGGTAGCAGGTTAGAGATAATGTTAACCCTCTAATAAGGAAGCTAATTACAGGAAGGGAAAATTGGGAGGGAAAAATACTTAGAATGTTTGATTTTTAACCAAATAGTTTTATATAAATTGTCTCAACTAGTATGATTCATCAACTTTTCTTTTATTTAAGTATGATAATGGGGGGAAAAGTCATTTATTTTGCTATTCTTAGTTTTGTATTTTTCTTGTAACAGGGTTTTAAAAACATTTATATACTTAACTGAGTGGTTGGTTAATTGGTTAACTGGCTAGCTAACAGTGATTTCAGCTGGAATCCATGCAGACTGTTCCTCCTCTGCTGAAAATTTCTACAAGCAAGTGGAGGGAAGATGTTGCTTTTGACTCAGCAGACTGTATATATTTGGTGAACTGAGCGGGGCCGGCTCCAGCATTTTTGCTGCCCTAAGCAGCGGGGGAAAAAAATAATAGCCGCGATCGGCACTTCTACCACCGCTGCTTCATTCTTCGGCAGCAATTCAGCGGCAGGTTCTTCCCTCTGAGAGGGACTGAAGGACCTGCGCCGAATTGCAGCTGAAGAGCCAGATATGCCGCCCCTTTCCATGGGCTGCCCAAGCTCCTGCTTGCTGTGCTGGTGCCTGGAGCTGGCCCTGAACTGAGACTCAGGTGAACTCAATTTTAGGCTAGGTCTACACTGGGTAGGGGGAGGCGGGGGGTGTCGACCTAAGATACGCAACTTCAGCTACGCTATCGGCATATCTTAGGCTGATTTTTCCATGGCTGTGAGTACAGCGGCGAGTCGACCACTGCCGCTCCCTGTCGACTCCGCTTCCTCCTCTCACCACGGTGGAGTTCCAGAGTCAATGGCAGACGCAATAAATCGATCCCCGATCCAGCGGGTAGTGTAGACGTACCCTAAGCTTTTGGAAACTGAGTTTGTTCTTTCTGTATTTCTGTGGGGACTGAGCTGTTTAGATTTAATTTGTTTTCTTTATTTCTGTTTATGTATAACTGTGAAGATATTGTATATGGATCACAGAGTACTAGGTTATGTTTTAAAACAAAGTCGTTGTGATTTGTTTCTTTATCATAAAATTTTGTAAAGTTGGTACTTAAGAATTAACTTCATTCCTTTTGTTCTTTTGGACTTGAATGTGGGGAGATTAATCCTGTGCAATTCTTACTGACAATCCTTAGAGATCCAGGTGCTTTTCTATGGGAGTTGGGCTTTTTTAGGCGCTGGAGATGGGCAATGAAGTAAACTCTTGCCCATTCAAAGGTTATACACAGAACCCTGTAAATGGTAAATCTGCCAACCAGCTACCTTTTTTGGTCTTATTTAAGATATACTGTATATTCATTTATTTATTAGAATATGTTTAAAAATGACTATCCAGTCTTATCTGTTGTACCGTTGAAGGGATCATCCAATTGTACAATAGGCAGGATGTTCAATCATGTCTTTGTGGACAGACATGTATGTGAAATTCAGTAGAAACATAAAGCAAATGCAGGAAATATTCTAGACAGCTATTCAAGCTTCATCAAAATGCTTCATCAAATTTGCTTCACTGAAAACCTTCAGGCCTAATGCAAATTAGTGTAATGGACTGCAGGTTTTGCCAAATGTTGACATTTCAAAATCACTAAGAATGGAGGCAACTGATCAGAGACTTTTTGCAATACTGTATCAGCTTATGAATCTTCTGCCCATTGGTTATAGAGCTAGTGACTTTAAAGACTAGCTGTGGGATATTTACTAAAGAACATGAAAAGAAAAATGCTATTTATCAGAATAGAATGGAATGTACTCCTAGTAGGGATTTAATTTCTATTTCTTTATGTGGGTGAATGTGTAGCTTATTTTTGCAATATGCAGAATTTGAAAGGCGTAAAATAGCCCTGGTCTAAAAGAGCCTAAAAATAATTAACAGTTAAATTTCATATTTTACTCTTCATTTTTTTTTATATTTCTCCAAACTACAGCATTTTCCCCAGTCAATTTTGGTTGTAACTATTTAGCAAGCACTATTTTCTTTCTTTTCCTTGACATTTCGATGAAGTTGATTTAACTTTTATTAAAAAAAAAATTCTTTTACTTTATATATAGCTAAAGGAGACTGTAATGAAACCACGTGTTGTAGAAAACCAACACAGTTACTAGATAAATCACATCTTTACCTGCAGAGGAGCATACTTAAAAGAGAAAACACAAAGTAAAAGGGCAGATTATTAGCACTTAGCCTCCATTTCTGCAGAGACTTGCAGATACTTGCTTAAATCCAATGGCACTATTCAAAATTTAAGCATGTGTGTAGGTCTGACTGGGGCCTTAGTAGAACGATGGGTGCTCTAAAAGTACCGTAGAGACATCAAACTGATGTTCTTCCCATGAATCTTTCTGTTGTATTATAAATCACATCTCTCAAATGTTCAAATTCCATGTAGGAGTGTGAAAATTTTTGCTGAGCCAAATGGTCAGTTGCAAATCCAAATAGTCAGTTGCAACAATCTCCTTTTTATATACTCTGTTATGCTAACCTACTAGTTGCACTGTGCAAGCTGGATTTTTGTGAGTATGAAATCCTGCTCAGTTTCACTTGCACTGTTTGTTTGTTTGAAATGTAGAGGTTTTTTTGCTTTTGATTTATAAAATTTTATGAGAATGGTAGTTTGGCTACAGAATCATGTAAAATGGCTCTCACAGTGAAAACTATTAGTCCAGCTTCATACTTTTCTTACATTAACAAAGCTGGAACTGATTCTAATTATATTCTATGGCAAAAGAATGGATTGCCATAAAATAAAAGTAGTTTTTTGGCTCAAGCTATTCTTAGAGCTGCTAGAAAAAAATCTGATGAAACAGTCTTCCCACAGAAAATACTATTTTGTTGAAATTGAAATGTTTTGCATGAGTGTGTCAATTTCAATAAAATATTCTATGGGAAAAATTTGACATGATTAGAAATTGAAATAGAATATTTCATTTTGAGTTTCTTGTTTTGTTCCAACTTTCTGGTTTGATTAATATTTATATTATACACTGATATTTAATATTCTATATTTTAACATAGA
The DNA here is from genome assembly GCF_007399415.2 of Gopherus evgoodei. NCBI lineage: Eukaryota > Metazoa > Chordata > Testudines > Testudinidae > Gopherus > Gopherus evgoodei. Next base: position 63,249,777 of record NC_044332.1, read on the forward strand.
AGCAAAACATTTCCTTGATGTCAAAACTGAACATTTTCAACAAGATTGTTTTGACATGTCTGAATTAAAATTTTTCAAAATTTCTGTTCTGTGTAAATTTTTTTGAAATTACTTTATCTCCTGGTAGAGCATGAGAATACATTTCAAAACATCAGAATTTCTCATGGCTTGGAAATTCCATTTTTCTGACCAACTGTAGTTTATGGTGCCAAAACTCATCAAATTCTGAGCCAAGATAAAGCCTTATCCAGATGCCTAAGTGGAGTAGCCTACTATATATGTACAATGATCCTTTAATAGAGATTTAATCAGATCCCATAGTACCTTTTATAGCAAAACTTTTTTTGTTACATTTTTGGTTATGTAATTACATTTGTGTCAGACCAAGTCCAGATAATGCATCAGGATTCTTTATATGATCTTAATGAGAATCCAATGTACTGTGTCAAGTTTCAGAAAATATTTAATAGCAATCTGAAAAAAAACAAAATAATGTATTTTTACCATAATACTTTAGCTACTTTCCACTGTGACATACCTTCTGTTGCTGCCCTCTCCTGGCTGACTGAGTGGAATGCCATCTTTAGCTTATTGGGTACAGAACAGCATTTTTTAGACACTAGTATTGACTGTACTCATTATGTATGTGATTAGCAGACAGCTGTGGTGTCTGTGAGCGTATGACTATGTCAAATTATATTACTGTTTTGTAAAATATATTTGCTGATATCAGTGTTCTGGATTGGACATGTGGCCAGTTATAGTATGGTACTTGCAATGTTTCTGCAGATCTTTATTGTATCATGAAAAAGTGTAGGATTCAAGGCTGCATGCAAAAGAAATGGCTCACTTTACAAGCTCCCTATTGTTAGGGCAGGAAGGATCCTAAAGGATCCTATTAAAAATAAGAATCTAGTGAATGACATTTCAGCCAGAACTTTAATGTGCATCTCTATCTAGGCAGTGTAGCACATCTAGGAGCAGGAGGGAGGTTCAGCCAGAACTTTTGAGTGTGCTAATGTTTTGTCTTTCAATTCACATTTTTTATATTGGCGTGTTTTTATTTTTGTTGTTTTAGAGTAGGTGTTTTCTAGTGTCTGGGAAGGAGGACTCCTGGGTTCTGTACCAAGTCTCTAGTTGATTTTGAAGGTCAAACCATAAATTATTTAACCACTCTGTACATGAGTATTCCCATACTGTAAATTAGGCATTATATGTACAATGTCTTGCAGAGGTGTTGAGATACTTGTGATCCATCAATGAAAAGCTCTGTACAAATGTGAAGTATTATCTTTTTGAAATGTCTTCCACCGAGTTCTGAATTGAAGTGTATGGGGAAAGTCTGTCTAATGGAGATCTTTTCCATAAAGTTATAACTTCTTCAGTGAGAGGCTTCTAATGGAGGGAGAGAGAGGGCCTGAAGGACTCATAACTGTAGCAATACTACCAAGTGTCTCTTCATTGCCAAAATGGAAGAGATTCTTATTCCTCCTCCTCTCTGCTTTTAGAAGCTAACAGCAGAGTTTCACGTGTGTGTGTGGGGAACATTTTGTTTCTTTCTTTTGAAGCATTTTGTCATTTCTTTTGAAGGATAGGCCGGTTCTCTGAGATGGCACCAAACATTTTATCCTCCATGTGCTTGGATGCCTGGTTCTTACTCACATGCTCAGGATCTAACTGATCACCATCTGTGGGGATGGGAGGGAATTTCCCCCCCAGGCCAGATTAGCAGTGACATTTTGCTGTGTCTTCCTCTGCAGTGTGTGGGTGTGGATCACTTGCCAGGATTATCTGGGTATATCTCACTTAATCATTTCCTTGCCATTGCAGGGGCCCCTGGCATTGGTGCACCTCAGTTCTACCTGTTGTCTGTCTGTGACACACAGTCTAGTCTATTGCAGGGGTGGCAGGTTTGTAGAAATTTTGGTGGTGCCCAAACTCCATCCCCCCAACTCTGCCTCCCACCTGCCCAAGGCTTTGGGAGGGAGTTTGGGTGAGGGAGGGGTACAGAGGGAGGGGGTGCAGGAGTGAGGGCTGTGGGGTGTGGCTGCAGATTAGGGGTTTGGAGTGTGGGAGGGGCTCAGGGCAGGTGTAGGGGGTGGGGGCTCTGTCTGGGGCTGTCAGTGGGGGGTCAGGGGTGTGGGAGGGGCTCAGGGTGAGAGTAGGAGTGTTGGGGGTGAGGGCTCTGGCTGGGACTGGGGATAAGGTGTTTGGGGTACTGGAGGGGCTCAGGGCTTGGACAGATGGTTGAGGATGCAGTGTGGGGTGAAAGCTTTGGCTGGGGTGTGGGCTCTGGGGTGGGGCAGGGCTGGGGATGAGTTTGGGGTGCAGGCAGGCTGCTGTGAGACAGGGGCCAGAGAGGAGGACCCCCCCCCAGCTCTTTCATGACAGCAACAGCAAGCTCTGGGGGAGGAGCCCCCCTTTCCTATCCCCCCCCCAGCAGCACACTCCCCCCCACCACTGTCGCTGCATGTGCTTCTAGGGCCTTTCTCAGGTCCAGGAATCTCCCCCACCTCCCCCATGGTGGGTGCCGGGGGGCGCTGCAGGCGCCTCCTCCCCTGCTGTTGCCCCTGACTGTAGCCTCACTGGGGCTGAGGGAGGGGGCTGCCTCCATGCCCAGCATGGGGCAGGAGCAGTGACTGTGGGCCGAGGGAGGGGCTCTGCTGCTGGAGGGTTCCACTGGAAAAGAGAAGGGTCTGAGAGGGAAGGGCAGGCTCAGAGTCAGTCTGCCCTGGCAGTGAGATGGGGGGCACTAGGACCCTGCACAGGCAGTTATTGCAGGGAGGCAACATGGAGCTTCCTTGAAGAGACAGTGCATCAGTGCCTCTCTGCTCTGGACCCCGGGAAAGGCGAGGGGAGGTGGGGGCAGCAGGTCAGGGCCCAGGAACACTCGGGGAAGGCATGGGAGGGGCCAGGTCTCCCCCCCGGCCCTAAATATTCATGGAGCTGGGCCCCTGGGCTGTGAATATTGCTGGTGCCCGAGCACCATGTGGGTATGGAACTTGCCGCCTATGGTCTTGTGGTTGCTGAGTTTAGTGTGCGGGTGCTGGGTGGTGTTGGCAGCCTGTGATATAAAGGAGATCAAACTAGCTGATCTTGTGGTCCTTTCTGGCCTTAAATACACTGATTTTATGAATGTACCACCCTTCTGGTAATTGAAAGTACTGCCCGCTTGAACCAGACTTCAGATGATCCACCAAGAGCTCTGTAATTGAGTAGTCTGCCCCTTAAGGTTAGGAGGGCCTAGGGGTCAATCCCCCTGCCATGTGGTGTAACCCTTTAAGATTTTGAAAGGTCTGATATATACAACAACCTAGGAACTATTGGTGAGAGGAAGCGGTCCCAGGAACAAGTGGTGTTTGGGAGGAAATCCCATCAGTGGTTCTTTATGGGCCCTGGGACCAGCAGCCTTGGAGAATGGGTGGAGCAAGGCTCCCTTCTCACCCAACCAACTGCAGTGAGCTTTGGGAAGGGGATCAGCATGTATGGTGCCTTATCCGTCAGAGCAAAAAAACACTAGCAGGAAAAGGAATACTGCTGCCCCCTCCTAGCTGGAGGGTGAAAGGACTAATTGTGGGAAAGGCACTGTTAGAAGGGAAATTGGCTGAGGCTCTGCTTTGGGCTTAAATTACAACTCCAGCTCCAAGGAGGACAGCTGGAGATTCCTGTTCTAAGGAGAGACAAAGGTGGGGAGGGAAGCAGAGAGATAGGTGAGAGAACAGGGGATGTGTCTGGAGCTCCAGACAGAAGGGCTGTAGTAAGCAGGTCCTCACAGAGTGAAGAAGCCAAGAACCTGCCCAAAGCCTGGGAGGGACAGTTTGGCTGCATGGCGACACACCCCAGGACAGGAGCCAGGAGGTAGGGTGACCAGATGTCCCAATTTTATAGGGACAGTCCCGATATTCAGGTCTTTTCCTTATATAGATGCCAATTATCCCCCCTCCCACCATCCTGATTTTTCATACTTGCTATCTGGTCACCCTACCAGGAGGAGCACTGGCCAGGGAGGAATCACCCGAGAAACTGGAGCTGGACCCAATATCACTGCTGTCCAGGGCTGTGAGTACTGGGGCTTGTGAATTTGTATTGGGAATAAGGAGGGAGGCTGCAGCTATTTAAGTGGGGAGGTTGTTGCTGTGTGTGGCTTTGCAGACAGCAGCAGAAGAGGGAACCGGAGGGATTTGTTGGGGAAAGTTTACTGGCACCGAAGATGACCAGTAGCGCACAAGAATGCCCATTGGACTGGAACTTTGCCCAGGACTCCTGAACTGTGTGTGCAGAGACATTGCTCGGTGACTGACCTTTTAGACTGGTACCACTAGGCCTGTGGGGAAGACTTCTGTTGAATGTAACTCTGTTTTACATTCTTCTCCCATGTTGTTTTTCTCCATCCCTCTGTGAATAAATATTTCCCTTTCCTTTATTCATTGTATTCTTCCCGTGTGTGTGTGTGTGTGTGTGTGTGTTCACTCTAGAGGGCTTGGAACAGGTGCCCGTAGGGTTGAAAGGACTTTCACCACTGTGTTCCTGTGCATTCCCTCTCTTGGCCAGAGCTGCCTGCAGAGCAGACTTTGTCTTATAACTTTAGCACCCTCATGGACATTTTGAACTAATGTAGTCTGGATAGTTGAATGAAAGAACCGGAGTGGCTGCTGTGAGCAATGTACCTGCAGGCCACGAGGGAGTCTGCTCAATTACAACATCCCATTATGATCTCCAATAACTAATACATTAGGTAATGCTGATTCCATTAGGTCATGCTGATACAGGAGGACACTCCAGGACACAAGCATGCTGCCCCAAATCTGGCTACTTGGTGACAATAGCTTTCATCATGATAATCAGCATGTCACATCCATGCTGATGTTAGTGTTGGAATAATGCCCTGTGTTGTGACAGATGCCTTCGTTCTAAGGAACTGCTGTAATCCTAACATGAGTTCAATCTCATATCAATGAGAAATCCAGCCAGAGAGAGTTGTTCCAGCTTTCCATCACTTACAGTTTAGTAGTGTTGCTCCGAAGTGGCTGGAGGTGATGTATGTATATAGATAAATGGGTAGGCTAATGTCAAACAGGAATTGTATGAAGCATGCTTGAATGAGGCTAGTGTTAACACATGCCACACAGAGAGAAGGCACTGGTTATAAGAAGGCCAAATGGTCTCTTCAGTTTGTTTTCTTATATGACAACAATGATCAGATGACAATGCATGGCTGCATTCTATCTGTGAAATACACTCTTCCCTATTACGTTGCTAAACCACGTTATAGTAACACCATTCACAAGTAGGCCACGACAGTAGTTTTAGTCTGAAACATATTATACTTGCCAGTGTGAGAAACAATCAGGACCGAAATGTGCTGACTTCCCCACTGACAGTTATACAAGCTAGAAAGGTATTTGAGCTGCTTACTGTATTCAGTACAGGGTCTTAGAATAGGATATAGTGACATGTGAACAATACTAGTTGTATTTAAAGATTAAAAATGTGAACTAATGGCTTTATTGACTGTAAAATGTCTTAGAAAATAGCAGGAGGATATGTAGGGAAGTGTACTTATTTATCTCTTCAAATTTATAAATGATAACTAGAGATGCCCAGCCTGCGCCTTGGATGCCATTCTCATCAATGAAAAATCACAACTTCTATGGTACGTCTATGGATCCCATTACAATAGTAGCAGAGTATCACACAATCTTTAATACCCCTTTGAAGCAGGATTGTCTCTATGTGAAGGAACAGACTCTGCGTGTTGCAGAATAGCTCACAGTGAAAACTGCATGTAGATGTAATTGCAGCTAATCTCATACTCATTGTAGTCTTCAGCCCTTTGTTATTGGGGTCGGGGGGGGGGGGGGAAGGAGAGATGGGCATATCTGTAGATACATTACCACAGGCAAGATCAGCAGCTAGATATTGTAACTTCTGTAGAGTGGAGGTAAGTCAATTTATTTTCCAATTCTGTGCTACATAATTCCTCTATCTGATTTAAAGTATTTGCACAAACCATGAATTCGTATCCTTGCAAAAGACTACAGCTGGATTTTCTATAGGAACCCTCTAAATACTAAAAGTGGAAATTATAGTAAGATTCACTTTCTTCTTCTCCTTAAGAATCAAGTACCAGTGTTTAACCTAAGACAGTTATGTCTACACAGTTAATAATTTAAATTTCCTTTTTATGAATAACACTCAAAAATACCCCACTCTTACAGCACAGCAGTTACAATGGACCCTAATGAGACTAACATCACTAATTAGAAATGTATTTCCTGTTAAAATGAAGAATATTACACAGGGCCTAGACCCCAATATATATAAGACATAACTGTCTTATGTTAGAATATTTGTAATATCTTACAAAACAGATACAGAGACACTGGGAGATCTGTTTTCACGTAGGTTCCCCCTGCTTATTACATTGACAATTCAATAAAACACTTGGTTGTACAACATACCCAGTTGTTTCAGCATCCACACTATTGAGCACCTACCCAACTTCAAATAAATAAGACTTCTATATAGGGAGATATACATATTGTATAGAGCTGGAAGGGACCCTAGATCCTTATGTGACCCCCTCAAGGATTGAGCACATAACCCTGGGTTTAGCAGGCTAATGCTCAAACCACTGAGCTGTCCTTTCCCACATTTGACAGTGACTGTAGCTGTTTGGCTCACACAATGTCTTTGGGTCAATGGTGTAATACACCTCCTGAAGGCATTTGGCCTCCAGTCTGTGATTCTTTGTTTTATGGTGTTTTCCCAGTTTCAGTCCCACTGATTTCTTTGTCTACTTCCGTTAGGGTTGGGCTGGATCTGACTAGTGCTAAACATGGCTGTTAGTTTTGCATCCTGACAGATCTCGCTGCTGGTTGGCCAGGAGCTTCCAGCTTCTAACTAAGGGGCAGGAACGGGGAGTCTTCCCATGCAGGAATGTTTTCCCTTAATGAAGCCTTTCTCCCAGCTTCAAAACAGCTACTGAGTATGGCTAACAACTTCCAGCACACGACAGAGAGTGCAGGATTAGCAACTACTTTGCAGTCCCTCAAGGTACTATACTGTCATCTTGTCTGGAAATGTTTCCATATCAACCCCCAGAGCAAGTAGAAACAGCTGTAATTATAGCAAAATGTGTTTGTGGCTAAACTAGAGTGGCCATATTTCCCAAAGGGAAAATGGGACACCACATGGGGTAGCCTGAGCTCTCTATCACCCTGCCATGGGGTTGGAGCCAGCATCATTGCTTGCCTGATCTCCCCCCATGCAAGTGTCAGCTGGTGTTACTGCTTGTTCAAGCCCCACCTCTCCTTTTTACCACCACCCCCCCATGCAGGGATAGCACTGCAGCTTGTTGCCCAGATGTTCGTACACACACACCTTTTTTTTTTTTTTTTTTTTTTTTTTACAAAAGTGGCATTTCTCCCTTTTGCTCTTGCGAACTGATCAAGTTGGGGCAGCCAGGATAGGGCTTAAAAAAGGGACTGTCCCAGCCAAAATGGGACATATGGTCACCCTAGGCTAAACACCACAAAATAAGACAAAGTAAAGGGGGTTACACAGGAGTGGGTAATGTTCCTGTTGCATCAAAGTAAATGGAAAGTATAAAGTTTCCATGTGTAGAATCTGGATGTGCTCTCTTAAATTGCTGTAGGATAATGCCAGTTAGGGGCATAAAAGTGGTAATCTCTCCCAGTATATTCACTGGAAGTAGGAATTTCATCATCAGTCATCCTCACTTTGCGTCAGCCGCAATTACTAAGAGCTATGTGGCTACTACTAGAGCTGGTTGAAAAATTTCTAATGGAACATTGTTCTGCTGGAGAATCCTGATTTGATTAAATCAAAATATTTCAATGACGTTTGAAGCACGATAATGTTTAATGTAATTATAAAAGTGGAAATTATAAAGTTGTAACGATGTTTTGACCTCATTGAAACAAAATGTATCAATAAGGCCAAAATGAAATTTCATCTTGATTCAGATGACACTGCATTTGGAAGTCTCAGAATTTCCTATGGGATGGAAATTCCACTTTTCAACCTGCTCTAGCTTTTGCTGTTATCTGTGTGATGAAACAATTGGTCATCTGGGATTGCTGCCACAGAAAATCTGGGCTTCACCCTCTCCTCCACAGCTGTATCTCTGACCTCTGTAGAGATCAATTCCTGTAAAGCTGCTGTGGTACCAGAATGCTGAAACATTTTTGTGACATCTCTAATTTTGAGAGATGTAGGTTATCAAGTTTGTTTGGCAACAAAATACTCAATTTTCACCTTTTTACCCTAAATGGAATATTTAGTGACTTGCTAAGTTCAGGTCATGTTCTTCATGTCAATGTCCTAGGATAGGTTGACCTTGTTTCAGTTAACTAGCTAAAAATACTGTATCAATCCTGTCATTCCCTTCATCCAGTAACCAAGAGATTTCAGCTTTGACACTAGTTTAGATCAAGCTCCTTTTCATACCAAGCTTCACAAATAATTTCAGAAGGAAACTTTAGCTTCACTATTACTTTTAAGACATGACCATGGAATCCAATCTCTCAGAGTTAATGTCTTTGCTGATATTGTCGTTCTCTGAGATGTATCAGTCTGTTTAATTATCTGTCTACTCCTATGTCAATGTCTAGCTAGCTGTCTGGGTTTCAGGACACAGCAGAAGAACACAATCACTCAGTCACCTGTCAGTTCTGCTGGCTGATGCCATAACATGCATTTTGTTGTTCTTGCCCCTTTTGTGGGAGGGCTTGTATATGTGTGTGGTGTCAAAGGCAACGCACAGTCAGTCCCTTTGCTTAGGAAAGCACAGGGACTACTCTTTCCTACTGTTCTCAGAGACACAGTCTACTTGAAAGGGAGCAGGAAAATGGGACAGCCCTGGCTCCAGTACATCCAACTAGTACTCTGGCTGGGTGTGGAGAACAGAGCATCTAGGACAGTGCCTACTGGTCCAGGAGTTGTGCTGCCCAACAGCAGGGACATGTAGCAAGTGCACAGCCTAGCACTCTACTCTAAAAAAAAATTCATGAATTTGCTGGTGAATATTACAAACCAAGAACCCTTGCTAGAGCCAGACATGGCAAAAGCAGGTACAGTGCAAACACACTCACAGCAGTTTATCCGCATGTAGGCTCTAGGTGTTTTCCAGTGAGTTTCTAATTGTTTTACAGTGACAGCTGACGTCCCTAATGCATTGAAGTAGCTCCCCATACAACTCCACGAAGCCACTGTTATCCATCTTAAAACATACCTCTGTCATCAAATGTCTACAAAGTACTTGACCGTGTCTAGGCAGCTGGTACCCTGTAACTGCTGTTTGTTACACTGATGGTAATTAGGGCTGTCTGGAAACAAGGATTCCAGTATGCAAAATAACTTGATGTTTTGGAATTGTTTTTTGTGCTGCATCAGAATGAAACTGAGACCTTTCTATATTGTGGTTTTTTTTGGGTGGGGGGGGGGAGGGGGAGAAAATAAGGCACCCTCCTTTCCCAAAAAAGCTTGTTGTCTGCTAGTTAGGGCACTCAGCCCTGATGTGGGAGACCCAGGTTCACATCCTTGCCCTGTCTGTTTTTTTCCCTCTCTCTCTCCTGACCAGTGAATATTTTTAATTACTTATACAAAGCTGAACAGTTCAAACTGACTCAGGTGGAACAGGGACTTAAACCTGGGTCACCTACATCCCAGGCGATTGCCACGGCACTATGACATCAGTCTTTTTCCTGCATCTGTTTGTTACCCACCTGATGTCTCTCATCATATACTTACTGTATGAATATTCTGAGGCATTTTTCTTTGTGTTGAGTGCCTTGTCCAGTGGCGACCCAATCCCTGACAGGGCCCCTAGATATGGTTGCAGTACAAATAATAACTGGGATCAAATTAATCCCCAGTGTAACTCTATCAGTGACAAGGGATACATTTTGCCCCAGACGACTGCTTTGTGTGTTGTGGCCTGTATTTCCCTAGTCTTGGGAAACCTCAGCACAGATGAACCAAGGCTGTTGGAGAGGTTACAATTTCTTTCTGCTAGTTTTTTAGCGGGCTGGAAAGAGGTCAATGGAGGGTAAGTGGCTCCCTATCTTTCAAGCATAGCTTTGGGCTAGATGAGAACCAAGGTTCTTCTTGGCTTGGACTTTAGCCCAACAAACATAGATGGCCCTGGTCTGGCCTGAACTGAGTTATGTGAGGCACCATCATATGAATTTCTAATTTTATTTTTTTCATCCCAACATGTTCCTTTCTCCATCTTGTCTAGTTTTCTTCCAGCTTCATGGAAATGTTCTTTCTTGGCAAGAGAAATCCACTTTCTAAAACAATGACTGGCTTGTCATTATATTAAATAGGTGCTGAGATAACACTGCTGTCAATAACCCAGTGCCCAAAGAAATACATGTAATAAATCCATTGCACACTACATTGCACGGAGACATCTCTTAAACCACACCTCAGTGGCTTTTGGATATGGAACTCATGTTCTGCTCGAAGTATACATACGTTTCTGTTCCTTTTACTAAATGAGAGTCCCAACTAGCTGTCACAGCAAGGCTCTCATCCTCTTTGCACATCACCCACTTAAGCAGGCATGATTGCACACAACTAGGCAAGCCTCCAGCCTCTCAGCAGAGAGCGCTGATACCAAAATTCAGTAGCCAGACTTTGCAACAGGTGCAAAGTCAGCCCCATTTACCTGCTGGCAATCATTCCAAACAGGAAGGACCACCATTCTTTGATATCAGTACCAGAAGCAGCATCTCCCAAAGATGCAGTAGCAGCAGTTGACATCTTCAGCTATAGGGTGCAGACTGATGAAAAACCATTAATTAGTTATTTATGTAATAGTGACAATTTGCTCAAACAAAGAATAAGTAAAAGACTACAGCCCTCACCTCAAGGAGTTTTACATCTAGTATTATTATTTATTAACTAGTTAAATAGGTCCATAGATGTACATGGTTCTTGGGTCGTTACAAACATGAGAAGACAAAAGGTGATACCCTGACCCCATTGAAGTCAATGGCAAAACTCCTACTGAATTCCATGGGCCCAGAATTTCATCCAAGATCTCTACCCCAAGGAGTGTACAATCTAAGGATTGGAGTGTGATTGGCCTTTATGCAAGTCATCAGGGGACAGGGCATAAAGTCAAGTCCCTCCCTCTTTGCAAACCCCATGCAAGGGCTAGTCACATCACACACATGCTTTATGTGCACCACAAATGATGCATGTTGCCTCCTAAGAGAGCAGAGAGGAGGGAGGACGATGGCCTTGCCCTCTCCATACTAACTCCCATTCTAATATACAGTCTGTGCAGTCCCGTGGTCCTGTGCCCCAGAAAGCTTGTCCCTTCCTAACCATTCCTGGCACGGTGCAGTTCTATAACCCTCTCCTCAGATCTGTGCCTTAAAGGCACAGTCTAATACTAAATTAGACCAATTGTAGGAATGCAGGAACGACAGAATGGCAAAAATAGGAGGAGAGACAGGGGATACCCTGGGATACCCAGGGTTGTGAAGCACCTTACCACTACCTGCCCTTAGTGGGAAGTAGTGTTGTCTGCGACGTTTCTAGAATGTTGGCTGGAAAGACCAAATATCTTATTGGAAGGCAATTGCTTCAGCCTCCAAATGGGCTTTCCTCACATTGAAGGTGCTTGGAATGGCTGAGACAGTCACTGATGAGGTAATACATGCTCTAGAAGCATTCATATGCTGATTTTACCACTTGAAGATTAACATTATGACTCTTGCAGAACTGTGTTTCTGGATCTTTTCCAAGAAGCAGACAAATGGAGAAAAATTGCCACCAATGAGGGGTGCATTTATCCCTGCTATCAAGAGGGCAAATGATCAAGCAGTGGAGTGATTTCAGGATGACTGAGCGCATCCAAAACTACTCTCTCCTGTCAGGCATGATGGGTCTTGGAGAATGGACTGATCAAACCAGTTATGTGTAAAGTATTAGGCACTCCCAAATCAATCCTTCAGCTAATCAAAGTGAAGTGTGTTCAAAGTGAAGATGCCCACAACCCAGCAAATGTTTTGCCAGCAGCCTGCCTTGTATGGAGATGCGTGAATGTGACTTGAACAAGGATCAGTGTGACAATGTGTGCCCTAGACTGAGATGACACTGATGAGGACTTTGATGAATACATGTTTTCAGGCCTACATGTCAAGGCTAACTTTCCTAGGATTTCAAGACCGATGACGTGGCTTGGTTTAAATCTAATTGTTCCTCTTATTTTGTGTTTCAGAAATCAGAAATTTTAGTAGTTTACTCTGACATACCTCTTGGAAATTGAGCTATTCCATTTTTTTGTACTGCATTCACAGTGAGAATTACATACTCTGACATGAAAGCTGGTAGAAAGCAGAAGTGAAACAGCGTTCAGCTGCTGCCAAGACACAAGTATGTAATACAGACCCAGAAGGAAGATCACAAAATTTTAATGCAGGAAGCATAAAATGATGTGGGATGTAGCCTCTTGCTGTAATTCAGTCTTTCTGGCACCTCCATTGCTTGATTTTATTTTTGATGTAAATAATCTTCAAGGAGGGGAGGGCAACAAATCCACGTGCAGCATAGATAACTTTGAGTGTAAAAAGAAAGGCGTGACCAGCTTATCTAGGTATCCGTATTTGTCTGGACTTTCAAAACTCAGAGAGAGCCAGAACAAACACAGACTTTAGAATGGGACACTCTCTACCACCCTCACTTTTCCCTTTCACTCCTATGGCTAAAGCCATAGAAGCTCAGAAAAAGACAGCTGTTTAGACCTCTTAGCTGGGAATCTCAGTGAAGGCATATCTGTAGTCTTTTGCGTGAGTTCAGTCATGACACGGTGCCAGCTTCACAGTTGGTTGGATATTTACCCTAGAGAAGAAGTGCCAAGAAGTAATGGGTTTAGACAGGATACTTGTATAACATTGTAGGTCCCATTTCTTCCACAGTGAGTCCTGACTTTGTTCCAACATTCCCATGTTGTAGCTACTTGCATGCATGCACTTGATGATTTCTAAATGTATTCATCAGGAACAACTGAAGGTAGAACTTGTCAAACATGTTCAGTCAAAACCTTTTTTAGTGGAAAATGGCCTCCCCCAACCCAAATAAAAACTTCTATGGAAAATTTTTGTTTAACATGAAACAAATGTGAAATTTTTTTAGGGGGAAAAAAGAAACACTTTAGTTTTATAAACTAAAATTCTTCAAAATTTCTTGCAAAAGAAACAGGTGGCATTTTTTGACTAGCTTTCTATTAAGTATTTTAGTTAAGGAGGTTGTTTAACAAAACAAGTTGTCCTGCAGCAGATGCCTTAAAAAATGATTGTTAAGCAGAGACTACAGGGTACAGGAAACCACAGGGCTTATTCTGGCTTCAGGTGACCAACTATACCACAGAGTGAATGAAGCAGATCTTAAAATACAAGTTGAACATTTGGGGACTGAATGGTTTAGGGGACTGGCAGTGAGATGTGCAACCTTTCATTTCTGGATAACTGGGCTATTTCTGGCAGAAGGAAGTCATAAGTCCATTAAAGTGCTACAGTATTTGGTACCAATATAAAATGGGTTTTGTGGTTTCAGTCCAGTTCCTACTGGACAGATGACCACAAATGACCACATTACAAAATCACCTTCATAAATGGCACCATCATCAGCAGTCTCAAAAAGTGAGAACAAAAAATGGTATGATCTGGATTGAGAAATACCTCTCAACGTTAATTCTTTAATAGCCTATACACCAACGTTAGGAGACTGGGTAAAAATGAAGGGGAAGTGGAATTGTTCACTTATGAGAATAAATTCAATGTAGTTGGTATTCCTGGAGCCTGGTGGGATGATTCACACAACTGAAACATTAGAGAGGGTTCAGAGAAAAAGCCACAAGAATGATTAAGGGATTAGAAAACCTGCCTTATAGTGATAGACTCAAGTTTGCTCAGTCTGTTTATCTTAGCAAAGAGAAGGTTTAGGGGTGATTTGATTACAGCCTAAAAGTAACTACATGGGGAATAAATATTTAATATTGGGCTTTTCAATCTAGCCGAAAAAGGTGTAACACCATTAAATGGCTGGAAATTGAAGCTAGACAAATTCAGACTTGAAATAAGGTATTAATTTTTAACTGTGAGAGTAATTAACCATTGGAAGAACTTACCAAGGGTCATGTGGATTCTCTATTCCAGGCAATTTTTAAATCAAGATGAGATGTTTTTGTAAAAGATATGCTCTAGGAATTCTTTTAGGGAAGTTCTGTGGCCTGTGCTATACAGGAGGTTAGACTAGATGTTTATAATGGTCCCTTCTGGCCTTGGAATCTACGAATTTGCAAGAGGTTGAGCAGGAGGTTGAGCCTGCAATATACAGAGCACTCTTGGCTCTGATCTAGCAAAGTACTCAAGCAGGTGTTTAACTTCAGGCATTTGAGTAGTCCCACTGATTTCAATGAGACCACTCATGCATAGAGCTGAGCAAAATTTGGTATATCTGTCCCATAGGAAATTCCAACATTTTAACATTGTTTTTAGCCCTGAAAGGGGATGAAAAGTTGATATTACAAAATACCATTGAATGGAAATTCTAAAAAAAAAAGAATAAATAAAAAAAAATCCCATTTGGAAATGTCAAAACATTTTAACTCTTTCAAAGACTGAGACATTCTTGAAACAAACAATTAGTTTCAAGTCATTTTCACATGAAATTGCATTTTTCTATTGTCGCTTATTGCCATACGGACATTGAATTGGGGAGCCTGATGCCCCCAGTTTCCCCTACGGGCCAGGTTTATTGACTAGACTTCATCTCCCATAATGCACCCAGAGTCATGTAATTTCCATGATACACCACACACAGGGCCGGTGGAAGCACTAGGCAAGTTAGGCAGCTGCCTAGGGCGCCCAGACCTGGGGGGTGCTAACAAGCCTGTTAGGGAGGAGGTAGGTAAGAACTAGGCTCCTAATGAATTGCTCTGCTGCCATTTCCAAAGCCAGCGATTAGGGAAGTCCTTTGAATAGATCGCAGACTATAGGGAGGTGATAAGAATCAAGCTCCCAATGAATTGCTCTCCAACTGCTGCCATTTAGGAAACCAGCGAAGTTCTTTGATTAGATCGCAGCCCATAGGGAGGAGGAGGTGATAAGAACCAGCTCCCAGCGAGTTGCTCTCCGACTCCTGTCTCCTGCCATTTAGAAAACCAGGGAAGTCCCAATTGCTCTCTGACTCCTGCCATGCGAAGTCCTTTGACTGTGACTCACTCATTGTACAGATTGGTGTGTTGGTAGGTACATTATTACAGTACTAGTTCCTCTGTCTTGTAGTAGATTCTACAGCAAGAGCCAGGAGAGTGGAGCAGCTTGGGGGGGGGTGTAAGACCCCCTGCTGGGGCTAAGGTGACCAGATGTCCCAATTTAATAGGGACAGTCCTGATTTTGGGGTCTTTTTCTTATATAGGCTCCTATTACTCCCAATCCCAGACCCGATTTTTCACATTTGCTGTCTGGTCACCCTAGCTGGGGCTGAGCTGTGCTGTCAGTGCAATGCAGCTGGGGCCGGCTTGCATGGCATGCTCCTCAGAAAGCAGGCTGCAAGTTTTCCAGGGCAGAGGCTCTGCTCCCTGGGGAGAGAAGAGAGGGAGGCCACGGCTGGTAGCTCTGTGGGCTCTCTTGCTTGGAGGGGCAGCTAGGCTGGTTTAACTCACCTTCCTGTGCCCCAGCTTTCTACCCTCCCGACCCTGCTTTGGTGTGAGAGCCAGGCACACTCTGCTTCTCAGTCCTGCCTGCCTCTCGCCCCCCTGCCAGAGCGAGAGCCCAGCATTCAACTCCCCAGCCTCGGCGCAGGACGGACTGGCGACACGCTCCCATTGCCCTGTTGCAATTGCACTGTGACTTGGTGCTTGGAGAAACCAAGAAATTTCTTGTGGGCTGCAGAAGTGATGCAGACTTTGAGAAAACATTGGTAGATACAGGAGAACTTGCAGAGGAGTTGGATGTACCGGCACTTTTTGAACCAGATCCAATCCGTATTAGAAAAAAGAGGAAGCAGTTCACATATGAAGCAGATGACAAACCTATTTATAATCTGAAAGAAAAATTCAAAGTGAACTTTTACTTTGCAGTCATCAACACAGCAATACCTTCAGCTGAAGAAAGATTCACATTGATGCAGCAAATTAGTTCAGTATTTGGCTTCCTATATGATGTTTACAGTTTGCAAAATACAACACCAAAGCAAATTATGGAACATTGCATGAATCTGGAGCAAGCATTGCAACATGGTGAATCCAAAGATATCGATGCCTTTGACTTGTGCAATGAATTGCAAGCTATTGCATGACGAGTCCAAAAGAGTGCATCACCGCAAGATGTATTGAACTTCATGTGCACAAATAAACAGACAGATAGTGTCCCCAACACAGTTATTGCTCTTTGCATCCTCTTGACTCTCCCAGTTTCTGTGGCCAGTGGTGAATGAAGCTTCTCAAAGCTCAAGTTGATAAAAAATATACATGTGAACATCAATGTTGCAACAAAGACTTTTTGGGCTATCTACCTTGTCAATAGAAGATGACATTGCTCGCAGCATTGACTTGGAGGAACTTGTTTCTAAATTTGCTAAACTGAAAGCGTGGAAAAATAAATTATATGTTACTTTGTGACAGTGTATTGTGTATAAGGTATGTGCTTTATTTTAAGATCCATGCTATGTTGTGCAAAGTGAAAACAATAACAATGTCAACACTGTCAGGTTATTCATTTATTTTCATTAAATATGTAGACTAAATAATTAAATTAATACATTTTCAAGCTGAACGTGTATTAATTCTAATGAACAATGCCACATTATGAAGTATTCATTTTTTAAAGTTTTTAATAAGCGATGCTCGGGGGGGGAGGGGCGCAAGGTGGAAGTTTCGCCTAGGGTGCAAAATATCCTTGCACCGGCCCTGACCACACAACTCAGTCAGAAGGTAATCAGTACATTGCCTTATGAGACATGTAGTACTTCAGGGAGCCTGCCTCATAGGAGAGAATTGGGGTCAGAACTACAGCTTCCATAAGACAATGTCACAGGGAAGTTCAGTTTAATGTTTTGTTGATCTGATTCAAAACTAAATATTTCAGCTCAGTTCAAAAATCAAAATAGTCCAATTGGGTCAAACTGACCCAAAATGAAATTTGGAGAAATCAATTTTTTTTGGCAAAATAAAAAGTATTCACAGAAAAATTTCGAATGTTGTGGAAACTTGATTTTTCATTGGATAATCACACCAATGGAAAATTCTTGATCAACTGAACTCAGAATCTGCTTAAGTGTCTTGCTGGACTGGGGCCCAGATTTATTCGTCATCTTTCATTTGCACTAAATTTACTCAAAAATTAACACTACTAGATTACCTAAAATAGATATATTTTAAATTATTTTGCCCATTTTTTGGTGCTTAGGGAAGCACTCTGATTGTGTTATGTGTGATATAGCCAAAGGGAGCAGTAGAAACAGAACACAGAATCGCCGATCATTCTGCTCTCACTTACTAGTGTAATTCCTTCTTTGTCAGTGCTACTCCTGATTTACTCAGGGTTAATGAGAGCACAGTCAAACCCTCTGACTGCAAGTTAGTCAGATGGTCGTTAGTAACTCGTTC
This sequence comes from Gopherus evgoodei, assembly GCF_007399415.2. Taxonomy (NCBI): domain Eukaryota; kingdom Metazoa; phylum Chordata; order Testudines; family Testudinidae; genus Gopherus; species Gopherus evgoodei. Next base: position 63,267,427 of record NC_044332.1, read on the forward strand.
AGCCAATTTATTCCTATGTGAAGCAACTGTGATGAACGTGTAAAAGCCTCTTAGCAAATTGCTGGCATTTTTCATTCAGGATCAGAAAAGAGAGTGAAAGTAAAAGGAAAATTAGCTAGCTACATTTTATGTACCATACATACGAGAACATTTAAAACTGAGAGATCCATACAGGTGAAGTGTGAGGGAAATAGTGTGATGAATGTAGAAATTGCTACTGCTGCCTTAAAAAGAAAAAAGTGGTAGAATTCTATTCTTGCCAATTTGCATATATGAAAAGAAGGATTTGTTAGTGGAAAATAGCTAATAGTTACTGTCCATTGTGTAATTCAACAGATACAAAGAATCACAAGATTTAATATCTGAGCTAAATTCATCCCTAATGTAACTCCCCTAGAATGACTTGGGATATATTAAGCCTGGTCTTCTCTTGCTTCCAAGCTCTTCAGATCTGGTGGTGATGTCAGTCGCCTCTGACAGCCCACAGTTTGATAGCGCTTTCTTTTCACTAAAGCATCTGATATCACCAAGATGCACTACACAACTGTGGTGTGACTTTGTATTAGTTGAGTTGGGAGTTTCCCAGCCTTGCACTTAGAGTAACATAGGAGCAGTCCAGAAACAATGAACAAACAATCAAGAGTAGAGTTAATGGCAGCTGCATGTATAAAAACCCTGTGTGAATCTTGCTTGCCCAAACTGTGGAAGTCTAATTACTCTATATCACAATAGACCCTGTGTCAAGTATTAGGGGTAGCCGTGTTAGTCTGTATCTACAAAAACAACAGGGAGGCCAGTGGCACCTTAAAGATTAACAGATTTATTTGGGCATAAACTTTACATTAGGTTTACCCACGACACCTTATGCCCAAATAAATCTGTTAGTCTTTAAGGTGCCACCGGACTCCTTGTTGTTTGAATAGACCCTGTATTTAGGAAGGAGCCTCATGAACATGGGGGCATTTCTAACTTTATATTATATATTATTTAGTTAGGGTTCCAATGTATTCTCTTCTCCCTGCACGTGTCGCTTCTATTGATGGAAGTAAGACATACTTATCAAGAGGGGAACAGGCTTTCCTGAACAGCTGAACATTTAGTGTTTAAGGAAATATCAAAATTGTGTCATGATCATTATTTTCCAGCAGATGGCAGTACATGGCCTCTGAACAGCAGCAGGAAGAGGTAAACAATCACTGTAAGACAGAACAACATAAATACGATGGAGATGATACCAGTCTTATGAAAACACAGATTCTGAAATATTTATCAAATACTTCCCTCTTTAAAATACCCTATATTTTACATTATAAGTTTAAGTTCTATAAACTTTCTATACAGGTACTATTCCACAGTAATCCAAACAGGTTCTTGGTGCTTGAAAAGGAGAGGAAGGAGCTGGATTGACTGGCACTGAATAAATACAATGGAATAAAGTACATTTAATAACTACCAACGCATCTGTAATAGTTAAACCTATGGAATGACTTCACGATTACTTTAGGACTTCTCTTTTCAAGTTATAAAAGAAAAGCTACACAGTGATCTTTAAAATCTGCCTAGTATCCTTCCTATTGCTAGTTCAAATACTGGAAGCTCTTACTTAAAAGGTCACAAGGCGGCTGTTTAATCCCCCCCCTTCCTATCATATTTAATGAAATGCAGGTCCCTCCTCTCAATACTAAAATAACATTGACGTTTGTTGTGACCCAAAGCAAGAAAAGGTAGAATGGCAAATGATTGGCTTGTGCCAATAACTTGGTTGTAAAACTCAAGGTACAACTGTGCAAAGGAGGGTTATGACATTACCTTTGTTATGTGATTCTTGGCTATCGTCGGCCTCTGTCCAAACCTTAATGGTGGTGTATTTATATGTAGTTTATATATTTAATTTCCACATTAAAGAGGAAATCCATTCATGGAAAATTAGAAACTGCTCACTATTTACCCCGAGAAACCTGCTCTCCCACAGCTGTTCCAGTCCGTATGCAAATTTATACTTAACTTTTTTAAAAGGTACATAGCTAGCTAGCAACACATTCAGTCAAATTGATAAGTGCTTTTCCAGTTCCTCTGGAGCCATTCTGAGTATACTTGTGTTTTCAAGCTAGAATGCAATTGAGAAATGGCCTTGTAAGAGCTGTTCTAGCCTACAGGGTGAGCATCTATTTACAAATGTTAAAATATGCAATTTTTTAACCAACAGGCCATAATGACTTTCAAAAATAAGTTATACAAATAATCAAAACATTGTTACTCTGCACCTAGCATCCTAGAAGTTTTCCCAGCATTCACAGTAAATAGTCATATTAGTGGACATGAGTGATAACCAATATACACTGTATATCCACTTTTGTACTGTATCAACCTTCATTCAAGGATCTCAGAGCACTTTAAAAACATACGTTAATTAAGAATCACACTCTTATGAAGTTATATCCATTTTACAGAGGGTAAGGAGAGAGAAATGACTTATGCCAGTGAAAGACCTGGTAATACAGGAATCCCAACTCCCAGTTCTCTGCTTAAGACACTAAGATATAGATACTAATCCTGTCCCTTTTGACATAAATGGTAGTTACTTCAGCTTCACTACATTTTTCTAAAAAGGTTTAAAAAAAACCCAACCTCAACAGAAACATTTTGTTTTACCTGAAATGAACTTTTTTTTTCAATTTTTTCGGTTTGCCAAAATTTTGTTTTAAAATTGTTTTGGGTTGACCTGAAACAATTAAAAAAATTGTTTTAAAGTTCATCCACTTAATCAAAAAATTAGTTATTCACAGAGCTCTACTTGGAACTATAGAATGCCCTGGTCTAGAGTCAGATGTATGAATCAAGCATTGTGTTTATGCCTTGGAGTCCAATTCTGCTCCTTTCATGTTGTGCACAATTCTCTTATTTAGTGAGTGACTTTCCAGATGGGGAAACTTTCAAGAGTAATAAGATCTGGTTCTGATCTAGTTATTTTTCTTCCATAAATCTCTAAGTGCTTTAATAAAGGAAATCAATATCATCCCCACTTTACAAATAGGGGGACAGAGCATAGAGAGGGAAGTGAGTTGCCCAAGGTCACCAGCAGAGACTGGAATAGAACCCAAGTCTCTCAAGTCCTGTTCCAGTTGTCTAGCCACTTGACTTCAGGCATAAGCCCATTTACCTCACTCATATTTTTCAGGATTTTTATCAAGTTTGCTAATCATTGGAGATATTTATTTTTAAACAGGAATTTCATGCTTCATTGGATCCTGCAACTGATCTTTTCCAAAAGAGATTTCTGATAATAAACTAGAATTAACAGAGTCACAACTTAATTTTTTTCTTTGGTTTCAATTTTAAACCTCTAATAACTTTAAGAAGCCCCGACAAGAAGGCTGATCATAACAGGGTTGTAGGAGTCATGCCCCATGTTAAAGCATTAGTTTAAATTTAATCTGCATAATACATGATAGTCATGTTGGTCTCTTGACTTGTATGTTGAAAAGGGACATTATGCAGATAGGCAAGTGCTTCCTATGTTCCCCATAATCTCTCTTCCTCTTGTTTCTACTTTTTCCTTTTGCATTGACCTCATGAAGGTTCCCATGTGCAAGCTTCTGTCTAATGGCAGAATTCATTCCAGTTACAATGTGAGAGGGCCAGTTCAAGTGGTTCCCTTGCTTAAGGCACTTATGATATGAAGTGCCAAGCAATCTTAACTCTGTCTTGTGGTATGGGGAGCCAGATAGACACATGTAGCTTCTGCAGGGGTAAGTCCTTTATTAGGAATCAATTGTGAGTAAGGACAAACATCCCCTTACTTCTCTCTATTATTTCTTATTTGTATTACCATAGCTCCTATGAGCTCTGGCCATGGACCAGGACCCCATTGTGCTAGGCACTGTACAAATGCAGACCGAAAAGATGGTCCCTGCCCCAAAGAGCGTACAATTTATAATCTTTTGTGAATCGTCCACATCAGTCTATGTGAGGGACACCACTGGATTGCTGCTCCTCTTCCTGTGCAGGTGAGTGGGGAGCGGGTGGAGTCTTGGCTGTGTCATGACACCGGGCAACAAAGTCATGCCTGGGTGATTGGCACTGTTACCTGGATCTTGCCACTTCCCCTGCTTTTACCATAACCACCAAACTATCAGAAGGCTCTCCACAACCTTCCAGACAGTCCAACATTCCCTTCTCCACCCCGGGTTGACAACTTCTGTTCTAGTTGTGGGAGGGGACACACTGAAGTTTTGCCTCCGGTGATAGCTTTCTTGTATCTCACATGCTCAGTCTAGTTCAAGGAAGGTGGGGTTCTCCACAATTTCTATATTGCACAGGGCACCAAAATTCTTTAATCTGGACTGCTCAACCCTGATAGCAGGTAGAGGTTTAGGGCACCTAATGTTTCACACGATTGGCTCTATAATCATCCAGAGACAGATTTGTTCTGGTTATTCAACTGAGGAATAAAATAAATTCTAGCTGCCCATCTCTGATAAGGAGGATCAGTGGAAAATTGTATACAGAATTGCTGTGGTCATGTCATAATGTTTTTGTGATAAATTGCAGGGGACTCTTTGTAGGCTATTTCATTTTACAATTTTGCAACTTACTGTAATGGTCACTAACTACTAAATCTGTCACTGTTGCTTTACAATGATATTAAATTGTATTCTCGGGCAAATAAGGGCTAGGCAAAGTAGCAGGTAGGGGTCTCTGTGTAGCTATGGCTGGCAGCAAAATAGAAGGCCTAGATGTATATCAGGTTCTGCATTTTACTCTGACAGTTTGTAGGCACTCTAGTTTGCAAAGGTATTTGCTGCTAATCCAGGCTTTGCGATTCCACAGCACCTCCTGCTCTCCTGCTCCTTATTCTCCCATTGACTCCTTTCCCTTTGTGTTTCCTACTCTCACATCTCCTAGAAAATGCACATCAAGGATAGGAATATGATACCTTTTACTTTTTTCCTTGGAGTTTAAAGTGCTGCTGCACAGATTGTTTGGAAAAATGGGTCAGGGTCTCGATATATACTTGTCTCCTATTTTGCTGCCTGCTACAGCTTCTCAGAGCCCCCTAGATCTGTTTTACTTGAGAATACTATTTAATACTCCCTGAGGACTCAGAATTTGGCCCAGTATTAATGGTTTGCAGTACTCCAGCCCCTTCTGGTGCTTTCAAATCATCCCAGCACCCTGAGAGATAGGTAAACATTGTTAATCCCATTTCACAGGTGGAGAACTGAAGCCTTGTGATGAGGTGTCCACCCCACACAGGACTGACAGGGGTTAAGGTGGCCAGGAAGGCCAGTTAACTCCACAGGCTGCACCTGGAGGAGGAGCCCTGGTAGCAGGGAGCTAATTGAAAGCAGGCTCAGCTGGGCAGAAAGGGGGTGGGGGCAGGGGCAGCTCCAGGCACCAGCACACCAAGCGCGTGCCTGGGGTGGCAAGCTGTGGGGAGCGCTCTGCCAGTTGCCGTGAGGGCAGCAGGCAAGTTGCTTTCGGTGGCATGCCTAAGGAGGGTCCGCTGGTCCCGCGGCTTCGGCGTACCTTCTGCAAGCCGCCGAAGGCAGCCTGCCTGCCGTTCTTGGGGTGGCAAAATACCTAGAGCCGCCCCGGGGGGGGGTGCCTATATAGCCAGGTAGCTGGCAACAGAAAGGGCTGCTGCCGGGAAAGGCTGCAGTCACTCCCTGGGAAGGCGTGTTTGAAGGCTGCAGAGACAAGTTGCCTAAAGTTACTCCCTGGAAGGAGGGAGGGAAGAGACTGGCAAACTCAGAGGAGTGGGGAAGGCCAGGAGGTATGGAAGCAGCTCAGGGAAAAGCAGCAAAGTGCAGGGAACACTTCTTGGCTGTTGTGTAGAGCAGGGGCTGCGGGAAGTGGCAGCCAGCACATCCCTTGGCCTGGGCCACTTCCTGCAGACCCAATGGCCTGGAGCAGTGAATCGCGGCCAGTGGGAACCGTGATCGGCAGAACCTGCGGACGCGGCAGGTAAGTAGACTGGCCCGGCCCGCCAGGGTGCTTACCCTGGTGGGCTGCGTGCCAAAGGTTGCTGATCACTGGTGTAGAGGGTCCCTGATCCAGAAGCTGGAGTAGACAGTGGGCCTGAGTTCCCTGTCAGCCCCTGCAGCAGTGACCCAGTGAAGCAGAAGATGGCCTGAGGCTGCTAGAGAACAGGAATTTTGATGTACTTCCCCCCCGAAAGAGAAACCACAATGGGGACCTGGCTGGAGGGCTGAGTCACGAACAGGACAGATGAGGCTCCTGAGAGTGAGAAAAGATGGCTTGCTTATGCCATGGAGCAGCGCTGTAGTCCATGAGTAGCCCCACTTTGTTCAATGGGGCTATTCGTGGAGTAAAGTACAACTCCTCGTGTATAGCGGTAGAATAGTTTGGCCTTATGTAACTTGAACACGTTCACACAGTGTTTCTGTGGCGGAGCCACCAACAGAACCCAGTTCTCTGAAGCCCCAGTTCTGAGCTTTCAACAACAGACAATAGATCCTTTCCTCTAATGGACTCTACATCAAGGGTGGGCAAACTTTTTTGCCCTAGGGCCACATCGGATACAGAAACTATATGGAGGGCTGGGTAGGGAAGATTGGAGGAAGCTATGCCTCCCCAGACAGTGAGGCATGGCCTGGCGCTGCCCCCATCCAACCCCCCCTGTTCCCCACCCCTGACTGCCCCCCAGGACTCCCACATCCTATCCAAACACCCCTGCTCTCTGCCCCTGACCCCCCCTGGGATGCCTGGCCCCTATCCAATCCCCCCTGACCACCCGTGGGACCTTGTCCCTATCCAACCTCCCCACCCCCTGAGCGCCCCCCATCCAACCCTCCGCACTCTCCCTGCCCCATGTTACCTGTGGGGTAGGGGAAAGGGGTGCTCAATCCTTTCCCTTTGTGTTTCACCAGCTCGTTTGGCTGCTTTTCCTGGCAGTCGTGCAGGGCTCGCTCCCTGTCTGGGCTTGGCTGCTGGACAGGCCTGTAACTAGACCTGATCGGGAGAACAGAAGGGTGTGCTGTCTGCCAGGGGCTAAGATACAGGATGTGGACCAGAGGCTGAATAGGATCCTAGCGGGAGCGGGAAAGAATCCGTTGATTGTCCTTCATGTGGGAACGAATGATACAGCTAGTTACTTGCTGGACTGTATCCAGGAGGATTATGCCAGACTGGGGAAGACGCTCAAAGAAATCGAGGCTCAGGTGATCTTCAATGGGATTCTGCCGGTTCCTAGAGCAGCGCGACGAAAGAGTGACAAGATTATGGCGATCAACAGATGGCTCAGGCATTGGTGTTATAAGGAGGGCTTTGGGATGTATGGTCATTGGGAAGCGTTTATGGACAGACAACTGTTCGCTCAGGATGGACTTCATCTAAGTAAGGAGGGAAATAGAATTCTAGGATGGAGGCTCGCCGACCTCATCAAGAGAGCTTTAAACTAGGAAGTTGGGGGAGATGGTTGGGAGATGTTCAGGAGATCTCCACGCCGGAATATAACCTGGAGAGGGAAGTAAACAAAATGAGAGGGGATACCCTTGCGGACCAAAGAATTGATCCAAGGAGGAATAGTGGAGTAGAAACCAGATTAACGGGTGATGCTGGTGGTAGAAGGTCTGTGCACGATGGGGGAAAGAATGTCATTGACGCTAAACGCCAAAAATTAAAATGTCTGTACACTAATGCGAGGAGCCTAGGTAACAAGATGGAGGAACTGGAGCTACTGGTGCAGGAAGTGAAACCAGATATTATAGGGATAACAGAAACCTGATGGTATAGTACTCATGACTGGAGTACAGGTATTGAAGGCTATGTGCTGTTTAGAAAAGACAGGAAGAAAGGCAAAGGTGGTGGAGTAGCCTTGTACATCAATGATGAGATTAACTGTAATGAAATAAGAAGCGATGGAATGGATAAGACAGAGTCTGTCTGGGCAAAAATCACACTGGGTAAAAAAGCAACTAGAGCTTCCCCTGAGATAGTGCTTGGGGTGTGCTATAGATTGCCAGGATCTGATTTGGATATGGATAGAGACCTCTTTAATGTCTTTAATGAAGTAAACACAAAGGGGAAATGTGTGATTATGGGAGACTTCAACTGCCCGGATATAGACTGGAGGACGAGTGCTTGCAAGAATAATAGGGGTCAGATTTTTCTGGATGTGATAGCGGATGGATTTCTTCATCAAGTAGTTGAAGTACCTACGAGAGGGGATGCCATTTTAGATTTGGTTTTCGTGAGCAGTGAGGACCTCATAGAAGAAATGGTGGTAGGGGATAACCTTGGTTCGAGTGATCATGAGCTGATTCAGTTCAAACTAGATGGAAGGATAAACAAATGTAGATCTCGGATTAGGGTTTTCGATTTCTCGAGGGCTAATTTTAAAGAGTTAAGGAAATTAGTTAGGGAAGTGGATTGGACGGAGGAACTTGTGGATTTAAATGCGGAGGAGGCCTGGAATTACTTTAAGTCGCAGCTGCGGAAATTGTCGGAAGCCTGCATCCCAAGAAAGGGGAAAAAAACCATGGGCAGGAGTTGTAGGCCAAGCTGGATGAGCAAGCAAGTCAGAGAGGGGATTAGGAGAAAGCAGAAAGTTTACAGGGAGTGGAAGAAAGGCGGGATTAACAAGGGAAGCTACCTTGGTGAGGTCAGAACATGTAGGGATAAAGTGAGGAAGGCTAAAAGCCGCATTGAACTGGACCTTGCAAAGGGAATCAAAACCAATAGTAAAAGGTTCTACAGCCACATTAATGAGAAGAAAACAAAGAAAGAAGAAGTGGGGCCGCTATACACTGAGGATGGAATGGAGGTAAAGGACAACCTAGGCATGGCCCAATATCTAAATAAGTACTTTGCCTCAGTTTTTAATAAGGCTAGTGAGGAGTTTAGCAATGATGGAGGGATGATAAGCGGGAATGTGGATATGGAGGTGGATATTACCGCAACTGAGGTAGAGGCCAAACTTGAACAGCTTGATGGGACAAAATCGGAGGGCCTGGACAATCTCCATCCGAGGATATTAACGGAACTGGCGCGTGAAATTGCAAGCCCGTTAGCGAGAATTTTTAAGCAATCGATAAACTCGGGGGTTGTGCCGTACGACTGGAGGATTG